>NC_077227.1:675448344-676064546 GCF_027887165.1 Monodelphis domestica
CTTCCTCTCTTAGCGCCTTCATTTCTTCCTCTGTAATCAACAAAGAGGGTTGGACCACATCAAGCAGTATTCATTTGTTTATTTTTAATTTGATTTATTTTTTTAAGCAAGCTGACAGAATTTTTAATAATCCTTTTCTGACATTTTGTGATCTGTGTTCTCTCCAGCCCTCCTCTGTCACCAAGATGGCAGGGAATAGGATACTGGTTGTTCATGTGTTCTCATACAATGCATATTTCCATATTCTAGGCACTGGGTATATGGAAGGAGACAAAAAACAATTCCAGCCATCAAAGAGCTGATATCTAATGGACTTTGTGACTCTATTTGGGGTTTTCTTTCCAGAGATACTAGAGTGGTTTGCCATTTCGTTCTCTAGCTCCTTTTATAAATGAGGAAACTGAGGCAAATGGGATTAAGTGACTTGCGCAGGATCAGAGACACTGAAGAGGAACTCAGATTCTCCTGACTCCAGACTCCAAGTTTTTATCCATTTCACCTCCTTGCTGCCCTACCTAGAACATAGTAGGTGCTTAATAAACATTTATTGGTTGTTGACTGAGTCAGACTTACTTAATAGGTCCTGTGTTAGTCAGTCAATAAACTGGATGAACTCTATAAGATCATCAGAGGGAAGGTATTAATATATAAAAATATATACATACATATTATATATATGTATTTATCAGGCTTTAAAAAATATTACCTTCTATCTCAGAATCGATACTATGTATTAGCTCCAGAGCAGAAGAACAGTAAGGACTAGGCAAGAGGAGCTAAGTGACTTGACCAGGTTCATACCTCTAGGAAGTTTCTAAGGCTAGATTTGAATCTAGGGTCTCCCACCCCCTTCTTTAGGGCTGGCTCTCAATCCACTGAGTCACCTCACTGCCCCTGAGAGGACACTCCTTTGAAGGAGAGGTTTCCTGTACAAGGAGAGATTGTAGATTGGACTTGAAGGAAGTCAGGGAAGGCAGGGGACAGACAGGAAGAGGGGAAGCGATCCAGGTCTGTGGTACAAGGAGTTTTCTCTAGTGTAAATAGAGTCAAGAAAATTAATAATCATGGTGCCATGTGACAGTCCATCAGCTCCATGATGGTATGGAAATGCTGGTTTAGAAGATGCCTCCACTGATTGCTCTTTCAGAGGCGTGAGAGCTCAGGGTGAAGCTCCCAGATGTGCTTCAGTGGCCACACAGATGTGAATCATGGGGCCCCAGGGGTTAATGGGGCTTGGCAATTGCATGCATCCCAACCCACTGCAGGCATGCTCTGTAGGAACTTTTCCCCAGGCTCATCCTGGAACTGGAACTGGTCTTTAACCACAGAGAGAAGCCTAGTTTTCAGCGCTTTCTCAGGGTTTGTAAAAAGGCAGCAAGCTTCTATCATCACCTTCTCAGAGGGACACACTAGGTCAAGGGCAAAAGAGTTTGAGAGTGATCTAGCCCAGGGCTTTAGTGATTAGCTAAGAAGCTTGGGAATATAGTGAAGATTTGCCAAGTGAATCACTGTGCTTCAGGGTGTAATCGGCTATTTCTTTTCTGGAAAGATTAGTATTAATATTTATTATTATTTATATAACAAATACTATTCATAATAACACATAGTGTTCATAGTCTAATGTTTGCAAAGCACTTAATAGATGTAATTTCATTTGGGCCTCACATCAGCCCTGAAGAGATAGATTCAAGAGATATTGTTATTCCCATTTCATAGATGACAAAATTGAGGCAGCAAATGTTCACACAATCTGATGAGTATTTTATTGCCAGGAAAAGGCTCTGATTAGGGACTCCATGAGGGCACAAAGAATTGAGCTCTTGACAGTCATTTTGGAATGAAGTCTTCTTCCTTGATTCATCCAGAAGTCCCACCCAGCAAGGGACAATTGAAGGCTCTCAGTGCCTTTGGTTTGAAACCAAAATAAGTTCCCTTTTTTTAAAAATCTAGTTCCAAACTATTCTCCTGACACACCTCCACAGCCTCTGAAATGCCATAGTTTCCCTGGATTCTGCCTCCTGCTGCTACATGGCATAGGAGATGAAAGTGTTGGACTAGCAACTAGGAGGCTTGGAGTTCAAATCCTACCTCAAACAGTTTGCATTTATATTGTATTTTGGAGCATAGTGTGCTTTTTATTTCTTTTTTTTTTTATAACCCTTACTTTCTGTCTTTCTGTCAATACTACTTATTGGCTCCAAGGCAGAAGAGTGGTAAGGGCTAGGTAATGGGGGTCAAGTGACTTGCCCAGGGTCCTACAGCTGAGAAGTGTCTGAGGCCAGATTTGAACCTAGGACCTCCCGTCTCATAGTATGCTTTTTCATTTATGCTACTTCACTTGATTCTCACAGCAACCCTAAGAAGTAGGTGTTAGTAGGAGTCTCATTTTTTAGATTGGGAAACTGAGGCAGAGAGAAAGATTAAGATTGAGTATTTATCCAAGGTCACACAGTAAGTTTCTAAGACAGGATTTGAACTTTCTTATACCAGGTTCCACATTCTATTCACTAGCTGCCTACTTAGCTGTGTGACCTTGCAAAAGTCATTTACCTTATCTCACCCATCCTCATCAGCAAAGTAGAGATAATAATGGTACCTACCTCCTAAGGTTGAAGAGTTAAGTCTCTTCCAAATGAGATTGCATGCAAAGTACTCTGCAAACCTTAAATGCATGAAAGCCATGACTATGCTCTGGACACACAATTCCCTGGTCACTGCTTCTGACTTGTCCCTGTTCTAAAACTTTCTCAGTTGGCAACTGCCCCTAGTAGTTTTCCCATTAGTAGGTTTCCTCATTTTTCCTAAACCCAAAATTTATTTAAAAGCTCCAAGTGACTCCACAGCCCTGCCTACTCTGCCTATGTGACACAGAACTCATTCCCAATTCCCAGGTGCCTTTCTTGGCCCAGACAAAAATTAGCATTAGATATCAACACATCTAGAAGATCAACCCAATCACACTTTAATTCCTCCAGGCCCAGACAGGCTGGGGGTTAACTTTCAGCCTCGGTATGATTCAGGGCCAGGGTGGTTCCCCTTGAAAACTGGTCTGGGTGGGTAAACACTGCTGAAGAGATCGCCTGGGTAGTTGGCATTGACAGGAGGCTGTTCCCTGGGGCCAGAGCCAGAAAGAGAAAACTATGGAAGTGGTGAAACCCAGTAGTTCCTTTGCTCACACCCCTTTTAACCAATACAGAAGAATAGATTATACATGTATAGGATGAGTGAGACATGTCTGGCCAAGAGTTCTTGGGGAAAAAAAAATCTAAGCACTTTAGTGTCCTGGAAACTCAATGTGAGTCAGTAGTATGACATGGGAACTAAAAATGCTAATGTGATTCAAGGCTGTATTAATTGAGGAATAGTGATCAAAACTAGAATTGCAGGTAATGTTGCTGTTATCCAGTGACCTGGGAAAGCCACAGCTAAAGCACCCTGTTTAGTTGGGGATGCTACATTTTATGAAGATCATTGACAAGTCTGGACACTCTTGAGCTTGTCCAAAGAAGCGAAACCAAGATGGTGAGAAGACTGAAGACTAGACCAGAGGAGGGCTCACCTCGAAAATGGGAATATTTAAGAAAATAGAATTCGGGAGGGAGAGGAATAATGGTTGTCTTCATGTATCTGAAGAGCTGTCATAAGAGAGAAGTGTTAAATGTGCTCTTTTTTTATCAACAACCAGTGAGAAAATGTAGAAGTAGATATTTTTTGAATGGTGTAAGGAACAGACTTATTGAGAATCAGAGCCAAAGTAGAATGGACTAATTGGGGACACAGGGAGTTACCCACTGAAAATCTTTAAGCAGAGAATGGATGGCCACATAAAGGAAATGTTGTCCAGGGGCTTTAGGCTTCAGGTAAGGGATCCGACTAAATGATCTCTGACATCTCTCCCCATTCTGAGAGTCTATGAGTTTAAGAAAGTCTTTTATTGAAATAATGACCTTAACTCTACCAAGTCCCATTTCTAGAGAGAATTTCAATGCTTCCATCACCATGAAACCTACTGTTCACTTGCTTAGTTCTGTTCAATAATAAGAAACAGACATAGACAAATTTACACTCGCCCAGCCATTGTGTGCCTATAATAACACCAGAGGGCAGTGGGTAGAAATACTAAGTTCTCCATGATTCTGAAGATCTTGTTACTTCTGTCTCCTAAATCCCCAAGCTCTTTGATGGGTGAGAGTGCTCATCACTTTAGCTTATGAGATTAGAGGGGTGTGTGTATGTGTGTTTATTCAAATAGACACTTATGGTTCATCTCCTTCCATCCTGGCAGGAAATGCTTCTGTCTCCCTTCTGTGCTGCATTTCAATGGACTTCAATTATGAGCTTGGCATAATAGAGTTCCATCACACAAGCAGGTTCAACTTTATCCATACTCACTGAAGCAAAATAAATAAAACCAAATATTTAATTTCTCACAGACCTAGGCAGCAACTAACTAGTCTATAGATGGCCAAGTGCCCAACCCAGGAACAGTTTCATCCCCATCAATGACTCCCATCTTGAAGCTAGCACACATACCCTAAGTACTTTTCCATTCATAGCTTCTCATAGGGTAGATGTTTCAATCAATGGAGAACTTAGGACCCAAGCCACAAATCCCTACCCTCTTGCTTCTTTTCTGCCTTGATTTGTACTTTATCATTGGCCGGGATCAACTGGCTGATTGAGACCACCAAATGTGTCCTAATATGGCCGACTCATTGGCCAAGCAGCTTAGGTCCCAGACAATTATTTGGTGCCTGTTTTTTGCTAGTGAAATCCTGGAGGGGTCAGGCCTAGCAGAGTAAGATTTCACTCATCTAAACTCACTATTTCTCCTTTAATATTTGAACTCCATCCTCTACCTCACATTGACCTGATTGGCTGCCTCCTTGGTCATTTCTGGTCCTGGTTCAATCATTCCATCAACATGCATCCTTTCAAAAGCACAAAGGTCTTGACCCAAAACAGTAGACCAATGGCTGGCTTCATCTTTTTTTCTCTACTGCCTGGTTGTAGTACAGCATATGTGATGACAAAGGAATGGGAGAAGGGAAACTAGAGGGTGAAAGGAAGGATTCTGTTGCTTTTACAGTCACTAAGGAACCCCAATCATTTTTTTCTCTGAACTTTTGAAGAAAAAGATAATTATGAAGTAACCAAAGAAGATTTTAAAAAAATATAAGAACTACTGAATCAATGATTGTGCCCCTACTTCCCCTATCTGGACTTTACTTTCCTAATCTCTAAAAGGAAGTATTTAGCCTAGACCAGAGGGTCTCAACTGTTTTTTTTTTTTTTTTACGTGTGTGGCCATAGACTTTTTGGAAGGCTAGAGAAGTGTTCAAACTTGTTTGTAATTGTGCTAAATGGAATACAATACATAAAATTATAAAGGAAACAAATCATGTTAAAATAAAGATGTATTTTTTCACCATTTAAATTCACAGATGCCTGAAATCTGCCCACAGACTCCCAAAGGTTAAACAAGCTGGTCTCCAAGACTCCTTCTAGTTCTTTCCATTTATGATTCCATGATCTGTCTGACTCTAGAAGTAAAGAAAGGATAAGGTCCACTGAAAACATTTTCCTCTCTCCAAAGAAATAGCATCCGATCAGTGGTTAACATTTCTATTAATCTTGATTTCTTTCCTCATTGTTAGGACACATGAGTCATGGGGTAATATGAGACCTAACTCAAACCCAGAGCCTGTCTGTCATTTAGAATCTGTTATCATATTGGCATCATGACTTATTTTATCTGACCAGCCAAGGGCCACCTTGTGTTTGAAGGTAGGTTAGTTCTATTTAGCTCTTGCTACAAGTAGTCTTCTTGATATATACATACATTACAAAATATTTGTTATCTTAATTGATCCAGAAAACAACCCTGTAAAGTAGGTGCTAGTTTAATCCTCATTTTATAGATGAACAAAATGAGAACAAGAGCAATTAAGTGACTTGCCCAGGGTCACACAGCTAGTTAAGTTTCTGAGGGGGGATTTGAACTAAGTCCTCCTGACTGCAAGTCTAGTCAGTTCTTTTACCTACTGTATCACTTAGTTGATTGAGGAATTGCTAAACAAAAATGTGATAAGTGAATGTAATGGAACATTAATGAGTCATTAGAAAGTCATTATGCATGTGGGAAATGGGGACAATGTTTTCACAATTTGTTGCAACAGAGAATTCAGTAGTGAAAGACACCTTAGAAATTATCTAGCCCAAACTGAATTTTATGTAAGATTTTCCTGATATCTTTAATTTTTATATTACCAACTTTCCCTAAGATATCCTTCCCTCCTTCACCTCCCAGTGAAATCATTCCTTAGGGCAATGAATAAAAAGGAAAGAAAAATAAAACTAGCAAAATTAAACAACGTATCCAAACAACCTGGCATTATATACTATGTACTCATAATCTCCCATCTGTACAAAGAAGGAGGAAAGGTGCTTCTGCCTGGAAGTTCTTTGGAATGAAACTCAGTCATTTTTGCAATATTTGGCTTAAAATGTTTTGCTGTTCTGTTTCTTTATATTTAGACTGTTGCCATGGGGCTTATTGCTTTTCTGATTTTATTTAAGCCACTTCACATCAGTTCATAAAATCTTCACATGCTTCTCTGCATTGATTATGTTGTTTGTTTTTTATAGTACTATGATATTCTGTTACATTCTTATTCAGTATATTGAGACATTTGCCAGGAAATGGGCATCAACTTTGTTTCTAGTTCTTTGACACTACCAAAAAATTTGCCATAAATATTTTACAGATGAGGCAACTGAGGTATAGAGGAATGAAGTGACTTGCCCAGGGTCACTCATCTAGTAAAAATTAAAGATAGCATTTGAACCTATGTTCAATAAAAATAATAAAATTATATATATGTACATGTGTATTACATAAAAATATAGACTATCTATATAAATATAAAATGTTTATATATAATATGAATATGTACATCTATATTTGTTACATAACAGATTGTTGTTTGTTTTTGAAGAGGACCAGTGACATTAGGGAGTAATGTCTTGACTTAGGAGTAAATTATATCTAAGTGAAGAAGAGTTACCCAGTGATCAGCCTCATTTTCTCCTTAGTGTCATCCAAATGCAGTGGCAAGAACAAAAGTCAGTATGAAGTGGATGATCTTGGCATCTTAATGTCTACCTTCAATCTGCTCATTCCACCAGAGGAAGTCTTAACATGCTTGGGCTTGACATCCCCCTAACTTATGGACAGGATTGATGTCTGTCAGTTCCCCTCAACTTGGCCGAGGTTGTCTATCAAGAGAGTTTTACTAGAATGTGACTACAGCACTGCTACAGCTTCTTTGACAGAAGACGGTTGGATGATGGGTAGACACCAAAGGTGACAAACAGCCCAGAAAAGGGCGAAGCGAGCCTTCACTCCAGAGGAACTACTACTCCCTGAATACTCCATAAATATATATATATGCATATATAACAATATATATTCTCTAAGATTTATATGTGTTATAGAACATGAGGTATATATGCTATATATGCATTATATATAATATACATAATAGTTAAGTAATATAGCAAATATATGTGATATATAACAAATATGTTACCTATGAAATATATGTTATTATGATATAGTTAACTATTTTGTGTAGCAGATGTGTTATAAATATGAAATAGACAATATATTATATATACAATGAATCTATCTTAATGGCTACATTTCAGTATATTTGTTTTCCTATGTAATCCTATGGATTTTATTTTATGTATCTAAAAATGTCATCCTGAGCAGGAGTTCCATAGGCTTGACTAGAATGCTAATGGGGTGGGTCCATGATATAGAAAATGTTGGGAAATCCACCCCCCCCACAGAGTCCTTCAAATTCTGAATATTTTGTGTAAGCTATGAAATCCAAGAAACAGTAATATCAAGCTTGATTCATTGGGTATTGCCACAGACACCCATCCATCCCTCTAAAGGATGCTACAAAGGCCACTGGGTTCTGTTGTCCTCTATGTAGTTATATACTCCTCAGCTTGTGTTTCTTTGTGAAATGAATAGTGTATCTAGATGATCTCTGAGGTCTCTTTTAGTCAAGGATGTGCTGGCAAATGTTTAACAAGCAGCAATCTGAAAATGCACTTTTAAGTATAAGGTACATTATTAACATTTTCTCCATTGCTTTCTTAAACCTAGACAATCAAGTAAACAATTTCTCAAGCCCTGATTTGTAGCTTTGGGGTTTATGCACAGGCTGGTTCTAACTAGCTTCAGCACACCCCTGCTGTTAGTGCTAAATCTATGCTCCTGTGATCATTCCCAGGGTCATCCCAGGTAATCATCATTCTCAGGTGATTCTCCCACCCACAATGCAGTAGAATCTGCTTAATCTTATTTTGGAGGAGGCAAAAAAAATTTCCTAGGAAGGAAGGAAGGAAGAAAGGAAGGAAGGAAGGAAGGAAGGAAGGAAGGAAGGAAGGAAGGAAGGAAGGAAGGAAGGAAGGAAGGAAGGAAGGAAGGAAGGAAGGAAGGAAGGAAGGAAGGAAGGAAGGAAGGAAGGAAGGGGAAAAAGAAACTTGTTTTTAAACTATACATAATTTCATCAGTATACCAAGCTCCCATTGAAGAAATGCCTCTACCAATACAGAATAGTTTTAGGGAGCTACCTAGCTTATTGAATGGTTAAGGGGTATGTTCAAGGTGAGACATCCAATATCTGTAAGCAAGAGAACTTGAACCCTTGACTTCTGTACATTAAGATCAGTTGCTATGTACAACATTCTCCTGTCTCTCCAACAACCTTAGGTTACATAAAGAGAAGCAGGGCATTCCAAAGAAGGGAGGTTAGAATCTGATCCTTTTCTACCATTATTAACTGCTTCTGAAGTCGGGCACCAAAAGGCTTCTGTCCCTGGAGGTCTCTAGGCAGAGGAAGAATGGCATCTTACTAGGGGCAATGCAGAGGGGATTTCTGCTCTGGAAGGTGGAGACTGCATCATCTTCCAGGTCTCTTCCATTGCTGAGTTGCTGAGATCCTATTACTGTTTCCTCCCCTAGACATTTAACAAGAAAGCTTCCTTATGGTCTGGCTTGCCCCTGACTCCCCCATAGGGTATCCTGGCACTGGCAAGGTGGGTCAAGACAGCGAGAGTCTCTCTCCCTCCCAAGGCTGAATCATCCTCTTTCTATTCACTGGGGGACAAAGGCTGGGCAACTCTGGCTGGGAGCTGGGGGGCAGTGGGGGGAGGGATCAGGTGACTCATTCTATAACATGACTCATGTTTATTACATAACAGCAAACTGAGCCTGTTCAAGAAACCCATGTGCTTCATTCTGGCCCTCAGGGAACCAGAGAATGGCTTCATGCCACAAAAACGAGGCAGGATTCGTTCTAGTTGGCTCAGTTGAGGAACTTACAGTGTCTGTAGAGTGAACACTGGGTAAAGACTCAAGTAAAGCACAGAAGTGACTATAGGTTTGGAGTGAACTGGAGAAGAGTGCTTCTCAAAGGGCATGTGAAGTTTTGGCAAGGTGAATTTATATCTGAAATTGTATATATGGATGCCTAGATCACTGAACTCCCTTGGAGTGGGCTATTATTATTCCTCATGGAAAAGAATAACACTATACCATTGGGGAAAAAGAAAAAAAAAGAAGAACCAGTGCTTTAGATGGAAAATCTCCCTGAATGACTGACAGGATTTAGGACTGGAAAGATCCTTGGAAGTCATTTAGGCAGTGTCCCATTGACATGGCCATTGTACCACCAGAAACTCAGGCAAACTAGTATCAGAGAAATTGCAGAATTATTTGTGATTTTCCACATACATCAATTCTAGAAATTATCCCTAAGTTAAAGAGTTAAAGATCCAATTATGAGAACAGAACATCTATCTGTTCTCTTTCATTTTCTCTCTCTCTCTCTCTCTCTCTCTCTCTCTCTCTCTCTCTCTCTCTCTCTCTCTCTCTCTCTCCCTCTCTCTCTCTCTCTCTCTCTCTCTCTCTCTCTCTCTCTCTCTCTCTCTCTCTCTCTGTCTCTCTCTCTCTCTCTCTCCCCCTCTCTCTTCAAAACCCTCTGCTTAAAAATCAGAACACAACTTCCATTCTTCCTTCACAAACCTGCATACTCAAGCTTTATGGACTTTAGATCAAAGTTGTTCTTTCTTCTGAAACTCAACATACCTTCTCCTCCTTCTCTGACTTGCTTTTTACCATCATAAGTCAAACAAACATTCCATTGGTATCACTTCAATTGCTAATCGGTAACCCAAAAGAATTCTGATTTCATAAAGCATTTAGTATTACAAGATCTATTTTAAATTTAGAGATTTGAAACCTTTTAAGGACCATAAACCTTAAAGCAAGCCTTTTGACAAGCGGGCTGATTAACTATTTTTGAGACCAAGAAGTTAAATGTAATAATAAAGTTAGTCCAACTTTAATACACTGGATGAAAGCCATTGAGGCGAAAACCATTTGATAATTTTAAGTAAAAACCCATTTTTGGTAAGTTTAAACACTTAAGCCCATTTTTTTCCTTTAAAACTCTTATGATTGAAAGCTAGATAAGGATGCAATGCAGTCTTCTTGAGGCTATACTGCAAAAAAAACCAAACAACCTGTTTTACAAAACTTATCTATGGCTTTTCTAGACCCCAGTCAGATGATCACCCCACCTCAAGAAATGCCTGAGATGCCTGAGTGACTACCACTCTCTGTTGTAAAAAGTATAAAATCCTCAGAACTGATATAGTCTGGGGAACAGCTTTACCATCCTTGCTGTCCTCCCAAGGAGCAGCCTTCCATCTTGTTGTTCCACTTTCCTGGCCATTCTCAACATTACTTTCTAAATTAATAAATTTCTCTCTTTGTTTTTAAACTAAGTTTTGGAGTCTTGCATTCTTGCAAGAGGTATCGTTCCCAAACCCCAGGGGTGCACCTCCTCACCCCCCACAACACCATTTTACACGCAATTAAATCAATACCAACAAAGGTACAATGACTTACCCAAGATCCCACAGGTAATAAGTGGAAGAGGCAGGATTCAAACCTACATCTTTTCACTCCAAAATAAACCCTCTTTCCCCTGGTAACTAGCATCTAGCTTGAGTCAAATATAGGAATTGGTTCTGT
Source organism: Monodelphis domestica (assembly GCF_027887165.1). NCBI lineage: Eukaryota > Metazoa > Chordata > Mammalia > Didelphimorphia > Didelphidae > Monodelphis > Monodelphis domestica. The sequence goes on from NC_077227.1 coordinate 675,459,464, forward strand.
CTCTGGGGGATATACCACAAACTCTACTTGGGAAAAGATGCACAAATCATAATCTTAGTTCAGATATTGGGGCTGGGGGACAAGTAAGGTTGTAGTAATGAAGGATGGAAGAAGAGATCACACCAGTCCACTACCTGGTAGCTTCATGTTTTATCTAATTATTTGCTTATGTATTCTATTAAAGGACTATAAATGCTAACAGAGCTATTTGCAGGGGAATTGACACCTGGATGTTTGGTTTACATTAGACCAGTTAGAGCAGAGATGTCTAATGGGCATATGTAGCCTTTAACACTTCCCAGAGCACCCCAGATGAGAGTAAAGTATAATTGGGAAATATTTAATGAGATCAGTAAATATATGATAAAACCTAGGTAATGTGAATTTAGTACCCTGCTTCTATATGAATTTGATCACATGAAGGTAGAAGGAGTTGTTTTATCTTCATTCAAACTGCCTTGTGTGGTGAACAGAGAAAAGTTTTTTATAAAAAGGGAGCAGAAGAAAGACCAGTTGAGTGTTGGAGGAGGGTAACCTGCTTGAGAGCATGCAGTGTTTACTTTTTATCCTGGTAGCTATAGCACCTAGCACAGTGCCTGGTATGCAGTAGGTGCTCACTAAATATTCTCTGCTTGATTGGTTGGTTAATTAATGATTTGTCCTTAGGATCAGGACTCCTGGAATTCCTTCCTTTGTATAGTCCTTACAACTGATACAAATATTTCTGGGAACCCTCATGGAACTGGACTCCTTGCTGAAAGAGCTCAAAACCAATACTGCCTGGTAGGGTAGGGTGTGTATTGGAAAGAAAGCTGGACTTTGAGCCCTAAGTTTGAGAACTGGAAGAAATCCTAGCAATTATAGGGTCCATTTCCTTCATTTTACATATGAGGAAACTGAGGCCTCAAGATAAGAGCGATCTGGAACTAGCTAGAAAAATTATTAAATTTTCACTGTGAACATTTATATCTCAAAAATTGTCAAATGCTACAAATCAGGGTTTGTTTTCTTTTTAGCATCTTGTTGATTGTTTAGAAGAAAATGTTAAGAATGCAGTTTAATCTTAAAAGTGTGTTGTCCTATACAATTGGTGTGGGAAAAGCCAGTTGCTAAACATTTATCAATACACCACTTCCCCCCAGGGTAAGTGACTAGTTCAGAAGCACACGGGTAGTAAAACAACAGTCAGTATTTGAATCTAAACATCTGATTTCAAATCCAGAGCATCTCACAGCATCTTTAACACACATTAGCAGCTATTAGCAGCTGTAAGATTAGCTGTTCCTTTGACTTCTCCAGGTATCAGTTCTATATTGGTGAGATGCTAAAACCTGAACTACCAGTTTCATGGGGTTGGGTGGGACAAGGGAAGAGAGGCATTGAAAAAAGCACTTTACAAACCTTAAAGCAATTGTTACATGTAGATCTTTCCATGTTTTTCCAAAATTAACCTGTTCATCATTTCCTGTGGCACAGTAGTACTCCATCACAAACATATGTTACAACTCGTTTAGCTATTCTCCAGTTGATGGGCATCCCTTCAATTTCCAGGTCTTTGACACCACAAAAACAACTGCTATAAATATTTTAGAACTTACAGATTCTTTACCTTTTTCCTGATCACATTAAGAAATAAGCCTAATAATGGTGTTGCTTATGTCTAATGTTATAAATAGTCTTATAACTCTCTGGGAAGCCTTCCAAATGGCTCTCCCAAATGGTGGCGTCAGTTCACAGTTCCACCAACAGTGTATTAGTGTCTCTTTTTCCACATCCCCTCCAAGATTTGTCATTTTGCTTTTCATCATTTTAACCAGTCTGACAGGTGTGAGATGATAGCTCAGAATTGTTGGATTTGAATTTCTCTAATTTGTAATGACTTAGAGCATTTACATTGTTTTCAAATAGTTAGAGATAGTTTTGATTTCTTCATCCCAAAACTGTCAGTTCTTATCTTTTGACTACTAACCTAAAAACACTCTAGGAATGAAATTATATCATTAAAACAGGGTTCATTCATTCATCCATCAAACATTTACTAAACTTGTATCATATACTAATCCTTGTGTTAGGTCCTTGGGGAAATCTGCAATTTAAATATGATATATGGTATAATAGAGATTTCTGTCTAAGAGGGCAATGAGACACAAAGAAATAAAACTACAATACATAAATAGGGGCAGAGTGGATAGAATAGCATACTGGAAGTCAGGAAGATCTGTGTTCAAATCCAGTCTCAGGCAATTACTATCTGTGTGACCTTGGGCAAGTGACTTAAATGCTACTTGCCTCAGTTTCCCCATCTGTAAAATGAGGTTTTAAGCAACACCTGTCTCCCAAGGTTTGTTATGAAAGATCAAATGAGATATTATTTGTAAAATACTCAGCCCAATGTCTGACATATAATAGGTACTGTATTAATGTCAGTTAGTATTTTCATTATTATAATTATTATATTGCCTAATAAGTGCTTTAGAGAAGAGCAAACTGAAGGTTTGTGTGACACCTGGGAGGTAAAGTCATTACTTATCCAGAGAATGATAAAGGCTTCCCAGTGGAGTTGGCATTTGATTAGGGTCTCAAGAGATAGTTAGGACTATTCAGTGACTAAAAATAGGTTTGTGTTGAGAAGAAGAAGGAGAGAGCATGGGGGGAAATATCAGCAAAGAAAGGAATAGAAATAGGAGAGAATAGGGTGAGCTGTCCAGTTTGATCAGAGCATAGAGTCTAATAAATAATAGCTTGCATTTATATAGTATTCTAAGTCTTACAAAATGCTTTACCTGCGGTTAGTCACCACCATAACAACTCTGGGAGTGTAAATGCTATCATTATCCTTATTTTGTAGATGAGGAAACAGAGGCAAACAGAGTAAATCACTTGACCTGGGTAACACAATGGGAGGTTTTGAATTCAGGACCTGTCCTGAGCTGCATCCACTGTGCAACCTAGGTACCTTTTTGGAACGGCGTGGGGAAAATTACGTAACAATGAAGATATCCTCCAATTTCAGCCTGGTTTTTGGCTGAGCTCATCCATAACCTTCATTAGGATTTTGTACACGTATGACGCCATAGAAGCCAAGGCCATGGAATAAGTCCCCCTGTAGGCTTTTTGGAAGGAAACAGAGGAACTCAGTTGAAAAACCACCACAAACCACCACTTCCTCTCATCTTGACTTCCCAACTGGTTTCTCCATGCAACAATGTTGTCAGTGAAGGCCCTCACTATGGAAACACCCCCAAGAGCAGGGAAACACACAGGATGCACACAAAAGAAGAAGATGACCAGCAAACATTTTCCTCTATATCTAGAGTTGGGAAAAGAGAGTGTGTGAGTCTCTTGGCAGATGTTGCAAAGCTGGAAGGGAAGGATGAGAGCAGACCACATAGGTCCCCAGGTCCCAGTCAGAGCAGGGCTCCCAGAAAAGGTCCAGGACAGTGGAACCTGGCACAAAGCCAGGGGCAAGGGGGGGCTCAGGTTGGCAAGACACACTTAGCTTAGCTTGGAAGCTTGGGCAGGAGCCCTAGAAATTCCAAAGTGATTTGCAAATGCTCTCACCAGGAGTAAACAAATGCAGGTGATAAGTGGCACTTAGCTTCATCTCCAGCCTCTGGGAGCCACTTCAGAGTCCAATCATCACCCCCTCTTCCACTGGTCACAGAATCACAGAATCTCAAAGTCTGTCCATGGGAACAGGGACGTAAAACCAATGGCTGCTCAGAGGTCAAATATCAATCAATCGATAAGTATTCATTAAACCCCCATGTACCAGGCACTTAGAATAAATGCTAGCTGTTATTATTAGACAAGATGCTCTGAGCAAACTGAGCAACCCGCCCTATTCTCTCCTATTTTTATTCCTTTTTTAAACCCTTACCTTCCATCTTAGAATCAATACTGTGTTGATTCTAAGTCAGAAAAACAGTAAGGGCTAGGCAAAGGGGGTTAAGTGGCTTGCCCAGGGTCACACAGCTAGGAAGTGTCTGAGGACAGATTTGAACTCAGGACCTCCCATCTCTCGGTCTAGCTCTCATTTCACTGAGCTACCTAAGTGCCTCCCTATTCCTTTCTTTGCTGTCATTTTCCCCTGTGCTCCACATAAGAACCTTTCAGATATTTGAAGATGATAAGCCTTCTTCCCCCTGAACTCTCCCACCACCCACCCCCATCACAAGTATTTTTTGGCCCCTTTGTACCAGATCACAACCCTCAGTTGCTGACCAGAGAAGACCTTGCTGCCTTACTCAAAGTAGGAAGGGTTATAGAGGTTATGCCTAAAGTCTTAGTGAAGATTTTTCAGCTTCAAAAATTTCAGAAGTATAAATGTTACAAATTTGCTGGAAAAAATAGGAGTTAAAATGTTATCACTTTGATAACTTTTATCAGATGTAAACTTTATAAAAATCTTGAAAGGTACAACTCAGTTACCCAAAGGTCATTATTTATCATTCTAGCCTGAGGATCATCCAAAGGTTTGAGGTTTGGCGTGCATAAACGACACTTTTGAAATGACCCCACAAGAAAATAATCTAATGGAGAGGGATCAGGTGATTGAGTTGGCCAAGCAAGAAGACCTTCTCTACTGATTCCCCAGGCTGAGAAAGAATCATCCAGAAAATATCACGCAGGCAATGCATAACAGCGGAGTTCCTCTGTTGTTAATCTAAGATTAAAAAGGAATTATTTAAAATTCACACAACTGGATAAGTATAAACTAGTTTTGAATAATTAAACTATCAAATGATTATTTCCAATTTTGAAACAGTTATGAAATTATTAATGCTTAAAATTACATGAAGACTTTCAGAAAGCCCCATAGTATGACCTATTTTCCCTACTTTAAAATTAGTAGCTCCTGGGACAAATGAAACTTCTCTGAAGGTGAGAAATACATACAGCAGTTCTGTGCATGGCAACAAATCTCAGCTAGGGAATTGGGCATAGGAATCCAAAAAAAAGGCTTAATAGGGAGGGTGAGATAAAAAGCTGATTAAATGTGAATATTGTCTAAAAATGATGAGGAAGATATTGTAGTGGGCTGGAAGCCTTCATAAAAGAGGGATTTGACCTTAAGCTTAAGAGATTAATAACATTTTGATATTCAGAAGGGAGTGGGAGCAAGGAATAAGGAATCTCCAGTAACAAAGAGCCTTGAATGCCAGGCCAAAGAGGTTAAGGAAGATAAAGACTGAGAAAAGACCACTGGATTGGATAATTAGTAGGCCACTGCTAAAATTCAATAATGTTGTCTCAGGAGAGACATGAGAAGAAAATAACATTTCAAAGAGGAAAGGAAAGAGAAGATGGTGAGGAAATAGAAAGAAACAATGGGATTCATACTACTTTTCTTAGGAATTTGATAGTAAACATACCATGAGAAGTAAGTCAGCATCTAGAATATGTACAGATAAAGTTCTGGGATCTTGTTTTCTCACACTAAGAAGTCTTGTACATGGATGAAAATGAATGGGAATAGAGCAGAGAGAGAGAGAGAGAGAGAGAGAGAGAGAGAGAGAGAGAGAGAGAGAGAGAGAGAGAGAGAGACAGAGAGGCAAAGAGAGAGACAGAGAGAGGGAGAGACAGAGACAGAGAGAGAGAGAAACAGAGACAGACAGAGATAGACAGAGAGAAAGAGAGAGACAGAGACAGAGAGAGACAAGACAGACACGCGCACACACACACACACACACACACAGAGAAAGAGAGAGAGAGAGAGAGAGAGAAATAGAGAGAGAGAGAGAGAGAAAGAGAGAGAGAGAGAGAGAAATAGAGAGAGAGAGAGAGAGAGAGAGAGAGAGAGAGAGAGAGAGAGAGAGAGAGAGATGCTGAAGATGACAATGGGAAAGAAGATTACTAGAAATTCCATTAGAATTCAAAGGAGATGGGATGGTGAACCCAAAATTAATCACATTTTTAATTCTCTCTTCTCTCTACCCTCTCTGTCTTAATGATTTCATCAGCAATTGTTAGTTCGATATAATTTTCATGAAGATAATTGTCAGACCTGCATATTTAGTCTCCATATTTCTCCTGAGTTCCAGTTTTGTGTATCCAACTAACTGTTGGACCTTTCTACTACATATCCCACAAGCACCTTAAACTCTAAATGGAGTTTTCATCTTTTTTTTCCCCCAAAAAACCCCACTCCTCCTCCTGACTTCTGTTGGTAACACCATAACTCTTCTAGTCACCCATAATTTCAAACTAAGAGTCATTCTTACCTCTCCAATGCATCATTTCTCCTTCCCCCAATTCACATCCAATCAATTGACAAGTCTATCTCCACAAGACCACAACTTCTCTCCACCTCACCACAACTGCTCTAGTTTTCTCAGAACTTAACTTGTACATAATAAGCTCTTAATCATTCATTCAATCATATGATGTAAACTCATCAAAAGCAGGAATTGTTTCATTTTTTATCTTTGTATCCCCAGCATGGTACATAGTAGACATTTAATAAATAAATTCTCATTTATTTTTGATTGAGTGATTATTAGTGTCCCTAAAAGATTCATTTTGACCATCATCTTCTTCAAGAAGTCTTCCTAATTCCTCTGATGGGTAGGGTCCATTGCCTCTCAAATCACTTTATATTGTATAATCTTGTTTCTGCTTATCTGAATATATTCACCCCATTAAAAAGTCAGCTTTTTCAGGATAGGAACTATTTCACTTTTGTATTTGTATCTAAAGCATCAGGGAGTTCCTGGAATATAGATGTTCTTAATAAATACCTGTTGGTTAATTGTTGGTTGATCAGCATAGAAGAAAACTGCCTCTGGAAGAAGAGGGAAGATTGAGCTTGAGGACAGTTGGTCAGATTCATTAAACCAAATATTTTCCCTTAGATGTTCTACAGTTCTACTTGTTTTCTTGGTTTTTTCTCATTCTTGTTTCTTTTCTGCTACCATATTCAGAATTTAGAAATTTCAATCATGACATAAAATAGTTATGATCCCATAGTGTATGTACAATCCAATGAGCTTTCTTGGTGACAAATGTGTTCCCTCATATCCTTGAATTCTGTATCCATTGTCCTATTTATGGTTTCCAGGTGTTTGCTAGCCTCATCCCTGAAAGCTGAGGAGGGGGATGAAGAAGAGACCTGAGACTTGGGAGCTGGAGGGTTCTTCCTCACAGGAATCAGCAGCAAGGAGGACATCTGTGAGAACAGCTGGAGACAATGGGCTCTGTTCTCATCCAGGTGCAAGGAGAGATGGAACTAAAATTCCAGATGTTGCTAGAACCAGACATGGACCAAGTAAGAATGTAAAGGAACTCATAATTTCACATCATGTTTAATTATCTAGCATGAACTCTGTAAGCTAGAAATTTTGGATTCCCTCTTGAGAGGTGTGTTACTCTGGAGATTTATGGAGATTTATTTGCAGTCTTTTTATGACTGTTCATCCCATCACTCACTTCCTGATCTTTTCAAATGTTGTCCTCCCTGGCTATAGGGACTCTCATAGGTGCCTCTGCCTTCAAAGCTATCAGTCAAATTCAACCTCTACTTATCTGCTTGTTACTATGCTGTTCAGAAGCCAGTGTGTCAAACCATGCTAGACACTCAGTAGACATTTATTGGATGAAGAAAGGACCATACGATCATGTTTCAGGTATGTGTGAATTCTGATACTAATGTAATATGAGCAGAGATGACCCCTTCCCCTAAAGAATGTCCTTAAGTATAGTTTCAGTTACCCTTTATTGTGATTCAAGGGAGTTGCTATTCAGTGGAGAAAACTTCTTGATGTGAGACTTTTCCAGACATAGAATGTGGACACTATCAGGCAACATGTAGTTGGAAAAAGTCATAGATATGGTTGCAATAGAGGCAGACAAAGACAAAGACACAGAGGGAGAGGACAGAGACATGGACAGATAGAGAGAGGGACAGTTATACAAATCTTTGATGATGTTTTTCACATGTGATAGATACATGAGAGATAGAGAGAAAGAGAGAGAGAGGTTTTGCAGGACTTGTGGACCAAGGTGCAACAGAAGATTCCAATGGAATGTCCCCAGGAGGGACAGTTGGGAGTTTGCTGACCACACTCTGAGAGGAGAAACTTGGCTTGTGGACTTTGTCTCTGACTGAGGGACACACACTCTCTCCCTGGAGGTTTGAAGCTGGGTGAGAGACTTTTGTGAAGCTGACTTGGTTTTTGGACTTTGTCTCTGGCTCTGAGCAGTGGAAGCTGATCGGAGAGAAGCTTTTGAGTTGGTGGTCTATAAGAGAGTTGAGCTGGCCAGGAGAAAAGGAGAGACATTGAACTTTGTTTCTTTCTGGGTTTAAGCTGAGAGACCTGACTGATTTGTGTGTGTGTGTGTGTGTGTGAAGAAAGAAGATTTTGAACTGATATTGTCCTCCATCTTCCTAATGGTCTAAGAGTCATAGTTGTGACTCCCCAAACACTCAATTTTATATTTACCTATTATACATCTCTCTATCACCCTTGGGATCACCCACAGTTTTGGTTCCACTTAGATTATGGTAGTCTATGATTCATTTTCACCTAAACTAAAGAATATTGATACCATCTTTAGGGTATCTTCTTTTAGAGAGAGGCTCAGAGTCATTGAAAGTGCTTTTCAGTTTCCTAATTATAATCAAGTTGACTCTCTTCTTCAATTCTGATCCTAATTGATTTGTAGCATTTGCCCAATAGTCATGGGCCGATGGGCCATCCCTATGAGGTTGACCATTCAACTGCATGACACAGTATCAATAATAGCTATTCTTTATCCACTTGGCTTCTTCTAGGTAGTTTATTGGCTGAACTCTTTTGAGTCATTTTGGACTTCCTTTAGAAACCTCTGCAATGTCCCCCAGCTTGATGTCTTTAGCAAAATGTCATCAGTAAACCAGAGCACTGGTTGGACTTTACTATACCTGGGTAATCCTTTTCCAATTTAGACTCCCTGCTAGAAATCTTCTGCCATAGTGATCAAATAGTCACACATATGTAATGTATGTGTTTATGTGTGTGTGTGTGTGTGTGTGTGTGTGTACACACATACTCATATATAATGAGATTTTATTTGTAAAAGCCCTTAGCATGCTATCTGGCACATAGTAGGTGTCATATAAATGTTTACTTCTTCCTTCTCTCCTATAATGGAATATGACTTTGGAAAGTACATATTTCCTTATAGTATCTCTCTCCTAATATTAATGAGCAAAGAATCATCAATAGAATTATCTTCATTCTATTTCTCAAGAAATACACATGATCCCAACATATGGCTACTGGGATTGATCATTGAAATTCCTGGGATGCTGGAGGAGCTCTCTGTCATAATAGGACACCTTTCTCAAGAAAAAAAAAAGCATACACATATGAGAGTGATCTTATTATAACAAGAAAATATGTGTAATACTATGATATGTAATAGCATGTTATACATGTATGTATTCAATCACTGTAGTGAAGAATGTCTGGCAAGGAGTCCAAAATAAAGAGGGATACTTGGAGATGGTGAAGTCTACCCAGTGCTCTGCTTCAATGATGAGATTTTACTGAAGATATCAAGCTGGGGGACACGGCAAAGACTTCTAAAAGAAAATCAGAAATATATGAGAGCTCTCTTAAAGAAAGAGGGTCTTTATTGTTTTGCTCTATCAAATAAAGTGTTTTTATAGTCTTTGAATAATAATGGAATTTAGGATTCCTAAACCCTTTAGATAATTACATGACTTATTGATGTGTTTAGGTAGAACAGAGTGTCCCCAAAAGCCTACCTTTTCCCTTCTAATATCTTCATTAAGGCTACCTTTTATGAATATGCAAACTATTCTCATAAAAACTTTGTAAAGGGTAGAAAAAAGGGATGAGTAGGCATTCATTGAAAAACTCAATTGTTTTTTTCAGTATAATCTAGTATCATTTACTCTCAGGTAGCTTGGAAACTGGTTAAAGTTTTGCCCCATCCAAAATGGGTATATTTGGTCTCTGTTTTTCATATCTTTATTTTCATTATCTCTTATTCCTGAAGCTCATGCTGTGATAAAATGCAAGATAAATATTTCTGCCATCATTTATAAAGAAAAACTTTATATCCTAGAAATCTTGGCAGATCTCATTCATGTTAAAGCTGTTTGTTATCCTTCCTGTTTCATACTTAAAAAAAAAAAAAAACTTAAATATTCTGACTTAATTGGATCTTACAAGTTTTTACAAAACTCACTTTTCTCACCAGTTACTCTCACACTTTTAATAAAGCAACAGTGTTCTTAATTTTCCATCCTTCTCTACTACAATGCTTTATGTATGATTTTATATTGTTAATCTATATTGTTTGGGGATGTTACATGTCTCCTTTTGGAAGGAAGATCATATATTTGTGGACTAACGTGATTTCTAAGGTTATTTAGATTTCTTTTGTGGTGATTTCTTTATATCTATTGAACATCTATAGGAAAATGTGATAATCCACATTAACTTATCTTCTTTTGAAATGTTCTACCTTTCTTTACTAATAGTTCTTTACCAATAATTACATCTTGTTAGAATGGTTTAGGAAAGGTTAGGTTAGGTTTTATTTTCTAATTTATCTTTTTTGTTTTTAGTATTTTTTATAATTTATTGTTTATTTGATTATTGCTCTAATAAAATCAGTTATAACCTTAAATAGATAGCTGATTTGGAAAGAGTGCCTGCACTGAACGTCAATTATTGCCTGCCTGTTAATATATTTCCAATATCATTTTCAATGATTTTATTTAGTGCTCCAATTCCTTCTTTAAACAAACAAACAAAAATTAGTGAAATTTAAGTATAAAGTTTCTGGGGTATCCTTCATTACTTTGTGTTTATTTCTTGATCTTGAACTATGTTTTGCAAATTTGGAGGTGGTGAGGGACATCTTTTCTTTTTCTACCTTTGAATTGAAATCACTAAGTAATAAAGTATATGATAGAATTTCAAGGAGATGATCCAATCTAGGTGTTAAAAGAATTTCTATATCCCTCTATAAAACAAAAAAGGTACTGGTAGATATACTAGTAATTATCTTCAGAGCTGACCTTTTGTTTATATTAATCATTAAAACACCAGTGAAAGATGGTCAAGGGAAGAAAAATGATCATCAATGAAATACTGTAAAAAAGTATTATCCCTCCACCACATACACACAACTGACGTCCCAAAAGTTTTAGACATTTGGGACAATATGCATATTTTTTAAAAGTAATCTATTGTAATAAATTCCTGGTTTCATATTTAATCCATTTTCCTGGTCTTCTTTGAATAGGGATATGTTCATGTTTGTTTATGATTATCTGGTTCATAATATTTTTAATGACCAGCCATCCCATGAAACAATGCTTCTTAGATAAAATCAATACCATTGATCCCTTTGTTTGTCTATACAAAGAAAACCTTTGAGTCAACCTTCTAGTAAGATACAACTTTCAAAGTCTTCTGGCTTCATCTACAATGCATTTATCAGCATAATTTAGCTCTTCTGGTGACTTGTGGGTCTTTGGAGAAGGATGCCTATTTTAGAATAACAGTAAAGTTCATGTTTATAGACCATCAAAAAATGTTGTGATTCTTGACATCCCATTTTTCACCACTTTGTTATCATCACTAGATAAGAAGGGGTGAATCACAGAATGGAGGGAAATTTGCATTTTCTTTGTTTCTTGGGTTGCTATAGACAATGTGTTCATGACCAAGAGGACAGCCTATTAGTAATGATCCTCTGCACACTTATGAAAAGTGGTTCGTGAAAAGTAAACTAGCTGTCACCAGAACCATACTTGAAATAATCTGGCATGATAGACACTCTTAGATCTTCTACTATAGCTAGAGCAGCCATAGACTTAAAGAACCCAGGATTCCCTACCTACTATGATGAAGCATTAGCATATAACAAGATAGATACACCGCGAACTATGGGTGATATCATAATAAATGCATTACATAGGTAGAAAAGAGTTTCTGAGTTCTGAGTGAGTTATTAATGAAGAAAGATTTATTATACTAAAGCCAATCCTCAGGCGTTTTCAAGGTAGTGGGTGGAGCTGAAGAGTGATGATAATGATCATGATGATGATAAATGATCATTAAGCACTTTCTTTGGGCCAGGCACTGTGTGGAATGCTGGGGATAAAAATGAAAGCAAGCAAGGCAGAGGAAATCTATAAACACTTTCTCAAACTATTTTTTTCATAATTTAAGGAAATTATTCTAAATTCTATCCAGAAGCTAATGAAAATAAAGGTGTGTTCAGATTCGCAGTCCCCGGAAATCCATCTATAGGTTCATTACCTCAGATCTACTTTAATCCCCTTCTTTTCGGGATAACAATTGTTCATCTTTCATTTATTGAAGAAGACCAATGACGTTATGGGATAATGTCTTGATTTGTATGTGAATTTGGATTTAATTAAGTAAGGCAGAGTTTCACAGTCATCTGCCTCACTCTCTCTTCAAGAGTCATTGATGTCCAGTGGCAGGGGAAAAAAAGTCAATATGACTGGTAATGACATGGGCTGCAGTGATGATCCTGGGTGTCTTCGATGCCTGAGCAAGCTCCAGGCACTCCACAGCACCTGCTTCTGCCACCTTAATGGCTGTTGGAACAAATTGCTCTCATCCTTTTTATTCCAATGGGGGAAATTTTCTCCTACTTGAAGTAGACATTCCCCCAATTTAACAATGAGTTGGAGGCTAGTTCTATACCCTCAGCCTAGAAGACAAGCCTTCCTGTCAAGGCATTTACCAGGATGTTGCTGCTGCATATGCTACAGTTTTTTGGAGCCACAGATAAATAAAAGTGGGTGAGAGGTATCAGCCAAAGGTAGGTGAACAGCTCTGAAAAGAGCTCAACAGCCCTCACACCAAAAGTTCTAGTCCTCCCTGAACACCCCACACACCCCAGAAGGACAAAACTGCTCCTTCTACTATATCACAGTGGGTATGTATAGATGACTATGGCCAATAAATGTATCTTAAAAAACAAATTAAATCCCATAGAAACAGAGAGAGTCAATCAGAACACAAAAAGTTCAAGAAGACGGGAAAATGGGCTGGTTTTCATTTCTGGATAAAGACAGAAAAAATAAGTGGATAATCATCTTGTTTGATGCTAGGTGATCTTGCATCTTTTCAGTTCAGCAAAATGATGACAGATTCTAATATGGGAGACATATTAATAAGGTCCTGGATTAGGAAATGTAGTTTATCTTGCCCAAATCTCATATTGTGTACAACACAAATTCCAATGAGGTCAAACTTTCATCACAGAGGCCAGAAACAAAGTTCTTCAGCAAGAACAGAACTACTCCTCAAAAAAACTCCTCTGTTGCCCAACAACAACAGAAGGGCTCTCGCTTTTACCTAGGTAAAAATCCTATTTATTCAAACAACACATTTGCTTCCCCCCTCCCTCACCTCTCTCGAAGGCTGCCTCCAAATGTTCCAAAATGAAAGGGTCTATAGGAGACAAGCCATCAGTAAACTTGCCTCTGATTCAATATCTTTTTATACAAAAGTTATTTGTAAACTAATCAATAAACTTTTTCTTTTTGTTGTTTGCACCTTTAGAACTCTCTGCAGCAGCTGCTGAACCATGAAAGAGTTTTAAATAGAGATCCACCTCTCACGGCCTCTTTCTTTCCCAATAGAACGTATAAGCCAAGCCAGGCTGTTTGTACTCCGGGCCATGTTCAACTAATCTTTATGGAAATATTCAGATTGACTAAGTGAACTGGAGGGTTTTCTGTTTGGCAAAATAAGGCAGGTAAATGCTTTCCTGTTGGAGAATAAATCACTAGTTTGAAGGCCTATGTTTCCCTTTTTTTCCCCAATTCAAGCCTGAATCAGAGACTTTTTTTCATTTTTATTTATTTGTCTGTCTGTTTATTTATTTGTTCTTTTGTTTTTGCCAGCAGCACTAAACGAAACTGCCATTCTTCCATACATTTGAGTTGTATTGACAGGTTTTAATAGAAAGAGCCTCAGACTGGGACTTGGGTAGTGGTTAGAAGGTTGGCTCTGCCCCTAATAAGTAGTGTTTGGGCTTCTGAAAATGACTTCTATTCTGATCCTTAGTTTTCATCTTTATGAAATAATAAAAGCCATCATTCATATACTGCTTTATGATTTTAAAAGACTTTCTAATATAATATCACATCATTTCTCACAATGGTATGAAGAGCTAAGTTTATTATTATTATTATCATCTGCATTTTACAGATGAGGAAACAGACCAAAAGAAATTAAATGGATTGCTTAGGGTCACACCACCACCACCAGTGTCTGAGACAGGATTCAAACACGGGTCTTATTGACTCAAGTCCAGTTCTCTATCCACTGGAGCACATTGCTGCCTACAATAATAATGTGAATCTGTATAACTAATGGTTGTAAATCACTTTCCTTATGTTACCTCAATTGACAAAATGGGAGAACGATTTTCTTCTTTCATAAAGCAGTATTAGAGAGATTATCTCACTCCATCCTTTCATTTTGAGGGAGGGTAAAGGCATACACAAGTTAAATGACTTGGCCAAAGTCACTTAGCCTATTAGTGGAAGAGTAGTACAGAACCTAAACCTCTTAATTACAGCTTCAATGTTGTCTTTTAGAGTTGAAACACTTCAATAATTATAACATCTAAGTAGAATGTAGTATCCTGACCATTTTATCTTTAATTTTTATTGATTTCCTACTAATAGAATCTTGAGTAATGAGCTTATTATGAACCTATCTTTAAGACACTAAGCTCTCAGGAAAAGTGGTTGGTCAGTGGATAGTGTTATACCTGTAGTAAGGAAGTTCAAATCCATCTTCATACTTTCTAGCTGGGTGACCCTAGGTAAGTCACTGTCATCTGTCTGCCTCTGTTTTTTCAATTGTAAAGTAGAGCTAAAAACAGGATTAATTAAAGATCATATGAGCTATTTGTAGTCAGAGCCTATATAAGTGCATATTCTCTTATCCCTTATCCCACTAATCACTCAAATGGAAAATTTGTGTCATTGGTTCACTTTTTTCCTCTTCCAGTCACTTCTAGATTTGATCTGCCCTCTTTTTCAGAAGTTTTGAAGCCACTTTGATCAACTGGTTTGCCTCATTGTAATAAGGAGTCACTCTTGCTTCCAGCTCTACATATGGGGAAACCAAGGAGGAAATACAATGTCAACCAATCACCACGAATCAGCAAATACTTACCCAAGACTTCATATTAGGCCAGTAAAAAAGCCAAGATTTTGGAACAGCCTCACACAGGGCTTTGAATATAATAGATGCTTAATATATATTTGTCCTCCATTTATTGAATGGGCTTCTGAGTAGGGAGAGAACCATACCATAGTGCTCCTTCCCTCATAAAAGAGCATGGTCCCTTGCTCACTTTATCTAGATGACTAGCTGAACCATTATCTTTATGTATGCTAGGAAATAGGCAAGTAGTTTTAAGACCTCATTTGGTTCATGAATTAAAATATTGGGGGAGAAGGGTGACCATCGATATTCCGGCTTGGCTATTTATCATTGTAAGCCCTTCTTAAAATCAGGCCAACTTCAGAATTCGAAATATACACTAAAAGCCAAAGGCAAATGCAATTAACATACCACTTAATAAATTAGTGCTAGTCTGGGTGAAGTATTGGGAGTGTCCAGAAAATCCAAAAGGCTGGGAAGGGAAGGGGAAAAGATGTATGACAAGGAGTAAGGCAAAGAGCATTGGATTCAGAGTCAGAGGAGCTGGCTAAATCTGGGTTCTACTCTAGAATATCAGAGTCAAAAACCATCTCTGTAGGAATGAAGTTCAAGCTTGCCTGAAGCAGGAATCCCCTGCACTGTTGGCCACCAAGTCATCATTCAGCCTTTGGTGACCATCTCAGTTTTATCCTGGTATAATCTTATTGGTACATAGTAGTTTGCATGCCACATTCCCCATTGGACGGTGAGCTCCTTAAGATATGGGACTTCTCTGCCCATCTTTGGCTACCCTGCATTTAGTAATAGTCCTAGACACATAGTAGGAGCTTAGAAAAAGACTTGTTTTGAATAGACTATGATTAAAGCTGCCTAATGAGGGGGAAACACATCACCTGCCAAATCAGCCAGAGCTCCAACTGTCTGGAAGCATTTATTATCTTTTGTCTTTCCTTATACAGATGTTAAAATGGATCAGTGCCTTTCAGAGGTAAAGAAGAGAGAAAACTGGAGTGGAAGAGACCTGAGTTTAAATACAGACTCAGGAACTCCATAGCAATACAACCTTAGGCAAATTACTTAATCCCTATTGGACTCAGTTTCCCCAACTGTGAAATGGGGGTAAAAACAGCACCTACAACTTTCTCAATTTCTCTTAATTCAAGTGCATTCTTTCTGCCTACTAGTTTTTATTTATCCTGCATTTAGCTTATTTGTACATTTTTTTTTTACTCATTATGAGCACCAAATGAAATATCTGTAAAGGGCTTAGTGCAGCGTCTGGCACAAATGCTTATTTCTTTCCTTACTTCCTAATTCTGCCTTCCTGTAATTTCTAGTAATTGTTCCTAGTTTTGTTTTGTGGGATTGAAGCAGAAGTCTATTCTGTTATGTACTTTCCTCAGACTATAACATGGGGATAATACCAGCTTGTTCCACACAAGGTGGTTGTGAACCTCAAATAATACATGAAAAGAGATTTTCAAATGTTTGGATGTCATGTAAAGAAATTATTATTATTCATCATTATGCACATAAAGCCCTTCAGACATTTCTGTCCCCATTAAGACTACTCTCAACCAGGCTAAACATTGCTCCTTCTTTAAACCAACAATTCTATGACTACTCATACCTGGATGACCTTGGAAAAGTCACCTAACTTCCTAGGATTTTTCTATTTGTTTATTCTTTGCATCTATAAAATGAGAGGGATTTGGCTAGACATTGAAGTATAAATCCTGTTAATAATGTCCCATGAAATGCCCGAGATAATGACTTAAAATATGATCATCCAAAGAGAATTACAAAGAAGAGTACATGGACTTGAAAAGCATCACTCTGGATCCTTTCCCTCTATTTTTTTCCTTCTTCTTTTCTCTCCCCCTCCCCATGTACAAAATGTTTTTGGAGTTTCCATTTTGCTCAATGCTTGGTGACAGTGCCTGTCCTTAAAACAAACACTTTGTGTGTGGGGCAGTCGATCATTGTAAGCCTCTCGACTCCCCAGCTACAGTGATATAAATGGATCCCCACGCAATGGGATGGTGATTAATGGTAGGAGACCTCAGGAGGCACAGTGGCTCCCGCTCTCCCCTCCTCAGTTGGCATTCACCCCACTCGCTCAGCCATCGCACTAAGGGATATATAATAGACATGGGAAGACCTATAAAAGTAACATCTGAAACTGCTGTTGAGCTGAGTATTGATTTATTCATTACGATAAATTTTTTGTCATCACTCTGCAATTGCTCTATCGTGGGAAGAATTGATGTCCGTGGTTGGAAGCAGCGGCCTCCTGTGCAAAACTTTTTCCCCCTTCTGTAATTTCCTCTAACTCTTCTGAAGAATCATTATTCCTTATTACATGGCTCTGGCATGCCACCTATTTAGATAAATGCCTGAACAAGTATGCAGTAAATATTCATAGTTGCTCATGTGTCAACGATATATGTTGCTAATTAGATAATTTAATGGTTCAAATAAATAAATAAGAAAATAGAAGTACACCCTGGAAAACAGTAGAGTGCAAAGGATTCTAATTGTGTGCCCATCAGCAAAACAACAACTTTGAGGTCTTTTCAGGCAAACCATCTCTGGCCCTGGATACCAACGCAAGGTCCACAAGGCAGCCTATTTACTACCAGCATAGCCTTGAGCAAGTCATTTAACCTAATGGGCTTTATTTTCTTTCCTCATCTAGAAAATAAGGGAAGATGGTTAGAGTAAATGATCTGTAAGGGGCTTTCCTGTTTGAAAAACTATAATCTTATAATCTATAGACGTTGTCTGCATGCTGTCAAGCAAATGAACCCTTTGAGTGGGCAAAACATTTGTTGGAGCCATCTCTGCAGTCTAGTCAGACTCAAGCATGTCTCCTATGGCTTCTCTGGAGCCATAGGAAGTGGAGACTCCTGAATAGGTATATATCTGGGAGGAGAAAAGGGGATGAAGTAAATACTTAAACTCAACAGAAGTTCTCCTTTATTTCTTAAGGCTACTTTATAAAGAAGGAAGAGAGGGAAAATGAAAAAGCAAGCACAGTGGAAAGATAACTGGAATTGGTATCAGAAAATCTGGGTTTGAATCTTGGCTTTGCTCCTACATGCCCCTGTGTGACTTGAAGCAGGTCACACTGCCTCATTTCTCCTCAGTTTCCTTAGCTATAAAAGGAGATTGGACTAAATGATCCATTTCTTTCTGGCTCTAATATCCTCTGAGAAAGTGGTAGAAGAAGGAAAAAGGAAGTGGAGAAGGATGTTGAGAAAAAGGACATTGAGAGAGAAAAGAGAAGAAAAAGGAGGAACAAGTAGAAGAGGAGAAAATCTGGGTCTTTGGAATTATAATTATACTGACTTGTTGATGAGGTTTTACCACAATCAACAAATAATTTAATCAATTTGGTTCAATCTGTGCAAACATATGATCCAATATTTCCGTGATTGAAGTAAAACAATGATGACTATGATGATAATAATAATAATAATGATTACTATTTTTGTTATTATAAGATAGCAAGATTTTCTTGAAGACCCTATGAGACTTCAAACTCTGAAAGTGGTGGCTACTCTTCTCAAATTCTATGGCATTAGTTTGCACAAAATCTGTTTTGTATATCCTCAACAATGAAATGGACTCTGAGTGAGATAAGTAGGGAGCAGGAAGGCAATAAGAATTATAAAGCACCAACCATGTGTCAAGCACTATGCTAAGAGGTTTACCAATATAATCATTCTAATACATTGTTTTAGCCTACTTGCTAATATTGTACTTTAACTCCTTCTATCAGGGTTCACTAGCAATTTGGGAAAAGTCTTCTTTCTGGAACAGGTTTTGAAACAAGTTCTTATTGACTCCATGTTCAGCACTTTATCGGATACCCCATGACGTTCTTCCATGCCTGTGCCCCAAGTGTCTGGTGGCCCAACATATAGAAATACATACACAAATATACACATACTCCTAAAATGTCATTCTGAAAAAGATGACAAGTCTCCATATTAGCTGCCTTCCTCATAGACAATCCAGGCCATTGAGACTACACAAAATGACTTTATATAATTAGTTTTGTTTATTAAATTTATAGTTTTCCTAATGTTGAATTAACTCTACATTCCTGGTTTAAGTCAACCAGGTTAGTCTAGCTGTCAGAAGAATACTACTCGCAAGGAATAATCAGTCTGGTAGTAAGGATTTAGCAAGCTCCTACTAGCTCACCCTAGCTAGCCAGGCACTGTGTTAAGTACTGTAGAAACAGAGAAAGGCCAATGATAGCTCTTGCCCAAAAGGAGTTCACAATTTAATGGGGAGGCAATAAACCAACAAATATGAACAAATAGTCTATATGCATGATAAATGAGAAATAATAAATAGAGAGAAGGCACCAGAATTAAGAGAGATTCAAAGAGAGTTCCTATAGAAGGTAAGATTTCAGACTTTAAAGACATAAGGAATCTAAAAGTGGGAGATGAGGAGGGAGAATATTACAAGCATGCAAAGAGAAAAAAGTATCCAGAGCAGAGAGATGGAATACTTTGTTCATGGAAGAGCTAGAATGTCAACGTCCCCAGTTAGAAGTAATCTTGATACATAGTATAAGAAAATTAGAAAGGTAGACTTTGGAGTCAGAGAACTGGTGTTCAAATCCTGTTTCTGTCACTTAATTTTTTGTGACTTTGACAAGTCATTTAATATCTCCAGGCTTCAGTTTCCTTATCTACAAAATGAGCAACTGAACTAGATGGTTCATTTGGTTCATTCCAGTTCTATAACCCTACAATGCCTGTTCAGCCTGTCAGAAGGGGAAAAGATTTTACAAGGAGTAAGTTCTTGGGTTCTCGGTGCGTTCCAGTCATATATATATATACATACATATATATATATATATTTTTTTTTTTCCTGTTAGCTTAATCCTGAAAGATTTTTTTAAAGGGAGGATGCTTGGAGAGGTGTTCCATTTTCCTGATGTTTCTGTGTTCCCATCGGGAATTGGGAAAATCATTTGCCACCATTAAGAGATTGTGTGTGTGCACACACTTTTTTCTAGATCAATCAGAGGATGTACTCCAAAGTAAATATGATTTTTTTTAATGAGCTATTGTTGGGCTGTGGAAAAGACAGGACTTCAATTTAAAATTTACAATAGTCATTCATTTCAGCACCAGACAACAATTCAGTAAGCATAGATTCAGTACCTACTATGTGCCAGGCACTAGGGATACAAAAATGGAAAGACCCTGCCCTTGAGGGGCTCTTATTCTCATAGGGAATATAAGCTTTATTCAATTAAAATCATGACACCTGAAGAGTGTGGCCCACATATCGCAGTGAGTTTGGCACATACTCTATGTAGAAACATCTTAGCCCTGTTGGAATTCAGGTTCAGAACAAGGAAAGACCCACAAGCTGAATGAGGGGCTGCTCTGAAGACTTAGCTCTGGCTTTTGCCAGCTTAGGATTCTTAAGGTGGTTTACTTAGAGATTTGTATGTCTGATTTTTCACCTGGCAGCTTCTCCTTATAATTTAGATAGTACAAATTCCAAATATCTGTGGTGAACAGAAATATGGAATACTAAAGTTGTCTGACATGGCCCAGCCATTTACGTCATCACCTGAGGAGCAGAGGGAGTGAGAACTCCAGGAAATCCATCCAAAATTCACAGAATATCTGACTTCTCTCCCTTTCCCCCAAATCCCTTCTTTCTTTTAATACTTCACCTCCTCTGCTTGTTCTCTACTCTCCCTCAAGACTATTATTTTCTTCTTCTCTTCCTCTTCCTTTTTTCTTCACTTGTATGTTTTTATTCCTTTTCCTTATTTTCTTTTTCTCCCATTCTTCCTCCTTTCTTTTTCCCTTCATTCTTTGCCTCAGTTCCTCCTCTTCTCCCCATTCCTCCCCATTCATATTACCAAAGTATAGCTCATCAAGATATTCTATTCCCTTAAAAACTAAAAGACAGAAAGAATTTCATTTTAAAACCTCATAATTCTATTACCAAAAAAAAAATTGTCATTTCCTAAGCCCTTGGAGGAATACACTTGATTTTCAAAAGGTTTCAAATCGCCTAAAGTCAAACATCCAGCCACAAATGTCTATCCCCAAACAGAGATTTTCTTCATGACCTTTCCCCAATTCTGTGCAAAGTCATATTTGTGTCATCCATGGTCCTGTTGCCATAAGTTTCAGGAGAAGGATATTGTTGCCTAGTGCCATGATTCACATTTGATGAAGCATCTCTCCTAAGAAGTCAGGAACTGGGGTCAAAGCCAGACCAACTGTGCCGGGTGAGGGAAAGGGCATAAGAGAAAGATTATAGGTGGGTTTAATTGTGGGATCCCTTAGCTTTTACATAATAACACAGACGAGGACCTTGGGCTTCTGATTCAAGCTTTCCAATTGCAAAATATGTTTGGGGTTTTTGAAATCCAAGCCTGGCCCACTCAGGATCAGATATTATTGTATCTGCTAGTTCATTAGTGCCTACCTAGGATGGATTCTCCTGGTACTGCCACCACCCCTGACTGTCAGTTTGGGACCTCTGCAATCTAGTTAAGCTCTCAATTCATTAGAATGCCATTCTATAGTTACCACTGGGGGAAAAGGGAACAATAGCATGCATAACCTAGAATCTGAATATTCTACAAAAGTTGACATGGAGAAAATTTCATAGAAGTTGGATCTTTTCTAAATTTCTCAAGGGATACCCTGAAGTCCCTTCTAAGTATAGACTGAATAGTCATGTCCTAAATGTTAAAGAGGGGATTCTGGATCAGGTATAGACAGGATTAGATAATCTTTGAAGTGCCTTTCAGCTTGGAGACGCTATGACTTTGGGAAGTTTAAGCCCTTGGAGAAGCTGGTGGGTGCCATGTTGTTGTCCCTAAAATCTCAGCCACTGTGTGAGTGGGCAAGTCATTACAGGAGGCAGGCAGGTCCTCCCTAGCTTTGACTAAGGCTCACAAGGCTAGCTATGATAATGAATAAAGTTATGTTTAGCAATTTCTTCTTCTTAGAATAAGTGCAGGATGTTGGAGTGGCCAACAGTGTTCATAATGTAACCCTCAGGATGAAGTGGGGACTTCCCCTGAGCAAAGAATGACTATGATCTCTCTGTTTCCTCTGGCACCTTGGGATTCTGACATAAGACATACCAACTCATATAATCAGGAAATGGCAATCAATATCCAGAACTGTGACTAGAAGTTCTCCAAGTAATATAGTTCTACAAGTTTCCCAGTAGGGATATTTTATATAATAATGCTTGGTTTTAAATAAACCTGTCCAATCGAAGCAGGGACAAGTGGCCAGAACAGATTGTCCAGTGGCAACTGGGTAGAAAAGGGCATATATAAAATCAGGAAGATCTGAATTCAAATCTGGCCTCAGACACTTCCTAGCCATGTGTCTCTGGGAAAGTCATTTAACCTCTGTTTACCTCTGTTTCTTCAAATGTAAAATAAGGATAATAAATAGTTCCTAATTTCCAAGATTGTTGTGAGAGTAACATGAGACTACATTTATGAAACACTATAAATCTTAAAGATCTAAATGTTAGTTCTTAATATGAGATCAAAATACTCTGACTAATGATCTTTTAAAGTTATTTTATGAGAAGTAAAGACATCAACTAATAAAAATCATTGATAAATTCAACAATTTTATTTTTTAAATCTTTAGTTTTTGTCTCAAAATCAATATTATATATTGATTCTAAGGCAGAAAAGTGGAAAGGCCCAAGCAATGAGGGTTAAGTGACTTGTCCAGGGTCACCCTGATAGGAAGTGTCTAAGACCAGATTTAAACCTAAGAATCCATACATACCTATATACCCCACCATCCCACTCCTGTCTCTAGGCTTGGCTCTTGATCCATTGAGCGAACTAGCTGTCCGCTTAGTAACTTATTTAGAGACAAGAGAGGTGAAGGTGCAGTGAGAAAAATTGGCTTACATCTCATTTCTTCCTTTATGTCAACAGAACAAATGGAAAGATGTTCAACTCACTCTATTTGTTATCTAGTCTTCACAGGAGAGAAGGATCTCTTCTTTGTTGCAATTAATCATAGAATGTTAGAGATAGAATAGAACACATAATCTGTTCCTTCAACCTTTCTCATTTTATAGACAAGGAAATTAAGGCCCAGGGAAAGGAAGCAACTTATACAAAATCACACAATTACTAAATTTTTACATTTATTCCCTGGAATTCATACCCATATTCCCTAATTCTAAATATAATTCTCTTTTTCCTGGACAGCACTATCTCTTCTATATACCCTGATTTCAAAAAAACAAACAAATGAATAAATGACAAAAAAATCTACTTTAATTCCCCTTTTATTTACTAAGTGAGTTGATACCACAAGAATTAAGATAGAATAAATTGGCAAGATTGGTATTTTTCTAGTGCTACCTAGTAGAGTGCCTTATTTAGTGGAACTGCAGAAAAATGGATATTCCCTGTAATAGGAGATCCTGGAGGAGGTACTTTGATAAATAATGTGAAGATTAAATTAACTCTCCCTACCCATTTTTAGATTTAATCACCAAAAGTGTAAACACTTAACTCACAATTGAATGGGGGAGGTCTGTGACCCATGTGTGCAATAGTGGGTGATGAATGAGAATCAATTGACTGGGCAGTCCTAAGCAAAGCTTTAGACTATGATTTGTCCACAGAAAGTAGAAGAAGGCACAGGAAGTGACACAAAGAAGCATCTTTAAAATGAGTTACAACTTCCTGTGAGAGGGAATTCTTCATGCTTGGAACTTCTGAGTGCTCTCATTCTTCAGAGTTCTGAGTTCAGGTTGGAGGCTTATGAAGAATCTGCTGACTGGACCTGAGACCTTATTGGTGAGAGTGTCCTTGAATCTCTCCCTTTGGACTGACATGTGGTGAGTGAAAAAGGCTGACCCCTTTCCTGGATTTTCTGAATAGACTAGCCTCAGGAGAGACCTATCCTCTGGAGGAGGCTCCCGCATTCCCACATCCTCGGATACAAAGTCCAAGGCCTCTACGGCAAAGGACTAAACTCCTATACCTGTTTTTGAGTCGAGGGTCAGAGCAAAATACTTAGTGCTTATGCTAGATATCTATAGGACTTCCAGGATGTATGATTTCAGCCTAATGGTAGCTCCCCCAACTTTTAAAAGCATAGAATCTTCCCAGGTATCCATACTACTTTTGCTGAACTCTGAGGGTGAATTGGAAAAAGACTTTAAAGGGTTTATCATCCAACCTTTACCTGAACAGAAATCCTCTAGACAATGTCACCTGAAGAGTAGTCAGCCTCAAGTGAGAGAAGTCCCTCTATCCTATCCCTAAATAGTTCATTCTCCTTTAGGCTAGATCTCACTGAAAAGAAGGCTTTCTTCATTTCAAGCTTGAAGCTACTTCTCTGTGACTTCTGACTAATGCTGCTAGTTCAGTTGCCATGTGACCAAGCACAAGAGCTGAATTGTGGAAAGATCCATCCCTACTGGGAGTGCTCTTACACACTTAAGTTCCTCTTCCACATTCTTCCCCCAGTCTACTGACATTCTAGAATCTATCTGAAACAACTGGGCAGTGGGATGGCTTACCACTACAAGAGAACTTTCTTTTCTTGATTCTCACCTTCAATCTGGTCACTCAACTACTTATGATATGGAATCCAACAATTCCATTACTTTTGATATGTATCACAGTGTCTTTCTATTTACCCTACCTCCTGCCATGCTCTAACATCTCTTGACTTTATCATCCAACCTACACATGCAACCCAAGGATTTTGACCTTGCCATCCACCCTGCCACAGTCTTTTAGGACTTCTAGATTTTTCTGCCCACATTGAAGTAGAATTGCCTTTTATATATTTCCTCCTCCAATTAAAGGAAGAGCTCCTTGAGAGCAGAGACCATATCACTTTTTCTTTTTATCTCTAGCACTTAAAACAATGCTAAGTACATCACAAGTACTTAATAAATGCTTCATTCATTCACTCATTCATTCATCTTCCAGAAGAACTAATTTTAAGAACCTAAAGTCAATAATCACAACTTTCTTATCATGACTCCTTCCTAATCAAGATTTCTTTTCTCCAAATTAAATGTCTCTATGTTCTTTAATTCACCTGAAACATGATATTGAGACTCCTCTTCCTTCTAAATGCCCTTTTATCAATGCTATACTGCTTAGAACTAACCACAACATTCCATATGATCAGGGTAGAGTTCAGCAGGAACATCATCTCCATTAACCTGGACACCATCCCTCTCTTAATGCAGCCTAAGAAGCTCATTAGACATTTTTTGATTGCCAAGTCACACTGTTGACTCATATTGAGTCTGTGAGTTCACTTAAGCCTGAGTTGAATTAGTTTGTAGTTACCATGGCAAAACAATAACAATAATGATGATGATGATGATGAAGGTTCCTCTTAGCCAATCTTCCAGGGATAAACTCCTTGGCATTTAGCCAGTTTGGTCCTTAAATGGTAGTCCATTATTGTCTCCATATTTAAAGCTTCTCTATTTTAAGGGGATTTGCCCAAGCTCAGGTACAAATGGAGTAGTATTACAGAATTCAGAGTCCTCTACTCCATGAAGATCTTTTAGAAGGTATTCAGTGGAGAACTTCCTCACCAAAACTTTTCAATAGATGAAACATACTTTGCAAGGAGGAAAAAAATGAGAAGGCTAGCAAAGATCTCCTGGCAAACTAATAAAATTTCCAAATGAAAATTCAATCCCTTTGGGGTTTCCTGTTTTTCTCTGTACTGACAAAAGCCCAACATGGTATAGGGGGCAAATTTCCAGACTTGGAGTGAAGAAGACATTGGGTTCAAATCTCAACTCAGGCATTCATGAGTGCTGTGCCTGGGTAAGTCACCTAAACTCTCTAGGATTTCGTTCCCTACTCCAGAAAATGGGGAGGAGAGACTTAATGACCTTCAGGATATCTTCCAGCTCTTAATTTAGGATGCCATGAAATGTCTTAGCACTTTAGATGTCAACATGCTTCCCCATGAGCCTCGGGTTGTGAATGTGGCCAATAACATGTGTGTCAACACTGGGACTTCAGGACAGCTTCAGAGCAGGGATCTTACTGTCTAGACAGTTTGGGCTCCTTAGATAGACCCTATTTCTGAAATGCAGATAAAATCCATTGTTTTCTAGTCTTTCTAAGATCCTGGGATAAAAAGTCAGCTAATGAATGCCAATTTTTTTCTTGTTCTTTTATTACATGACTCAATGAAACCCACTGATTCTGGGCTTTTTTTCTTTTAGTCTTTCCAAGGATTTCTTAGAGAAGACTACTGATGTGCAACCACCAGATTGTTTGGTGGGTTCCAAAACATCTGCATGGGCACCTTTCTGTCCAACTTGTGGGGAAGACACTGATCCAGCTGAGATGATTTTTAATTCCTGTTACTCCCTTAGCAAAGTAAGAATATGGAAGTCAGAATTTAAGAGGCAATTGGTACAACACAATGTTACTTATATATATATTCCCTAACCTTTGGCTCTGAATTTTCACTTCTTTCACTAGAATAATGTAAATATAATGACTTTTGGTCATGGCACCTTTTTTATAACTGTGACTCTTTCTCTGAGTCTTATTCTCATTATTTGAAAAATAAGGACACTACTACATATTGCTGCTGCTACAATTTTGTAGGAATATAAGTATAAATGTAATATAATATAATATAATATAACATAACATAATATTATAAGATAAGATAATAAAGGCTCTCCTTCCCAGAATCCTCTCCCAGTGCTTGTATCAAAATTCCCTTCTTTTAACTAATGCCTAAAATCATTCTATCCCTAAGTTATATTCCTACAATTACTACTACTGCTTCTACTACTTCTACTGCTACTACTACTATTACTACTACTACTTATACTGTTACTACTACTACTACTTATACTGCTACTACTACTTTTACTACTACTTCTATAACTACTACTTCTATTGCTACTACTGCTGCTACTACTACTACTATTATCACCAGTATGACAATGACAACTATGACTACTATTACTATTAGGAGGCAGCTCAGTTGATGGTTTGGTAAGTCTGGAATCAGGAAGACCTGAGTTCAAATTTGTCCTCAGAAACTTACTAGATGTGTAACTCTACACAAGTAACAACCTCTGTTTGCTTTAAACCATTGGAGAAGGAAATGTCAAACCATTCCAATGTCTTTGCCCAGAAAATCCCATGGATGGTATGGTCCATGGGGTCATGAAACTTGGATACAACTGAACAACCACCTTGACTACCACTACTACTGATAATGGTGATAAATTGCATTTAAATAGGGTTTTAACATTTTTTAAATGCTTTATATACATTCTTATACATTCCTTACAACCAAGAAGTAGGGAGTCAAGATACTATTCTCTCCATTTTCTGTAAAAGTAAACTGAGGTTGAGAGAAGTTATATGGTCACATACCAAGTATGTGACAAGGGCAAAAGTCAAAAACAACCCACCAGGAAGAGCCAATACTTTAACTCTTTAAGGACTAGGCATACATTAGCCAACCTCTCCATTAAACAGCAATGGAAGCAAAATACCTAGAAAGGAGACAGGAGACTAAGAATCATAGTTTTCGATGAACAACTTAACTCTTGGCACTTTAGATGTGAGATACTTTCTCAGTGTCCAGTGAATAAACATACTCTTTTCAGAACTAAACAGCAAGTGTGCCACTCTCACTATAGCAATAAAAATCAAAAGAAAATGGCTCTCTAAGCTCAAAATTGGCCTCAGATACTTCCCAGCTATATGACCCAGACAGGTCACTTAACCCCCATTGCCTAGTTTTTACCACTCTTTTGCCTTGGAACCAAAATACAGTATTGATTCTAAGAAGGAAGGCAAGGGTTAAAAAAATGAGGGAATATCAGAACTGGAGTGAGGAAGACCTGAGTTCAAATCTACTCTCAGATATTTACTAGTAAGATGATCTGGAAAAGTTACAAACTTTGACTCCAATTGAAAATAAATATTAATTGCACCTACATCCCAGGGTGATTGTGAGGATCAAATGGGAAGTTATACATAAATTATTTATCATTGTGCCTGGCACATAGTAGATGCTAAATAAATGTTCATGTCCTTCCTGCTTCTGAATTTTCCAAGCTTTTAGGATTCCACTTCACAAAATGGAGTGAGTTGATCTCACATTGAAAAAATTCCAAAATCCTCTGATGCCTCATGGTGTCAAGGAGACTCTGGGTCCTTAAAGGCAATGTCAGCAGAGCCCAGACTCTAGTAGGACTTCTCAAATTGCAAAGGCTCAGAGAATACATCCAGTGTATTTGTTATTCAATAATCAGCCCAGCAGTTGAGAGAGGTTCATTTCCAGGTTAGCCAGCGGACAGAGAATTATCTAGCGTACTCCCCAACTACACTCATTTCATTCTGAGAGCTTCACTTCTAAACCGATGGGGTCAATAGCCTAATAAGTGAATCTTAAACCCAGACCCCCATTTTATAAGGGACTTCAGAACCAACTCATTGCACGCCCTGATCAATTTGAGTTCTGGAAGTCTTCCTTCTCAACAATAGCTTTGTTCCCACACAAGGATTTTTTCCTCCCTCCATCTCTCAGCTTTCCTTGAAATGAGTGTCCTCCTCATTCAAAATGGAAGCTACTTGATGTCAAATGTCTTGTTTGTATTCCTTCTATTCTCTGTGCTTAGCACAGGACCTGGCTCATAGAAACCACTTAATAAATGTTATCTGTCCATCTGTCAGCTGTCTAGAGATTTACTTCCCATTTTCTAACATAAGAATGAAAGCATAGATCCACTGAGTGCTAAAATCTTGACAAAGACTATACATACAGACAGATATCATTTTATTAAAACTAATAATCTTTTCTGATGTGATCATATGGCTGTTAATCATAGGCATCACCATCTCTGAAGAATTAAGATTACAAGTGATCCAAATGGCAGTGAAAATTACAACACACACAGGCACACATACACATATCCATACACACAACTAAGGCTCAAAGAGGGCAGAGACTTGCCTGGTATCACACCACTAGTTAGTGTCAGAGTCAGGATCATCTAGGTTTTCATCCTCTATCCATCCCCTATCCAAGGCTCTATCAATTAGATTCAGGCTGCCTCTGGTATGAATGGTGAGAGCCCCTTGCTTTATGCACTGAGATGGAGTCCAGTCTCTGGCCTCTGGATTCCATGACAGTGAGTCCCAACTTACCTAAAATTTGACTAAATAGCATCTAGAACAAATAATTGAAAGATGAAAAGTTTCCTAACATTTAGAGATGGAAAGATTGAAACTTAGAGGTCAACTCATCCAATCTCTTAATTTTAACAGAGGAGAAAACTGAGAACCTAAGAATGAAAGGATATTTGTTGCCTAAAACCACAATTCAGGATTGAATCTCAGGTTCTTAAATAACAAATCCAGCACTCCTTCCACCACGTTGTTCAGTCCTGTACAACTCTTCATGACCCCATTTGGAGTTTTCTTGTCAGTAGTAATGGGGATGTTTGCCATTTCTTTCCTCATCTCATTTTACAGAAGGGGAAACTGAAGCAAATAGATTTAAGTAACTTGCCCAAGGTCATATAGCTGGGAAGAATCTGAGGTCAAATTTGAACCTGGGACCTTTCATCTCCAGGCCCTGCTCTTATTCTACTGAGCCACAATTTTCTTCTCTTTTAAATTTAAGATATTGGACTAGTTAATTTTTATGCTTCCACTGTTCAAATTTTGACCTTTTCTCTTTGATACTTGTTATCTAGGCAACCTTGGTAAAATCAATTAGCCTTTCTAGTACTCATGATTTCTCCCCCACAACTATAAAAGTAAAGGGTTGACTTAGATAGCCTGTAAAATTCCTTCTTGGTCTAAATTTATTTCCTCAAGATTCTGTGGGAGGAGACAAGCAAAGTTATTCAACAGAACACTAGATTCAGATCTCTACTCTTTCCTTTTGAAGAGACCTTGGACAAGTCATTCAAACCCACTAAGTCCTAATTCCCTCACCTCTAAAGTAGTGGGGTTAACTCTGATGATCTCTGAAATATTTTTAGGTCAAGATCCTAGGACTGAGTCCACGTGGAGAGGGAAGATCATCAGGCTGACCATGAAACAGAGGTATTAGCAAAGGATAGGAGACTGAGATGCTTCTTGATATTCCACAAACTTAACCAAGGGGAGAAGAAGTGTGTGTGTGTGTGTGAGGGGGTGCTTTTCCTCATCCTTTCTTTTGAAAAGAAATCTTCGGTATGACAACTTTATCTGCTTGAAAGAAAGGAACAAGCTAGAGAATTCAAAGAAACCCTAGAGAAGTCCCTTTAACTTCTGAATGGAGAGCCATGTATGCTACAAGAGATCTGAGTGAATAAGAGAGAGAGAGAGAGAGAGAGAGAGAGAGAGAGAGAGAGAGAGAGAGAGAGAGTGTGTAGAGAGGAGAGAAAGTGCTGAGGGCTTCTCACTTTTCATGTTTCCTAAAGGCAGATGGCCCTGCTGGAAACCAAAGAAATCCATAATGGTTCTATCCTTGTACTCACTCCAATTGTATTAGTGCTTGCTATTCTTGCCCTCGCTCCTTAACTAAATTCTGTTGCTTTTATTTTAAATAAGGAAAATTCAAATACATCCACACACATAAATATATATATATACCCATATATATGCATATATATACCCCCATATACAGTTTTATTTATGTATTTTGCTTTTATATTAGAACCATTTGCAAGGTATTCTCACTTTGTGAGAGGTCTCATAAAAAAGTAAAACTAATAATATAGTGACCTCATCTGAAAGTGCATGCAGCATTTCACAATTCTACCCTTTCAAACTTCTTTCCAAAACCTAAAAACTAATTTTGCCTTCCCATTCCTTAACATGTTAGGGAAAAAAAGAAAAAAGATGTTTCTTGTAATAAATATGCACATATATATATATATTTTTTAAGAGACCACTAAAAAATTCTTCTTAAATCAAACCATCTGCATTAGTGGAAACTTTAGGCTTTTATCAGGGAATTGGAATGTATTTTTCTTTGCTTTATCATGTCTTCTGGGAAGCCTAGAGAATAGCCAGACTCAGAAAGAAAAAGAAAAAAAAGAATACCTTGTGTACCTCAGTGAAGAAGGAAAAGAGGGTAACTGGGGATTCAAGATTAGTCCTATGAACAGATGTGACCCATGGACTTCAATGATCAGTAATGTTGACAAGGAAGACACATGTAATCATCGGTCTAAGCTTGGAAAGAGAAGCATTATCCAAACTCTGCTTGAAGGTCTTTGCTGATGGAGATAGCACCACTTCTTGATGTTCCCTTGGATTTCTTTCAGTATTAGGGAGTTCTGGAGTTCAGAAGAAATTGGACACTCTACAACTCTCATCTCTTATTTTTAAGTTTGTCCTTTGTGACCAAGCAGACCAAGTGCAATGATATATTCTCAAACTAACATGACTGAATGTTGAATTCAGGGTCATCTCCCCAGAGAGAGTTGGGGAGCTGTTATCATGAAAAGAACACTGGATTTAGATTCTAGGTGACTTTGGAGATGGAGACTTGAGACCAATACCCAAGTCGCCTACTTGTTTTCTTTGTATCCTTGGAGAGGATGATTCTTCTTTCTGGGTTCGATCTATGCTTTTTGTAAGAACTAAGTATCAGAAAAAGACCTGAGTTCCAATTCCAGTTCAAATATGTAAAAATTAAATTATATCTCTACTAATAAAAATATTATATTTTATGAGGTTTATTAAGGATTATTAGAAATCAAGGATACAAAATAAAAACCACGTGCCCATGACTGATTAGCCCATTCAACATCCCCATGCTTAGCTTACTTGCTACACTTGCTACATCATTACAATGGAAGGGAAGAGAGAGCATGGGAGGCGTTACTGCCAGTTAAATACCAATTGTGATCTCACCATGCGGAGACTCAGGTGAGATTATAGGGAATTCTGGGAAATACCAAGGACTTCTGAGGATTGAAGTCTAGGGTTCAAAATCTCCATTTATACATATCCCCCTGTGATCCTATTGGGAAACCAGTTTCCCCAAAAGGATCATGGAAACATAATCAACCTAAAGATTGCAATAATTTGTGGGTAAAAGGAAAAAAGAACAAAACCAATGATTACTAGGTGCATTGAAAAAAAGCCAGTTAGGGGGTAGTCCCCTTCAACATAAGAGTATACATACAAAACAAATGCATTTAAACCCCACACAGTTCAAATTACCACATCCCAAAGTTTACTCTGGATCTTCTGGTGCAGCTTGTGGTCTGTGGAGGCATCTTCATAGTGTCTTCTCCAAACAGTTCACTTTCTGGATTCAGAGAGGTATCATGTTTCTTAACCTAAAATTACTCTCAAAAGGAATTTAAACTTTGCAATTTAAAATAATATTTTATACATTCCCCCACTGAAGGAGGTGATTGAAAAACACAGGGATCATTTAGGGATTCATGGCTTAGTTATGAGGTATATGAATCAATGTCAAAAGAAATCAAAAACATCAAAAAAATCCAAATAAAAAAAGATAATTCCTGGATGAAATATAGACTATCAAAGTCTTATGTGTAAAAGATTCTAAGTATAGGAAAAATAAATCTATAACAGGTCCTTGAATCAGGGCCCAATTTAAATGATATAAGCAATTATGCATTTAGCCAGTCAGTAGCCAGGACTATAGAAAGTTTGTCACCCTATAAAAGACAGAATAGGGACTAGATTATAGGAGATAGGTAGGAGCCAAATTTGAGATACTTCATAGAATGTGGAACAAGGAAGACCTGCCTTTAACACATGTTAAACAGCTGCAACCTTGAACCTCAAACATGTTCAAGTCCTTTTGTCATGGCTCAAAATTTTCATCAACCCTATGAGGATTAGTTGGTCTCTTTGACCTCGTGCTTGATTGGCACTCTGAAGTTTAGCTTTGTGCTTCTTTGGCACTGTGCAATGGCTCTATTTGTATTCTCTTGTCTTGGAATCAGACAGAATCATTAAGCAAAGTTCCATAATTTTTTAAAACAATTAATGACATCATTTTTATAGTCTCAAGCTTTTTGGTTATGCATTGACTTTATAACAAATATATTTTAAACTTATATTGCTGTAAAATAAGTTAAAGAAAACCTTAATACTGGTGACATGTGCTTCAAATATAAAAAGGAGAGAAAAAAATTAAAAAACTGAAATAGTATATTGCACATGCAAGAAAAATATAATAATAAAAGTGTTTTAAAATGTAGCTTTTAATCATTGACACACTGTGTCAGCTAAGGAAATATAGAATACAAGGTTTCTCACCAAAAATGAGATCCATTTCCTCTTCATACCTGACCATGATCCACTGTGAGTGCAAAGTAACTGATTTTCACAAGATAACAGTTTTTTTTATAAAGAACACTAATACAATAGGTAATGCACATTCAAAAAGTATCAAAATCCCCAAAATTCACAATAGCCCAGTTAATTACAATAGCAAGCAAACCCACTATCATATTTCATATAAATTGGTATATAACAAAAAAGAACCTATGAACTGATGGATATTAGTCACAATTTTTACAGACGAAGCAAATCTTTCATTCTTGGCAAATACATTTTTAAACAAAGTAAAACTTATTTAGGTCTAGAACATCATCAAGAAATCTAGATTCTTTTGGTGAAAGTAAAGTGAACTGAAGAGTTATAATAAATGAGAGAGATGCTCCTCTTTTGGGAGTCATCCAGAGTTACCATGCCCTGGGATCAACTGTCCAGCTCCTTTGGTATAAGACTGTGATGTCCCATCCATTCACATTTTTATAAATGTGGGAGGTGGGAATTATCATTGTATTTCACTTCAGTTACTAAAATGGACCTTACCTCCTGTTAGAGGTGGGAAAAATTATCAGAGTCATTGAAAAAACCTGAAAATCATGTCTAAAGACCCCTTAAAATCAATTTGAGATATTTAACTTATTAAATTTTCCACAGGTTGTTATGCAATTGTAAACAGTTTTGATAAAGTTCTATCCATCGTTTATGTGGCAATTTACAAAGTCAAAAAAGAAAAAAGCCTGTTTTCTTTTTTAATATGGGCTTATTCAATATTGTTTGTTCAGTATAGTTATAGGAGACAAGCAACAGAATTGTATTAAATACATTAATATATGAATTTAAAACCACAAAATTAAATCTTAAACAAAACAATCAGCAAAATGCAATAAAATACAGAGATTTTTATAAAACATTTGAGTCTGAAAAATCTTAAAAATATAACCTCCAGTCTCTTTAAAGCTCGTTTTTGTTTTGCTTCTTTTTTTTTTATCCGTTGAGATTCCTCTTGTTAGTACTGTGAAATTCCCCATATCGAGAAAGAAAATGAGGAGTTTTAGGAATCTCAAATTGGGCAGGCCCAAATAGCAAAGAGTTGCAGGAAGATGAATTCTCCCCTGAAAGTAAGGTAACATAAGTAAAAGTATTAGTGCACTCAAAAAATATCCTTTTAAAAA
This sequence comes from Monodelphis domestica, assembly GCF_027887165.1. Lineage (NCBI taxonomy): Eukaryota > Metazoa > Chordata > Mammalia > Didelphimorphia > Didelphidae > Monodelphis > Monodelphis domestica. Next base: position 675,494,149 of record NC_077227.1, read on the forward strand.
GGAAATGCACTGCTCTCTCAGAGAGTATGCCATATTAGTAATCAGCTTACATTACATTCAATTGTGCCACAGTGTATCAGTCTCTGTGTATAAAGTTCTCCTGGTTCTACACCTTTTGCTCTGCATCAGTTCCTAGAAGTTGTTCCAGTTCACATGGAATTCCTCCAGTTTATTATTACTTTGAGCACAGTAGTATTCCATCACCAACATGTACCACAATTTGTTCAGCCATTCCCCAATTGAAGGATATCCCCTAATTTTCCATTTTTGCTACCACAAAGAGTGCAGCTATGAATATTCTTGTATAAGTCTTTTTCCTTATTATCTCTTTGGGGTACAAACCCAGCATTGGTATGTCTGGATCAAAGGCAGACATTCTTTTAGCACCCTTTAGGCATAGTTCCAAATTGCCATCCAGAATGGTTGGATCAATTCACAATTCCACCAGCAATGTATTAATGGCCCAACTTTGCCACATCCCCTCCACCATTTATTATTTTCCTTTGCTGTCATGTTAGCTAATCTGCTAGGTGTGAGGTGGTACCTAAGAGTTGTTTTGATTTGCATTTCCTAATTATAAGAGATTTAGAACATTTTTTCATGTGTTTATTGATAGTTTTTATTTCTTTATCACAAATAACACATTTCTTGAGGAACAGATCAGAATAAATCCTGAAGAAGGTGACCAATATGGTAACCAATAGGTAGCACAGGGGTTGATATATTTTACTTGAAGTTAAAAAAATATACTACATTTATACTTACTAGTACTCTTAGAGAAGTCTCTCAACCTTTTTCAGCCTCAGTTTTCTCATCTGTAAATGGGAAATAATAGTCAATAAACAATAAATATTTCTTAATGGTTTATTTTATCTCATACACTGTACTAGATTCTGAAGATACAAAGAAAAGCAAAAATGTGATTCTTACCCTCAAGGAGCACATACTATAATAGAGGGGATAATAATATCAACAAGTATGTACATATTATACATAGAAAGTATTGTTCATGGAAGAGAGAAGGCAGTATACCAGGAGTGGGGATGGTGAATGAGGAAAATCCTCTTTCAGAAAGTGGGATTTGAAGAAGTCCAAGGATTGGTAGGTAGAAAGAGAAAGCATTCAAGGCACTAGGAAAACCAATGAAAAGGCAATTATAGCACCTATCTCACAGGGTTGTGGGGATAAAATGAGAGAATATGTAAAGTGAGGCAGTGCATAGAGTGCTGGTCTTGGAGTCAGGAAGACCAGAGTTCAAATTTGTCCTTAGACACTTACTAGCCATGTGACATGAGGTAAGTCACAACCCTATTTATCTCACTTTCCCCATTGGTCAAATAAGCTGGAGAAGAAAATGGCAACCTATTCTAGTGTCTTTGCCAATAAAACCCCAAATAAAGTCAATGGAGAATTGGACATGATAGAAAAGAACTGAATAACAACAACATATAAACCTTAAAGTTCTAGTTGCTATTATTCTTCGTCTAGAACCATGCTACCTAGATCAACCAAAGAAATGAAGAATACCTCACCTAGAGGAAAAATGAACTGGGGAAGATATGATAACTGGCTTCAAGTATTAGAAAGAAGAGGGATTGACCTTGTCCTGACTGGGTACAGAGGACAGAACCAGAAACTATATTGGAAGCTGCTGAGAGGTCCATTTCATCTGGATAACAGAAGAATCTCCTAACCATGAAAGCTATCACAGGATGAGTAAGTTATTTAGGTGGTTGTAGGTGTTATGGCTCAGTGGATAGAATACTGGACCTAGAGTCAGAAAGACCTGAATTCAAATAGCTTGAGTGCCTCTGGGAAAGTCTCTTGACTTCTATTTGTTTAAGATTCCTCATCTATAATATGGGAATAATGATAATCCATATCTCCCAGGGTTGTTGTGAGGATCAAATGAGATAATATTTATAAAGTTCTCAAGTACAATGCCTGGCACATAGTAGGTGGTGTATAAATGTATATAAATGTTGGATATCTTCATCATCATTATCTCTCAGTTCCTTGTCCCTGGGAGTCTTCAAATAGACATTGAATGATAACTTTTAGGGCATATTATAAAAAGGATTCCTATTCATCTATGCATTAGATTACTACAGAAGTTCCCAGAGGTCCATCCCAGCTTTGAGAGTCTTAAGAATTCTTGAGTTTGCTCAAAAACTGGGTAAAAGTAAAGAAACACGAAAGGGTGGTTTTAGTTAAAATTGAAGCTAAAGTCCTTCTTAATAATAGCAAAGTGAAGTAGGCAAAATTTTGTTCTCTTCTAAAGAGGCCCTTTTCCCTTTAAATGCTCCCCTCCCTTAAAGGTTCTCCTCCTCCTCTTCTCACTTGTCCACCAAGGCTTCCCCCCCTGCTCATGTTTCTTCCCCTTCACCCTTTTTTCCTCCTTTCTTTCCTGGCAATTGTCTCCTCTGCAAGCCTCCCCATAGTCTGTGCCAGGGATGAAAACTAATCTAGATAACCACTCCCAGCTGAGGTGTCATGTCAGTGGATGGTTTTTGCCTTTCCCCAATGTCATATTTGTATTTTACAGTAGTAGCCTCCAGGAATCCAGAAGCCTGACTTAAATAGAGGGGTAGATTTCAGACAAGCCAGGAGGGAGTATATTTTGTGGCCTTTCAGAGACCTCTAAATTATACCATAGAAGTTTCTGCCTGCTCTGCCTTTCTTTACATGGGCTGGACTTTCTGTGGAGCCAACTGATGAAACTCAAAACAGAAACAGAAAAGACTCTTGACTAGGCGTCCTGAGAATGGGGTTGAAGGACTCACTCTTCTATCTGGCTTTGGGGAACTCTCTTCCCTTCCTGGGGTTCAGCATCTTGTAAAATCTATAAAAGGGGAAACCCATTTTAGGTCTTTAACAGTGACTAAGAAAGCCCTACAAATTTCAGTTTCTGCTTTTTGTAAATAATATCCTGAAGGAAGAGAGAACAGGAAAGCTCTTCCAATCTGGAAAATACTGGAAGCCTGACCAACCAGACTCAATTAACTGGTATTTCTTAAATATTTACTATATGCTTGTTCTGTGTTAATAGTTAAGGATACAAAGAAAGAGTGTGGGCCCTACCCTCAAGGAGCTTACATTCTCTTAGAGAAAGACAATGAACCTACTGAAGGAAACTGAAGCCATGGAGAAGAATTGACTTATTAAAGTAATAAAAACAGAGAGGTTTCTTCAGTGTGTATAGGGATATGCAAGATAACTACAGAGTAGATACAAGAGGAGCAGGAGCAGCTCTGGGGGGAAATAGGGAGACAAGGACTGGAAAATCTCCCTTCCATCCAAGCCTTCCTTTCACAGACTCATGCTGAATCAGGTTATAATCAACTTTTTATAAGTGAACTTTTGGAACTAAAAATGTCAGAGAGAAACAGTCACAAAAGGTTTCATAAGAACTTAGGGAGATTCCCTAGAGGTTGTGGGGGAGAAAGAGAAACAACTGACTCTGAAGATAAAGAAGCTCTAGTCTCCTCTCCTTCTGTGTGGGGGTGGGAGAGAAGAGGCCACCAGGGCCTCTAAGGAGGCCTTCAGTGCAATTCCTTGGCCCAGAGCCAAGGGCAGAAATTCCCAGCACTCAGTTGGCAACACCCCCGGGGCCTTGGCAATTATCTTCATACCCAGAATTAACAGTCTGAAAAACCAAAAGCATGTTAATTCTTTCCCTCTATATCTGTTTCTCTCTCTCTCTCTCTCTCTCTCTCTCTCTCTCTCTCTCTCTCTCTCTCTCTCTCTCTCTCTCTCTCTCTCTCTCTCTCTTAAAAAAGCAGTTCCATGTTACAAATTGGTCATTTTATTTAATTTTTTGAAAGATATGAAGTAATCCCTAGTAAAATTTTACAAATCCAAGATGAGAGAATGACCTTGCCCTTCAGATTGTGTGAAGCTTGAGATGGTACCAATCATTTGATAGAATTCTGGACTTCAAGTCAGTCATATTCAAGTAGAGACAAAATGGACACTGAATTCACTTTAGTCTCCATTCGGGTTAATTCTCATTAATAAACAAAGAAAAACTTTGTTTTAAGCCCTTGTTTTTTATCCTAGTAATACCTCTAAGACAGAGGAGAAAGAGCTAGGCACACAGAGTTAAATGATTTGTCTAGGGTCACACAGCCAGAAAGAACCTGAGGATAATTTGACTCCTGACTCCAGGCATGGAACTCTATGCACTGAGTCACATATCTGCCTCAAAAAAACATTTTTAGAGTTTTAGAATATCAGAGCTAAGAAGGATTATAGATAGACTCTCACCCAATCCCCTTAATTAAAAGTGAAGAAATTGAGGCCAAGAAAAATGGGAGATACCTTGTTAAAAGTACTCTACCAGTTGATAGCAAAGCCACACTAGAACCTTGAGTACAATGACCCTTGGTTGCCATATTATGTCCACCATAACATAAGAAAATACAAAGTTCAATTTGACCTCTCTCTAGGTTTTAATATTAAGAGTCACCTTTTTTTGGACATATTTTCTCTACCCACGGTTTCAGAAATATTTTAGTCTCCTGATTCTTTTACTGTTTCTCTCATCACATTTTTCTCTTTCTTTTTGGAGGACTTCTTCACCTTTTCCTAACCCTGAAATATGAGTGTTCTACAGGGTTCTATTTTAGGCCACCTTCTTGTCTCTTAAGTAATCCCATTCACCCCCCCCATACCCCTATTCAAAAGACTCCTAAATCTACATCTCTAAGTCTAATATCTCTCTAAGCTCTATAACCAGATCTCCAATTTATAGAAGGCTTCTCTACTTGATGGTCTATTAGCATACCAAATTTGACATCATCCAAAGTAAGCTCCTCAGTAGCATAATTCAGTGAAATGAGCACTAGAGAGAAAGTGGAACCAAGAAGGCAGAGTAAGAGGAAGCAGTGAAGCATATTACCCTCTTAAAAATTCCTACAAAAAAGATCTGGAAAATAAGCCAGGCTGAATCTGGATGAGGAAATTCTGAAAATGTCCCAGCGAGTCACTCAACCAGGCCATTTCTATAAAGGGAGAAAGATAGAGAGGTCTTTGGATTTTAGAGATGGAATTTGGTCAAAGGCTATATGAAGTATTCTAGCACCTAGGGAGAGTTTTCTCACTATGGTAAGAAAAGGTTCTTGCCCCACAGATGGAGAGCACCCCACACAGAGTGGAGAAACAGGTACAAACTACTAACTTTGGTACCTATTACCCAATTATGACTGGATTGAGGAGAGCTTTGCACGCAGAGGTTAGCGTTTCTAGGTAGGGTAACTCTGCGGTACCAAGAAAAATGCAAAACAAATTCAGAAGCCAGCATCAAAGCTGTGTCTTAGAACCAGCCCCAACACCCACACCCACCAAGAGCAGAGCAGATTAAGAAGGAAAGGGAAGGAAAAGGGAAGGATAAAAGGATACTAGTCTTGGAGTTGTAAAACTCCAGGAAAAATCTGAGTTTGAATCCTTCTTCTGACACTTAGTAAATATGTGACTCTGAGCAAATCATTTTACCTCTTGAATATCCATTTCCTGATCTGTAAAATGAAAATGATAATACCTCAGTTCCAGCTTCTACCACAATCTGAAGCTTGTAGAAGAAAAAACTATGGCAGGCATCCGAGACAAAAGGGAAGCGTATCTCTCTAAGTCAAGAGAGTTTTCCCCCATTCTAGGTTTGCCCAATTGCAAATTTGGGTTAAGAATTTGCAAAGCCTACATGAAGACACCAGCAACTGGAATCTGCCTTGGATCATACCACTTTGGGGATATGAAAGCTGGTAGGTCCCAAGCATATTCTTAAGATCCTGAAATAACACAATACTCAATACCAAGAAAGTAGCTAAGAAAGTAGCTATGAGGCAGCCCAGATCTTCCATTCAGAAGTATACTGATGACAACCCTAATATCAAATCTGAATCAGGAAGAAGGATGGAAAAATAAACAAACAAACAAAAAACCCTCTGTAAAGCTCTTTCATGGTGGTAGAGACCTTCAAAATATAAATGTAAAAAAGAGAATAACTCCAAAGCATTTATGGGCAAATAGAGAAAAATATAGTTTGAATACAAATTTAGCTAGAGTTTCTGGAAAAATATGAAGCAAGAATATTAAAGTTAAAATAAATGTTTTCATAAATGAAATTTAGATTACTTAAAGGAAAAAAATCAAAAAGAAATAGGAACTATGGAAAAGAGAATTATAAAGAGAGTTAATAGTTTGGCACAGAAGGTATAAAACCTTATCAAAGCACTAAACTCCCTGAAAATTAGAGTGGATCAAAGAGAAACTAATGATTCCAAGAGAAATAAGAAATAGTAAAGAAAAATCAAGTCAAAAAATAAAATGAGCTGGCCCTCCGATTGGGGAATGGCTGAACAAATTGTGGTATCTCTTGGTGATGGAATAATATTGTGCTCAAAGGGATAATGAACTGGAGGAATTCCTTGTGAACTGGAATGACCTCCAAGAATTGATGCAGAGTGAAAGGAGCAGAACCGGGAGAACATTGTGCACAGAGACGGATACATTGTGGTACAACTGAATGTGATGAACTTCTCTACTAGTAGCAATGAAACAATCCAGGACAATTCTGAAGGACTTTTGAGAAAGAACACTATCCACATTCAGAGGAAGAACTGTGGGAATAGAAACATAGAAGAAAAACAACTGCTTGATCACATGGGTCAATGGGGATACGATTAGGGATATAGATTCTAAATGATCACCCTAGTGCAAATATTAATAATATGGAAATAGGTCTTGATCAATGACACATGTAAAACTTCATGGAATTGTGTACCAGTTATAGGAGGGAGTTGGAGGGAGGGAAGAGAAAGAACATGAATCTTGTAACCATGGACAAAATATTCTAAATCAACTAATTAAATAAAATTTTCAAAAAAAATAAATAAAATGAGCTGAAAATAGATTAAAAAGCACAAAGTTTAAGAATTATTATACCATCTAAATAAGAACAAAGAAAAATGTTAGACATTTGTTTCAAGATATCTTAAAAATAAAACTGTCTGGTTCTCTTAGAACCAGAGGGCAAAGCGCTATCTCATGATTCTCTAAATTCAGATATTAAGATTCTTGTCTTCATGGTATTCACAGTTCGATAAAGATTTAGGTGGTGATCCCATTGCATACTGGGAGCTAAGATGCTAGAGTAAGGGATGTTCAGCTTGCCAAAACCCTCCAAACAAACAAAAATAGAAAATAAAGCACTTCAAAAACAAAGGAAAAAATAAGGGACATGTCTCACAAGGGTGAGAAGGGAGAGAATGCCAGTGAATATGGCATTCAGAAAACCAGCATATATGGGTCAGCCTGGCCTGAGGCAACTAAACAGCAGAACAAGGAACGAAGCCATTCCTAAACTTCCACATTGTGGGAAAGAAGATAATGGAAGAACAGGGAGCAACACCAACACGAAATCTATGATATTTCACATGAACTAAAGCAATGAAAAGGCAGAGTGGGGAACATCACACAGATAACAAACTGTCAGAGTGAGCAAAAACCCACCATGGGAGACAAAAGTGGAACTGATGGCAAAGGTAGTAGAATCCAGCTGGACAAAAACAGCTGCAACACCCCCTTACCCCCAACCAAAAAGTCAGTTGGATCATCCCCTAAAAATGCACACTGAAGGACCCAAGATAGCCAGGCTAACCCCAAGGACCAGAAAAGGTTATGCACCAAGTTTGGAATAGTGCTCCCTCTGCCCTAGGAGCAGAGCTGAACTTCAACTGATAGAGATGGCAATGAGAACAAGAAAAATAATAACTCAAAAAATGAGCAAAATACAAAGAAAAAAAACCTAACTTAAAAAATTACTTTAATGACAAGGAAGATCAAAATGTAAATTCAGCAAAAGGCAACAATGGCAAAAAGGAAACACATAAATACCAAAAAGAAAGTGAAAAAATATGTTGGAGCCCAAAATAACTCTTGGAAAAACTTAAAAGGAAGACAAAAAATAAAACGATGAAAGAAATGATAGAACTATTCAACAACTTGAGCACAGTAGAAAACAACTCTTTTAAAATAGTAAAATTGGGCAAATGGAAAAGGAAATGCAAAAACTCAAAAAAGAAAATAATTTGTTAAAAATGGGAATTTATGAAATGGAAGCTAATGTCTCCATAAGGCATCAGAAAACAATAACACAAAGGCAAAAGAATGAAAAAATAGAAAAAAATCTGAAATATCTCACTCAACAAACAACTCGGGAAACAGATCCAGGAAAAACAATCTAAGAATCATTGGAATACCTAAAAATTATTATAAAAAAGTGTGCTGGAACACCATATTACAAGAAGTCATCAGGGAAAACTGCTCTAAAATCCTTGAGCAAAAGAGGAAAATGGAAATAAAATATCCTTGAATGAGGGAAAAATAGAAATTGAAAGACTCCAATTGTCACCTCATGAAAAAGATCCTAATATAAAACATTCTAGGACTATCATAGCAAAATGTAAAAACTCCCAGGATATGGGGGAAATACTTTAAGCAGATAGAGAGAAGAAAAGAATTCAAGTATCATGGAGACACATTCAGGATTACACAAAACCTGACAGCTCCCACATCAAAAGACCAGAAGGCATGGAATATGAAATTCTAAAAGACAAAGTATCTAGGCCTACAACCAAGAATCACATACCCAGCATAATCCTCAGGCGGAGAAAAGTGACAGTGACATTTAATAAAACAAAGGATTTCCAGGCATTGCTGACCAAAAAAAAAAAAAGAAAACTAAGATGAAAAGAAAATTTGATGAGTGCTTTCAAATATAAAAAGGTAAACACAAAAGTAAAAATTTAACACTTTTAATAAGGTTGAATTGAGAACATGCATAACTAGAAACATAATAATTGAGATATTTATTTTTTAATTGGCCAGATTAAAAAAAGAGGAAATAAAATACTTAAACAACTCCATCACAGTAAAAGAAATCAAACAAACCATCAAAAAATTCCCCCCATTATGGCCTTAAGGCCAGATGGACTCAGAAGTGAATTCTACCAATTATTCAAAGAACAATCAACTCTAATACTACACAAACTATTTGGAAACAGGGAAGGAATGAAAACTTCCAAAATTCTTTTATTATACAAATATAGTCTTGATGCCTAAACCAGAAAGAAATAAAACAGAGGAGGGAAAAAAAGCTATAGATTGCTCAAATGAATATTTATTTTAAAAATATTTATATAAAATATTAGCAAGTAGTTTACAGCATATAACAAGTGATACACTCCAATACCAGGTGAGTTTTATGCCGGAATTCAGGGATCATTCAATATTAGGAAAACTATCAGCACAATTGAAAAATCAATAACAAAACTAAGAGAAACATATAATTTTCTCAATAAATTCAGACAAAGCCTTTGACAAAATACAATGCTCTTTTCTTATTAAAAAAAAACTATAGAAATCATTGGAATAAGTGGAACTTTTTTAAAATGATAAATGGAATTATTGAAAAGCATCGGCATATATTATATGTAATGGGGATAAACTAAAACCCTTTCCAATAATAAGAGAGATTAGGCAAGAATGTCTATTATCATCACTACTATTTAATATGATACTAGAAATGCTATCTACAATTATAAGAACAGAAAAAGAAATTTAAGGAATTAGAACAGGCAAAAAGGAAACAACATTTTCCCTCTTTGCCATATCATGATCTATATATATATAATGACATATATAGATCCTTGGAAAAATCACCAAAAAAAAAAACCTAATTGAAACAATCAACAACTTCAGAAAAGTTGTAAGAAACAAAATAAACTCACATAAATTATCATCATTTCTACTTACCACCAACAAAGTTCAACAGTAAGAGAGAGAAAAGGAAATTCCATTTAAAATTACTATAGACAATATCAAATATCTGGAGGGATATATACTAAAGCAAACTTAGGAATTATATGAACATAGATGCAAAACATTTTTCATGAAAATAAAGTTAGACTTTAAAAAATTGGAAAAATATTATTCCTCATGGATAGGCTAAGCCAATGTAATAAAAATGATATTCCTACCTAAATTAATTTACCTATTCAATGCCATACCACTCAAACTACCCCAAAATTATTTCCTAGAACTAGAAAAAAATAACAAAATATACCTGGAAGGACAAAATGTCTAGAATATCAAGGGAATTAATAGAAAGTAAATATGGAGGAAGCTTAGTTGTACCAGATCATAAATTATAAAGTAAAGTGGTAATCATCAAAACAATCTAATACTGCATAAGAAATAGAGTAGTGGATCAATGGAATAGGGTAGGCAATAAATATACAGTAGTTAATGAACATAGTAACTCAGTTTTCAATAAATCCAAAGATCCAAGCTATTAGGGAAAGAACACATTATATAAAAAAAAAATGCTGGGAAAACTGTAACAAAATATGGCAGCAACCAGGCAAAGACTGACATCTCACATCTTACACTAAGATAAGTCAAAATGGATCCTTGTTCGAGAAATAAAGAGTAATACTATAAAAAATTGAGAAATTTACCTATCAGATTAATGGATAAGAGAAGAATTTATGACCAAACAAGATATAGAAGACATATGGGAAAAGTAAATGGATGATTTTGATTACATTAAATTAAAAGGGTTTTGTATAAACAAAGACATGCAACCAAGATTAAAAGGTAAAAAACAAATTCAGAAAACAAATGTTGTAACAATTATCTGACAGAGACCTTATTTCTCAAATATATAGGGAACCAAATCAAATTTATAAGAATGCAAAGCATTCCCCAATTGATAAGTGGAAAAAGGATACGAAAAGGCAGTTCTCGGACAAAGAAATTAAAACTACCTGTAACCATATAAAAAGATTTCTAATCTCTGTTGATTAGAGAAATGTACATTACAACAACTCAGATATAACACCTTACATCTATCAATTTGGCTAATATGACCATAAAGGAAAATAAATATTGGAGGGGACATGGGGAAATTGAGACACTAATACACTGTTGGTGGAACTGTGAACTGATACAATCATTCTGGAGAGGATATGGAACCATTCCCAAAGGGCCATAAAATTATGCATACATTTTGACCCAGTAATACCACTACTAGGTCTATATACCAAGGAGATCAAAGGTAGGGGAAAAGCTTACTTGTAAAAAAAAATAATGGCTCTTTTTCTAGAGGCACAGAATTGGCACCTGAGGGTTTGTCCATCAATTGGGGAAAGGCTGAACAAGTTGTGGTATATGGTTGTAATGGAATACTATTGCACCATAAGAAAAGATGAATGAGATGAGTTCAGAAAAACCTGGAAAGATTTATATAAACTGAAGCAAAGTGAAGTTAGCAGAACCAGGACAACAGTGTATACAGTAATAGAAATATTGTGTGATGACCAACTGTGAAGAACTAAAATATTATCAGCAAAACAAGGTTCTATTCAAGAACTAAAAGAACTAAAAGAACTAAAGAAAGAACTATCCGGTCTCATTGCCAATCAAAGAATACCGTCTTTCACTTTATTTTCTTCATGAGTTGTTTTTTTTTAATTTCATTTGTGATATGTGTCTTCTGTCATGGCATGGGGAATATAGAAATATGTATTAAATGAAAACACTGTTATAATTTCTATCATACTATTTACTGCCTTGGAGTGAAAGAAGGAAGGAAAAGAGGAAAAGAATTTAAATTATGAAATGTCAGAAAACAACTATTAAAAATTATTTCTACTTGCAATTTTTAAATTTTAAAATTTTAAAAAGCTAGCATAGATAGACAAAAATGAATCCATTTTTCAAAGAAATAAAAGCCATAATATGACAGTGGTGTTCAGTCATTTCAGTCATGTCCTATTCATGATTCCATTTGGAGTTTTCTTGGGGTGGTCTATTTCCTCTAAATTATTTTAGATGAATAAATTGAGACAAACAGGGTTAGGTGACTTGCCCAGAGTCATACATATAGTCTCTGAATAACACTTGAACTTGGGTCTTCCTGTCTCCAGGTCCAGTGCTCCTATCCACTATACCACCTACCTTCCCTTAAGATAGTATACTACCATCACAAACACATAGAAGTGGTACCAGAATCATTAAGATTTAGAGCTGCAAGTAAACTTAGAGATCAACTCATCCAAACTAGCACCCAACGTCATTTTATACTAAAGATGAAGAAACTGAGACCCAGAGAGGAAGCACCTTGCAAAAGGCCAGCAGCAGATGGAGGATTGAATTCTAGGTCCCCAGAATCAAAATCTAGACCTCCTTTGACTAAGCTGACTTTCCCTTTTCCAAAACCTAACACAGGTTTCTGCAAATGTTCATGCTTCATAACCATGAACCAATTGGAATTGAACAGATCAACTCTTGAGAACTATCTCCCATATTATTTCCCTGACCTGATTGAATCTTTGGAATTGTGGTGATCTTTGGAATTGACCTTGAATAGCATTTCTTTAAGAGGTAATTGTGTTGTGAAAAGGAGTAAGGTTAAATAAAAATGAATGGAAAAGTTCTGAAAGAGATAAATCTGAAGCAATCCAGGGCAAGAGCTGGAATTTCCCCTCAAAAAAAACATTTTCCTTACTACTCAACAGGAAAAAAAAACTTCTGTGAATGGAGAGAATGTCAACATCTATTACCCAAATCTCTGGAGAGCAAATCTAGGTCCTCTCTGTTCAGGGCTCCCCTCTCCCAGATCCCAGTCCTTCTCTCTAGCTTTTAGGAATAAGTTTAGTCTAAGGAAAGCAAAGAGGCCTCTCAGGACAGGCAGCAATCAGTCCTTCTAACATGGGACTGGAGCCCCATAATTAGCCAACCAGCCAATTAAATCAGCCAAAGAGATAAAGCTTGGCTAGGGCCCCAGCAAGGTAAGCAGGCCTGCTCCAAATTATTCCCTTTCCCTCAGACATTAAGCTAAATGTTAATTAACCATATGGGCCCCAAGGAAAGGAATAAACTGCTCATAGTTGTATAAAGGACTGAGCAATGCTCATGGGGCAAATTTTAAATGTAATTTCCAGAGTATCTCCCTTTTTCCCTTAGAATTTTAGAAATGGGGAAACTGAGGCTTGGGACCCTAATTGGATCCCAGATTTCCAGACTCCCAGGTCTAGAACTCTTTCTGAACTTACACCACATCATTTCTCTGAAAGAAATCAAAGTAATACTTTGCCTTCCCCCAGAGCAAAAGTGATAGAAATATAGGCAAACTCTAAATGATAGGTAGTCTCTCCCACTCTCATCTAAATGTCCTCTTGAAGAACTTATGGGAAAACAGATTAGAATCACCTGAGGAGAAAAATAAACCCAAACTCTATCTTAATCCTGGGTTTAAAACTCAAATAGGAAGTCACTAAATCTATGGATATATATATTGAATTAGAATATCAAATGTCCCCATGATCTATATTTACTTGTTTATTATTAGTTATTATTTTAAAATTATTTTTACTTTTCATTTTATTTTGGACTTTATTTTTATCATTCTTCCTTATCTTGTTAAACATTTCCTAATTATATTTTAATCTGTTTCAACCATATTGGGAATATTGCCAACTGGATGCCTTTACCAAAGTAAACATGAAGAAATTGCTTAACCTCCAGGAGCCTAATTTTTTTTTCTCATCTGTGAAGTGAGGAAACTACTTCTACTGTAATGGAAAGAACAAATTTAGAGTATTAGATTTAGGACACCTGAATATGAACCCCAGCTATGCTCCTCATTAACTGTGTGTTGTAAATATTCTCTGGATTCTTACAGAGTAAAGGCAACTATAGCCTCCTCATCTTACAGTTTTAGGGGTTCCAATAAGGGGTCAGAGTGTCTTTATCTACCACCCTCTGGCTTAAGCCCCCATTCCAGATGTGTCACACACACACACACACACACACACACACACACACACACACACAGTGTTAGCCACCCCATAGTAAGTCATCTCAAAATATTTACTTCTAAGATGTTGCAAGGGCAGTAAGTATAAACATTATCCTCACATCAAACACATTTGGGGCATATTCTCTCCTCTATTTCCTCATTCTCTTGGGAAAGTAGACTCAAACTTAATACAATTTCTGCCTAGCTCTGGTCTCCTCAAGTCCCCATCCAAATGCAGCCATGCAGCCTCAGAGAAGACTCTCTGTCCACCATATTGTCTCCCACTGGATGCTATAAGAAAAATAAAAAAGAGCCAAAACAAGGGGCAGGAGGACTTGGATGAGTCACAGCATGTGAATGTAGCCTTCTGAATACTCAATCAAAAGAAGTTCTTCTTCATGGTGCGGTTAACAGAGCAGAACCAGTTACAGAATGTCCATGTCTTAAGAATCTGGAATCTTTGGGTACTTGTAGACTATTAAAGCTTTTGCTCACACCCCACATTCTCTCTAAGGTACTTTCATTGTGTAGCATCACAACTCTCCCAGAAGTGAGCTATGTATCCTCTTTCATGCGGAGAAATGCATCCCAGAAGCTATGTGCATACTCATAAAGACTAGGGTCAATGGTTAGACTCTGGTTACTCAGACAAGCTTTTGTCCCTAAAATGAGAGCAGTAATGGTTATGCATCCTGACTTGTAGAGTTGTGGTGGGAACAAACTCCTCATTTCAGCAGCTTTGGAACTCTTGCTATGACATCTTCCTCCAAAAATATAGATCACAACCCATCTGCAATAGATAAGTAAAGAGGTATTTAATATGTGAAATGACTTTTCCAGAGTCACGCAAATTCTAGAGGCAGAATTTAGACCCATATCCCCACTCGAATGCCAACACTCTAGCCATTACACTAAGCTGTCTATTTAGTTGATGAGAGTATATTTAGTAGTCACTACTTTAAGCTTGAGTCCATTGTCCCCAGAGAGAATGTCCTCAACATGGAAAAGAGAAAAGTCTTATAACATGACAACCATGTTAAATATGAATCGCCTCTTCCAGGTGGAGAAGGAAGAAGACTCCTACCATCACCACCACCCTCCAAAGAAGTGGTTTGCCCTTACTTTGTACATAGTTATGTTTGTTTATCTTTGTGCTTATTCCTCTCTCATCTAAGTTCCTAAAGGGCAAGAACTATTTTTAGCTCTTTGTATCCTCAGTGCTTCACTCAGTACCTAACACATAGTAGGTGTGTAATAAACATTCTTCAAATTGAACCAGATGAACAAAGAGAGAAAGTCCCATTAAGACCCTAGCTAGTGGAGAAAAATGTTCACATCTATACCTGGTCCAGAATTTCAGTAATTGAATTTATTGAGTGGGATACATCTCACTGATTCCAAAATAAATACTAGGCTCATCAGCACCAACATATACAGACATTTGAAAATAGACAAGTAGCGTCCACACTTTTCCTGTGTCTCTTCCTTTTTACTGTTAATAATTAGCAATAATTAGAGACATATAAATGTTAAATTTGGAGATGGGAGAAAAATATCTGAATCTTTTATTTGGAAGAAATCTCAGAAGGCAACTACTCCAAATATTAATTCCCCAAGGATCTCCTCTACCACATACCCAGTGAGTGGTCATTTCACTCTCAATGGAAGACCAGTGGTGAGAGGCCTCTCCTTTAACTCATTCATTTCTTGAAGTAACATTCATTTAAGTTCTTACTGTTTGCATACACTGTGTTAGGGTTACAAAGATAAAATCAAAAACAGCATCTGCTCTCAAAGAGTTTACATTCTCTGGGAAACAGATAAGGAAATCCAAATATATAAATAAATTCAAAGTAACTTTAGGGAGTAGGAAAGATTACTGTACCAAATATTACTAATACTAAAACCTCTCATTCATGAGGAGGCAGAGAAAGAACATTCATTTATTCAATGAACAAATATGTATTCAGCTGTGTTGGAAACCGTGTTAGGCAATAAGGGTACAAAAAGAAAAATAGTTCCTGCCTCGAGAGGAACTTATATTCTCCTGAAGGGGAAGAAAGGCATGTATATAATATAAAACATGTACAAACTGTTATGGAGATGGGCTGGAAATGGGGAGCCAGGAAACTACAGGAGTCTTTATTGAGGAAGAAGTGACCCTTGAGCGAAGCCTTGACAGAAGCTAGGAATTAAGAAGAGGTGATATACAGGATCATTAGAAATTAGAAATACTTGAAAATCTGCTTCTAAAATCTAATCTACAAATTGTTTCTGACCCTGTCCCTTGAGGGCAAAAGGAATAAGACTAATCCCTCCTCTAGATGACAGTCCTTTAGATACTTAAAAAGAAAAAAAGTTCAAATATCATCCTAACCACTATTAAGTCACTTTTCCCCAATGCTTTGCATCAATAAGTTCTTATATTGGACTGTCTCCCTTCCCCTCACATTCCTGGTTTCCTTCTCCTGGACACTGTCCAGATTTTCATTGTCTTTCCTAAAATGTGGGGTTCAGAGCTAAATAACAGGGAACTCTTGCTGCCTCTGCTCAATGAAATCTATAATAACATTAGAATCGAGGGCCACCATCTTGTAGTGGTATGATGGTGATGATTTGTAGATCACTAAGACACCCTAGATCATTTTTTTAAAATTTATGAACATGTGAAGTTGCTTTTCTAAAGCCCTTAGGAAAATTAAACATGAATTCCATGAAACTTCTTTTTACATTAAGCTCATCATTTTAGCCTGTCAAGACCTTTGTTTATTCTAATTCTAATCTGATTATTAACTCATCCTTCCATTCTCATATAATATGCACATTTGATGAGAATACTGTATCTACCTTCATCTAAGTCATTAATATAAAATATTAAATAATACACAATCTGGGGCAGGTCCCTCGGTCACTCTACTATATAGACTTCTATCCAAAATAGCATCATGATAATAACAACTACTCTTTGAGTGGTCAACTAGTCCTAGATTTTCCTAACTAGAGAATCTTCTAGCCCATCTCTCTTTGAATTGCCCACAAGTTCTGACAGAGAGATTTTATGAAACATTTTGCTTCAGTAGACCATTTTGTCTAAAGCATCTACACCTAAAGTATTTTCCAGCTTGACCAATTAAATATCCATGTAAGGGGGGGGGGGGGAGGAGAAAGGCCAGTCTGATAAGAGAGGTTCTTTATAATTCAACAAATTGGCAAATAATTACTTGTTAAGTACTTACTACATGTAAAAGGCACAGGCACAGATAGTTGGATTGGTGGGGGAGCTACATAGTGCAATGGATAGAATCCCAGACCAGGAGTCAGGAAGATCTGAGTTCAAATCCAGACACAGATTTTTTAAAAAAAAATCTCTGTGTCTCTGGCCAAGTCATTTAACCCCGTTTGTCTCCGTTTCCTCATCTATAAAATGAGCTAGGGAAAGACATGGCAAATCACTCCAGTATTTTCACCAATCAAACCCCAAATGGGGAAACAAAGAATTGAATATAACTGATAAGAATGAACAACTGTAATGTCTAAAAAATGAAAAACAAATAATCTCTGTCCTCAAAGTGCTTCCCTTCTATTGGGGAGGTAAGAGATACCCAAGGAGCTACATTACAGGTTAACTAAGAAAAGGACATTAGAAACCATCCAATCTAGTACTGGCAGCTGAGCTATACTTTCAAGTAAGAAAAGGATCCCAAAATGAGGAAGGACAGTAATTCCAGACATGTGCAAGTACCTGCTTACTACTCTGTGACAAATACTGTGTTAAGCAATAAGGCTGCAAAAAAAAAAGACAAAATTCAGTCCTTTCTCTAAGGGAGATCACAGTTATGAAAGTAAGAGAAGAAAAGGTAAATTTGGTCAGATCTCCTGAAAACCCTTCCCGACCGATCTCAAACGATAAGCTCCTAAGGCACCGAAATTCAAAACGATCAACAGCACAGACCCTGGGAACCCTCCTCCTGGACCTGGACCCGGATCAAAAGGTACGGCTCCCCTTAAAAGCCAGAACCCGAGATCCCTCGGACCTCAGGGGTAGGAGCGCAGAGTCCAAGGCTCCCCGAAGCCGCAGCCCGGCCAGGCTCAGAGAGCAGAACCCTCAGGGCCTTCTACAGTCCCGGTGAAAGTTACTGCCTGGGGCTCCCGCTGCAGAGAGCTGGTCGAAACAACAGCAACCCTCAGGGCGGGCAAGACAGCCTCACGGGCTGGATCCTGCTATCCAAGTCTCAGTGAAAGTCCTTGCCCGGAGCTTGGGAAAGCTGCAGCCCATCCCCCCGCAGGCCGACGAAACAGCCTCACGGCCAGCGATTCTGAAGGCAACTTCCTGAAAGCGAGCCGGGGGGAGAGTGTGGCCTCGTGGTCCGACCCTTCCATTCCAGTTCCAGTGAGGCATATTCAGTTTAACCCAGGGAAAGCTCATAGAACCATCTGCCCAGGACTAAAGCGTCTGAACACCAGACAGAGACAAGTAAAACTTATCCTCCACATTCAGAAATGGCAAACTCCACAGAACCACAGAAGCCCCAAAATACCAAGAAAAATAAGAAGAAATGGGCGACTTTGGACACATTCTATGGAGCCAAAATACAAAATACAGAGCAGACAGAAGATAATATAAAAGAAAATGCTCCAAAACCTTCCAAAGGAAATGGAAACTCTCCACAAACCTATGAAGAATTTGAATCAGAAATGACCAAAAAGATGGAAGCCTTCTGGGAGGAAAAGTTGGAAATAATGCAAAAGAAATTCACGCATCTACAAAACCAGTTTGACCAAACTGTAAAAGAAAACCAGGCTTTAAAGGCCAGAATCAGGCAGCTGGAAGACAACGATCGTGTAAAAGAGCAAGAATCAATAAAGCAAAGCCAAAATACCAAGAAATTAGAAGAGAACATAAAATATCTCACCGACAAGGTGATAGATTTGGAAAATAGGGGGAGAAGGGATAATTTAAGAATAATTGGACTCCCAGAAAAGCCAGAAATAAACACCAAACTGGACATGGTGATACAAGATATAATCAAAGAAAATTGCCCAGAGATTCTAGAACAAGGGGACAATACAGCCACTGACAGAGCTCACAGAACACCTTCTACACTAAACCCCCAAAAGACAACTCCCAGGAATGTAATTGCCAAATTCCAAAGCTCTCAAACAAAAGAAAAAATCCTACAGGAAGCCAGAAAAAGACAATTTAGATATAAAGGAATGCCAATCAGGGTCACCCAAGACCTTGCAAGTTCTACTCTGAATGATCGTAAGGCATGGAACATGATCTTCAGAAAGGCAAGAGAGCTGGGTCTCCAACCAAGAATCAGCTACCCAGCAAAACTGACTATATACTTCCAAGGGAAAGTATGGGCATTCAACAAAATAGAAGACTTCCAACTTTTTGCAAAGAAAAGACCAGAGCTCTGTGGAAAGTTTGATACCGAAAATCAAAGAGCAAGGAATACCTGAAAAGGAAGTCCTCGACAGAGCCAACTCCATCAGCATCGAAGTAATGGTCCTCAAAACCCAGCTATGATGGTCTGGACACGTCCTCCTCATGGACCCACAGAGAATACCAAGACAGGTATTCTATGGTGAACTGTCAGCTGGACTCAGGAAACAAGATCGACCAAAGAAAAGATTCAAGGATCAGCTAAAGTCCAACTTGAAGTGGGCTGGAATTACACCAAAGCAACTAGCACTCGCTGCCTCTGACAGAAGCAGCTGGCGAACCCACATTAACCAAGCTGCCACCACCTTTGAAGATGAGCGACGTTGAAGTCTTGCCACTGTGCGTGAACGCCTACACCAGGCCACAACCGCACCTCCCATAACAACTGGCGTCCCATGCCCCATGTGTCACAAACTCTGCGCCTCAGCCTTTGGACTTCAAAGCCACATGAGGGTACATCAATAGATGATAATGATGATAATGCACAAAGACAATCGTCATTCTCGGTCACCAAGAGACTACTGCTAAACATTACACAGTGCTTTCCTATTCATTATTCTGAGCTTCTTTCTGTCCTACAATAAGTAAGCATTGAGGATCAATCCAATTAGTCCATTTTTCTCCTTTTCTTCCCAAGATGCTTCTAACCAAAGGAAGGGATTAAATTTCTATTTGCAATTAGTCTAGTTTTCTACCTCCTCTCTGTATCTGATGTGCCATAGACTTTTATGCCACTTCAACCTCACCACAGCTCTTAACTAACTCCAGGATCCAGGTTGCAACTCCTCCCCTCACATTTCCCACCCCCCAACCCCATCCCAGGCTCTTAGAATAAAGTTCCTGCTATTATAGAATCTTGGGAGAATGCTTTGAGTAGATGAAGCCTGATTGGCTGGAGAGAAAGCAGTCAGTAGCCAGAACTTTTATCCAAGCAAAGGTAGATTTCCATCACTGGAGCAATTTATCAGGGTCCCTATACTGAAAACATGGGGTTTGAAAGGTTTAGTACTGAAGGACAAAGGCCTCCCAAATGACCACTAGTGCATAATTGATTTTTGCTTACTCAAGCTTACTCAAAGACTTCAATTTACTGTCATAGTCATGCCATACCCTCTGTTCAGAACCATGAGAAGTCTGTCATATTCAGTGTCAAACAGCTCTTTCCCAGCTACATAAGGTTAGGGCTTTCATTGTTATTGATACAATACAATCTCTTGGTCCTATACTTGCCTTTAGGTTCATGGTAAGTAAAGAGCTATACTTGGGGTCAGAAAGACCTGAGTTCAAATCCTGTTTCAGATATATAAAAGCTGTTACTCTTGTCCCCTAGTGTCCCTCCTTCTGACTGGAGGATGGAGAGCTCTCCTCAGAAACTCTGTTTAAGTAGGGAACCCAGGCAAGACATCTCTTCATCTTCTACCATTATGCCTCAAAAAGGAGTATCTTTTCTCCTTCATCCTTTTCTGCTTCCTTTTGATATCTTCCTCCATTAGATTGTAAGCTCTTGAGGACATGGATTGTCTTTCTTTTTTTCTATTTATACTCCCAATGCATAGTGTAGTGCCTGGCATACTGACTATTTCCCCATTACCTCTCCTTGCTTTATTTGTTTTTTTTTTTTAATTTGTAAAATAAGGAGAATTGAACTTGATGGCCTCTAAGGTCCCTTTCAGGTTTGGATCTATGATTCTCTCCTGTGCACTTCCTTTTTCTTCAATCTACAATTGAGCTAAGCAAATATGTCCTTCAGTCCTATTGCAGGATGAAGGTGAACTACCTTTGGTAATATGGTCATAAGTGACACTGAGTTACTTCTTAGCTGTTTGGAATGAAGGCACATAATAGTGCAAAGGCAAACAATTGCACTTGATATGTTAAAGTCATTAGTCTCAACAAACTATATCCCAGGGTAATTTGAATTGTAGAATTATGGAGGAAATAGAACTTGAGATGGATGGGCTATTAGCCTATTATCTTTTTTTCTGTGAGATATGAGGTAAAAAAAAAGTCAATGTAGAAGAAGAGAAAGGACATGGGAGAATGGAAAGAGTATTAGATTGGGAATCATTGGTCTTGATTTCAATGGCTGGCTCTGTTACTTGCTCCTTGTATGACTAGGCAATCGCTTAACCTCTATGGGCCACAGCTGCCTCATTTGTGAAATGAATTGGTTGAACTAAATAAAGTCTACGTGTCCTCCCACCTCTAAAAAAAAAAAAAGAAAAAAAAGAAAAAAAGAAAAGGTAAATTTGGAGATTGGCAATCATCCAATTTCACCAGAGAGTGGAATTCAATGAACAAGGGAAATGAAGCTTAGAAGACAGATTAGAACCAAATTTTAGAAGGATTTTATTTTATTTGTTTATTTTTAGAGCATTTTAACATTTTATTTCAGTTGCATCCAAAAAATTTCTGACAATTATTTTCTGACATTTTTCTGATTTTCTCCCTCTCTTCCCCTCTCCTGGTTCCCAATGCAGTAAATAGTCTAATATAGATTAGTGTATGGGTGTATGGGGTGCTCAGGGAGGGGTAATATCTCTGGTATGGAGGGCTTGTCGTGCCCTTCTAGGGCAGCTCTCCAGCCACTGACCCCCACCTGACACCCAGCTCTCACTTGTGGCTCCCAGTAGCTGCTAGCATGCGGCAGTGGCCACACCCCGGGCAACGGCTTCGACAGGCCGGCCAAACCTTGTGAGGGTAGCCATCGGGTCGACGTCGACCCCTGGTGAACCAGGGCTTTGCTCACCCAGCATGTGAAGACTGCTTCGGCGGAACAGGCGAAAGAAACCAACAAGAAGGTTCAACGGCTGAGAGGGCGACGCAGCAAAGCACTGTGGAGTGCTTAGGGCGTGATGGAGCACAAAAGACAACACGGCCATCCAATGCAGCTGAGGAAGTCTCCAGGTGTAACGACTTTTCGTGCCAATGGACCCAGGCTTCCAACGCCAAGAGAGGGGGACTGTCTCTGTGCATCGACTTTTCCACTTAAATCTTCATGCACAAGTGTTTTTGTGCACAAAAACACACAAAGACAATCCTCATCCTTGGTTCAAGAGACAACCAACATAGATTACACCCATACTTTCAGGCAATACACATTTCTATATTGTTCATGTTGTGATAGAAGACACATATCAGGCATACAAATAAAAAAATCATGAAGGACATAAAGTGAAAGTTGGCAGGTTTTGACCTGTACTGGGGCGCCAACAGTTCCTCCTCAAAGGATTTTAAATGACAGGTTGATGAGTTCATTTTTTTGTATATTAGAGACTATGTTTATGTATTAAAGGAAAGGACTTTACACATATTAACTCATTTGATCCATATGCCAACCCTAGGAGGTAGGTGCTCTTATCATCCATATTTTACAGATGGGGAAGGTGAAATAGAGGTCAAGTGAGTCAACTAAGGTCATGAAACTAGCAAGTGTATGAAGCTGGTGCGGTCTCAAAGCTTCCTGAATCTAAATACTCTATTCTATCTAGTATACCATCTAGCTGTCCAGTAACACAAGGGAAAACCTACTGGATCATCAGACTATGCCCATTGAGAACAAGAATGATTCATTTGTTTTACTTTGAATGCACCATGCTTATCACAATGTCTGGTATATACACAGAACTTAGCAAATGTTTTTTGACCTACTGACGTAAATGAGTTGAAGTCATCAGTTCCAGATAAATTTTATTATACACTGCTGGGGGGTGGGGTGGAGCTAGGGGGTATAGTGGAGAGAGGAACAGGCCTGGAATTAAGAATACTCATTTTCCTGCATTAAATCTGGTCTCAGACACTAACTAATCATATGATCCTGAGCAAATTATTTTACCCTGTTTGCCTCGGTTTCTTCATCTGTACAACAAGCTAGAGAAAGAAAAGGCAAATCACCCCATCATCTCTGCCAAGAAACCCCCAAAGAGGTAATGAAGAGTTCAAAGTGATTTAAATAACTGAAAAATAATAATACAAACTTATGAATTTGCTGAATTCGGATTAGAGAATGGCTAATGTTAGATCACATTTCAAAATAGAGAACAGAGATCTGCAAATTATAAGTCAGCAGGCTAGACTTTCATTTCTGAGAAAATATAAAATATATTCTTATCATCATTTAGTAAATTTTATTGATTGATGTTGTATGTATATCATCTACGTTGTTCCTAATTTAGCTTTCCCTACAACCATCAAATCCCTTTACAGAGAGCCATCCTTTATAATAAAAAATAAAAAAGGATGGGACAAAATAGGTTAGCAAAACTAGCCAATATATAGAAAAATCCCAAAATTATACACAAATCTCCACATCTATATTGTACCAACTATGAAAAAAAAACCAGTATGAGTACACAAAAACCCCAAGTTCTTCTTTAAACAAGTCATTGTCTGCTTGTTCTTAGTAATAATCATATTTATATGATGGTTTATGTTTGTAAAATACTATTTGAATTATCTCATTTCCCTATCCTGTATTTTTGCAATTGATTTTTTGAACTAATAATAGGATTTTATATTTGTTTCTTTTAAATTCCATCTTATTAAATGTGATCCACCATTCCAACCTATCAAGGTCTTCTTTTTAGATTTCCATTCTGTCATCCAAAATGTTAGCCATGCTCTCTTCCTAGATTCATGACAACTACTGAATTAATCAGCATTCCCACTTATACTTTTATAAAACAATTAAAATTAGTTTATTATAGACTTAAAAATAAATAGCTCTAGAATACAATAAGTAATATAACTTCCTTAGGCACACCTATAAATACCCCCCAGCAAGCTGACAATCATAATTTACTCTTTACTTTTTGAGTTTGGTAATTAAGGAAAATATTGCTATATTTCATTGTATTTTAATCCTGCCTACAGCATCTCTATATTTTGTCCATAAGAATAAGGTAGTGAAGTTTGGTCAAAGTCTTGCTGAAATCCTGGTAATTCTATGGCATTCTTCTAATTTGGTAGTCTAGAATCAGTTTATTCATTGACATTTATTCTATGCTTTCTATGAACCAGGAACTGTGTTAAGTGCTGGATTTAACAATGAAAAAAAATATAATGAATATTATATACAAATATAATAATATACAAAAATATACACAAATATACAATGAAAAAAATCCCTGCCCCAAGGAAGTTTTCATTATAACGGGAGAGCCAAAATGTAGATACATATATAGGTATAGGAGGGATATATTCAAAGTAAATACATGATAGGTTTAGAGAGGAAAGCAGAGCAGGAACAGTCATTTATTCATTTAATAAACTTGCATTGGGCACCTACTACTGCACCATGCATATGTGGAACCACTGGTTACAACAAATAGAGAAATTCTAAATGCTATCGATAAGTTCACTTATCTTGGCAATATTCCTTCCAGAGATGTCCCCACAGATGATGAGTTGGATTCAAGCATGACCAGAGGTAGCTCAGCATTTGGAAGGTTCCAAAGAAAAGTATGGGAGGGGAGAGGTATTAGACTGCCTACCAAACTGAAGATCTACAGAACAATTGTGTAAACTTCATTGTTGTAGGCCTGTGAGACTTGAACAGCATTCTAGCACCATGCTAGAAAATTGAATTGCTTCCCTTTGAGTTGTTTTAGAAAGAATCTGAGGATCACCTGGCAAGATGAAGTATCGGATGCTGAGGTCCTTTCTCAAACTGAATTGCCAAGTATTCAAACTCTACAACAGAGAGGGCAATGCCAATGGACTGGCCATGTTGCTCAGATGCCAAACACAGATTTGTCTAAAAAACTATTTTACAAAGAACTCACACAAAGCAAGCTATCCCATGGAGATCAGTAGAAGTGATGCAAGGACAAGGTTTCTCTGAAGAACTTGGGTTTTGATTATGAGACATGGGAGACATTAGCATGGGGTGCCATTAGAATGGGGTGCCAATATCAAAGAAGGCATTGTGCTCTATGAGCAAAGCAGAATTGCAATAGCTTTTTTTGATTGATTTGATTGATCTGCTCAGTCATAGTTGGCCATGCTGTACATACCATGATGCCATTTTGGTCCTCTATGAGCATGAAGGACAACAACCAATGAGCCAACCACTCCTATAGAAAATTTGAATTGAGATACAAAAATAATTAGTCCCTGCCTTCAAAGAGCTTACAATAAGTGCGGGGAGGACAGAAAAGACTAACTATGAAAGGGAGAGCAGCCATTACAGAGGTATAGAGATAAAAGGTAGACAATCCTGGGTGAAAAACAGCACTTGAGCCTTTATTACTGAATGGCAAAGGGTATAGAGCGGAATAATGAAGACTACTGAAAAGATAGGAAGAGATAAAATTGTGGAGAACTTGAAATGCCAAACACAGGAGTTCATATTTAATCCAACAGATAACATGGATCCGCTGAAGTTTATTGAGGGATGAAGGAAGGGAGGGTCATGTGGTCAGATACACACTTTAGGAAAATCACTTTAGTCACTGAGTGGAGGATAGACAGGAATGGGGAAGAGACAAGTCAGAGAAACAAAAGAGAAGATAATTGTAATAGCCAAGGAAGAGGTAATGAGGGCCTGAACTAGCATGATGGTTGTGTGAGTGGGGAGGGAACTGTAGGAGATCCTATAGAGACAGGAACCCTGCCATAAAAGGGAATAACATTTATTTCCTTTTCTTTAAGAACTCATGTGTGTTGTGGGCAATCACCATGTCCCCATAAAGCATCTGAGAAGACATAACTTTCATTATATATTCCAAGGCCTGGACAGGCAGGATCTGAAGTCAAGCACTAGAGTCTATAGCTTGAAAAATCTACCTTCTTTCTCCCTTTTCTAAATAAGGACAATATTTGCTCAGAAATAGCCCTATAGTGATCCTTCCATCACCTTAGTTTTTCAGAAATCATTCCTAGTGTTCAGTCATTACACTCCATAGTTTTTCATGATGTTGGCATGGGAGAATTTGAAAAAGTCAAAGGAGACTCAGGGGTGCAAGGGGCTTGAGGGACAGGATCAAAGGCTGAATGCTTAAGTTCCCTTTGTAGGTGCCCAGTGAAGTAATGGAAACCTTAATTTTTGTGAGTCAGACAGTGAAATGCTTGGGAAAATCCAAAGAACTGAGACTCATTTTTTCACGTTGAAGAACTAATGCTTGCTCATAGCAGACCCTCTTCAGTTACACTATTGAGAATCTTTGGGTTTCAAGTAAAAGGATATTGGAATTCCTTTGGTAACACTTACTGGTTGACTGGTCATTTTCCTGGGGAAAGTCATTTCCCATTTCTGAAACTCACTTTTCTCATCTGCAAAATGGAGATAAGTAAACAAGCCTTCATTAGATGACTATAATATACTAGGCACTTAGCTAATACAGACAATGTAAAGAAAGATAAAAGCAGTCCTTGCCCAGAGTTCACAATAAAATGTGATAACATGCAAAGTATGTACAAAAATACACACACATATATACACATAATACATAGGTAGGCATATATACATTTATATATTCCCTATTTTATAAATATATGAATGCAAAACATATACATACACATATGTCCACACATATTGGGGAGGGGGGCAGACACAGACACAGAGATAGAAAGAGAATAAATGGATGCTGATCTCAGAAGGTGTTAATATTAAAAAAGGAGTTGTAGGAAAGATACCTTGTAGAATGTTGGAGTTTTTGCTGAGAAGTGAAGGAAGCCAGGAAACAGAGATGGGAAGAGAGAACATTACAGCCACAGGGAATAGCCAATGGAGATGTATTTGGACAATGGAGTGTGTTGAGCATGGAATAGCAAGGCGGTCATTGTCACTGGATCTTAGAGTACATGGAGGGGAATAAGTATAAGACGACTGAAAAAAGTGAAAGGGGCCACATCACAAAGGTTTTTGAAAGCAAAAAAGAGGATTTTGAGGCAATAGGGAACTACTAAAATTTATTTAATAGGGTCCTGTTGTGGTCAGACCTTTGTTTTAAGAAGATCCCTTTGATAGCTGAGTGGACACATTGGACTGGAATGGAGGGAGACTTCTGACAGGGAGTTCAACCAACAGACTTTTGAAATAATCCAGATGGGAAGTGACGCTCCTTGGACTACCTACCTGGAAAAGCTAATCAGAAGAAAGAGCTATATATGTAACAAATCATCATTATCTCCTATGAGTTGCACTTGAAAATGTATCACTTTGGATAGTATAGATCCAACTGGGCCAAGTGCCCCTTTTGACTGTTCTCTCATCCCCAATTACAAAACAAATGACTTATTCAATGCCCAACACTCAAAAATCCCCTTTTCAAAAATATTTCAAATGTAGTTCAAATGACGTGGAGACTTTAGGACCCATTCAAGGAGAACACATTTTATCAGGAAAAAATAGCTTTTTCAGTAGTCTTGAGATAAAAATGATAACATAGGCCTCCCTATTCACCTCCTTCTGTACCTGGAGACCATGAGCCCCATCTTAATTGCCCTAAAGAATGATGTCTACCAGGCGGATACTATAAATAATAAATTGGTGTGATAGTAAGACCTAGAACTACTATGCCAGTTGTCCTAAAAATCTGCTCCCTGTAATTATGGGCAGAGTAGAATGTCTACATTTGTAACTGAATTTTAATTAAAGAAAAAGGTGGTGCTCATTATAGGAAGAAGTGCTGTTTAGGGATTTAAATGCAGGTCGGGAAAGAAAGAAGGCTGAATTTGATTGCTCCCCACTGCTCCCACTTGGACACCAGCAAGTCACTCAATTCCTCTGGGTTCAATTTCCCTTGTTTTTTAAAATAGGGATAATAAAGCAGAGAGAAAGTGCATGAAGATATTTGGTAAAAAGTAACAAGCAGCCTGATTTTCTTCTTACAGCTCTGCAGGGCACAACAACTCTTTCTCTCTCTTTCTCTCTTTTCCTCTGTCTCTGAATGTCTTTCTCTCTCTGTATGTCTCTTTCTCTCTGTCTCATATTGTCTCTGTAAGTCTCTGTCTCTGACTTTCTCTGTCTCTCTCTGTCTCTGTCTCTCTCTCTGTCTCTCTCTGTCTCTCTCTGTCTCTCTCTGTCTCTCTCTGTCTCTCTTTCTGTCTCTCTCTCTCTCTCTCTCTCTCTCTCTCTCTCTCTCTCTCTCTCTCTCTCTCTCTCTCTCTCCTGTCTCTGTATATCTCTGTCTGTCTCTCTGATTCTCTGATTTTGTCTTTCTTTTTTCTCTATCTCCAGAGCCTTTATGGGAGAAATCATTCTTCTTCATACCTGCTCAGAGAGAAATAGTCTCTTCCTCCCTCCAATCTACATTTTCCAAAAGAGCCTAGACAATTAAACTAATAAAAGATGGTATAGGTGAGCCCTATTTTAAGACAACCCAATAGAAATCCTCCTGAGATAGAGAGAAGTAGCTTTAAAATGTTCTGTAGTTTCTGAAGATAACTTGTTCTGATTGTGAAATGAGAGAAAGGGAAAGGGAGAGGGGAAGGGGACGAAATGAATGAGAATTTCCTTGTTGAAAAGAATGCTGGATGTGGAATAAGTAGAACTGGGTTCAAATCTTAGACCTACTACCTAAGACCTCTGGTAATGAGCAAGTCACTTGACCTCTCCAGGCCTTAGTTTCCATATTTATAAAAATAAAGGGGTTGTACTAGATGACCCATGTCCTCTAATGCCCCTTCTAAGGATCTATGGTGCTATGTTATGATAGAAAAGATCATAGAGGTGTCCAGTTCATTCGTATGTACTTCAGAATAGAATTTTTTAAAGCAGTAGAATAAACGATGATCCAAAATTCGCAGTCCATACAAAAGTCCAGGATGATATAAAACGAAAACAATTTGAAAACAGTGAAAAATAGGTTCTTCCAGGGAAATCATTACTAGCATAGATAAAAAAGCTTGACATCTCCAAGTGCTCACACTTGAGATGCTCGATGGGTACCTAAAGCCTACAACAGTGCAGTGAAGGAGAGCAAATCCTAGAGTTCACACATAAAGAAAGGTGATATCATGCAAGCAGATGACTTCAATTTTAAATAATTTGTATTAATCTTCTCTGCAGAGATAATTGGTCATGGAGGGGGAGGGTAAGAAAATAACATGGAGAGAAATACACAAACAACAATTCTTGTATAGATATGAATGTGAATAGTATGAACTAACCAATAAATAGAAGAGGATAGCAGAATATTTTAGATAGCAAAATATAACAATATGCTACTTATAAGAAACACGCTTAAAACATGATTCATAAACCTAAAATGAAGGCCTGAAATTTGAATTTATTATTTTATCAAGTTGACTCAAAACTAATGTGGAATAATAATGATTTTAGTTAGAAAAGGTAAAAGTGAAAAAATTTGCTAAAAGAGATAAACAAAGAACCTATCATATCTTTAAAAGCACTATATATAATTTAATACTATCAATACTCTTCCCTAAATACATACACACACACACACAAAAAAAAAAAAACACAAACCAAATGACATGGCTTTACATCTAAATATCTGAGGGGATATTTAGCCAAATTATAAGGAGAAATAAAAAGCAAAAGTAATATTTGAGAACTTCAGTTTACTTGTTTTAGACCTAGACAAATCAAACAAAATATAAATGAGAAATAAAATACGGACCTGAAAAGAATTTTAGAAAAGTTAAATAAGTTAGAGTTCTGATGATTACTAAAAGAATAAAAAGGGATATATATATATATATACATATATATATATATATATAATTCTCAAGTGTTCATGGAGCATTTGCAAAAAAAAATTGGCAATAGACTATAGCAACCTCATTAACATATAGAAAAGCTACAAAAATATTTTGTGGTATGGTAAAAATATAATCAATAAAGGATGTTAAGGAAAAAAATTCAAATTTAAAAGAAACTAATTTATACAATGACTATCATAATGAGAGAAAAACAACTTTGAAAGACTCAAGAATTTTGATCTATATTATGACCACCCATAACTGGAATTCTTAGTGTTACCCAAAGCACTGAATAGTTAAGTGACTTGCCCAGATTCACACAACAGTACATGCCAGAGTCAGAAATTGAACTCATATTCTTTGTACAGAAAGAACCAAGGATGAAATTTGCTGCTTACATCAGAGGAAAATGGTTATCTAGAATTATGGAATGACTAACACATTGGCAAATCTGTAAATATATTTTAATTCATTATGCTTATTGGTTACAAGAAAGGATTTAAAAGTATTTGGGGAAGGGCATTTAATTGGGAAGATAATGAGAAAGTCAAATATTGATTTAGTATTTTATATTTGATCCCATTCTGTAATTGATTCTATATAATAATTGCCTGTCATGTTTCAAAGTTTTTAAATGAAGCCTTCCTCTCTGAGCTAAGTTGTCCCATAAATCACCTTAATTCAAAGAAATACATTATCTCTACACATCTTCCTGCCCATGCACAATTAAGGGAGTTGTATTATTTTACTAATAAGCTTTGCATACTCATACACAAGGAGATCTGTTATCTCACTAATAAACTTTGCAAAATGCAAGTAGGCACCAAGAAGTCTGTTATTTTGTGTAATACTGACTGTCCTTCAAGAAAGTCTGGTCTGTTAACTCTGTGACACTAACCAGGCAGGTGGACACCACCAATGAGTTTTCTGTAGCAACAAGATGGAAGGTGTGGTTGTTACTAGCCCTGCTTTCCAGACTTCCTTCTACTCAAATTGTTTCCCATCATCTATAATACTTTCAACTTTGTAACCAATCATATTGTTTTTCATCTATGATACTCCCCATCCTTTGTTCTCTTGTACTTCCCAAAATTATATAAAGGCCAGTAAGCCCTACCTCAACATCTTTTACCCTATTGAGGAGCTGAAAGAACTATTTCACTGGTAAATGCTATCCTTACCAACAAATTAGACATGTTTGGAATTTTGTGCCTCAGTTTTCCTTAATTTCAATCATGATAGGGAAGATGGCGGGGAGGGGGAGAGCTAGTGATAGTGATGCTAAAAAAAGAAAGAAAATTTCACTAGAATTTATTTTAAATGAAAAGAAGAGAATACAAAGATGTTCAGAGGAAGGAACAGATATACTTTAGTATTTTTATGAAAATTAAAATCCCTTATTAGTTTAAATTTATGATTTTAAGACGCTTCATAAAAATCACTGGATCTCAGAATTTCAGAGTTGGAAGGGAATCAAATAGCCATCTAGTCAAACATACACATGAAAAAGATTTTCCTCTATAATATACTTGGTAATTTGTAATCCAACTTTTACTCAAAGACTTTTAAGAAAGGAAAATGCACTATCTTCTTTGTACCCTCTACCAAGTGACATTATCTTCCTCTTCACTTTTTTCTTTGAGCATTTTATCTGAACATTTGTTTTGATCACTTTACACTCTTCCTTCCAAGACAATAATTTGTAAACACATTTTATGGCTTCTCACCAAATCCCAATTAACTAATAAGCTGGAGGGGGGCAAGAAATGTGTTTAATACATTTCTGTATTCTTGTCATGTTTTTACATGTAAGAGACACTCAATAAAGCTTTAATGAATGGAATTTTTAAAAAACAATTATGTTAATACTATTTCCAACATTTCTGCCTCAAAAATAAATATTTTGAATATATGATGAATAATTAGGTAAATTGCTTTGCTTCAAAGTCTAGTTCAAAGACTAGAATCTACTTAGTCTCTCTTTCTGAGAGTCATCCCTTTTTGGAGAGAATTTAAGAAAAACAGTTCAGCAAAATTACCCAACACTGAAAAACTCTTATATTAGTGAATGTAAACTCCTAATTCAGGCACCATTTATCTTGGATTACTTAAAGTCACACAGCAAGATCACACAATAGATAGAAGACTGGACTGAGACTCAGAAAGAACTGAGTTCAAATCCAGTTTTTTGTCCTTGATAGCTGAATGATCCTGAGCAAATCACTTAACTTCAGTCTGTATCAATGTCATCAATAAAATGGGGATACTAATTTTACCTACTTACCAAGGTTATGATGAGGATAACACAAGCTAATATTTTTTAAGTTCTTTACCAACCTAAAAGCATTATTCTAGCTAATTAATTATTATATTAGGTATTAAGGATCCAGACAGACTTTTTGTATCACACCTGTGCCTTGTCTTTAGCAAGTGGCAAAAGCATTATCCATAGAACAAGAAAACATGCCCAATCCCATGGGGGTAGTCCTCAGCTCACCCTAACTACAGTAGGATGAAATGGCCAGATTTCTCCACCAGAAGTTCACTATCCTCTATAAACAGATGACAAATCTTTGTATCACAAATAAATATAGAGCTTAAAATAACCTTGGAAATGCAACAAATCAGCTGTTTTGGAAATCTCGCATCATCCCAAACAAAATTGTTACTCACAATCACACAAACATAACACTGACCCATAAAAATCAAAGTTTATTTTTAATAGATGTCATCACGCTGAATACTCATAACCTCCAAAGTATGTGGAACAAAAAGCTCTCAAAATATAAAGACATAGTAGAAATAAAAACCATGTGGGAAACAGGATGAAGTATCTCTCATCTTCATCATCCTGTCTGCTAATCCTGATGAAACTTTAACTGGTTCTAAAATAAATGAGTTTAAAGCATGGCATTTTCATTCAATTTAAAAAAACAACTGATGATTTAATTCATGAGTACAATGGTGTTGTGAACATTAATAAATATAAAGGAGCACTTACAGGATAGCATCTTATCCCAAGACCATTTCAAGCTGAGTTCCATCCTGAGAATGAGATGACAATAACAATAACGATGAACACAAAAATGATGATGATGAGAAGAAGAATCCACTGAAAATGATGCCTGATACAATATGACATTCTAAAAAATTGAATTCAGATTTCAGGAAAAGCTGGAAAGATCTATGGGAACTGATACAGAGTGAAATAAGCAGAAGTGGAAGAATATCATACTCAGTAACAGCAATATTAGCCCATGATTTTCTGTGAAAACTTAGCTACTGAAAGACTTAAGATGAGGAATGCTATTTACCTCCAGAGAAAGAACTGTTGGAGTCATCTTTCATATTAGTGTATTTATAGTTTTATTTAGGGGTTTGGATTCTGTATGAGTGTGCTCTTTCAATAGTGACCAATAAAAACCTGGGTTTAAGTCTTCCATCTTGCTCATATTGGTTATGTGACCCCAACAAGGTATTTAATTCTCTCCAAATTTTAGATGATCCTCTAAAACTATGAATTACAGAGAGGGCATCTCGGCATTGACAAAGGGAGTTTCTTCATCTCAGAACTGTCTTTATCAATGAAAGCATAGATCTACCGTCTGGCTATATCCTCTCCAAATATTGACAATAACTGTACAAAGTGAAATTCTTCAGGATGTCAATATCTTTAAAAAATACATTTAAGGGAAGGAGCGGGTAATAGTGGTAAGAGTAGTAGTAGTAGTAGCAGCAGCAGCAGTAGTAGTAGTAGAAGTAGTAGTAGTAGTAGCAGCAGCAGCAGCAGCAGCAACAGTAGTAGTAGCAGCAGCAGCAGTAGTAGTAGCAGCAGCAGCAGTAGTAGTAGTAGAAGTAGTAGTAGCAGCAGCAGCAGCAGCAGCAGCAACAGTAGTAGTAGTAGTAGTAGTAGAAGTGTTATAAGTAATAGTTGTTATTGCAGTAGTAGTGGTGGTGGTGGTGGTAGAAGTAAGACTAGTAATAAAAGCAGTAATGGTAGAATTAATAGTAATAGCAGTAGTAGTGATAGTAGTAATAGTTGTGGTAAAAGTAGTGGTGGTGGTGGTAGTTGTAGTAATAGTAGTAGCAATATTAATAGTAGAAGGAGTGGTAGTAATAGTCATTGTTGTGGAAGTAGGTGTAGTAGAGGTGGTGGTGGTTGAAGTAGTAGTAGTAGTAGTAGTAGTAGTAGTAGTAGTAGTATATCAGAAGTAAAAGAAGTAGTAGTTATAATAGCAGAAACTACTACTAGCATTTATATAGCACCTGTTGTGTTTCATGCATGGTATCAAATACTTTACAAATATTATCTCATTTGATCTTAATAACCTGGGGAGATGGGTCCTAATATTATCTTCATCTAGGAAATTAAAGGAGATAGTGGTTGAGTGACTTGCCCAAGGTCACACAGCTAGTAAATATCTGAGGTCAGTTTTGAATTCATATTTTCTTGACTCCCACCCCAGTGCTCTATTTATACTATACAGTTACCCCAAAGTTTTCTCTCAGAAGAGACAGAAGGGTGGCATTGAACCACTCCAGTCTCAGTCTTCTTGTCTCTCAGTTGTTAAACTTGTCTAGAATCCTCAGGTCCTATAAGGTACCAGATCATGCCCAGAAAAGAGCATACTCGGGGACTGGAACTAGAGCTGGCCCTGGGGTAGCCAGACTAGGTAGCACATATTGATATTCAATGAATGCTGTTTAACTCACACTCACTTTCTACAGCCTTTGACTAAAACCTCCCCTCTTGTCTACCCTGTCAGAGTCTCAAAACTGCCCATATTTACCGCCAAATATATCTTTTCTCCAAATGATATGTCTCTGAGCAGCCTCTGCCTCTAGACCAGAGAGAGGCCACATTTCCACTGAACATTTCAGCCTTTGTGGCTGCAGCCTATATTTCTCTCAGTAATCACCTTCAAAAGCTATAGTTTCATTTGTCTCATGAAAGCGAGTTAAGACCAGTTCTCCCAATTCACAGACTATTCAAAGATGCTCACTTAATTGGGTTTACTGCTGGGTAATTTTCCCCAAATGTTTCGAAATGTTTGTTTCTTATTTCTTATTTCTGCTTATGCAGAATTCTTTACTTCACATTCTATTCTTCTGTTTAAAACTTTAGATTTTGGTTTATATTTTTTGGTTTTATATCACCTTGATTTCATTCCCTCCAATTATTTTTCGATACTTGGATAACAACCTATATAGGTACAATGTTTTACATTTTACAAAAGCCTTTCCACACGTGCAAAAATAAAAAGAAGTAATTAAAAAGTTAAAATTGAAAAAATTAAAATTAAAAAATATTATTTTAATATAATTTTTATTATTTTTATTTTATATTTTATATATAATATCTATTATATTATTAAATATAAGTATTTAATAAAAAATAAAAATATTAGGAAGCAGCTAGGTGGTTCAGTGGATTGAAAGCTAGTTGAAATTCTGGGTTCAAGTTCAATTTCAAAGTTCTGGCCTCAAACCTAGCTTCAGACACATCCCAGCTCTGTGACTTTGGACAAGTCACTTATTCCGCCATGGCCTATCCCTCACCACTCTTCTGCCCTGGAACCAATACAAATTTGACTGTATTGATTTTAAATATTGATTGATTCTAAGATGGAAAGTAAGGGTTTTTTTTTTTTTAATGATTTTTAAAACAAAGCCCTTTCCATTTGGGAAATTATAACACTTAGAAGCAGTCTTGGATTTGGAATCAAAGTACCTGAGTTGGGTGAATTCTTTAATTTCTTTGTACTTAAATTGTTCAAGGGGGTTTGAGCAAAATGCTCTCTAAGATCTGTTACCATGTTAAACCTATGAACTTCCAAATCTCCACATTAATACAGTAGGCAAAATGAGCATTATTATCCCATTTTACAGATGAGTAAAGTGGCAACAAAAAAAGTACCCACAGTGTCTGCAATTGGTTAAATGTTAGAACTGAAATCCAATACTTTGTCATCTAATTTCAAGTCCAGCTCTAACCACTACACCCATGCTATCATCAGTCCCTTGTCCTGAATTTGTGCTTTGCATAAAGACCTGCTCTAGGATACAATGACATTGATTTCAAAAAAGTCAAAGTTTCAGCCCTTGGAGCTCACAATCTAAAAGTATAGAAAATAGCCAACAAGATGAATTTAACTTGCAGATATTAAAAATATTTCTGAATGCAAATAGGACAGGAGGAAAGAAATGTTTTGTGGAGGGAGTGCAAATCTAACATTAAAGGGTCGTTCTTATTTTCAAAGCCTCCCCATCCACATCTCTTGCATCCATCCTGCCTGCTCCAGTGACATAAAGAGAACCTTGATCCTGGCTTTCTTCACTTCCCATTGGGATAATTGTAATTATTCTAACTGGACTCCTTGTCTCCATTTTCTCCCATCTCTATTACCAAATATTCATCCCAAGTCTGATCATGCCATTGATGACCCCTAAACCTTCACTGGCTCTTTAGTACTTCTAAGAATACAATAAAATTCCCCTAGCCTGGCATTTCATGTCCTCTAGAATTTGACTGTGAAGAACAAAGCAAAAGAATATCAAAACACACAAATGAGCACATGGGCACACACACACACACACACACACACACACACACACCAAATTGCTTACTTTTACCTTCCAAGACATCAAATAAAGGAAAACATTTAGCCTAGAGGCAAGAAATCCAGTGAGAATATGATCACTATTTCCTCAAAATACTTTAAAAAATATCCTGAGGATATATATTTAAATTTTTTTCTTCTTGGCTTTGAAAGGGAAGTGTACAAAAGGGAATGTGGTATAAAAGAACAGAGGATTTGGAGATAAGGGATCCAGATTCAAATTCTGACTCTCAAATTTATTAACTATATGGACTTGCTCAAATTGAAGCTCTTCCCTGTCTTATTTTTTAAATCTGTAAAATGAATGGGTTGGATCAGGTAAATGCTGTTGTTGTTCATCCTTTGTTTTAAAGAGGACCAATGACATCATTGTTGGGTAATGTCTTGACTTGCTCATGAATTGAATTTAAGTGAGGCAGTCTTTCTTCCAGTCATTGAAATCTGGTAGGAAGACAGAAGTCAGGATGACTGGGATGAAATGGATGACTTTGCCATCTTTGAAGTCTGAAAAAGCTCTAGGATCCCTTCAAGTGCCTGCTTTAGCTATCTCCATGGCCATTGGAACAAATTATTCTCATAAGTCCATCCTGGCAAGGGAAGTCATCATATAAATGGTATAGACAGGCCCCTTACTCACCTACAGGTTTGAAACCTATCAGTTAGCTTCACCCTGATTTAGCCTGCCTGCCAAAATGGTTTTACAAGATAATGGCCACTGGGCATACTACAACTTCTTGGAGGCGCAAGTAAGAGTTGGGGGAAAGGTAGACATCAAAAATGGATGAGCAACCCTGAAAAGAAATCTACAAATCCTCCCTCCAGAAACATTAATCTTTCCAGAACACTACATACACTATAGGTTTCTTTCAATTCGAAATCATAAAATTTGGAACCCTGTGTAGAAGCTTTAGGGATGCAATTTTTTCCATTTAAATGTAACTTTCCCCTCAAGATCTGCACACATTAGGCACTTAATTTGTTTGAGGAATTAATTTTGTCTCCATATAAGGAAGAGCTTGTAGGCCATGCCTTTGAATGTCTTGGGAAGTAGTGAGCTCCTGACACTGGAGATGTTAATGACTAAATGACAATTTGTCAAAGACATTATGAGAGTCAGGGTATGAAGACTGAAAGTTCTCTCTCTTTCCTTACTGAGCTTATTTTTTGTTCTCTTCACATCCACCATGGTCTAGTCCAACTAGCTTAATTCAGTCTCTCACTCCCATCTCTCATGCCTAAAATGAACTCACTCCTCACACTTCTCTTACTATAGTGCCTGGCACATAGTATCTGCTTAAAATATATTTATTATATTGATTTATTGACTTATCTATCAAAGCTTAGCTTAAGTACAACCTACTCCATGAATTGTTTTCATTTTACTCTGTGTCCCTTGTGTCCTAGGACTGTGTCTGACATATGATATGTGTTTAATAGGTGATTACTAACCATAGGTCTGAAAAGGGATTCACAACTGCAGAGGAACTGAGGAATGATGGGAATCACTTGGTCCAACCAATATCATATTCTAAATCACTAAAATGCCCCTTCAAATTTGAAATATGTCCACTTCTCACCTATATTCATCTGCCTCCTAGATCTCTCATTCAAGCCCAATTTCTCTCCTGAGCTCTAATCCTCCATGATAAACTCATTATTTATATTTCTAACTCAAACCTTTCTTATTATGACGAATTAAATATGTCCAAAATAGAACTTTTTATCTTCTATTCTCCCTCCAAATTTTTTTCTAGATTATTTTTGAGGACACTACCACCTTTCCAGCTAGCCAGCTATACAACCTTAGGTTCATTATTGACTCTTCACTCTCTCTCTCTAAATATACAATCAGTTGCCAAATGTATTCCCCCTTTTTTCTTCATTCAAACACCTACAATCATAGCTATCACCATCAACTTTGCTATGGATTGCCTTCCTTAACTCCATTCTTTCCCTCAGTTTTCCACTCAGCTGCTACAGCATGGGAACATGAGAGAGAGAAAGCTCTGGACTTCAGATGCTTTATGACTTTAGCTAAGTCACCCAACCTTGTCCACATCAGTGACTTCATCTTTAAAATGGAGATAATAATAGCACCTATCTCCCTGGTATAAAAATAATAAAGTCTATGAATTGATCATTGATTTATAAACTGATTTTGATACTCTGCTTGCTGTGCT
The DNA here is from genome assembly GCF_027887165.1 of Monodelphis domestica. Classification (NCBI taxonomy): domain Eukaryota; kingdom Metazoa; phylum Chordata; class Mammalia; order Didelphimorphia; family Didelphidae; genus Monodelphis; species Monodelphis domestica. Next base: position 675,532,927 of record NC_077227.1, read on the forward strand.
TACAAAGTATCTTCACTTTATACAAGTGAAGTGAAGTTCATAAGTGAACTTCTCTTCAGGGCCAGGTGCAAAGATGCTAAAGAGACTCTTGTTATAAAAAATAAAATATTTATTGAAAATATAAGGATAAAAAAAGATTTCTACCTCTAAGGGATTCTAACTCCACCCATATAAAATTCTCTGGTCCTGTAAAGAACCAATTCTGTTTCCACAGGCTACACTGATCTTTCCCAATCTGACTAAACCCAAATTTTTTATTATTTTAAATAAACTAACACTATTATCCTTATAATTCTTAAATTTGTCCCAAGATATAAAAATAACAAAGGCTAGCTGGCTGAGCCTCAGCAAGATTCAAGATAGGACTCTGGGCCTTAGCAGACTCAGAGTCCAAAACAAAGACCAGATCTTTCTTCGGTCTTCTCAGATTTAAAACAACCTATAAAACTAGATAGTGTGACAAGGAAATCACTTTAAATATAAGTCTAAGAAATTTTAAGGTTTACAATAGTCACTAGTATTTCCTAAGTTGGGACAGGAAAACACTTAGCTCCTTCAGGCCTTTCCCTGCTTTCCTTCTACCTCAGATAGTGAGAGAGAGAGGAGGGACAGGGAGAGATGTTACTTCCTCCAAGCCTTCAGTGAGAGAGATTGAGACTCTGAGACCAACAGCCACACCCCAAGAGCAACTGACACATAAAAACCATTAGACTTGAAACTGACACTCTGTCTCAGCTCTGTTTGAAACTCCAATTCTTTCTCAAGTCAGTTTCTCTACTTCTTATCTCTAAACTAATATAACAAGACTTAATTTCTAATATCATCCTTATAGTAGAGAGGATGAAATAGGCTCATCTTTGAAAAGTGCTTTATGCACTATAAATTATATATATATATATATATATATATATAATTATACATGTATGTATATGTGTGTACATATATACACACAGGTACATATATACACATTTATATTTTTATGCCCATACATATATATGTATACTGGAGGCAGCTAGAAGAAACAGTGGAGAGAGTATCAGGCCTAATGTCAGGAAGATTCATCTTCCTGAATTTAAATCTAGTCTCAGTTCCATGTTAATTGTGTGACTTCAGGCAAGTCACTTAACTCTGTTTGCCTCAGTTTCCTCATTTGTAAAGAGCTGGAGTTGGCATCGAAAAACCAGTCCAGTATCTTTGCCTATAAGACCCCAAATAGGGTCATAAAAAGTGGTACATGACTAAATAACAATATATGAAATAATATCTAGTATTATTTTTATTTTTCCTGAGGTTCAGAACTGACAATTTTACCCATTCACATCTTAATACATTCTACTGATTTTGTATTCTATTGTATTCTAGGATCAAACATCAATACCTTTATTTTTTTTTAAACCCTTACTTTCCACCTTCAAACCATTACTATGTATTGGTTTTAAGGCAGAAGAGTGGTAAAAGCTAGGAAATGGGGGTTAAGTGACTTATTGCCCAGGGTGGGGCACAGAGCATTATTTGTTTATGAAAGTTCTTCACAGCCTAATTTCTCCTTGCCTTTCCAATCTATTTATATATTATTCCCTTCCAGGGACTTAGGGTTCCACCATACTGGTTCTCTTTTCTAAGCTTTTATATATAATGACTCCATAAATGGACTATTCTCTCTCCTCACATCCTTCTTCTGAATCCCTGGTTTCCTTCAAGCCTCATTTCAAGTTCCATTTTATTTAAGATGGACTTTCCTGTCCTTTTCCAACCCTACCAATTGCTAGTGCCTTCTCCTTCAAAACAGGTAAATAGTGCAACTGGTAGAACTCAGGAAGACTTAAATTCAAATTCAGCTTGAGATACTTTTGAGTTGCATGACCTTGGATAAATAACTTAATCTCTGTTTGTCTTAAATTCCTTATCTGCAAAATGGGGATCATAACATCAGCAAGATCTTCCTAGGGTTGTTGTAAGGATCACATGAGAAAATAATTCCAAAATTCTTCATTTTGTGCCTGGCACATAATAGGTACCATATTTTTAAAAAGCTGTTACTTGTTTTCTATGTATCTTATACATATCTGTACATAGTCTCCCCCATTAAAATGTAACTTCATAGAGAATAGGAACCATTTAGTATTTGACTTTATTCTCAGTACTTGGCCCAGTCCTTGCACATAGTAGGTACTATCTAAATGCTTTTTTGATTGAAGTAACGAATTTCAGTCATTATTGTAGTTGAGTCTAGTCCTGACATCTGGAAGCAGAGATCAAAAGTGCTGAGAATCTGGCTCAGCCTGGAGAGAGGAAGAATATTTTAGGTCAAATCTGATTGTAGACCCTGAGGGGATCATTCTGTTCTATTCTACAAGAAACTGAGACCTGATTAGATTCTATAGAGTTTGAATAGTATGAAACCCAAGTCAAAAGAATTAACTAATCATTTCTTCCCTCCACCCTCTTTGACCAGGGGATGTTTTTGTTTACAGCTATCTACTTGCTACCCTGGCCAAGACTTTTCATCTGTACTGCTGAGTGATTTCTGCACAGTCCCTCAGATGGCAAAGCAGGCTGATGAGTTTGTTGTGGCAGCAGGAAAGACATCATCAACTGCTTTTTAATGTACTGTTTTCCTTTGTGGCCAGAACTTATTGGAACTGAAATTTTTTTTGTTTTTGTTTTTGTTTTTGTAAGTGTAGGGTAGTGGGAACTGTCTTGGTTTTAGCAAAACTTAGTTTTGACATTTACTAGCTAAGAGAAGAAACATGGGATATAGTGATTAGAATGCTATACTTGGAGCCAGAAAGAATGGGATTCAAATCTAGTCTCAGACCCTCAGAGGAAAGGTGGCTTAATTTTAAAAAGACCTGCTTTGGATCCCTTGTAAGAGGTGTGGATCCCCACTGGCTTAGTGAGTATCTGAGCAAAAGGCCTGGGTTCAAATCCTGCCTCTAACACTGAGCCTTAGTTTCTACATCTGTAAAATTAGGGCAATAATGTTAGCTTCCATTGCCCAGTATTGTTGTGAGGGTTAATACTAAAGCAAATAAAGGACTTCCCAAACCTTAATTATACAAATGTGAAATGGAATTCTTATTAAGTGACTTTGGGTGAATCACAACCTTTCTGAGCCTCAGCTTCCACCTGTAAAATGGAAACAATACTCCCAGAAATACCATCCATTTCCAGCTTCCAGGTCCAATTGAATTGAGATGGGTGGGTAGTGCCAAACACTTTTGAGAAACACTATAAAAATACCAATATTGTTATTGTTGTTGTCAGCCACTTGGCCCCAGGAAAATCATTTTGCTTATCTATGCCTCTATTTCCTGACCTGTAAAATGGGATAATAATCCATGTACTCCTTCATGAGATTGATGTGAGGGAAACACTTTGCAAACTTTAAGGCTCAACATATAAGTTAGCTGTTCTTATCCTCCCTAACTGCTCCCCAAAACACACACACACACACACACACACACACACACACACACACACACACACACACAGAATCACACACCAACAGACTGTTGTCTTGATAGGAAGCTGTGGAATTCGAGAAATGCCAGAGATCAGTGGTGCAGAATTTAAAGCAGATAACTTCCTACTCCCTTCCTGGGGCAAAAGGGGAAAGAACCCGACTTGCACAGTCAGTTTGGAGTGGGCTTTCTCTCAGTATGCTGGAAAGGTCTTTCAAAAACAGGTCAAATCTATGGATGTGTCCGAGCTAGAACAGTGGGGGATGCTGGGTGTGTGGGGAGGAGGGGAGGGTGGCCGGGAGGGGCGGGATAGGGCGGAGTGGCCCCTATTTGGTCAATAACAGCCCTGTGCCCCAGCCCCAGTTACTTCCCTCCTCTGCATTATTCAGAAATTCATACATTGTGTTTGCTTTTGTATCCAGCGCCTAACAAGGGTCTCTTTGTCCTGGTACAAAGGCCAATCAACTGTGTGCTGCAAATAAGCCTCATCCACTTCTGGCCATTATGAGTAATTGTACCCGCAGTTCCCTATTCGCAGGGACCATAAACCTATATGAAAAGACAATGGTGGAGAGGGAGGCTATTGAGCCGCGATAGTCCTCTAGTAACCCTCCAGGGGCTCCCGCAGACAACAAGGACCGCATTGATGGGAGACAGAGAGAGTCCACGGAGCCCCAGCGGTGCGGGGATGACCACATTGCTCCGTTGTAATGTGGCTTTTGTTGCTTTTGTTTGGCAGGCGGGCGATGCTCCCGGGCACATCAGAGGCCCAGCTGTTTAGATTGCTGCCCGGGAGGGCCAGGGCAAAGGGGCAGCGGGCAACACTGCGCCGCCCCTCCCCCAACTTCCCTCTGCAGTGATCTCTCTGCTGGGCCTCTCATGGCCCTCCGGGGGGTCTTGTTCAACTATAATAGAGATTGTCAAAGAGAGGGCGCCGGGACCATCTCTCTTTCAGATGCTGAAAGTATCAATTCCTTAAGTTTCAACAGTAGTCTGACTGAGGATGCACCCCAAGGGTCTCCTGCCCATTTACTGTTCTCTCCAGATAAGATGGGGGGCCCACAATGGGCCGGCAGTATGTGATAGGGATAAAGGGAGAGGAGGAGGAGGATGTGGGTGAAAAGGGAGAGTAGAAAGAGATGGAGAAAGAAGAAGAAAAGAAGGGGGAGAAGAAAAGAGGAAGAGCCAAAGGAGAAAGAAGAAAGAGAGGGAGGAGGAGGGGGGGGGAAAGGAAGGAAAGGAGAAAAATAAATAACCCCGTACTTAATAATGTTGATTTTTTTTTATTTATTTTTTACTCTTTTACTTGTTAGCATTGGGAAATCCTCTCTTCAGTGATGCAGATAAACAACTACTAAATGACTTACAGTATTGGAACATTGGGGAGTTGCCTTGGGCCACTGAGAGGTTAAGTGACTTGCCCAGTCAGGGGCATAAAGCTAGAATGTTTCAGAGGCAGAACTTGAATCCAAATCTTCTGGATCTTTTTTAGCTTTTAAATTCTATTGCCTTTCACTGATACTGAGCGAGGTGATGGTAAGGATTACAATTTATCCTTTTAAAGCATTTTAATCTTTATGAAACACTTCACAATAGTACTATGATCAAAGGATGTGGTACAATAGTTAGTTCCATTTTACAGATGGGGGTACACCTAAAGGATTTCCTGTCCAAATTAGTTGCTTATATGTTGTTTGTCCAGAGATGTTTGCATGGTATCTTCCTCATAAGATCCTTGAAGGCAGAGACAGTTTTCACAGGATTTTGTTTGTTTTGGTATCCTCTGCCTAGCACATGTTGCTGTTGAGTCATTTCACTGATTCCTCATGACCCCCATTTGGAGTTTTCTTGGCAAAGATACTGGAGTGTTTTGTCATTTCTTTCTCCAGATCATTTTACAGTTAAGGAAACTGAGGCAAACAAAGTTAAATAAGGTGTCCAGGTTCACACAGCTAGTAAGTATCTCGGGCTGTATTTGAATTTAGGGAGAAGAGTTTTCCTGACTCTATCTATGCCTGGCACTTTATTCCTCGTGCCACCTGTGCCCCCAGCAAAAACTTAATATATGCTTATTGTCTTGACTTGCTTTAGGTTCTACAATGACTCAGAAGTACCATTAGGAAGTGAACTGAGCTTTGAGCACTTTTCCTTTTATGATAATACTATTTCTGTCAGAACTGGCCAAAAACCTTCCTGGGTTCTTTGTGGCCTTGGCCCTAGTGAAATTAGACTAGGAGAGTCACTACTCTCCATGATCCACCATGATATAGAGGACAGTGACTATCATTTTGATGGTCTTTCAGTCCTGGGCTTCTCCATAGGAAGGGGGCACTTTTTTGGACATTGTTTCTACTGAGGAGAGAAGCCCTAAAGTTTTTTTCCCAGGAACTCAGGCAATGGTTAGGCTTCTCCAGGGAGGAGAATTACTTATGTCCATCAGGTATGTTTACTAAGGAAATGTAAGGCTGTAACCTCCCCCAAAACTGGACCCCTCCCTCTGGGGTGTTAGGCACTCTGGGACTGGTAGGATTCTGGGAATGAGGTACTTACTCACTGTTCTAGGCATGGGGTGTGGTCATTTAATTCCAACTGACTAAGGAGACACGTGAACAGAATGAGGTCCCCTGACACCATGTATCTATCACTTTTCTCTGGGGCAGTTGTGTTTAAGAGGCTATGTTTCTAATGCCTTTCTTCCTTCCTCTGAGGACTCATTTCCCTTCACATGTCCAGGTCGTTCAGCCAATGGAGGACCTTGTGGCACAAGGTATGGATTTCAAAAAAAGAACAAGAGGAGAAAATGAGCTCCCCCCATATTAGCACCCAGGGCAAAACCTCTCCTTACAGCTGTGGCCAAGTTCTCAAAGGAACGAGTATGCTTATTTGCCTTCTTTTCTTTTCTTTTTTTTTAATCTAAATTTCAGCTTTGAGGATAAATCCCATCTCATTGTCTGAGAAGGAGGCATCATCTGTCTGGTGAGTCAGAAATTCTTTAGTTCAGGACAGGGAGCTCAATTCCCTTGAATGTTGCTATCCAAGTCCTAGTATGGCTCATGCTTCTGCCACAGGGCTCTTGGCCCAGAGCTGATCTGTTAGTGGCCTGAGCTATGAATTTACAATTTGCTCAAAGTCATATTTCAAAACAAAGCAAAATACCAAATAGAAAACAAAACAAAACTTGGGGTCCCCACGCCTATGTTTTATTTTAATCTACTTTAAGCAACTTTGGATTTTATATAGTCTCAAAAAAGAATGGTTCAATTTCTACAGAGAAAATAGTAAGCAAAGAAGCCATGGACTTGTTTTGAAATTCATGAACTTATTTGGGCTTCAGATTCCTAGTGGGCAGGGTCTATTTTTGCCTTTCCTCTATCTCTAGCACTTAGCATAGTACCTTAGTACTTAGTAAACACTTAGTAAATTAACAAATTCCTCTTGAGTGATTGGTTAGATGCATAGAATTCTGTATGGAGTCATCAAACTTGGGGCTAAAAGAAACTTTTTTTTTTAATCTTGAGTTCCAGGTTCTCTCCTTCCTTCCCATCTTCCTTCACTCACCTCCTCCCATCCCTCCCCCTTCCCTGAAATGATAAGCAATCTGGTATAGATTTTACACACGTAGTCATGTAAAATATTTTCCCATATTAGTCATTTGGTGGAAGAAATCTCAAAGAAAAAAATTAAAAAATGTGAAATATTACATATTTTGGTCTGTATTCATATTCCATCAGTTCTTTCTCTGAAGGCAAATGACATTTTTAATCATGAGTCTGGAATTATAAAACTAAGTCATTCACAGTTTTTCATTAAAAAATATTGCTGTTATGTATAATGTGCTTCTGGTTCTGATCACATCACTTTGCATCAGTTCATATAAGTCTATCTGAGTTTTTTTTTCCCCCAAAACTATCCTACATGTCATATCTTATGCCAATTCCCCAAATGATGAGCAACCCTTCAATTTCCAATTTTTTGCTACAACAAAAAAAGACTGAAATAAATATTTTCATACAAATAGGTCCTTTTTTCCTGTTTTTGTTTGATCTCTTTGGGACACAGACTTAGTGGCAGTATTTAAAAGGAACTTTAGAACATAAAAATACAAAAGCTGGAAAGGAACTTAAAAAGTTGCTGGTGCCAGATTACTTTATTTTAATATAGAGAAATAAAAGAGCAAAGAGGGAAAGTTTTTTACCAAAAGTAACACAGCTAAATTTGAGGCATATAGTAGGGATAATCATTCCTTCCTGTGGTAGAAGTTCTTAACTTGGTGTCTATGAAGATTTTTTTTTTAATAAAAATATCTTGATAACCATTTTCCAACATAATTTCTTTTCTTTGTAATTTTACACATTTTCTTGTATGCCTTTAAAACATGATTCTGAGAAGGGCTTCATAGATTTAACAGACTGCCAGAGGGATCCAGGACACAAAATAGATATAGAGCTACTCTCACAAATCATACACAGAGATTGCAAATAGCAAAGTCACCACATTTTTTGGTTCCATTTTCCAGGGTGTCACCTACAGATCCTGCTGCCAAATAGTCAGATGACTTCAGCTACCTTAGAAATATAGCTATTTCATGAGAAGAGGTCAATTTAATTAAAACAGAATCAATTACATGAAATAATCAGTCAAACCTGTGTATGGCTTGCCATCATCAATGGCAGCTGGCTGTATGTACACCTGATTGGATTTGTTTATTTGTAAATTCCCTTTGAGCTCTAACAGTCTATGAGTTATTCTCTGAGCTGATGAGTTAAGAAAGAACATGCATCTCTGTAATTTCCAGAGACCACACTATGCCCCAAGAATTAAACCACAAAAGCTTTTAATTGGAAGACCCTGACATCAGCAAATCTAACTAGGATTTAGGTCCTGTGTCAAACAGGCTTTGGGGACACACACACAAATAAAGGCCTCTAGGAATTTATATTTTGCTACAGTTGTGGGGTGGAAAAGAGACAACATTGATACTGATAAATAAATGTAGAATATACACCAGATAAATGAACAGTAATTGAGAAGGAAGGGAACTGGCATCTGGAAAAATAAGGAATGGCTTCTTATAGAAAGAGGCAGCTGAAGTGAGCCTTAAAGGAAACCAGGAGTCCAGAAGGAGGAGGTAAGGATGTAGAGCATTCTAGCAATGGGGAAGAAACTATTCAAAGATATAATAATATCATGAGAGGAAATAGCAAATAGTTCATTCAGTGTGATTAGAAGATAGCTAGAAGATGGATTATATGTGTGGGGACAGGTAGATAAGAAGAGCCTTTAAATGATGAAGGTTTTGTACTTTATCTTAGATTCAATAGGGAGCCACTGAAACTTCTTAAGGAAGGGTGGGAGGTAACATGGTCAATAGTTTAATAATATCAATTTGGTAGTTGTGTGGAGGACAGATAAGAGAGGAAAGAGACAAGAAACAGAGATATTAATTAAGAAACTGAAAGGTAAAGTACTTTATGAACTGTATGTATACATATATATATATATACATGTATATACATACTATATATATATATATATATATATATATATATATATATATAGTAACTGATGTTTAAAAAAAGAAATGTCCCTGAAGAGAAGTGACTCAGACTCACAGAGGGCAATAATTTGGTTTCTTCCTGACATTCTTCAATTAAAACAACTATATGATTTCCCCCTCTTTCCTCTTTTTACCTAGAAGGTTAGAAGGGATGGAAATAACAAATACCATCTATTTCTCAGAGTTGCCCAAAGCAAACAAAATTAAACTTTGGTGCCAAACATCTCCATCTATTATACTGGTACCAGGGGTTTCCTTTCCAGTGCCTGAATAATATCCTCTGAAGTCCATCGTCAATAAAGCACTCTGGTGAGATTTCAAGGGCCTAGAATAATGAATAACAATTTGGGGCATTTAAAAAGTAATATTTTCCCCCTGCAATTTGGAAATTGATGTATGAATTTGGGGACCCTCTAATTTCATCAAATAAGTGGTTTCTTAAGCCAGTGCCTTTCATTAGACTGGAAGCCTCCCCACCCCCCACCCCCAGAAGCACACAACACCTAATGGACATATTTGATAGTTCATTCATTTTGATGCAAAAGAAACTTTGAAATTTTAATCAATATGACCAGTCAAATTAAACCTAGGCAGAGCTATTTACCAGCTGCGAGTCAGTCCCAGGAAATCCCCTCTGCACTTACACCAAATGGTTTTTCTCAAAAGGAGTTTTTTGTTTGTTTTCATTTTGGTTTGGTTTGGGTTTCTGAGTAAGTCCAAACAGAAAATTTTGTCAAAGAATTTGGAAATGAAAGAATAAATTTAGTGGACGGAAGGACTGATGGGATACCAGGAAGCAGGGTTTGTGATTATAGCTGCTAATCTAAGGCAGTCCACAATATCTTTCACATCAGTGTCCCCTCTCACTGTCCCTAGTCTAGCCTACTTTTCCCCCTTACATTACTAATTATAACTTCCTATTGTAATACTCTCCCAGTCCTCCATAGGAACAGCCAATGCTGTTTTCCTAATATTCGGGTCAGATTATATCTTGGAATCTCAGCATCTCAAGACTGAAAGCATTCTTGTGACTTCCCACCTAGACCTGAACAGTTATCCTTTCTATAGACAACATCCCTGATCAATGGGCAGCTAGTCTTTTTGTCTGAGATAAACTTCAGCGAAGGGGAGCCTATTCTTCCTGGGCAAAGCATTAATTCTTAATTTGTTTTTCTTCACTAGATACCTTTTGCTTCCACGGTACCTAGCTCAGCACCTGGCACATAGTAGTTACTTATTAAATGATTGATTTCTTCTTCCCATTGTTCTCAATTTGCCCCCTAGGGCCAAGCAGAACATGAGCAATCCCTCTTTCACCCTTTAAAATAACTGACAAATAGTTCCCAAGAACCAGATAAGTCTTCACTGGCCTCCTCAAAAATCTTCAGTGACCCTCTATTGAAACTTAAATAAAACACAAACTCCTCCGCTTCACATTTAATCACCTCCATAAGCTGTCTCCAATGTACCTTTCTGGCTTTATTACACACAACTCCACCTTTCTGAACTATATGTTTCAAGAAAATTAGACAACTCCCTGTTCTCTGCTCCGGTGCTGCTCTCTCCCATCTCTGCATATCGCCATACCCTTCTACTAAATATGCTCCTTTTGAATCATTTTATTTAAATTCAGGTGCTACTTCCTTTGGGAAGTCTTCCTTATTCTTCCAGTTAAAACTGAACTCACAAATTTTCCTAGAGGATTTTGTGTCTGTGATAAGAGTTTTCTGCCTGGCATAATATTTCACTTTTAACACTTGAATTTAACTCTTTTGAATCAGTGATGCAAAGAAAGCCACAAGGAACATTGTTGTTTTTTTTATCCTTTTGAGGAAATGTAAACCTTAAAATTTCTTAGACTTATGAATGTTGGAAATTTCCCCATTGGGAAATTTCATACTGGAAAAAATTTCCTACTGATAGTAAGAAACTCTATTGGAATGTGAAACCCTAGGAATGGGAGGATCCTTCTCCTCCCTACTTAAGACTACTTTAGGACAGAAACCTTTTGCTAAACAATGGAAAGGGTTTTGACCTATGCTTAAGCATAGAACAGGAAGTTCTTTGAGTCATGATTGATTTTAGAATTGATACAATAGAGATACTTGGAATGACAGAACCAGGTCTTGGAAAATACAATCTCCACCCTACTTAGAGTAACAGGATTTAGGAAGGGCTGCAGCAAAGATCAAAATTTAATTATTTGAGAATATGACCTTCAACAGAAATGTGCAAAGGAAACAGACCTCTGGGCGGTCCTGGGGTAAGCTAGAGCCACCATTGGCACAGGGGAGACATCGACAGTGATTGGTAGGTGTGAGAACTGAGGGGAGGGAACTTAGATGGTTTCCTTAAAGATAGCGGGGTCTGAGGACAGAGAAGGAGAGTTTTTTTTGCTCTGAGAGGTTTTGCTCTGAAGGAGTCTGGAGGTGGAAGCCCCTGAGACTGTTTCTCCATTTTGGTCACATGAGTGATAGGGACTGATCTCTTTTCTTTGCCTCATCTATCTAAGGGCTTGGGCCTTTGGCCCAGCCTAAGGAGAGGGGGTATATTAAATCCTATTCCCTTCTCTACCCTTTCTCCTCTCTCTCTCTCTCTCTCTCTCTCTCTCTCTCTCTCTCTCTCTCTCTCTCTCTCTCTCTCTCTCTCTCTCTCTCTCTCCATATCTTCCTCCTGTTTGTAATTAAAAACTCCAAAAGGTTGACTGCTGACTTGAGTTTTCATTTAGGAATTACATAGCTGAATTCCTTGGCGACCTTAAATTAATATATATCAGTCTTTTAAAGTGATTTCGATATCACAGAAAGAATGGGGTAGTTGATTAAGCTATTAATCATAGGCCTGTGTTGTTATTTGTCCCCCATTAACAAACATTTTCTCTTCCCCTGATGACCTAGCTTTGAAAAATAAGAATGGAAAGGAGGGAGGGAGGGAGGAAGGGAGGAAGGAAGGAAGGAAGGAAGGAAGGAAGGAAGGAAGGAAGCAAGGGAGGGAGGGAGGGAGGAAGGGAGGAAGGGAGGAAGGGAGGAAGGAAGGAAGGAAGGAAGGAAGGAAGGAAGGAAGGAAGGAAGGAAGGAAGGAAGGAAAGGAGGGAGGGAGGGAGGGTAAGGAAGGAAGGAAGGAAGGAAAGAAGGAATAAAAGCAGTAAAAGGAGAAAAGGGAGAAAAAAGGAATGAATGATGGAAGGAGGGAGGGATGGAGGAAGGTAAATGAAACATTTGTAAGAAATATGCATAGACAAGTGAGACAAATCTTCACATTGACCGTCTAAACTCCATGTCTCATTCTTCATTCTGAGTCCTTCATCTCTCTGTCAAGAGATGCCTAGCACACTTCACCACTGGTCTTCTGGAATCATAAATGAGTCATGGCATAGCTTATCACTCTTTCAAAAGTTGTTCAAAGTTTTTTTGTTATTGCAGTCATTGTTCTTTTGATCCTCTCACTTCACTCTTCATAGGTTCACACAAGCCTTACCAGATTTTACTAAAATTACTTCTTTTGTCATTTCCAATGGCACAAAAGTATCACATTATATTTATAGAATATAGTTTGTTCAATTTATCCAGAACTGATGGATTCCTCTCCTTAGTTTTCAGTTCATTGATATAATTTTTGTTCATATAGATGCTTTTCCTCTTTTTCTATCTTTTGGGGGTTTAGTTTTGGTCAAGCTGAGAGTCATATTTTCCTGTGACCTTAAGGCTCATCAAGTCCTAAGACCTCATGATTAAACTACATCCTCTTGGGAAAGTCCTATAATACCCAGAGTTCAAGTGCAAGACACAGTCAAGAGTAGTGGCAACAAATACTGGAATGAGAGTCACAAGGAGTGGATTCAATTCCTCCCTCTTGTTACAGTTAAAATTTATGAATATGGGGAGACTGAGGCAGGTAGAAATTAGTTTCTCTCTGAAAGGAGTATTATATTTTTTTAGAGGTTTATGAAGGATTAAGGATTAAAGAATATACAAGTAAGAAACATGTGCCTAGGCCAGAGGCCTAGACAAAATAATCTCACATCATGCAAGAGACGCCTCTGCTCCAAAACGGAAGTCCAAAAGAGCCAAAAGTCTTTGCCATCATCTTAAATCCTTCCTCGATCTTGGCCCACCTCAGAATTCCCGTGAGATTACAAAGCATTTTGGGGAAGTGGAGCAAAGGCTTGTGGGGATTGTAGTCCTGTATTTGAGTCTATTTGTTACCATCCCCCGTTTGATCCTCTGGGAAGAAGTCCTTCCCCAAAGGATCATAAAAACATAATCAATTTAAAGATTACAATAATTTGAGGATAAGAAAAAAAAAGAACAAAACCAATAATTACTGGATGCATTGACAGAAAGTCAGTTAGGGGGCAGTCCCCTTTGGCATAAAAGTTTACATACAGATAAATGTTCAATCAACCATACCCAAAGTTCAATTTTGTGCAACTTGTGGTCTGGAGGCTTCTTCATGATGGCTTCTCCAACAGTTCAGTTCTGGATTCAGAGAGGTAGCATCTTCTTTACCTAAAATTCTTCTCAAAAGGAATTTAAACTTTGCAATTTAAATAATAATATATTTTTTTTACATTCCCCCTGTTAAGAGGGTGATTAAAAAACTGGGATCACTTAGGGATGCATGGCTGAAGTATATGAATCAATTGGCAAGAGATATTAAAAAGATATCAGAAAAATCCAAAAGAAAAGAAAAAATTTCTGGATGAAAATATAGACTATCAAAGTCTTATATGTAAAAATTCCCTTGAATGGGGCCCAATCAAAATGATCTAAGCAATGATGCATTTACCCAGTCAGTAGCCAGGACTACAGAAAGGTACCACATTATGGAAGGCAAAAAAGAAAGGGACCAGATCATAGAAGCCAAGTAGGAGCCAAGTTTGGGGATACTCATCTGTAAGTATCTTCAGAGTGAGTGTGGACACAAGGAAAGCCTATGTCTAGCAATGATAAACATAGTAACCTTGAGTCTTCACACTAGTATTTCATGTGTGCTCTTTTTGGCACTATTCAGGTTAAGTCTGTGCTCCTTGTTTTTTTTCCCCCTTTTTCTGGAATCATACATAAAAATTAATCACAGTCCTATAATATTTTATCAATAAATGGCAGGTTCCCATAGTTTAAAGCTTTTAGGTATGTATTGATATTAAGCAAGAATATATATTAACTTCTATTACTGCAGGAAAAAATATTAATATTAATTATGTGTACCTTCAGTACAAAAATGAGAAAAAATCAAATATTCTAATCAAAATAAAGAAAAGAAATAATAAAAATAAGGAAAAAAATCAGTAATTCAATGTGTTCTAAAAAAAACAGCATCCACTTGTCTAAGGATTATTATCTCCAATGCATGCGATAGGTTTCAGTCAATCAGTCTCAGCAGAAGATGCTTTCTTCACATGTGAGCAGTGAATACAAGAGTCCTTTTCTCCAATCTTTATGGATGTTGGAGTAGTTAACAATATTTGGAATGGTCCTTCCCACAAAGGCTGAGTTGCTCCAGTACGCTTGAAATTCTTAATATAAACTTTATCTCCTGGATTCAGGTCATGCAGAGAAAAGTCTAGTGGTCCATCTTGTACTGCAGCTCCGGATTCATGAAGTTCACGTAGTTTGTGCTGTAACTCCTGTATATAGGAAGCAATAGTAATATCTCCACCTAATACTGAGGTATATGCCGGGGAGAAAGGCTTACCCTGAATAGGAGGATGTCCAAAAAGCATCTCAAATGGTGAATATGTAAGTCTCCTCTAGGCCTGCTTCTAAGATAAAATAGGGCCAGAGGGAGAATTTCAGGCCATTTTAAATGGGTCTCAGTGCATAATTTGCCAATCATAGTTTTAAGTTCCTTGTTCATCCTCTCTACTTGGCCTGAGCTCTGGGGATGATATGGAACATGAAATTTGGGAGTTATTCCCAAGCAAGAATATATCTGATTTAGAACAGAATCAGTAAAATGATACCCCCTATCAGAATCAATACATGCTGGCAGGCCAAAATGAGGAATAATTTCCTTTAAAAGTATCTTTGCAACAAAATCTGCTGTGGCTTGGGTTGCAGGAAATGCTTCAGGCCATCTGGTTAGTTGATCTACAATTACTAGACAAAATTTATAACGTCCAGCCTTTGGCATTGTTATGAAATCTATCTGTAGATGTTCAAAAGGTGTGTAAGCCAGAGGACATCCACCAAAGGCTTTTCCACGAAATGCATGTTGGTTATATGCCTGGCAGGTAGAGCAGGCCGAACACACTTTAGAGGCTATGGTAGTTATACCAGGGGCTATCCATACTCTCTTAACAGAGTCCACGATGTCCTGGGTGCCAAAATGACCATTTTTATGAATAGATTGGCAAATTTGGTTATAGAAACTTCTAGGGAGCAGGGGTTTTCCTTCAGATGATACCCACACTCCATTAATCTGTTTTGCTTTGAATTTTTGTTTCCATTTTTACACTTCCTTTTCATTATAGGAAAGTGGTAAATTAAAATCATTAGTAGTTGTTAATGTTAAAATTAATTCAAGCCCTTCTATGGCTGCTAGCCTTGCGGTGGCATCTGCTCGATCATTTCCTCTAGAGACAGGGTCAGTTCCACCTGTATGGGCAGAACAATGAACTACAGCTAGGACTTCAGGAAGCTGGAGAGCAGAAAGAACTTCATTAATAATTTCTGCATTAGCTATAGATTTTCCAGCTGAGGTTAAAAATCCTCTCTGGAGCCATAGCATCCCAACTGAGTGACAAATGCCAAAAGCATATCTAGAATCCATATAAATTGTTGCCTTTTTATCCTTGGCAACTATACAAGCTTGTTTTAGAGCTATGAGTTCTGCTCCTTGAGCGCTAATGTTAGAAGGTAGTGAAGCTGACCATTCAGTGGCAAATTCTGAGACTAAGGCAGCTCCAGTGTAACGTATGCCATCCCTCATAAAAGAGGAACCATCGGTAAATAAAATCAGATCTGCATTGTCTAAGGGAGTGTCCAAGAGATTATCTCGAGGCTTTTCTGCCATTGACACTAATGTTTCACAATTGTGTAATGGTTCTCCTGAAGTAGGTAAATCTGGAAGTAAGGTGGCAGGGTTTAGAGTAGTACAACGTTTTAAAGTAATGTTTTCACTATTTAATAAGGTTATTTCATATCTTGTAATTGTCTGATCTGAGAATGCCTGTGTTCTATGTTTTATCAATAATGCTTCTACCTCATGTGGGCACATTATTGTTAATGGACATTCCAATACTAAATCAACAGTTTTTGTTACTAGTAAGGCTGTAGCAGCTACTCCTCTAAGACATGATGGTGCTCCTGCTGCTACTGGGTCCAATTTAGCAGAATAATAAGCAATTGGGCACTGAGAAGGTCCCAAAGTCTGAGTTAACACGCCAGAAGCTACTCCTCTTCGCTCATGCACATACAAAGTAAATGGCTTGTTTTAATCTTGGATGCCTAGAGCAGGGGCAGACATGATAGCCTTTTTTATATCTGATAGAGCTGACAAGTATTCAGGCTCTAATTTGAGGGGTTCAGGAACTGAATCCTTTGTTAATGCTATAAGGGGTTTAGTAATTTCCCCATAGCAAAGAATCCATTGTCTGCAAAACCCTGTTGCTCCTAAAATTGCTCTCAATTGTTTCTTAGTAGTAGGAGCTCTTAAATTTTGAATATTCTCAATTCGTTTTGGAGAAATATAACGAGCACCCGCAGACAGGATGAACCCCAAGTATTCTACTTTAGGGAGACACCACTGAACTTTATCCTTCGAGATTTTATGTCGTCTTTTGTACAATTCGAAAAGAAAGTGTTTGCTATCTTCTTGACATGTTTTTGCATCTGTTGAAGCCAAGAGTAGATCATCTACATATTTGATTAATTTGCTATTTTTAAATGTTATATTGTCTGTGTCTTGGCTCAATATTTGCTCAAATAAGTTCGGACTTTCTACATAACCCTGTGGCAGCCGACTCCATGAATATTTTGAGCCCTTCCAGGTAAAAGCAAAAATATGCCTGGAGTTCTCATGTATAGGTATGGAAAAGAAAGCTGAACACAAGTCTACTACTGTAAAGTATGTAGCTGTGCTAGGAATAGAGGAAATAATAGTATTTATGTTAGAAACTACGGAGTGTCTCTTTATAACGTGATTATTCACTGCCCTCAGATCCTGTACGAATCTATAGAGGTGCTTGCCATCGGGCCCTCTTTTTGGTTTTTTAACTGGCAGGATGGGCGTGTTGTATTCAGATTTGCAAGGGATTATTATTCCCTGTTCTATTAATGAGTTAATAACTGGTGTAATACCCTCAATTGCCTCCTTTGAGAGGGGATACTGAGGGATGGAAGGAGGTGGGCTAGATTTAGTTTTTATCTGCACAGGAACAGCAGATTTAAGTAAGCCTACATCGGAAGAAGATGTGGCCCAAAGAGACTCCGGTATATCCTTAGGTATTTCAAAAATGGAAGGCTCTTTGGCCTCCTGGTTTTCCAAGAGAAGTACAGGGAGTAAATTTAAAGATTCCTCCGGTACTTCCAATGATAAAGAACGATCTGATGAACAAGTTATTGTGGCTCTGAGTTTGAATAGAAGGTCTCTCCCCAGCAAATTTAAAGGGGAGTCAGGCATCAAAAGAAAGGAATGTTGTACCTCTAGGGGTCCTAGAGACACCATTCTAGGGGCAAGTTTTTCAACTCTTTGGGATATTCCTGATACCCCCACTACACTTTGTGAATCAACGGAATAACAATTTAAATCTGGTACATTCTTCAATACAGACCTGGTAGCTCCAGTGTCTAATAGACAATCATAATAAGTGTTACCCACCTTTAAAGTAACATGGGGTTCATTAGTATGGGGAGGACAGTGGGTAGGGACAACAGGTAGTAGGACATCAGGGTCCGGAAAATCAAAGGTTGTATCCTCTGATTCCTGTGCCCCAACCCCCCCACCCCCAGACACCATCATTGTGTTTGGGATATTCCTTGGGCACCCCCTGAAGGGCACCTCGACTATTTTTTGGATGAGCTCCATTTCTTATATTTTGTTGTTACGTATTATAATTTTATTCATTTGGAGCATTGTCATTATTTTCCCAATTCCTATTTCTATAATTCTGATTTCTAAAGTTCTTATTTCTATATTCATTATAGTTATTTCCATAGTCATTATTATAATTTCTAGAATTTCTAGAATTCTGGTTTCTATGACCATTATCATCATTATAGTTGTTCTGGTTTCTATGACCATTATCATCATTATAGTTGTTCTGGTTTCTATGACCATTATCATCATTTCTATAGTTATTATTTCTAAAATTGTTATTAAACTGTGTATTTCTTCCAATCATCTTAAGAAAGGTTCTACATTCCATCATTTTGTGGCCCTTCTTCTCACAGAAGTGGCAAGACACTGATTTATTCGTGAATTTCCACAAAGGGGCTATAGTCTCTCCCTTATTTTTCAATTGTCTCTTTAACGTTTCAATTTCTTTCTTTAAATCTTCCACTGATGTATTGTCTTCCTCAGGTCTTTTTACACGACCTTTATAAACATAGGTTGCTACTCTCCTAAATTCTTCGAGGTTCATAGAGTCCCAATTAGTACAGCTAGTTCTAAAGTAGTCTTTTACCACTGAACAACAATTCTTAGCAAATTGCCTATGTATTTGTCTAATGTCTCTTTCTCTGGATAAATCAAGGTCCATATATGTATTCCCTACATCAATAAGTCTGTCCATAAACTGGGAGGGTGTTTCATCAATATGTTGTCGGGTTTTTTCAAATTTTGACCATTTTTTAGGTCTATCAGAGAAAGCTCTCATGGCTGTCAGTAATGCTTCTCTGGCCTGGTTTAGTTTTGTGTAATCTAGTTCAACATTGGGGTTCCAATGTGGATCTTCAGTTGGCCAATAATATCCTCTTCTACCTCGTTTTTGATTAGCCAGAGAGACAATATTATTTTTCTCTCCCTTTGTTAATAATTCTTCTAATATATTCTCAACATCCAACCAAGTGGGGTCAAAAGTTCTGAATATGTTCTCTAATTTTTTTATAATTAATATTGGTTCATCCTCAATTGATGGCATATCTTCTTTCAATTTTTTTAAATCCTCAGGGGTAAAAGGTGTATGATGTCTTACAGATACCAAGTTTCCATTTTTATTAAAAGTGGTACTTCCCTTAAAGGAAATAAGCTATCTAAGTTATTTGGTACTCCTGTTTCTAGGCTTCTTGCTCCATTTTCAATTGGGTAAGTCTGAGAAATGAAGAGTTGTGCACATTAAAAGGAAGGGTTTGTTGTTGTCCTATGGTGCCAGAAAATTCAGAGGTAGGATGTGAATTTAGGTTGGAATTAAGTTTCTGTTTGAAAAATCTGTTTCTTCTCCTCTCCCTTTTCTTTCTCCCCTGCTCTGATACCTCCTCCTGCCCCAGTCCACGTGGAGCCCAGGCTGCCCACATGGAGTCAATACCTCCATCCACTCGGAGGCTTAGCCTAAGAGAAAATTACCCATTCTCCTTTCCCTCTCGTCTCTCCCCTACCCCCATGTGGCCAATACTGTTATCAGCTAGTCGCAATGAGTCCTGAGTGATCTGCTCCAAGGATCTGGGTGATGAGCTGTCTGGATCGGTGGCCAGATGGGTGAGAGACAGACTGCCAGGGTGGGTAGGGCCGAGAGCCGGAGTACAGACAAACAGGGCTGGGAGCTTGTACACCAGGTGAGAGGCCAGGAGCAGAAGCAGGAGCCGGAGAGGGCTGCAGGCAGGAGCTGATCATGATGGTTTTCTAAAAGGCATCTTGGAGATATGTTGCTTAAAAAAAAATTCTCTAGGCTAAAAAATTTTAGAAGTTCTCATCCAATTTAGTGGTCACCATCTGGTACAGTTAAAATTTATGAATATGGGGAGACTGAGGCAGGTAGAAATTAGTTTCTCTCTGAAAGGAGTATTATATTTTTTAGAGGTTTATTAAGGATTAAGGATTAAAGAATATACAAGTAAGAAACATGTGCCTAGGCCAGAGGCCTAGACAAAATAACCTCACATCATGGAAGAGACGCCTCTGCTCCAAAATGGAAGTCCAAAAGAGCCAAAAGTCTTTTCCATCATCTTAAATCCTTCTTCGATCTTGGCCCACCTCAGAATTCCCGTGAGATTACAAAGCATTTTGGGGAAGTGGAGCAAAGGCTTGTGGGGATTGTAGTCCTGTATTCGAGTCTATTTTTTACACTCTATTGCCAGTTCCATACATGGGGCATATGGAGTGTTCAGAAAGACTAGCACCTCTGGTTGTGAGGGCTTCCTGAGCCTTTTTTTCAGAGCTGCTTTCCTCCTTTGATACCACTTGCCACCCATCTTTCTCACCTGTGGTTCCAAGAAACTCTACCATGCAAAGTGGTCAGACCCAGTAAACCATCTCACAGATGGACTAAACCAGGCTTCAGGTAATCAACAGACCTCAAACTTCTAGGAAGTCAGAGGGTGTCTACTCCAGGTATGTAAAGACTTCCCTTGGAGGAAGGGGTATATGAGAACAATTTGTTCCAGTGACTACAAAGGTAGCTAAGGCAGGCCCCATGGAACTATTAGAGCTTGGTTAGAGATCAAAGACGCCAAAGTTATCCACTGTATCCCATGCCATTACCAGTCATCTTGACTTTTTGCCTTACTACTGGACTTGTATGAATGGAAGCGAGTGAGGGTGACTGTACAATTCTGCCTCGTCTAAATCCAATCCACCAGTGATGTCATTATGGTCCTTTTTCAGTATGGAGGACAAGAGCAATTTGTAACTTTGGGGAAGTCTTATCCTCTGTATGATCCTTAAGTTCCTCTTTTGTAAAACAAGGTGATCACAAGACAGCTAGATGGATCCGTGGATAGAGAGCCTGGTCTAGAAATGTCAGGGTATATATTCAAATCTGACCTCAGACACTGCCTTAAGTCTAACCTTAGGGAACTCACTGAACAACTGCCTAGCCTGTACCACTGTTCTGCCTTGGAACCAATTCTTAGTATTGATTATAAGACAAAAGATGAGAGTTTTTAAAAAAAGGGATCATTATTCCATTTTGATTTTATACATCTAAACCCTAGTTCAGTGCCTTGTATACACTAAATATTTTAATGAGTGCTTATTGGGTTGACTAGAGCTATAACTCTAAGTCCTATATTATTTATGGAGAAGCATAATCATCTCAATTCTCAAAAGCCAGGAGAGAGAGTAGAAATGGGGTTTTTAGAAAGAGATATCTGGAGGTAGCTAGGTGGCTCAGTAAATTTATATATATATATATATATATATATATATATATATATATATATATATATAGAGAGAGAGAGAGAGAGAGAGAGAGAGAGAGGTTGGGGGCAAGAGGGAGAGAGAGAGGGAGAGAGAGAGAGTGCACTGGCACAGGTGGGTAATGAGCACCTTGACCACAATGAAGTTTAGCCTGACAGTGGGTATAAGGGTATAAGGAACATAAAATATTATTTGCTCTTTGTATGACTGAAATCACTGTGTTTTCTTTGGTGAAGGCAGCCCTGAGCTGCTAAACCCTGGCCCCAGCCTAGACAACAGACTAGGGGCCCCAAAGGGAAACAGATTCTAGAAGCACATGAGCCATTCAGGACATCACACCATGCCATGAAGGGCCAGCTTTTTGCCTCTGCCATGTGCTTTGTCAGCATGAAAGTCAGAGGAATGAAAAAGCCCTTTCTGACACCAGATCTGCCTCTCTCAAAGTGACCTGTAGGGCAGTGGGTGCAGGCTAGTTCCCTGCTTTCTCCCTTCAGTTCTCTCTGCTCAGGTGCCACCTGGCTCTGACTGAGGAAAATAGTGTCATGTTTTGAAGTTGTAAACTACAGGTTTTGTCTTGGGTCCTTCCACAAACCTTAGAGATCATTTTCATCATTTTGTAAATACTTATATATGCATGCATTGTATCCCCCCCCACCCAATGGAAATGCCTTGTATAATGCCTGGGATATTAGCAGGGACAGAGAGTGAACTTGCAATGTCATTGGTATAAAGAACTCCTGGAAGAGAAAATTCCCTCCATAAATGCAGTAGAGGGCCTTGACTGCTATTTAGAGCATTAAGATTGGCTAGAGGACTGAAATACTAAATGCCTTGCCCCAGGGTGACCTAGCCAATATAGTTCAGAGGAGTTACTCCAATTTGTTTTTCAGTTTAAAGTTTGAATCTCTACATGTAGTAAAGATTTAATAAATCTGTGTTAATTAATTGATCAACTTAGTCCAGGGACCACATTTTACCCTGAATGAACTCAAATCCAAACAGGGGTAGT
Source organism: Monodelphis domestica (assembly GCF_027887165.1). Lineage (NCBI taxonomy): Eukaryota > Metazoa > Chordata > Mammalia > Didelphimorphia > Didelphidae > Monodelphis > Monodelphis domestica. Next base: position 675,555,254 of record NC_077227.1, read on the forward strand.
GATTTGTCAAAGGTTACTAAGGCACTAAGAGTTTTAAGAAATCAGTCACTCAACAGACATCGATTAAGTTAGTATTTACTCTGTCCCAGACAGGTACTGTGTTAAGCATCAAAGATGCAAAGAACAGAAGGGGAAATATGCTTGTCTTCAAGTGGCTCACATTCTAATGGAGGAGACAACATGAACACAAATATGTATAAGATATAAACTAAGTAGTATAAGATTTAAATTTAGTTTTTTTGTACTAAATATAAGTTATGAAGTAATATATTGGTTGCCCATTTTAAAATATAGCTTAAGTCAAAATTACTTTTGGCAGCTTTATTTATAGAGGTGGAAAGAGTGTAAGTGAAAAAATATAGATAAAGAGATAGATTCTAAAAAAACCTACAAGCCCTTCTTCTGTGAAGTCAGGCTCAGCCCCAGCAGGGGCTTCCCCAAGTTTCTTGTCTCCATGCTGATTTTCCTGTAATCCTCAGCCAAAAGTCCCAATGGTGTCTTCAGCCAGAGTTCCACCAATTCAGCCGTCTCCAAAGCCAAGGCAGGAATCTCAGTCACTCACCCAGCAAGCCATTGCAGGGTCCAGGGGAAAAGTCTCCTCCAAGCCAAGGCATTTTAGCCACTTACTCCAAATGATAGGAAGGAATGATCTCCCAGACCATGTTGGTCTCTTTTTATACCCCCTTTTCCATGTCACTTCCTGTCTTTTTTCCTCTTCACAAAAACCATTGACAGTCTTTCAATTTTCCTAGCACTGCCGAAGGGTGGGGGGCAGCAGTCTTTGGAGCTGTGAGCTTACTCTAGTAAGTGACTCTGAACTTTCATACTTAATGGTAAGTAGGAGTACTTTAAGTTCTTGATTTGATTAGCTAAAAATAGAGAAGGAGAGAGTTAATCCTATCTTCACAGTAGATTGAAGATAATCTCAAAAAGAAGGCATTACCAGTGGAGAAGACTGGGAAAGTTCTCACTAGATAGTCTAATTTAGCTTGTAACTGAACAGAAATGTCCATTCTAACATCTTGGAAATTTTTCATTTTGTCTCTAATTAGTTTTTTACTAATGATAGACTTCGTGCTTCCTGACATGGACCTTCTCCTTCTGGACATTGTTAGAAAAGTGTTCTTTGAACTGTAGGCTTGAAATTGATATCCAACACTCCAAGAATTATATTTTATAGTTTATTAATAATCATTTGAAATAGAAGGAATAAAAAGGACATAGAAGTAAAAAAAAAACATCTAACAAAATTAATACCATGTGAGCAATAGACTCCTGGTTTTCACCTCACACACCACCTCCACCAAACCTATCAGACAAAAGTGTGAGAGGCAGGGCTACACAAAATTTATAAACTCCCTATGTCAGCACATAATGTGAGAAGGAGAGTAGGGTCCTGGGAATCATAGTTTTTAGGGTAACATTCTAATTACACAGTCTCCCCTGTGATTCCTATGGAAAATGAGGATGTAAAAATTTCCCAGATTCACATGCCTAGTTTCCCCATGGAATCAGTACACATAACCAACTTATATATCTAAAGATCTATAACTAGAGGTATATACAATATTGAACTTTGTAAGGGGAAATTAAAATAATTTGGGGATTAGAGGGAAACAAAAAAGAAAGAGAGCAAAAACAATGATTGCTAGGTTCATTGACAAAAAAAAAACAATTAGGAGGCAGTCCCCTTTGGCATAAGAATGTACATTCAAAATAAATTTGTTCAACACCCCACAGTTCAATTTCACTACATCCCAAAGTTCATTCTGGATCCTTTGGTGCACTGTGAGGTGTCTGCAGGCATCTCCATGGTGACTTCTCCAGGCAGTTCACTTTCTAGATTTAGGGAAGTAGCAAGTTTCTTGACCTAAAATTACTCTGGAAAAGAGAAAAAAATGTAAAACTAAAATTTTATGACAATTATACAATCCTCCACCCCCGAGGAGGATATTGACAAACACACAGATCACCCTGAGATTCATAGCTGAGTTATGAGTTATGTGAATCAATTGTAAAAAGGAAGTCAAAAACATAAAGAAAACCAAATAGAAGAAAAGAAAAAAAAATAAATTAAATAATATATAAAATTCTGAGTAAGCAAGAATAAGCCCATAACATGTCCTTGAATCAGGGCCTAATAAAGTGATTTATTTCCCACATATCTGTAGGACCATTGCAACAATATGCACTTATCCAATCAGAAGCCAGGACTATAGAGCATTGACACATTCATGACATACAAAAAAAGGACTAGATTTTTGCAGTAAACGGGAAATATCATTCCCTGGTCTGATTTTACCTTCACTCTCAGGGATAGGGGAACCAGAATTATATCTAAGCCTAGGTACTTTGTCTGACATTGTCCAACAGCCCCTTGATCAAACCCAAAAACAAGTCCTGTGTATTGGTGTAGATTCTCATCAATCCCATTGGGATTGGTTGGTCTCCTTGACCTTGTGCTTCTAGTGATTCTTTTGTGATCCCTCCTCCTGGAATCAGTCACAATCATTAATCAAAGTCCCATATTTAACAGTCAATGGCAGTTTCCCATAGTCTAAAGCTTTTGGGTATGCATTAATAGTACCAAGCCCAAAGCAGCCTCTCTAAAGCTCAGTGGGTCAACTCTACTCTAGTGCTGTCCCATGAAGCTAAACAAAATTGATTTAATCCTACTTTTGCATTGTAGCTCTTAATATATCTCTTCTTTTCTTCAGTGTTAAAAATTCTCAATTTTCTTTCTCTAATGAGGAGAGGGGAGGGAGGAAGGGAGATACCTGAGAATTTTCATGCTAACAAATAAATAAATCCTCTATTCTTTCAACTGATCTTCCTGTGAAAGTACAAGTGATCCCATCTTATTCCCTTTTCCCATCAGACTGACTCTTCCATTATCCCCACTTATCTTCAATCTCTTCCCATCTATTTATTAGCTGATTCTTTTCTGCCTACAAATACACCCTTGTCTATCCCATCTTCAAAAACTCTTCTTAATCAATCCATCTCATCTGACTGTCATCCCATATCCTTGCTCTTTATTGTGGCTAAACTCCTTGAGATGATATTTATAATCAGTACTTTCACTCATTTCTTAACTCTTCACAATCTGGCATCTAACCTCCTTAATTCAACTGAATTTGCCTTGTTAATGATCTCTCAGTTGCCACATCTATTGGCTTTTCCTCAATCCACATCCTTCTTGACTTCTCTGTTGACTTTGACACTTGTGATTACCCTCTTCAAATCCTCCTCTTCTTTTTAGGTTATTATAACATTGCTTTTCATTTTGTTCTCCTCTTGTCTGATTGCTCCTTTCAAGTCTCCTGTGTCTTCATTGAGATCACATCTGCTAACCATGGGTGTCCTCTGGGGTTCTCTCTTGGGCCCTCCTCTCTTTTCTTTTTATTCTATTTTGCTTTGTAATCCCCTCAGATTCTGTGAATTCAGTTATCATCTCTATGTAGAAGATTCTCAAATAGATTTAACTGGTCCTAATATCCAGAATCCAGGCTTTTGGACATCTCCAATTGGATGATTGGATTAAATTCAACATGTCCCAAAATGAACTAATTAACTTTTTAGCTATCAAATTCTTTCCTCTTCCTATTTCCCTATTACTACTGAGGGCGCCACCATCTTCCCAGTTTTGCAATATAGTTATTGGTGTCATCTTTGACTTGTATCTCTGTCTCTGTCTTTTTCAATTGTCCATCTCCAATCACTTGTTATGTTCTGTCAATTTTTCTTACATAATATCTCTTTTATATGTACCTTATATCTCCTGACACTGCAACTTCCCTGACCCAGGTCCTTGTCATCTCACACATAGACTATTGCAACAGCTTGCTGGTTGGTCTATCTTTCTCAAATGACTCCCTACTTCATTCCATCCTCTACTCATCTGTCAAACTGATTTTCCTAAAAAACATACATGTCATGTTTATTTCACACACAATAAACTCTATTGACCCCCTATTACTTTCAGAATTAAATCAATATAAAGTCCTCTTTAGGGGCTTTTAAAGTCCTTTATAACCTAGTCCATTCCTACTTTTACATTCTTCTTACAGTTTATGCCCTTCCCCATACTTTAATAACCAGTGACATTGGCATCCTTGCTCTTTCTGACATAAGACATTCCATCTCTTGACTCTTCCTCCCTCATACTTGAACATCTCTTCCTCATATATTTCTCCTAGCTTCCTTCAAGTCTCAGAAAAAAAAAATCTCCATGTTTCTAAAGAAGCTTTTCTCCAGTTCCCTTTAATGCTAGTTCTTTCCCTCTGTGATTATCTTCAATATATCTTATATACATTTTATTTGTACCTAAATGTTTGTGTATTGTCTTTCCCATTAAACTGGGAACTTTTAAGAGCAGATGTTGCTTTTTTCTTTCTCTGTAGTCCTAGCACTTAGCATAATCCATGGCAATGGAGTCTTGACTTGGCATGGTATCCAAACCCTTCAACATCCTAATTGCTTTCTTCTTAATATACTAGTTTGTCAATGTGTTTCTTAAATTTGGGAGAGAGTAAGCATAGTATTTGGGCTATTTGAACTATGATTAGATTAGAGGACAATAATACTTTTATCTCCCATGTTCTCAACAAAGAAGCTAAAAGAATTTGTTGCAAAATTATATTACATCATTTGTTTGTTTTTTCTGCCACATCATGGTGTGGACATATTAACCTTATTAAACACTGAAGTCCCCAAGTCTTTTTTTAAAAAAATAACTCTTTTCTAGCTATGCCTCCCCCACATTTTACTTGAACAATTTATTTGTTGAACCTACAAGTAGAATTTTATATTTTTCCCTATCATATTTCATTTTATTAGATTTTGTCCCTTGTTCTAGTCAGTTGTCATTCTTTTCAATCTCAACACTTCCATTCAATAATAGGTAGTCATTCTTGCTTTGTTTTCTCAATGTTATGTAGGACATGATCTATATTCAAGTTATTGATAAAAATGTTTAAAATCCCAGATCCAGAGATAGATGCCTTCAAAAGTCCTCTAGAGATCTCTCTCAAGGTTGATGACTACATATAGCATCTATGATTTTTCTCAACATGGGACATCCCTTACACTAGAATTCCTTCCACCAACACAGATTACAACCCTTCTATATGAAACACATATAGTCTTAAGTTGCGTAGAGTTAACTTTTTAAAATGCATAGTATAATAAACATTATTCTCCTCTCTTTTTGGGAGGGGATTTTGTAAGGTCCCCTTTCTCCACTGAAGTTCTTTGCCATTTCCTCTAGCCAACCTTGCTCAAAAATAAATGCAATATTGTTTCTTGGCTGTTTTTGTTTTTGTTTTGCCATGTTCTCAGGATGCTACCTGATTCGATTTGGCAGAAAACATTGCCTTCATTGGACTGAAGACTATCATTTCCCCAGGACAGTTCAGGCATGATGGTAATTAAGACAATGAAGATACTGATACTCATTTAAGTATGCATCTTAAGCAGATTTCTTTGAGTCCCCTATCAGCCTGGTTTTGTTCACGCAACTGTAGCAGGCAGTAACTGATCAACCCTATCACTAGCCCAGACTTTGAGCTGCCCTAGGGAAAGGCTCCATAAGCACAAAGAGTAAGATTTTAGTGTTATTAGATCACTAGGATTTTTGGCACGTAAAATACATATATACACACACACACATGTGATTAATTCTTGAGAAGTCCAGGATCTGAGATCTGACTTATCTAGAATACTGTGGCCTTCAAGTGAACTTTTTAAGATCTAAAGTGGAACTAGCCATTAATATATTTGGAGAAAAATGTACCTTGGCAGAGTTCATTCTAAGGCCCAATGACTCTCAGTCATTAATTTCTATGAAAAACAAGAATAAGAACAATTCATATGTCTAGAGCATTTGGGAGTTTACAAGGCACTCTAAGGTAAGTAGCACAAACATTGTTATCTCTTTTCATGAGGAAGCAGATCTTGAGAAGTTAGATGACTAATCCATCTTAAGTGGCATAGTCAGGGTTCAAATCTAGGTACTTTCCACTATACCCCATTGTCTACCATTCACAAAGAACCTGTTAAAAACTATGAGACACAATGGCTGCTCAGAAGCATCAAAAGTTCAGACCTCTGTGAAAACCTTTCCACACCAATCAAAAACAAAGTGCTTCGAGAGGACAGAAAACCAAATCTAAAAACAGGTCACCTCTGGGGGACCCTCCTGCTCTGTTCAACTTAAAAGGTATGAAGAAAAGGCTGAATTCTCCAGTTTAAGCAAAAGGAAGAAGGAAGGTCCCAGGAATCTCCCCCACCTACTCTGCTGAGTCTCTGACTCTTGCTGGAATCTTGGGGTGAGGGCTCTAGACTACAGAGAGTGCTTTACTGCCATAACTTTGCCAAGCTCAGGGCTCTAACCACAGCTGGCAGGGAGGCAGCTGGAGAAGAGGCGCAGAGGAGAGGGCAACCTAGTCACAGCACTACTATCCATTTTGGACTTCCTCTTCTTGAGGTTTTGACCTCAGGGCAATCCAGGTCTGAAGATCAGCTCAACCTCTGTTTAATCTAGTCTATCAGTAGGGAAGATAAGAAGCATTCAGAGGGCAGGGAAGCTCAATCTCCAACACCCTTCCCCTACAGACTGCACTGAGAGCCACCATAAGAATCCTGGTGACTCATATCCTAGGATGAAGGCTACAAACACTACAGAATACCTTGATAACAGGGCAGGAAGCATAGCTCCCTTCAACCTCCACACCTTTACCTACATCTTCAGCTTCTGCTGCCAACTGGGGAAGATCTGACTTTAGGGCTCATTAATACTACATCAACCTAATTTAGTCAATCAGCAGAGCAGAGAAGAAGCTCCTTTTGGATAGAATAGCCCAAATCCACAGATTCAACAAATAAATAGAGGAGCAAGATTACAGCCAATGACAAGGGGGAAAGAAGAGAAAAATATTAGTAAATAAACAGAAAAAGAAAAAAAGAAATTACAATGGACAGCTTCTAACCAGGTAATGAACAAAGAGCAAATGGAACAGAAGAGGACTAAGGAACACCAAGCAAAAACACAGAAACTCCAACAAATTAGACTCAGGCTTTGGAAGAACTCAAAACACAATTAAAAAATGCATTTAACAGAGGCTGAAGACAACTGGGTAAAGAAGTTAAAAAGTAACATAAGTCATCTGAAAACAGATGTACAGGAACTAAAACAAGAAAATAGTGTCTTGAATGCCAGAATTGACCAGCTTGAAAATGAGGCAAAGAAAGTGAAAGATAATGTACAAAGAAAAACAGACCAAAAGGAGAAGGATGACCAACAAGTCAGGGATAAAATTCAGCCTCTAAAAGTTAAAATCCAACAACTAGAAGCAAATGACTTCAAAAGGCATCAAGAGTCCATGAAACAAAAGCAAAAGAATGAAAAATTGAAGAAAATATGAAACACCTCACTGATAAAACTACAGACTTTGAAGATAGTTCTAGAAGAGACAATTTAAGAATTATTGGACTACTGTAAAATCACCAAAAAAAAGGCCTGGACATCATTCTACAAGAAATTATCCAAAAAAAATTGCTCCAACATTCTTTTTATTTTTATTTTTATTTAATTAGTCAATTTAGAATATTTTTACTTGCTTACAAGAATCATATTCTTTCTCTCCCCTCCACCTTTCCTGTAGCCAATGTGCTCCACTGGTTTCACATGTGTCCTTGATCAAAGTCTATTTCCATATTGTTGATGATGGCACTAAGGTGATCATTTAGAACCTACATCCCCAATCATTTCCCCATCGACCCATGAGATCAAGCAGTTGTTTTTTCTTTTTTTTTCTGTGTTTCAACTCCCACAGTTTTTCCTCTGAATGTGGATAATGTTTTTTCTCATAAATCCCTCTGAATTGTTCTGGATCACTGCATTGCTACTAATGGAGATGTCCATCACATTGGATTGTGCCACAGTGTATCAATCTCTGTATACAATGTTCTCCTGGTTCTGCTCCTCTCACTCTGCATCAATTCCTGAAGGTCATTCCAGTTGACATGGAATTCCTCCAGTTCATTATTCCTTTGAGCACAATAGTATTCCATCACCAACATATACCACAATTTGTTCAGCCATTCCCCAATTGAAAGGCATCCCCTCATTTTCCAATTTTTTGGCAACCCAAAGAGCACAGCTATGAGTATTCTTGCACAAATCTTTTTCCTTATCTCTTTGGGGTACAAATCCAGCAGTGCTATGGCTAGATGAAAGAGCAGACAGTCTTTTAGTGCCCTTTGGGCATAGTTCCAAATTGCCCTCCAGCATGGTTGGATCAATTCACAACTCCACCAGCAATGCATTAATTTCCCAATTCCCACATCCCCTCCAACATTTATTACTTTCTTTTGCTGTTATGTTAGCCAATCTGCTAGGTATAAGGTGGTACCTCAGAGTTGTTTTGATTTGCATTTCTCAGATTATATGATATTTAGAACATCTTTCAAGTGCTTATTAATAGTTTTCATTTCTTTAGCCGAAAATTGCCTATTCATGTCCCCATGCCCATTTATCAATTGGGGAATGGCTTGATTTTTTTGTACAATTGATTTAGCTCTTTATAAATCTGAGTAATTAGGGAGCAGCTAGGTATCTCAGTGGATTGAGAGCCAGTCCTAGAGATGGGAGGTCCTAGGTTCAAATCTGGCCTCAGACACTTCCCATCTGTGTGACCCTGGGCAAGTCACTTGACCCCTGTTGCCTAGCCCTTACCACTCTTCTGCCTTGGAGCCAATACACAGTATTGACTCCAAGACAGAAGGTAAGGGTTTAAAAAAATCTGAGTAATTAGACCTTTTTAAGAGGTTTTTGTTCTGGAGATCCCCACCTCCCCCCAGTTTGTTGCTTCCCTTCTAATTTTGGTTGCATTGGTTTTGTTTGTACAAAATCTTTTTAATTTAATGTAATCAAAATTATTTATTTTACATTTTATGATTTTTTCTAACTCTTGCTTGGTCTTAAAAATCTTTCCTTTCCCAAAGATTTGACATGCATAGTATTTTGTGTTCATGTAATTTACTTAGTTTCATTCTTTATATTCAAGTCATTCACCCATTCTGAGTTTATCTTGGTGTAGAGTGTGAGATGTTGATCCAAACCCAATCTCTACCATAATGTCTTCCAATTTTTCTAGCAGTTTTTATTGAATACTGGATTTTGGTGCCAAAAGCTGGGATCTGTAGGCTTATCATAGTCTGTCTTGCTGAGGTCACTTTCCCCAAGTCTATTCCATTGATCCTTCTTTCGGTCTCTTAGCCAGTACCATATTGTTTTGATGACCACTACTTTATATTATAGTTTGAGATCTGCTACTGCTAGGCCACCTTCCTTCACATTTTTTTCATTATTTCCCTGGATATCCTTGATCTTTTCTTCTTTCAAATGAACTTTGTTATGTTTTTGTTTCTAATTCAGTAAAAAAAAGTGTTTTGATAGTTCAATGGGTATGGCACTAAATAAGTAAATAAGTGTGGGTAGGATTGTCATTTTTATTATATTAGTTTGTCCTAACCATGAACAATGAATGTTTTTCCAATTATTTAGATCTAGTTTTAATTGTGTGCAAAGTGTTTTGTAGTTATGTTCATATAGTTCCTATGTTGATCTCGGCAGATAGATTATTAAGTATTTGATATTGACTAGGGTGATTTTAAATGGAATTTCTCTTTCTAATTCTTGCTGCTGAGATGTATTGGAAATATACAGAAATGCTGATGACTTATGTGGGTTTATTTTGTTTCCTTCAACTAAACTAAAATTGTTTATTTCTACTAACTTTTTAGTTGATTCTCCAGGATTCTTTAAGTAGACCATCATGTCATCTGCAAAGAGTGATAGCTTGGTCTCCTCATTGCCTATTTTATTACCTTCAATTTCATTTTCTTCTCTAATTGCTACTGCTAATGTTTCTAATAAAATTTTAAATAATAGATATCATAATGAGTGTCCTTGTTTCACTCCAGATCTTACTGGGAATGCTTCTAGTTTATCCCCATTGCAGATGATGTTTGCTAATGGTTTTATATTTTTACTGTTTATTATTTTTAGGAAAGGCCTTTTTATTCCTATACTTTCTAGTGTTTTCAATAGGAAGGAATATTGTATTTTGCCAAAGGCTTTTCTGCATCTATTGAGATAATTATGTGATTTTTGTCAGTTTGCTTGTCAATTATGTGGATGATTTTCCTAATATTGAACCACCCTTGTATTTCTGTTATAAATCCTACCTGATCATAATGAATAACCCTCATGATCACTTGCTGGAGTCTTTTTTCTAGTATTCTATTTAAGATTTTTGCATCTATGTTCATTAGAGAGATTGGTCTAAGGTTTCTTTCTCTGTTTTTGACCTTCCTGGCTTTGGAATCAGTACCATATTTGTGTCATAAAAGGAATTTGATAGAACTCCCTCTTTGCATATTCTGTCAAATAGTTTTTGTGTAGTTTTGGGATTGATTGTTCTCTGAATGTTTGATAGAATTCCTTTGTGAATTCATCTTGTCCTGGGGATTTTTTCTTAGGGAGTTCTTTGATGGTTTATTCAATTTCTTTTTCTGACATGGGGTTATTTAGGTATTCTATTTCTTCTTCTGTTAATCTAGGCAATTTATATTTTTGTAAACATTCATCCATATCACCTAGATTGGCATATTTATTGCAATATAATTGGGCATAATAATTTTTAATTGTTGTCTTAATTTACTCTTCATTAGAGGTGAGGACTCCCTTTTCATTTTTGATACTTTAAATTTAGTTTTCTTCTTTCCTTTTTAAATTAGATTGACCAGTACTTTGTCTATTTTATTTGTTTTTTTTCAACGTATTAGCTTCTAGTCTTAGTTCTTTAACTTTTTCATTTTATTAATTACTCCTTTAATTTTTAGGATCTCTAATTTAGTTTTCATCTGAGGATTTTTAATTTGTTCACTTTCTAGTTTTTTTTTAATTTGCATGCCAAATTTCCCTCTAATTACTGCTTTAACTGAATCCCATAGATTTTGAAAGAATCATTGTCATTTTCTTTAATGAAATTATTGATTGTTTCTATGATTTGTTCTTTAATCAATTTTGGAGAATCATATTATTTAATTTCCAATTAATTTTTGATTTGGCTCTCCATGTACCTTAATAATTATTATTTTATTACATTGTGATCTGAAATGTTTGCATTTATTATTTCTGTTCTTTTGGACTTGTTTTGCAATGTTTTTATGCCGTGGTATGTGGTCAATCTTTGTGAATGTACAATGTGCTACTGAAAAGAAGGTTTATTCCTTTTTTTGTCACTATTATTTTTCTCCACATATCTACTAACTCTAATTTTTCTAAGATTTCATCACATCTCTTACATCTTTCTTATTTACTTTTTGGTTAGATTTATCTAGATCTGAAAGAGTAAGATTCAGATCTTCCGCTAGTATAGTTTTTCTATCTGTTTCATCCTTGAGCTCCACTAGTTTCTCCTTTAGAAATTTGGGTGCTATGCCATTTGGTGCATACATGTTGAGTACTGATATTTCCTCATTGTCTATACTGCCTTTTATCAGTATGTAATTACCTTTCTTTTAACTAAATTACTTTCTCTTTTAACTAAATCTATTTTTACATTGTCTTTGTCAGATATCATGATTGTGATTACAGCCTTCTTTTTCTCATTTGATGCCCAATAAATTTTGCTACATCTACTTACCTTTACCCTGTGTTTGTCTACCTTCTTCATGTGTGTTTCTTGTAGACAACATATGGAAGGATTTTGGTTTCTTATCCATTTTGTTATTTGTTTTCATTTTATGGGTGAGTTCATTCCATTCACATTCAGAATTTTGATTACCAGCTGTGTATTTCCCAACATTTTTATTTGTACTCCTAACCCTGACCTTTTTTCTTTCACTATTTCCTTCCACACCAGTATTTGGTTTTTAATCAGTCCCCCTATTTCCCACCCATATTTTACTTCCGTTCCCCCCTTCTTAGTTCCCTCTTATTTTTCTTTAGGGTCTTTTAAATCTACTCCCTACATTCTACCTCCGTTGTATTGCTTCCATTTGTTATCTTTCTACTTCTCTATAGGGTGAGAATCAATTCTCTGCCCCAATGGATCTGATTGTTCTACCCTCTTTGAGTCAATTTCAATGCATGCAAGAATTAAATATTTCCTATCTCCAACCTCTTTACCCTTCCAGTGCATTGGTGTACTTCCCCACTCCTGCCATGCATTTCTTTATGACATATAAATTTACCCCATTTTGTTTCTTTTCCCATTTCTCTTATAACCTATAGTTACATATATATATATATATATATATACATATATATGGCATATATATATTTATGCATATGCACATATATATGTGTATATATATACATACACACACACATATACAAGTCTTGGCATTTAATCCTATGCAGTTTGTCAATGTTCCCTCTAAGTATAATTCTTCTACCCACCCAGGTGATAATAACAATTTTTAAGAGTTACCCATATCCTCTTTTCTTGTAAGGATACAAATCATTTTAACTTAAAAATTTTCTTTGTTTTGTTTTTTTTTTCCTCCTTTCTTATACCCTTTGGTGATTCTCTTGAGTTCTGTATTTGGGCATCAAATTTTCTGTTCAAGTTAGGTCTTTTCATTAGGAATGCTTGGAAGTCTTCTATTTTATTAAATGACCATACTTTCCTCTGCAAGAATATTTTCAGTTTTGCTGAGTAGTTAATTTTTGGTTGTAGACCTAGTTCCCTTGCCTTCTGGAATATCACATTCCATGCTTTTCGGTCCTTCAGTTTAGATGCAGCCAGATCCTAGGTTATCTTCACTGTGGTTCCATGGTATCTGAATGACTTCTTTTTTATCAGCTTGTAATATTTTTTCCTTGGTCTGATAGTTCTTAAATTTGACTATAAAATGTCAATATGAATGTCTTCTTCTTAGGAGCTTGTAGTATCTTTTCCCTGGTCTGGTAGTTCCTGAATTTGGCTATAACATTCCTTTGTATTTTCAATTGGGGATTAAATGCATGAGATTATCTATGGATTCTTTCAATCTCCACTTTTCCCTCTTGTTCAAGAATGTTGGGACAGAGGGGGAGTCACGATGGAGGCTTAGAGACAGCAAAAGTGCAGAACTCCTCCTGCTGGACCCAACTTAAAAGGTACATGAAAAAAGCCTGAATTCTAGAACCCTTGGGTTTAAGGGGAAGGAAGAGGGAAGGTCCCAGGACCCCTCCTCCACCTAAAGTGCTGAACCTCCAGTGGTGGTTGGAATCTCTGAGCAGTCAAGGACTCTAGTCCAGAGGGAGTACCTTGCTGGCACAGCTGTGCCAGGCTCAGCACATTGAACACAGGCAGCACCGAAACATCTGGAAGAGAAGCACAGGGTAGACAGCCTAGTCGCAGCCAAGAAGCTCCATCTTTCCCCCTTCCTTCTCAAGGTTTTGGCCTCAAGGAATATTCAGCTTTGCAGATCAACACCACCCTGGCTCAATCTTATTAATAGGACAAATAAAAAGCCTTCAGAGGGCAGGGAAGCTCAAGCTCCAACACCCCTCCCCGCACAGACTGATCTAAGAGCCTTGCTGACTAAGCTCCAAGAGCAGAGGCTGCAATGAAACTACAGGCAACAACTTTAATGGCATGGTAGGAAGCCCAGCTCCTTTTCTTCTTCTGTTGTCAGTTGGGGAAGATCTTACTAACTTGATCAATCAGAAGAACAGATAAGAAGCCTGTTCAGGACAAAATAGCCCAAATCCACAGATCTAGCACATAATGAGAGGAGCAAGACTACAACTACAGGGGGAAATAAGGGAGAAAATGAGTAAACAACCAAAAAAAAAAAGAAAAAAAAAGAAGTTACAATTGACAGCTTCTATAAAGTCAATGAACAAAAAGCAAATGGAACAGAGGAGGATCAAGCAAAACCAGACAAAAACACAGAAACTCCAGTGAATTGGACATAGGCTTTGGAAGAACTCAATATAAAATTTAAAAAAAAATTAAGAGAGGCTGATGACAACTGGGAAAAGAACATAAAAAAAGCAAAATAAATCATTTGGAAACAGAAAATAGTGTCTTGAAAGCCAAAATCAATCAGCTTGAAAATGAGGTAAAGGAGATGAAAGTTGGGGCAAAGAAGGTGAAAGATGACCTAAAAAAATCAGACCAGAATGAGAAAGATGACCAAAAAGCCAAGGATGAAATTCAGTCTTTAAAAAGTAGAATCCAACAAATAGAAGCAAATGACTTTACAAGGCAGCAGAAAGCTATAAAACAAAATCAAAAGAATGAAAAAATTGAGGTAAATATGAAACACCTCCTCCACAAAAGAGAAGATCTAGAAAACAGGTCAAGGAGAGACAATTTAAGAATCATTAGACTACTAGAAGATTATGAAAAAACAAAAAGCCTGGACATCATTCTATAGGAAATTATCCAAGAAAACTACCCGACATTCCAGAACAAGGGGGTAAAGTGGAGATTAAAAGAATCCACAGATTACATCCTGCATTTAATTCCCAATTGAAAATAACAAGGAATGTTATAGCCAAATTCAGGAACTATGAGACTAAGGAAAAGATACTACAAGCTCCTAAGAAGAAGGCATTCATATTTCCTGGAACTACAGTTAGAATAACACAGGACCTGACTGCATCCACACTGAAGGAGTAGAAGACATGACATTTGATAATCTGGAAAGCAAGAGAACTGGATCAACAACCAAGAATCAACTACCCAGCAAAATTGACTATATTATTGCAGGGGAAAGTATTCTCATTTAATAAAATAGAGGATTTCCAAGTATTTCTAATGAAAAAATCTAACTTAAACAGAAAATTTGATGCCCAAACACAGAACTCAAAAGAATAACTAAAAAGTAATTAATAAAGGGAAAAACTTTTCTTAAGGGACCCAGTAAGTGAAATGATTTGTATTCTTATAAGAAAAGATGATATTGGTAACTCTTAAAAATTGTTATTATCATCAAGGTAGCAAAAGAAGTATACTTAGAGGGCACAGTGACA
This sequence comes from Monodelphis domestica, assembly GCF_027887165.1. NCBI lineage: Eukaryota > Metazoa > Chordata > Mammalia > Didelphimorphia > Didelphidae > Monodelphis > Monodelphis domestica. The sequence continues at coordinate 675,570,294 of NC_077227.1, forward strand.
AACTGTATAGGATGATATGTCAAAAATACATAAAAAACTAGGACTAAAAAAGAGGATAATTCTAGGAGAAATGGGAAAAGAGATTAAATGGGGGTAAATATACATTGCATAAAGAAGTACATGGGGAGATGTGGAGAGAAGATCTCCAACTCCAAATTCAATCATCATCAACAACATCATCATCATCAACAACAACAACATCATCAGCATTATCAATATCAACATCAGCATTATCATTAACATAAACATTATCACCATCATGAACATCAACATCTTCAGCCACATCGTCATCAACATCATCATCAAAATCATATCATTGTCATCATCAACATCATCAATATCAACATCAATATCATCAACTTAGTCATCAACATCATCAATATCATCATCCTCAACATCAACATCATCATCAACAAAAACTTCATCAATGTCATAAACTTCAGTGTCATCAACATCATCATCAACATCAACATCAACATCAACATCAACATCTAACTATCTATCTCTGCCTGGCCCAGAAAAAAAGATTTTTGCTGAGTGGCCTAACCTAATAGCATAATATACAGAGTACTGAATGAGAGCCAAAAGACCTAAAATCTAGGCTTGAGTGCCACTATGTGTCTTTTGGGGGTAAAAAGAAAGCCTTCTTTTTCATGGACTGAATCTTCTCATTTATGTATGAGTGAAGTTTACTTGGACTCTGCATTAAGATAATCAATGAAATCAAAGTATAAACCAGTTGTAAACAAGAAAAAAATCTTTCTCTAGCATGGTAGCAAAGTTTAGAAAATTAAAATTCCTTTTTTAGCTTGGCCACTTAAGTCTCTGCATGACTAGGTCACTTTGTTCCTTCTCAGGTTGGAGATTTGGACTGGGTCAGCACCTTTTCGTTTCTACACCTAGGAACTCCTTGCCAATGTAGTTTATACTTAACATCTTCAAATAACACATTGATTCAATGCAAAAAAGCACTTAATTAAAATGGAATAAAATATTAAATAACAAGGGAAAAGATCCCATATGAAAACAGGTATTATTTCCCAGAAATTCTCCATGTTGTCAGAGGAAAAGAAATATTTCCTGAACATTTTACCCTATTCTCCCAACTCAAAGTCTTCTTATAGCTTTTACTGTTAAGGGCCATCCCTCATCATAGTTCTATTTTGTTTCTAATATTTGCTTTCTAGAAGATTGTTTTTTTTATTTGTTTGTTTTTTTGTTTTTGGCTGGCAGCTATGACTAAGTTGCTTTTCTGCTGAGTTATTGTCATCTACCAGATGGTTTCTTCCAAGTAGTTGGACTACTTCTTCAAAGGTAGTATTATTAGATTTGGGGAAAACTACTATTCCTACAGCCATCTGAAGTCATTTGTTAACTAGGTCCATAGACATCCATCCAATTCAGAAAAGAGTCCTTAAGTTCAATATTTTCTTTTTGGAAAGACTCCCTCCACCGTCAGGATTTATTCCAGTTCTGCTTAATGTGTGTATTGTGGTGAATGTCAATTCCTTTTAAACTTTTTAAATTTTCTATCCATACACCCAGCCAATGTCTTAGTTAAGGCCATGATTCTCTCTTACCTGTACTATTGAAATAGCCTCCCACTTATTCTTTAAACATCCAGTTTCTCTCCTCATCAATCTGTGTTCCATTTAGTTGCCATGAATTGGTACTAAAGGATGCCAGGCCATGTTGCTTCTCTACTTAGTAAACTCTTAGTGTCTCTCTTCTTCCTCGATGCTTAAAAATACTCCTTTAATTTCCTTTGTGAAGGAAAGTCTTTCACAATGCAGTTCCATTCTTCTTTTCCAGATTCTTTTTTTTCAGGTACTCTACATTCCAGTAAACTGCTTGTTCTCTATGTACAACATCCCTTTTCTTGGCCATCTTATATAGTCTTTCTCTCGGGCCTAGAATGCATTTCTGCATCACTTCTACTTTTTGATATCCATAACTCCCTTCAAAATTCACTTGCATCCTCTGGAAGAAAAAAATACCTATCTGGGTTACCCACAGAGCTAATGCTACCTCTGTAAAAACAACTTTGCTTATATTTCATATTTAATTTTCTACATATGTGTTCTTTCCTCCTAGTAGAATATGAATGCCAAAGAGAAAGTTTATTTTTGCTTAATAAAGAAAATTTAAAAAATAAAAATAAAAACTAAAAGCCATGAGATATTTATCTTTCCTTGCCACATTGATATTGAATTAATTGGAAAGAATACCATATTTTTTAATCAGACCTGGCTCTAACACTTACTATCATTGCTAGCCCCATGATTTCAATTTGGTATGACTTGCTAAGGCTGTTGTCTTTCTGACAGAGCCTTTGAGAATCCACAGAAGCATTCAATTTAATTCAACAAATATTTATTCAATGCTGACTATGCCCAATCACTAGAAGCTCCACAGAGTGAAGAGAGCCCTGGACTTAGACTCAGGAAGACCTTAGCTCAATTCCTACCTCTGACACTTGTAAGCATGGACAATCTAACTTAACCTCTTTGATTATCATATAATTCCTCTACTAATTAAAGATGGCTTATGATGTATAGGGAGACTCCACCAAAGAAATATTAAATCCTTGCTCTATTAGCATGTTCATGATTTGCATGATACTATAATAGGCTCAAAGGATAAAAGACTAAGACAAAAACAACAACAAAAAAGTCCCTCCCCTCAAAGAGCTTCCATTCTCCAGGGAAGGTATAAAAATGAATGTAGGTAAGTAAATAAGTAAGTAAGCTTTAAAGGAGAACTTCACTGGCAACTGTGATCCAAAGCCATCTGTTTCAATGTACTTCTGCTGTGTTACGCTGAAAACTTAAAACTTTGTTTCTAGTACACAAAAATAGCATATCTGGCATGGGTAGTTGGGGACCTACTGGTCACCTAATGATGAACATCATCCAGTATCTCATTCCACAAAAATAAATTTTTGATCCTAGTATTGATTTAAAATTTTGGAAATTATTTTGGAATATTGGAAAATTGGAAATTTTCCAAAAAAAATTTGGAAAATAATTTGGAATTAACTACTGATTTAGTCTGTTTCAATACTGTTATGGAGTAAACTGAGGGGTTCCTTGCCTTTGGTTGGATTTCCAAAATCTCATCACCAGTTCTATTTTCATTCTTCTGCTTTCTTCAGATTTTAGCAGGATTGAGTAAAATTTCTGGGTCAGAAACTCTGTTTTCTCTCTAGATACATTGGTTCCTAACTTTGGCCTATAAATCCCCACACCTTTCAGCAGATCTCTCTTCACTTGCTGGGTCACCAGTTCTGTTAGTTTCTCCTGACTCCCCCTGCAGAGTCCATAAGAGCTAAGAGTTTTCTAGTTGTTGAATTATTTTTGGTACCATGGAGGTCTACAAATCTCTGACAAGTGATCATTCAAGCTTACAGACCTCCAGAGAGAAGAAACCCATCCAGAGATAGTTTATTTCTCTTCCAGAAATGATAGCTCATATTGTTAAAATGTTTGTTTTGTTTTGTTTTGTTTTGTGTCTCCTTCAATTAGATTGGCATCTATCTTTCTGCAGTCTCTAACTCTTTGACCAAGCAGGACAAACTAAATCCTTCCACATGATAGCCATTCATATAATTGAAGGTTCCAGATTTGCCTTTTCCAAGTGAAATTCCCCCAGATTCCTTTACAAGCCTTCATTTTTGTGATTTCTGAATGCACTAGGCTCTGATCCCCTTTAATGTCTTGGTCACCTTCTCTGAACACATGCATTTTGTCAATATCTCTTCTCTAATCTGGTACCCAGAACTGATCAGAGAAAAGGACAGAAGGACTCTCCTGTCCCTTCCTCATGACACTCCCCCTCTATGAACTCAATTAAAGATTAGATTATCTTTTATAGTTATTATATCATACTGTTGGCATATTAAACTTGCCATCAACTCAAATCTCAGATCTTCTGCCTATGAACTTTTTTCCGTCCTTTAAACATCAATACAAATAGGTTTTGATGAATCAATATTAGTTTTATTGTCTACATTGGTATTCTAGGATATTATAAATCTTAAATCTAAATAGAGGACTCTATTTCTCAAGGTGAGTTGCTAGAGAGGAAAGGATGTTAGATTTGATATCAGAGGACTCCCTGCTCTGTCACATGCAGACTGTGTAACTCTGGGTAAATCATTTAACCTTTCTGAGCCATTTGTAAAATGGAAAGGTTATAATGAATGACCTCTAAAATTCCTACATGCAATAAATCAATAATACCTTAAAATCAAATTTATTTTAATACTTTAAGAATATTTTCTCATTTGACATTTATAATAATCCTATAAGAAAAATGCTACTATTATCCCCATTTTACATATAAGGAAACTGAGACTGAGAGAAGGGATCAGCCCAGAGTCACATAGCTAATAAGTATCTGGAGTAGATTTTAATTTAGGTCTTTTTGACTCCAAGTTCTGCACTCTATCCACCATACCAACTTCAGTTGTACAAATTGCCTTATATCTCCTGAAATTCAATAAAGCATACAATCTATGACTTCTTCCAAGTTATCTCCATGAATCAGGGTGTAGAACCGATCCCTGTGACACTACATTAGAAACATCCCTCCAAGCTGACATCAATCTATTCCTTGCCATTCTATGGATGTGTGTATGTGTGTGTGTGTATGTGTGTGTGTGTGTGTGTGTGTGTGTGTGTTTTGACCAACTAACTTTACTGCCATTTAGGTCATGTTTAAATATTTTAATTCTATTTTCCCCTCCATTGCCTTTGTCTTTGACATGAGGTATGCCTCATTACTTTCTCATGACTTTGTTCACTTCTGGAATGGAAGTAAATCTTTCTTCCCTAGACTATAAGAAGGATTAGTGGAACAAAAATCTCTCAACTGAATTTAACTCTTATAAAAGCATTAAAGTTCATCATACAGGATGTTTCACAGCCCAGTGGCACAATGAACAGGTGCAACAAACAGAAGACAGAGTGATTTCTGATTATTCTGGGCAGGAGTCTCTGTGCCTACTGACCAGTTGTGGTGGAATTTCTCAAAGTACTTGGTCAGGCATTACGTGACCTATAGCACCCTGTCAATTGCCAATAACTAATCTTCAAGGAGTATAAATAACAGGGCAGGAGAAAGGAGAAGAGATAACCTTCCTATTTAAAAAGTGACATTCCAAGAGCCCAGAATATGGACTAAATGGAGCCTAGCAAATTGAGTAGCCATACCAAGCAGTGAAATGGGTTATTCATTTTCCTAAGAGTTGAGAATTTTCAAGAGTAGAAAACAGCACAGGCCATCAGCCATACATCATATTTAAGTAGTCTATGGCCATATTTCTTTAAAGCCTCATATCATAATGATCAAAAGAGCTTTAACTCTTCCCTGATTTATTTATACCCCCTTTTCACAAATGAAAACCTAAAGAATCAACAAGGCCTCCACCAAAGCATCTTATCTTCCCCAGGGTACACAAGTAGACTGAACTTTCTGCCTGGAGCTAAACTGAGCATCAGAGGAACCCATGAAGACTTCCAAAGTCTCTCAGATTGATAAGCATTAATGGAATTCCCAAATTGTAGTGGGTAATGGGAGTTCCAAGGGTTTAGAACTCTGAATAAATTGTCATACCTCTAACATATAAACCTTGATACAAGGATCCGTGGGAATGGTTTGAAACTAATACATTACCAAGAAAGAGTTTCTTTTATGGGGGATTTTTTCCTCTTATTGTTTGTCCAGGAAAAGAGAAACAAATGAAGGCAACACTAACCACAATACTGTGAGAAAGCTATTTACTGTGTCTGAATAGTAGGCCTCTCTCTATTCCTATATCTATATTACTAGCTCTGATTTCTTGGTGGGCATGACCTTGTTAGTTCCTTGGGTTTCTCTTTCTTATTTTTCATTTTCCTATACCTGCTTACTAGGAGTGTTACCTATGGGAAGTAGGCATTTTGCCAAAACCATTAAACATAGGAATTAAAAGAGGCAGCCATAAAGAACTTGGTAAACAAAAAGCTTGACCTGAAGCCTTTCCATACCATGAGAATATGGTCTAGTAATCTCTGGGTTTAGTGCTATGTTTATCTCCCTTGTCTGAGGTACTTACCAACAATGTTTGTGCTAAATGTAAATAGTGCTTCCTGTTTGGGGAAATAGGCTTAAGGAATATTTCCCTACATTCCAGCTTAGTAAAGAGAATGAAGAGATACTAGGCAGGATGGAAGAAATAGCCTGAGAACAATATTTTGAGGAGGCAGGAATAACAAAATTAGAGATAAGAACATAACATTTTTTTGTTGTTGTTGGGGAGGGTGGAATTGGAACCAAAAGAAACTGAAGGACCATAGCATCATGGCATTTATAGCTGAGAAGACCGCTGAAGATCAATCATGCCAATGCACTTTTTTATAGGTGAGAAAATGAAGGCTGGGCAAAGTGAAATGAAAAGAAATGGAACCATAAGGCATTACAGAAAATAGATATTTGTGTATTAGGGAAAGAAACCAACTTCATGCTTCATGGAGTAAGTACTAATAAAAATTCATATTGACTGACAACTGATTAAAAAGGCTGCCTATAGGTACTAGATGATTCAAGAAAAAGTCTTATTTCTCCAAAGATGGAAAGATATATCTTATTGACTTGATGAGGGTGATGGAATTTAGAACAAGAAGAGAAAATCTTCCATTGTTGACATTTAGATGGAGTTGACATTTAGATGGAGTCAGTTTTGAAGTCAATATGAATTTCCCAAATCAGGATATGAATGTAATGGCATAGTGATAATGATTTTGTCATCATTGGTAGTATTCAAGCAGAAGTTATACTTACTCTTGTGAAGGAAGCTGTGGAAGGGATTGTATGTTAAGTGATAGGATGAACTAGACCCAAGGCTTTGAGACTTTTCATCTTGGCCAGATGAAGAAGAAAATTCACTTCACTTGCAAATATTGATTATTTCCTATTTACTCAGACCAATATTTGGTAATATATATTATAATATATTATATAAGTAAATATATTGCTTGCATGCCTTCATGGAATTAAAATATTGATGGAACAACATGAGGTAAAGGCAGGATCCAAGCAGAAAACAAAAACTACAATCAATTAAAGTTTCTTCATCTTTTTTTGTATAATGGACCCTCTTGGTAGTCTAGACAAGACAATGAACCTCTTCTCAGAATTAATAAATGCATAAAATAAATGGTATTGTTACAAAGGAAACCAATTACTTTGAAATATTAAGGTATAAAAATTACCCACATTTTGAAAACCAAGTTTCTCCAACCCAGATTAATAACCCTTGTTAAATTATAAAGACTGGTAGCGAGGTGGCACAGTGGATAAAGCACTGCCCTTGAAATCAGGAAGACTCATCTTCCTGAGTTCAAATCTAGTCTTAGACATTTACTAGTTGTGTGACCCTGGTCAAGTTATTTATCGTCCTTTGCCTCAATTCCTCATCATGAAGAGGGGAATAACAAGATACTCCAATATCTTTGCCAAGAAAACCTCAAATAAAGTTATGCAGAGTTGGATATGACTGAAAATGACTAAACAACAAAAACTAATTATAAAGAATGTGGATCAAAGCAATAGCTTCTGTGGCAGATCAGAGAAAGGAAAACTTACTGCATGTTGGAGTTATCAAGGAAGTCCTTCTTGGACTTTGAAGGGTAAGGCATTGAAGAAAATGAGTGATTTCATTTTGCCTTAGAATATCTCATTTTTTTCTTAGGGATACATGTTCCTATTAGATACATGGACTCTGGCTCAGGAAAACACAGTTTCCTGCCTAGTAGTTTCTTCCATATGTAGTTGGCTGCCTTGCCTGGATGAGCAGCTCATGTCCCACTCTGTGCATTCTTTCCTCAGTCCACTGAGTTATGAGTATGCCATTTGAAGAGCTCTCACATTCATCTGTCTCCAGGAACAATTATAGAAGGAATGTTTACTTTGCTTGATAACATTTATAGTTCATCTGCTGGGCAAATATTTGTTAGTCCTTTAAAAAAATCTATTATTAGGAAAACTCTTGTAAGAAGAAATGTTTTTCTAAAAGATTTTCCACTTCATGCTTTGGGCAGTGTGTGTGTGTGTGTGTGTAATTATGTACATATGCTTGTGTGCTTCAACTGAACTTTATTTTTGTACATAGATGAAAAGGTATTTTCCTATTAGACTAGAAACTCCTTGAAGGCAGGGACTAAATTATTTCTCATTAAGAGTTGTGAGCAGAAATTATAGACACATAGACAGGCTTGATTAAAAAAGTCATGAAATTATCTAATTATAGTAGAGGTAGAAGAAACCACTGATTCCACCTAGTAGTCCAATGCCCTCTTTTTAACAGATAAGTAAACTGAGGTTCACTGAAATTAAGAGACTTGCCCAAAATCATAATAATAGCAAGTCGTTAATCATATTTTAGTTCAGACTCAGGTCCTGTGACTCTGAATACAGTCATCTTCCTACAGTAGTATAAAATACATTCAACCTGTGGATGACCACTTGTCAGGGTAACTACTGAAGGCATTCTTGGTCAGGTACAGGTAGCATTTGATAGCTTCATAAATGGTTGTCCTGTAACTGTTCACTCCAACCCATGTTCTACATAGTTGCCAAACTGCTATTTTGCAATGATAAAATATGTCCCACTTCCTTCTCAAGAAGATTCATTGGCTCCCTTTTCCCACTCAGATAAGATGCAAATCTCTTTGGTTTGGAATTTAAAACTTTTCATGATATGGCTCCAGCTTGTCTTCCCAAACTGATGTTGCATCTCTCCCCTTCATGAACTCTGCATTGTAAGGACTAGCCTACTTGCTCTTCCCTATAAAAGACATTCCATTTTCTGTCTCTGCCCCTATCATAGACAATCCCTTATACCTGCAATGTACCTATACTTCTTGGAATCACTCTATGTTGACTCCTAGAGTCCTCCATTGCTTTGTACGTCTATCCCTTGTTCCTCACCCCTAGAAGGCATTTAATACAGACTTGTGAATTGACTGATAATCCCTGAGGTCCCTTCTAACTCATAGATTCTTTGATTTTGATTTTTGTATTCCCAGGCCCTGACATAGAAACTTGATTAGAGTAGGTATTAAATAAAGATTTGTCTTATGCAGTCATGTAGGTGTTTTCTTTTTCTCCACTTATGTAAAACCAAATTTATCCATGGCTTGATGGATGGTTTTCATGGGTTGCCCTCATTCAGGACTATGATCTCACCAGGGCACCTGAGACAAGAGGAGGGCATAAGACACATTAACACATCAGAGAAGAATGAAGAAAAAAGATATTTAATCATTATAAAAGCCCAAGGCTCTGAGGAAACAGGTTGAGTCTGACAGTCAGTTCATCAAAACTCCCTGTTTCATGTTCTCTAGCACCTGACTTTTGGCTTTCCTTAACCACTTGGACTTTTCACTTCACAGAAACCAGGAACTGATTGGATCTGACCACACTTTGATCCCAGCTTCAATTGTGCCCCTCTTTCTCCAGGAGGAGATAACTCAAGAGCTACAGTGACTGCCTTAATCATCAGCATATGTGGGCATCCTTCAGGAGAATGACTGTGCCTAACCTTCTGTCCATGAGCTTCTTCCTGGTATAATACACACTTTGTCCATCTGTTCCTATTTGCCAAGCCTTCAAAACTTGAGTTATACCTGATAAAGTCTTACGATTTACTAGCACAGCTTTTAAGCATCCAGGGTCAATGTCATACTCTAGGAAGGCATCTGAGGAGCACTTTCAATATTAAGAAGTAGCCCAGAGTTCTTGTCACTCTCCTTTATTCTCCTAAAAAGACCTCCTCAGTGGTTGTCTTCATATTGACGAGCCTCCTTACATTCCAACCCACTTGTATACAACTAAGAGTGATAGGAAGAAAAACTGTTGAGGGCAGAGATGAATATCTAGAATAGAGAGAAATCACTTGGACCCAAACAAGATCAAAAACAGCAAAGATAAGCCCAAAGGGTAGCCCAAAGTAGCATCTGGGGAACTATAAGGAGTAACAGGGAGAAGGAGACACAGTGTAACCAAGTGGAGAGAGCAGTCAGCATGATGTCTTGGGTGGGACTGGTAAAGAATTGGGGACCCTAATTCAATTATCATGGTCACAGAAGAATCTATAAGGTTTTTCCAGTCTTCCTTTTCTTTTGTTATATTTTCTTTTCTGTATGCTTGCAAGTAGAGAGGATCATATCAGGTCATCTTGTTCCAGGTAATTTTTCCCCTAGGGCTCTCTTTTACATGGGAGCTCCAGATCAGAGAAGTACAAAGTAATAATAGCTTGTCTTGGTATGGTCCTTTATCATTTTTAAATGATCTATTTACATGCATTAAAAGATGCGCTGCATTAACAGCATTTCAGGGCAATGATCTGGTCCATAAATATTCGAATAACACTATAAGTGGAATATTTGCTTCCTATTTGCGTTACAAGGGAGCTGACCTTTACTGGACAGTCTAGGCAAGGCTTTGCAGTAATGAACTGGTACAATTGTGTGCCTGGAAAAGGGAGAGGAAGGAAGAACTGGGGATAGCAGTCCTCTCATTGATCTGGCATCACTCCTGGACCCCATATGAAGCACAGTCATTTTCTGAGGTTACAGGAGAATGAGTTAGATGGTTCTGGCAACAGTGGTGAGAAAGGAAAGACAGGTTGAAGAAGGCCACATAGTAAGGTACATGTTCAGTGTGAGAAAATGGTAACTGGAAACAGCTTATGACCTGACCAAAGAACCCACCAAAAGACATCAAGTAGGTATCATCGTTATTGCCAGGAAACATCTGGTTTTGTCAGGAAACTGATGGACTTTTCTAATGAAGGCACATCTGTACTGAAAGGAGGGTGGGACCCTAGGACATGAAGAAACATCAATTCTTGGGGAAGAAATTCGATTTAAAAAAATACCCTGGTGGCCTATCTTCCCTTTTGGCCTCATCAAGTGGCCTTGTTATTATTTGTCTTGGATGGGCTTTGTTTCAGGTACATAGTAAATGTTGGGTCAGGATTGGAGTCCTGAGAGAACTAGGACCTTGACTAGAGAAAGGGCCATTTCCTTGTTCAAATTGTCATAGGCAGAAAAAGAAATCAACCCACTTGAATTGTTTGGCTGTGCCAAGGAGAGCTAAAGACCCAATATTGCAAGCTAGTTAACTTGAAACTTTTATAAATACCTGCTTGAATACTGTCTGATTAGATTCCTAATTAACTTGGACCCCAAGATGATAACATGATTCTCAAAAACCAGTAGTAAAAACAAATATCTATTTAAATATTGTAAAGATAAGAGAGAGAAAAAATTGATAAGAATTTAAAAGTAGGAAATGAAAGAAGAGATAGTAGTTTGAAATAATTAGAAATTTCTAAGTACCCAGGGTTGCCGTCAGTACATATTTAATATGACTTACTGAAGAAGGCAATAAATAGAATCTAGGCTTATGCAGAAAGCTTTATACCTTGAAAGAATTCAGCATGACTCCTAGGACAGGCTCCTCAGAACAGACTTAATGTCTGAAAAGGTCTCGAACCTTTTACAACCAAGAAGCAGGGCTCTGTGTCGAGAAGCAACACTGACCAAGGAGTGAGGAGGAAAGTAACAGTAATTGAGAGTTAGAATTTCTGCTAGAGTCTAACAGGGGTTAAATGGCTGACAGTGTCAAGCATATCAGCTTTCATTCCCTTCATATTTTATATTTACAGAGCTTTTTGAGAGATGGATAGCACAAATTCATGGCTAATACTTTTTAGATCTAGGACTCAAATTCAGGTTTTCTGATGTTTAAGATCATTTATGACCATTTCTGACTTTTAAGACCATTAGAAACATTTATTACTTACTGACTGTGTACATGGCACAGAACTGAGCAATGGAGTCATAAAGAGTCACTACATGAGATTATAAAGAGTGAAATGTATAGAATCAAAAGAATGTTATACCATGGACCCAACCATCAGGGAAAGTTTCAATCTATGGGGGCGGTCATATGCATACAAATGAATAGGACTTGAGTGTAAGTGAGATCTGGGCAAAGGAGTATTCTAGCAAAGCTCTATGAGAAATAGGAATTAGGAATACTTTTCTTTTAGAAGTGAGGTTGGTTGAGAAGATGGAGGAATAACAGTAGATTAGTGAGGATTTCACCAAGAGTAAAGCTTGAAGCAAGGTAAGGATTTGGAGAGATTTTCAAAGGAATCAGAACTGTTTGGCAGAGAATACATTTCATCTTTAATCTGATCATCAGAATCTTCTTCTGTTGAAGGAACATCCAGTTTTCTAGAATCCCTGCAACCTCTGTTGTTGACTTGCTGACATTTTTTTTAACTGTCTGGATAGTCAGATGTTCAAATTTGGAGACATCTCCATCTCAAATGTTCATATTGGCCATTTGTGCCCAACTTGTGGTAGAGTGTTCTGAACTCATATTGGTTTGATCAGCCACAGGTGACATTGTATATCTGTACATTGACCCCAACATAGTGATGCCATTTTGGTCCTATAAGTACAAAGGACAACAACCCAACTGATCATGTAATAGCCAACCAGAATTATATGTAACTTGCTTGGTGCTATTGGGCAGCTCAATTAGCCAATGATACTAAAAGTGGGATGAAAGGGAATGAGGAACATTCTACTTGTCTTATGTTGGTTTGTTACTGGTCCTTATTACTGGAACCACTGGTAGTGTGTGATTTCCTTATCTTCCATCTTAGAATCAATACTGGGTACGGTTCCAATGCAGAAGAGCAATAAGGGCTAGCAATGGGAGTTAAGTGAGTTGTCTAGGATCATACAGCTGGGAGGTATCTGGGGCCAAATTTGAACTCAGGACCTCCCATTTCTAGACCTGGTTCTCAATCCACTGAGCTATCTAGATGCCCCCTAGAGTAAGATTTCTATGTAAAGACCAGTTTTCTTTCAAAGTCTAAAAAAATATATTTGTTCCTGGGTCAACGAAGAGGTGCACTTTGATAAGCATCATTGACTTTTTCATATCTCAACTCAATTAACTGAGGAACAGGTTTTTTGACAATCTTCTGGCATGTTCTTTGCTTTTTGACTTATTTGCCTTATCTTACATTTGAAATTCTATCACCTCCAGTCTCCGAATTTTGGAAACTTAGCTGTCTTTTAAGAGCTAGTTTAATTGTTATCTATTCTAGGAAGCTTTCTCTGATGCCATCATTTGACTCTTTCTTCTGACCTTGTCATATCTCCATTATGATGTTGAGTTTTAATCCACAAAATAATTATTAAATCATTCAATGATATTGAATATGTACCTGCTATGTGCTAGGTACTGTGCTATGTTCAGGGAATATAAACACAAAAAAAAAACCCCAATCACTATTACCATTGAACTCACATTCTAATAGAGAAGACAAGGAAGCTAAGGACACATAGTGGATAGAGTACTGAATTTTGAGTGAGGAGGGCCTGAGTTTGAATCCTGCCTCAGGATCTTACCAAGTACATGACTCTTGTTAAGTCATTTAATCTCTCTCAGGCTCAGTTTCATCATTTAAAAAATGGAGATAATGATAACAGAACCTATTTTATCTTCTAATATCACATACTAGCTAAATGACCTTGAGCAAGTTGGTTATCCTGTTTGAGCTTTGGATTCTGCATATTGAAAATTAAAAGTTTGATCGTTATTGAAATATTACCCAAGGAGATCTGGGAAAAGAAAAATGACCAGTATGTTCCAAAATATTTATAACAGCTCTCTTTGTGGTGGGAAAAAAACTGGAAATCAAGGGGTTGTCCATCAATTGGGGAATGTCTAAATAAATCATGGTATGTGATTGTAATAGAATAGTACCATGTCATATGAAACAATGAGTAGATTAATTTAAAAAAAATCTTGGAAAGAATTATATGTGATTATGAAGAGAGAAATGAATAGAACCAAAAGAATATTATATGCAACTATAGATTTAATATTTGACAAATAACTTGTAAATATTCATCTCCACAGAATGAACTGAGTTGAAACACAAAAGACATAATCTATTTACATCTATACCTATATTTATGCATATGTAACCTATATATACATTCTACTGGATGATATCTTCTATAGTTTTGGAAGAAAGAGAAGGGTTGAAATATCTGAAAATAAATTATGTTAATAAAAAACTTAAAACTTTGAATTAGATGACTTCTAAGGGTCTTCCTTGCTCAGATACTAAGATTTGATGATCCTTAAGAGCCCTGTTCTGAACAATTTGGGGACATTGTATATTTAGATAATGGATGATTTTTAGCTCATGGATCTCATAATTTAGCAGAGGAACAAAACTCTAACAAAGAGATTTATAATTATATCTGAATACATATTAAAGAAATCATGAATCAAAGTACTATAGGAGGAAGTTTACTATATGGGAGAAAAGGAAGGGTGGATGTTTACTATCTGGAGAAAAGGAAAGAAGGAAGGAAGGAAGGAATGAACAAAGAAATGAAGTAGTAAAGGAAGGAACAAAGGAATGAAGGAACAAAGGAGCAAAGGAAAGAAGGAAGGAAGGAAGAAAAGAGGGAAGGAAGAGAAAAAAGAAAATTATTGAAGCATTTTTTTCCAATTCACGAGGGAGCAGAAGAAAAATCAGAGTTATTTATGGTTGTATGCCTAATTCTTTCTCTCTGATCTCCTTTGCACATGGAAATTCTTCTTTCATTTGATATTTGTTAAGAGTGGAATTTTTTTTTAAATAGGGATTGCATTGTTCTTTGTATTTATCCCCAGTTCTTAGCATAGTACCTGGCACAAAGTAGGCACATAATTTTTGTTGATTGATTGATCGCTTTCTATGAAAGTCATTGATCTCTGACTACTTGAGAGAAAAGTCCCCAGCCACTTAGAACAGTATTAGGTACATAGTACATCTTTAACAAATTCTTGTTGACTTGACTAAACAACCAACATTAAACAGCATAGGGCTCAGTCCAGAGACCAGTCATCCCATGAAACAGAATCTCATCGGGCCAAAACAAGTATAAAGAAAGAAAAATCTGCTCTGAAATTGGATTCATTCACATGGGAAAACATAGGTGAGCAGCTGGGCCATGTCCCTCTCTGGGGCCTCTCCTACCAGCCCTCTGTTCCTCTTTGCAAAATCTGTATCCGGTGCCTGTGAATGGCTAAGGTGGTCTAAGCCACACTGTAGGAGGCTTTGGTGATAAACTGTGCCAAAAGAAGCCATAATTCTGTCATGGAGTTCAGCAAATACAATGAACAACCAGGACAAGAGGCCAGGGCTGGGCTGCTTATTAACAATAGAGCCAGAAGGCAATCTTTCAACATTGCCTCTGCTTTGTCTCATCACCAGTTGCCTTCTTTCTCTCCAATTAGTTATGTTCTCCATTATTTCACTCATATGGACTCCTTAGAGCCCAACTGGGAGATTTTTTCCGTGGTCCCAAGAGTCTATTTTATTTGGTTCTGTTCAATTCAAGAAGTATATATTAAAATTTTATTATGTGTAAACTATTGGTCTAGCAATTGGGAAAGATACCAATTATCAATAAAATGGGATTTCTTCCCCTCTGGCCACCCTGGCACCCTCACCTGGTTCTTGTGTCATGGACTCTCTAGAGAAGTCTGGTAAAGTCTATGAACTCCTTCTGAGAAGAATATTTTAAAATACATATTATGAAATTCCTGGAGGCAGCTAGGTTGCTCGGTGGGTAGAGCACTGTACTTAAAATTCAAAAGAAGAGTCCTAATCTTGCCTCAGATACTAACTGGTTGTATGACACAGGGCTAGCCATTTAGCCTCTCAGCCTAACTTGCCTCATCTATACAGGGAGAAGAGTGATAGTATTTACTACACTGGGTTGTTTTTAATAATCAAATGGCACAATATGTAAAGCACTATATAAATGCTAACTATTTTGACTAATTCCAATGTACTAAGTGGAAAAAAAAAGAAGGGAAGCTAGGTAGCTCCATGAATAGAAAGCAATGTCTGAAGAAAGGAGATCCTGGGTTCAAATCTGGCCTCAGACACTTCCTAACTGTGTGATCCTGAGCAAATCACTTAACCCCAATTGCCTAGCCCTTACTGCTCTTCTGCCTTGGAACCATATCGATTCTATGACAAAAGTAAGGATTAAAAAAAAAAAAGAGTATTGGATAAAAAGTTTTAGAATCTGGGTTGAAAACTCATCTCTTTCCCTTATAGTACCAGCTATGTGGCCTTAGACAAGTCTTCTCCATTATAACCCAGCAGCCTTCCCATCTTAGAATATCCCTTTGATGCTACCATTTCTCATACTGGGAACTCTCTCACCCATTCTGGCTCCTTCCTTAAATTGGTTATTTCCTTAAGGAAACACCATTTTAAGGAAGTTTCTCTGCTCTCCTCCCCCAATTCAGTCATTTTTACACTTTAATTCCTCTCTGGATCTCATTCCTACTCTAACCACTTCTTTTTCCACCAGCTCGGCTCAAGGGTACTTCCCCCAGTTCAACTTTTTAGTTTTAGTTGTCTTCCCCCATTAGGATGCAGGCTCCTCTGAGAAAAGAGATGCATTTTAACTCCTTTTTGTATTTCCAGAATTTAGTACAGGGCTGCCGCATAATAGGCACTTAATAAATGCTTATCAACTTGCATTAAGTTGACTTCAGTTTCGTCCTTTGTAAAATAATAGGGTTGGACTACATGATTACTAAATTGTCTCTCTGCTCACTTGTTGTATTGGGATAAGAGAAGAAAGCTGAGAGAATGCAGAAATAGGTGTTTTCTTATCCTAGCTCTTCCAATAATTCTAGTTCATGATCGTAAATCACTAGTTACTTAATAACTGCAGTCATGAAAGTTTCCAGAAACAGAGAAAATAAAGGCAGAAAGATAGGCATAGATAGAAAGATAGGTAGATAGATAGATAGATAGATAGATAGATAGATAGATAGATAGATGGATGGATGGATAGATAGATAGATAGATAGATAGATAGATAGATAGATAGATAGATAGATGGATGGATATTTTGTTTTTTCCTTTCTCCATATTTGTAAAGCCTTTGTGGATAGCAGTTATAAAATGAAAAGAACTATTGCTAGAGGAGAGGTTAGAAATCATGTAATACATTGATTCTTAATGGATTCCACTATTAGGATTTATCTTGCCATGATAAATCCAAGCCCTATTCTCCCAGCTCTCCTCTAAAGTAGCCCATAGACATTCAGTATTCAGGGACTCCTCAGGACAAAGAATACTAAGCCATGGGGGTGGGAATCTAATCCAATCACTTTAATTTTCACAAAAGGAAATTAAAGCCCAGAAATAGGAAGTAACTTGCTGAAAGCTATACAATGAGTTATTAGAAAAGGCAGGATGAGAATCCAGGTGTTCAGATTCTGTCCCCAAACTGAGGTGCTACAAGTCTGTTAAATCCTGTTGCAAAAATAGCACATAATGATCACCTATCTGGGAAGAGACAGCTTCCGTTTTATGAAACAGGATCCTTAATGAAGGCTTGAAGTGACATGTCCGAGGTCACAGAGTGAGATGCTACCCAAACTAGGTTTTCAACCCAGATGTCCTAGATCCAGTCCAGTTTCTACTGCATCAGAATGTACATCATCACTATTGCAGGCCAATGACTGTCTTTATTCTCCAAACTGACTTCAAGGTTGAAATTTGCCACCATTACTCTGAAGTACTGTTGAATATTTCTATTATATTGTGTAATTTGGACATCAAATTTTAGCTGCATTTTTTCATTCAGTAAACATTTGTTCATTATTTATTGCATACAACATTTCCAAGCACTTAAGGAAATGCCTCAATTTCCTCCTTTGCAAAATACTAAAATTTATTTTTTATTTATAACATCATTTATTCACTCATTCATTAAAAAACAGGTATAAATTGCCTACTCTGTACAGAGCATCATGTTTGGTCCTAGGAGGCATACAAGGTTTAGGTACGGTATGGAAATTCTCTACTCTGAGAGTTGGAAGTTTATTAGGAGAAAAACATACAGATGATCATGATGTATGAAAGGTATGGAAACAACTTGTTCTTCAGAGTTAGAAATCTAGAAGGGCTGTTGTCCAACTTTTCATGACACTTTTTAGTGTTTTCTTGGCAAAGCCACTGGAATAGTTTGCCATTTTCTTCTCAAATGACCTGCTTAGGGTCACATAGATAGTAAGTATCTGATGATGGATTTGAACTCAGGAAGGTGAGTCTTCCTGAATCTAAATCTGGTACTCTATCCAATGTGGTCCCCAGTTGCTCAAACAAATATTTACTTACCACTTATTATGTATAAAATTATGTATAAAACCCTATGTTCAAGACCTGGAAATATGTAAAAATGAAGATTTGAACCCCAGATTTCAATCCCCAGAAGTCCTTGGCACTTCCCAGAATGCCCTATAATCTCACCTAAAATCCCCACCTGGGCAGAGAACAAAATTTGTATTTAAACTGACTCTCTGCCTTTTTCGGGTCTCTCTTCTTCCGCTTCTAAGCACACACAGGCAAGATGTAAGTGACTGTGAATGGGCTAGGTGCCCTAGGCATGTGCTTTCTTATTTTGTATTTTCTTTATCCTTGATTTCTAATACTCATTAATAAACCTCTAAAAATATAATACTTTTAGTAGAGAAAATAATTTAACTGTTACAAATATGAAGTCAAAGAGACCCAAAACAATAACACAATGTTATAAAGAAGGTGTGAGGAAAGTGAAAAAATAAACATGATATAAGGTAGAAACATTATAACAAGAAGACCTTACTATTTGTAATCTACTGCTCTGGTCAGGTCACACAGCACTCTTCAAAATCACTTAATGTTTTCTTTGTCTTCTAAAGAAAGTCTAATCCAGGAAGCAGAGTCAAGATGGTAGAGAAGGTACATAGACCCACCTAATCTCTACCAAATTATCTTCCAAAAAACATAATATAATGCCTCAAAACAAATTCTGGAATAACATGTCACAGAAAGACAGGACAAAATAATTTTTCTGCCCAAAACAACTTATAAGGCTGGCACAAAAGATGTATTGGACTGGAGTGGAAGTGGATAGAGCTCAAAGCAATGTGCAAAAACTAGTCCCATATTGGTAAGAGGCCCTGGAAGTGGCTGAACAAGAAGCAGAGGCTTCCAAAACTCTTAGTCAAAGACTAAGAAAATTGTTCAGAATGATATTAAAGGGGTCCCTTTCCTAGGTAAAAGGATCTCAACACATTGTCCATATACAGATCGAAGTTACAGTCCTGGTTCATAGTTGTAAGAAGAGGATGAGCACTGACAGCATCAACATTTGTAGCCACAGGGGAGCAGGGGATCCTGGTCACAGTCCCTAGGTGGAAAAGAGTGTTTGTAGTTGCTCCCAGACAAGAGTACAGGCCTAGAGAGTATTAAACACACCTCTCCTTACATTATACTACCTTAGAAGAACTTAAAACAGATACCATCAGAGCTAGCTCTACAGGTAGCTACATAAAGAACTTTAAGCATTGGGACAGTGGTCCCTTCATCATGGTTAAAGAGCACAACTTTAACAGTATTTCTTTTTTAAGTTAAAAGAAAAGAAAAGGCTAAAAAATGAGAAAGTAACAAAAAAAAAAGAAAATCGATGTAAAAAGTTATTTTGGTGACAGAGAAGACCATAACACAAACTCAGAAGACAACTAAATCAATAGAGCTTCATACAAGGGCTCCATGAAGAATATAAATTGCTCTCATGCTACAAAAAATTAATGGAGGAGCTCAAAAAGGATTTTAAAAATCAAATAAGAGAAGTAGAAGAAAAATTAGGAAAAAATGAGAGACAAGATAATCATGAAAAAATTGATAGCTTAGTAAAGAATAATCAAAAACACTGAAGAAAATGATATCTTAAAAATATAATAGGTCAATTGGTAAAAAAGGCACAAAAATTCACTGAAAAAAAGGACTTCCTGAAAAAATCAAATGGAAAAAGAGGTACAAAAATTCACAGAGGAAAAGAGCTTTTTGAAAGTAGAATTTGTCAAATGGAAAAGAAAGTACACAAGCTTCCTGAAAAAAAAATGTCTTAAAAAAAAGAATGGGACAAGGGGAAGCTAATGACTCCATGAGACATCAAGAAACAATTAAACAAAGTCAATAGAATGAAAAAAAAAACCATTGAAGAAAATGTGAAATATCTCATTGGAAAAAGAACTTACCTGAAAAATAAATCTAGGAGAGATAATCTAAAAATTACTAGATTACCTGAAAGTCCTGATTAAAAAAATTATTTCAACATACTCTTTCAGGAAATTAGGAAGGAAAACTGCATTATTATTCTAAAACCAGGGAATGAAATAGCAAAAGGGCAATTCCCAGGAACATTATAGCTAAATTCCAGAACCCCCAGGTTAAGAAGAAAATAATAGCAGTAACCAAAAAGAAACAATCCAAATATTGTGAAGCCACATTCAGAATAACACATAATTTATCAACCTCTAATTTAAAGAATCAAAGGACATTGAATATGATACATCATAAGGCAAAGGAGGTGGGGCTTAAGTTATATTACTTCCCTAGCAAAACTAAGCATAATCCTTCAGGAGAAAAAAAATAACTATCTAATGAACAAAAAACATTCAAAATATTCTAATGAAATGACCAGAGCCAACTAGAAAATAGGACCCTCAAATACAAGTTAACAGAAGCATAAAAAAGATAAACAGGAAAGAGAAATCAAGACAATCAAGGGGGCAGTTCAGTGCTTAGTAGGTTGAAATTGTAAACATCAAATTTCCTTAGACTTATAAATGTTGGAAATTTCACCATTGGAATATTTCATACTTGGAAAATTTCTTACTGATAGTCTATTGGAATGGGAACCCCATTGGCATGGGAGGTTCTTTCTCTTCCCTTCTTCAGATTACTTTAGGACAGAAACCCTTTGCTGAACAATGGAAAGGACTTTGACCTATGCTTAAGCATAGAACAGGAATTTCTTTGAGTCTTGATTGATTTTAGAATTGATACAATGGAGATACTTGGAATAAATCTCCACCCTATTCAGTCCTAATAGGATTGAGTAAGGGCTGCAGCCTAGATCAAAATTTAATTATTCCAAGTATCTCCAAGTATCTTCCAGGCCTGGAAATGGGATGTCCTGGATTCAGATTTGGCCAGACACTTCCCAGTTATGTGAGCCTGATAAAATCACTTAAGCCCCATTGTCTAGTCCTTAATGATATTCTGCATGGGAACCAATATCCAGGATTGAATCTAAGATAGAAGGTATGGTTAAAAAAAGACATTCAATAAGGTTAAAGTGTTTACATACCAATATGGGAAGAGTTTTGTAACTCCTAAGAACTTTATAATTATTAGGGCAGTTAGAAATAGTATACATATTCAGAACACAAAGGTATGAGTTCAATATGATGGAATAATATAAAAAAATAAAATTAAGGGGTGAGAAAGAGTAATGCATTGGGAGAAGGGGGAAAGGATAGATAGAATGGGATAAATTATTTCATATAAAAGAATCAAGAAAGAGCTTTTATAGTGGAGGGGAAATGGGAGAGTTAAAGAGTTGATCACTTAAATCTTTCATCAGAATTGTATCTAAAATGGAAGAACATACATAATCAATTGGGTATAGAAATCTATCTTACCCTCCAGGGAAGTAAGAGATAAGGGTATATAAGAAGAGTGAGAAGACTATTGGAAATAGGGCAAATTGAGGAATGTGTTAGTCAGAAACATAACACTTTTGAGAATAGATAGAATGAAAGGGAAAAATAAAAGTATAAAAAGAGGGGAAATAAGATGGAGAGTAATATAGAGTAATCCTAAAGTTGAATTTTTTTACAAGTCTAATAAAGACCTCATTTCTCCAATATGTAGAGAAATGAGTCAAATGCATAAGAATACTAGTGATTCCCCAATTGATAAATGTTCAAAGAATATGAACAGGCAATTCTCAGACAAATTAAAGGCAATTTTAGTCATGTGAAAAAATGTTCTAAATCCATATTAATTAGAGAAAAACAAATTAAAACAACTATGAGTTACCACCCCTCGCTTATCAGATTGACTATTGTGACAGAAAGGGAAAATGTCAAAACTTGGAGGGGATGTGGGAAAATTGAGACAACAATGCACTGTTGGGGAAGTTATGAACTAGTTCAACCATTTGGGAGAACAATTTTGTCTTAAGTCCAAAGGGCTGTCTTTGATTCATCAATACTATTACTATGTTTGTATCTCAAAAAGATAAAAAAAAGAAAAAGGGAGATGACTTATGTGTACAAAATTATTTTAAGCAGCTTTTTTTTGTGGGAGCCAAGAATTGGAAAGTGAGGTGATACTTATTGATTGAGGAATGGCTAAGTTATAATATATGGTTGTAATGGAATATTATTGTGCAGTAAGAAATGATGAGCAGGTGGAGCTCAGAAAAACTTTGAAAAATTTACACAAAATGATGCAGAATGAAGAAAGCAGAACCAGAACAATGTACACAGTGACAACACTATTATGCAATGAATAACTGTGAACGACTTAGCTATTCTCAGCAATACAATAATCCAAAGCAATCTCAAAGGTCTCATAATAAAAAGTGCCATTGGCTTCCAGAGAAAGAACTGATAGAGTCTGAATCCAGACCAAAACAAACTTTTTTCAATTAATTTCTTAATGTTTTTCTTTATTTCCTGCAGTAGGCTAGTGGAGAGAGGAAGAAAGGGAGAGAATTCAAGACTCAAGATTCTTTTTAAAATGTTGGAAACTGTTTTTTTCATGTAATTGGTGAAAAAATTAAATTTAACTAAATTTTTAAAAAGTCTAATCTCTTTATCCAAGTTTAATCTCTCTAAGGCTGATTTTAACCTACCTTTCCACATTTACCTCAAGCTATTCTTCCTCTGTGTTTCAGCCAATATGAATTACTTGCTCTGTCCCCAATACATCTTACACTCCTCTTCTCCACAAATTTCTGGACTGTCTTTCCTTTTCTGTTCTACTGAGATCTTACTACTGAGATTCAAGGCCTAGATGAAAATATCATCTTCTCTACAAAATCTTTCATGATTTTTCTCTCCCTACTCTCCACTCCCAGCCTAAGAAAATGTCCTCTTGTCATAGTATTTTCAATTCCTCTTTAGAATTTTTGATATTCTAATTCATGATATTGTTGGAGTCCAGGTATAATTCAAGTTTTAGTGTCTACTTGATGGCAGACATCAAATCTTATTTATATATGGAACTACTCCATTCTCAGGTATAGGAATTTGTAACATAGGAGACATTAGACACTTCATAACGTTTGTGGAGCGAATCAGTTTGGAAATGAATGATAATCTGTATTTTCAAGTGGATTTTTGAGCTTCTGTCTTAGATACTGTGACAAGGAAATCACCTTAAAAGATTGATATATATTAATTTAAGGTCGCCAAGGAATTCAGCTATGTGATTCCTAAATGAAAACTCAAGTCAGCAGTCAACCTTTTATGGAGTTTTAATTACAAACAGGAGGAAGAAAGGTATTAGAGAGAGAGAGAGAGAGAGAGAGAGAGAGAGAGAGAGAGAGAGAGAGAGAGAGATAAAGGGGAGAGAAGGGAATAGGGCTTAAATACCCCCTCTGTTTAGGCTGGGCCAAAAGGCCCAAGCCCTTAGATAGCTGAGGCAAAGAAAAGAGATCAGTCCCTATCACTCGCGTGACCAAAATGGAGAAACAGTCTCAGCGGCCTCCACCTCCAGCCTCCTTCAGAGCAAAACTTCTCAGAGCACCCTCCTCAGAGCAAAACCTCCTTGAACTCCCCCAGTCCTCAGACCCCGCTATCTTTAAGGAAACCATTTAAGTTCCCTCCCCTCAGTTCTCACATCTACCAATCACTGTCCATGTCTTCCCTGTGCCAATGGTGGCTCTAGCTTAACCCAGGACTGCCCAGAAGTGTGCCCCTTTGCACATGTCTGTTGAAGGTCATATTCTCAAATAATTAAATCTTGATCCTTGCTGCAGCCCTTCCTAAATCCTTTTACTCTGAGTAGGGTGGAGATTGTAGTTTTAAGACCTGGTTCTGTCATTCCAAGTATCTCTATTGTATCAATTCTAAAATCAATCATGACTCAAAGAACTTCCTGTTCTACTCTTAAGCATAGGTCAAAGCCCTTTCCATTGTTTAGCAAAAGATTTCTGTCCTAAAGTAGTCTTAGGTAGGGAGGAGAAGGATCCTCCCATGCCAAGGGGGTTCCCATTCCAATAGAGTTCTTACTATCAGTAGGAAATTTTTTCCAGTATGAGATTTCCCAATGGGGAAATTTCCAACATTCATAAGTCTAAGAAATTTTAAGGTTTACAATACCAGGTGTTTTACCGGCCTAATAAAACTTTCAAACAATGGTTGAATGTTCTTGAAATAAATGGCAAAGTCCATGACCAGACATTTATTTCAACAAAGAATTTTCATTTCCCCTTCTCTCAACCACCTTAATACCAATGGCTCCCTAAGAGATAATAAGAACAAGAAATAGTGAGACCTTACTCTTTCTTCCCCCAGACTCCATTGTCCAGATCTGAGCAGATGCTGGACAAACACCTGTCCATTCTGATAATTCTTCTATCCTTATCCTCATCCAAAACTGAACTCTACTCCAATCCTAGGATTCACTATTTTCTTCTCAATGTTCATTGTCTGGGATATGGCTGCTTACATCATTATGATAAGCAGGAAGTCACCAACAATAGGTATATCTCTGGGATATTGCATATTTGGTTTCCGGCTACCAAATAAAGCAAATATCACAATACTGTGAGCCACACAAATTTTTTGGTTTCCTAGTGTATAAGAATTCCCTATATACTATGCTATCATCATTTAAATGTGCAATAGAATTATATCTGAAAAAAGTATATACATAAATTTTAAAATACTCCATTGTTAAAAAATGCTACCCATCATCTGAACCTTCAGTGAGTCATAATTTTTTCACTGGTGAATTGTCTTATCTCAGTGATGATGGCTGTTAACTGATACTGCTGAAGGTTAGGGTGGCTATGGCAATTTCCTAAAATAAAAAAGCGATGAAATCTGCCATATTGATTGATACTTCCTTTCACTAGAACACTTAGAAACAATTGTAGGGTTGTTAATTGGCCTATTTTCAATATTTTTATCTTAGGGAATAGGGAGGCTAGAGGAGAGGGATAGATAAGGGGAAAGGCTGGTCAGTGGAGTTGTCAGAACACACACAATGTTTATCGATTAAGTTTGCTGTCTTACTAGGCAAGGTTCATAGAGCCCCAAAACAATTTCAATAACAACATTAAAGATGACTGATCTCAAATCACCAAAAAAATAAAATAATGAAAAAGTTTCATATATTTCAAGAATTACCAGAATGTGACTCATTGTGAGTATATTGTGAGCACATTGTGAGTACATGCTATTGAAAAAATGGAGCTGGTAGACTTGCTTGACCCAAGATTGTCACAAATCTTCAATTCAATTTATAAAAACAATGGTATCTGTGAAGTACCCTTATACTATGCTATCATCAATTAAATGTGCAATAGTATTGTATCTGAAAATATATATATACATATAAATTTTAAATATTCAATTGATAAATTTATAATTTTAATTCATAAAACAACAGTATGTGTGAAGTACGTTAAATTGAAGTACAATAAGACAAGGTATGTTTATACAAAATCTTGGTGATGGGAGGTCCTAGGTTCAAATCTGGCCTCAGACACTTCCCAGCTGTGTAACCCTGAGCAAGTCACTTAACCCCCATTGCCTATCCCTTACCATTTTTTATGCCTTGGAACCAATATACAGTATTGACCCTATGACAGAAGGTAAGGGTTTAAAAAATATTGTTGAGATGATGGGTCACCAGGCCTTTCCATCTGCCCTACCCATGAAGCTTTCTTATATTGTTCTTCTGATTAGAACATGACCTGCTTAACAATAGGGTCTTTCAAAGTATCTATCTATCTATCTATCTATCTATCTATCTATCTATCTATCTATCTACCTATCTATCTATCTATATCCCTAGAGTTTAGCACAAAACTTGTCACATATAAGTATTTAATAAAATTTTTCATAATTGTTTAAAATGCTTTTCCAATTATTTTTTAAAAGTTTATTCATTTATATTAAATGCAAGGTCCTGTGCTAGGCATTGAGTATAGGGTACAATAACAAAATTGAAATAGTATATGCCCTTGAAGAGCTTATAGTCTATTGGAAAGGGATTATATATATATGCCATTAAGTAAATGCAGAGAATATTCAATGTAATATAAAATAATAGCAAGAGGGAGAAAATAGGAACAACTCAGACCAAGAAAGTATTCATAAGAGTGTGGAAAGGATTTTTTTCAATTCCCCCATCTTTTCCCAATAAATATAACAAGAGATTGTAGTCAAATCTTTGAAGAAAGCTGAGGATTCTATGGTGCAGAACAGAAAAGAGAAAGAATTCTAAATTCGAAGGACCACTCATACAAAGGCACAAAGAAAGGTAGAAGGAATAGCCAACAGAACAATTTCCCCAGAATATAGAGTGTAAAAAAGGATATAATACATGGAAATGGGTTCGAACCAAGAACACATGTGATACCCAGTGGAATCATGCATCGGCTATGGGAGAGTTGGTGGGAAGGGGATGGGGGGGAGGAAAAGAAAATGATCTTTGTTTCCAATGAACATTGTTTGGAAATGACCAAATAAAATAATGTTTAAAGTAAAAAAAGGATATAATATAAAATAAACCTGGAAAGAGAGATCAGAACGAGTCTGGGAATGACCTTCAAAGTCAAGTTTAGGGTTTCATACTTTATTCTAAAATATTCAGGGAGTTATTGAAGATTTTTGAGTAGGGAAGAGACATGGTCAGATTTAGTGGCTGTGTAGAGAATGGACTTGAGAAAGGAAGAGTACCAAAGGCACAAGGATCAATTAGGAGAATATTCCATTAGTGTAGGTGAGAGGCAATGGGGCCTCTAATAAAATGAAGGTGGTCTGAGTGGAGAGAAAATCTAAGAGGTATTGTGGCAGTAGGGCTCAAAAAAAAGCAAATTTTTGTTAAGGTAGAAGAAGGGTTAAAGATGTCCTTGTCCCTTCAATAAATCTAGTTTTGATCATGGAAATAGAAAACTTTGGTGGCAAGATTGGGTAGGGAGAAATGATAATGAGTTCTGCTTTAGATATGATGAGCTTGAGATGCCAGGGGACCATCCACATGAAGATATCTAGCAGGTTTGGTAATAGAGACACAGAGCTCATGACTGAAATTAGAAATGAATGTGAGGATCTGGGAATCATCTGCAAAGATATGCTAAACAAAACAATGGGATATGTGAATACCAGGGGAAAGAATATATAGAGAAAGAAGAAAAGAGGGCTCAAGACAGAGCCTTGAGGGGTCAACCACACTTGATGGAGGGAGAAAGATGATACAGGAGGAATAAAAAGACACAAATTTTGAAAATCACTGATAGTGCAAATAGGAAAAAATATATAATTTCCATTTCCTTGTTGCTTTCAAGCTTGAAAGTCATCTGTTTCACAATGACTATACATTAGGAAGTACAAATATGAATACCCTCATTTTGTAGGAGGAATATGAGACTCAGAGACTAGAAAGACATTGTCCAGATTCATGTGGCCTTTTGCAGATACGACTCAAATGGGTGTTTTCAGACTTTGAAGTCCTCCTCAGCATCATTCAGTGAACATTTTCCCACCACTTCTTATGTTCCAGGCATTCAACAGGGTGCTGCCAAGACAAATGCAGACAGAACCCAAGTTTTACCCTCAAGGTGCTGCCCAACAGAAGACTTCATATTTGATACTGGAAGCAATCAGGAGCCCCTGGATTTGATTGACTAGGGAGCTGACATGGTCAGACTTGTACTATAGAAAGATCAATTTACCAGCTGAGTGGAGGATGAAATAGAATGGACCCACTCTTGAAGCAAGGATACCTAAAGCATGGTGACTCAAAAAAAAAAGTGCACTCATTCCCATTTTCCAGGCCCCTGAGGACAGATAGTTCTTGCTTTACATAAGTGAAATGTTCTTCAGACCTTTATGGAAAGCAATTTTAACCCTGGACTGAGGAGGCTGACACATGGTTCAAGGACATATGGGGGCCCAGGACAGAGAAGAGAGAAGGAATATGCTGGGGGCCAGGACAGAAACTCTAGTCAAAACTGAGGGGAGACAGACATGCCTGGGCCAGACATTCTGGAGGAAGTGAAGCAAGGGGTCTCCTCTCTTTATTCTGGAGGTGTCAAGCCAAGCCACTGATCAGAAGACTGCTTCAGTCACTGTCCCTCCACTGGGCCCTTCTGCTTTCTCTTGAAGGTATATTTATTGCTGTTGTTGTTGGGGGAGGGATGTCTCCACCCTCTATCCCCAGAGTGCCAAGTCTAGGGGCAGGAATAGAGAGAGCACAATACTATACAGTAAAGTTAACATGGGTGTTTGGGGGAATGTGGATTTCTTTCAGTATTCTTCATGTAGAGACAAATTATGAAGTCAAGAACTATCTGTATATCATAAATAGGACCACGGACAGAGACAGTTGAGCATAGGACACCCCTTAGAAGCAGTTCTAATATACCTTCCTTTAAATTGCTAAGAAAAAAAAAATATTTTCTGAGCCAATGTAAAGTCAGAGCCCCTGCTGGAGAAAACATTTAGTGTTTTCCTCTCCTGTGGATGGAAAATGCCAAGCAGTAGAAACACAGGGTTCAAACTTGGTAATGAATTAAACCCTATTGATTGATGGGAGAAAAGACTGAGACTTGGGAACTCATAGAGAAGCCCTGAGAGGTAGGAAGCCCACAATAATTAGTTTGCACCATTTTTGTTGTTTGCGTTTTAGGTATCAGATCAATAAAGTAACATTAATAATTAAGAACTGGGATAAATATACCAATTCTAGATTAGAGCTTTGAGCTTTTAAATTGCTTGTGTCAAAGGCTTTTTTTATGCCCTGATCTCCACGAATGTATGGAAGTATTGAATTCAGGAAGAAAACGGAGGCTCTCCCACTTGAGGGCACTTGGGGGATCTTTACTCTTGGGCTAAGAAAAAAGGAGATAGTTCTCTTTTCAAATAGCTGCTTACTCTTTGGTCCCCCCCATTCCTTATATATGTCCATTCTTCAGGTAAGGGGGCAATAGCTCGGAAGAATCACCATGTTGGAATTTGAGCTTGCAATATTTCTGAATGGCCTTCCTATCAAAGACTCATCACCTACTCAAACTGACCCGCTGCTACTAGGAGATAGATAGAGGAAGCATGACCATCACTGGACATAGGACAGATGATAGAGCCCTAGATGTGAGACTTTTCCCAAAAGGAAAATGCTTGTGGCTTCTCAGGAAACTCCTCCCAAAATCTCACTTTGTAAAAAGACACGTTAAACATAGAAGCAAGGATGAGGAAGTAAGGATAGATGCAATCAGCCACTTAATTAACAGGTACTTAGAATGTTCTTACTATGTACCAGGCACTGTATGAAGAGGTGAGGATACCAAGGCAAGACCTGCTTAAAGGGACTCACAATGTCACAGGGGATGCGGTCTGCAAACAGCTATGTATACATAAGATAAAGCTTTGGCTATAGATGTGACATGTATCTAGCTATATATGTGTTTATACATGTAAATGTAATAATAGTAGCTATGTATAGTGTGTTTAACAAAGTATATATAATATATACTAGGTGTACAGATACATGTATGCACATGTATTCACGTGTATTTCGCAGGCACATACATGTACATACTCACATATTTCATGTATGTATACATACATGTAAGCCTCCATGTGTTAACATATTTCATGCACGCAATGCATGTCTGTGTCTACATATACATATATAGACATGTATGTATATCTCATATGTATGCACACATCTCTACAGATATTGGTATATTTCATATGTGTGCATGTCCACATATATAGATTCATGTTTAACATGTGTACACACATGCAATATCTATAGATAGGATGCTATGTTTCATATGTGTGCACATGGTCATGTATGTATATTTCATGCAATCATGTATATGACTGCAGGTATATATATTCATTTTATTTGTACATGCACATGGGTCTACAATGTCACATATTCACCATGTGTACACACCTATGTCTGTCTGCACACTTAATACATTTCATCCATATACATGTGTACAAAATTTACATATATGTGTACATATATGCATACATCGACACAATGCCATGCTTCATATGTATATGTGCATGCACATGTCTACATGTATTAGTATATTTCATATCTGTACATGTATCTAGTTATATTCTTAGATTTTATATACACATATGTATATAGACAGGTACATATATGTAAATATATATTAAATAATCTCAGAAGGAAGATACAAGCAGGTGAGGGCATCTGGAAAGGCCTCTTGGAGAAAAATCAATTCAAGATGAGTCTTGAAGGAAACCAGGGAAGGCAATAGGTAGAGATGAGGAGGGAGAATATTCTAGGTTTAGGGCGTAACTAATGACAATTTATGGAACTGGGCAATGGAGTGTCTTATTTAAGGAATAGCAAGGAGCTCAGCATTGCTGGATCAAAAGAATAAAGGGAAGTAAAATGTAAGAAGACTAGAAAGATAGAAAGGGGCCAAACTGTGAAGGGCTTTAAAAGGCAGATGGAGGGTTGTATTTGGGTTTTAGGTAATAAAGAGACCCTGAGGTTTATTGAGTAGGGCAATGACATTGTCAGAGTTATGCTTTAGGATGGTTGCTTTGACAGATAAGAGTAGAATGGACTAGGGAAGGGAAGAGCTTAAAAAAGGGATCCCAATCAGCAGGCTATTGTATGATCCAGGTATAAGTGGATGAGAGCCTGAAGAGAGAGAAGGGATTTTATAGGAAAGATGTTTATGACTGTAGAAACTGTAAGACTTAGCAACACATAGAATATGTGAATGGAGTTCAAGAGAAGAGTCAAGAATGAGAACCTGGGTGTCCAGGAAGATGTTGGTGCCCCTGACAGTATAAAGAGATTTGGAAAGAAGAGAGGATTTTGGAGAAAAGGTAACAAAATCATCTCACAAACATTCAGATCCAGAATAAGCTAATACTTGGCATGAATTCAAAAGAAACCAAACCAAACAAAAAGGGTTTTAAGCTATGTTGGGACCAAGACAGGAATCCAAG
Organism: Monodelphis domestica; assembly: GCF_027887165.1. Lineage (NCBI taxonomy): Eukaryota > Metazoa > Chordata > Mammalia > Didelphimorphia > Didelphidae > Monodelphis > Monodelphis domestica. Next base: position 675,601,473 of record NC_077227.1, read on the forward strand.
AAGGCATAGGATTACTATTCAGGGTAGGTGGGCTGATGATCATGGTTAGTTCATGTTGTCCTTGATCCTTGAAGAGAACCAAAATCCCTATATTGAGGTCAGTGTACAGTTTGTCTGGCTATGGCTGATCAGACCAATATGAATTTAGAAGACTCTACCACAAGATGGGCACAAATATCTTCTATGAACATTTGGGATAGATATGTCTCTAAATTTCTTCATCTTACATTTCTTTTGAGCTACTATTGCTCTTTGCCTTCTTTGAGGCAGGTACCACTTTCTGAACTGTCCTATGCCAATATATCCCAAGACTCAAAATTGATTCCAAAGTTCATCAGATAGATCTTGAGAGTATCTTTGTATCACATCTTCTGACTTCCATGTAAGCACTTACCTTATGGGATTTCTTCATCACATCTCCATCTTTTAGACAAACACAAACAAATATCAGGACATTTGAAAAACATGGCCAGCCCATGAATTTGCATGACGTTTCTACACAAGGTGAGAAGGCTTCACTACTCAGCTCACATTTTACTTTAATTTCTCTTTCTAAAGGGATGATCTTTGGCCTGGGGAGGCTAAAGCAAATGTAGTTAACAGGAAGTTGAAACTAGGGATGAAAGAGTAGATGATAATAGAGCCCCTAGCTGATCTCAGAGTGTTCAAGTCACCAGACCCAAATAAATTATTTCCTAGAGAACTGAACCAAATGGTAGATATGATTACTGAATTGTTCTCAGTGACCACTGAAAGACTGGGAATAAAGAGTTTAGTATCAGAGAACAGTAAATTTCTGATTTTTTTAAAAGTAAGAGTTAGCAGGCTGTTAGCTAAGGAGCCTGACTTTAATTCCTGGCAAAATCCTAAAATATATTATTGAAGAGATTCTTTAAGACCATTTGGAAGGGGAAGCAGTGATCATTAAAAGTCAGAATGACTTCATCAAGACCAGGTCATGTCAGACCAACCCCAGGTTCTCTTTAAGAGGGTAACTAGGCAGGTAGAAAGGAGAAACATAAAAGACATGTATTTCAGCAAAGTCATGATATTCTTGTGAATGACATATTGACTAGAGACATGTATGGTTCAGCAGAGTCAGAGATAGCTGAATAAATATTAATGGGTCAATGTCAACTTGCAAAGGAAGTTGGCAGGGAAGAGCCCTAGGGATGTGTCCTTGGTCCTAGAATATTCAACATTTTTATCAGTTATTTGGATGGAACCATTGCTGGTTTATGTTCATCACATCTGCAAATAATATAACCTACTGAATGACAGTCTGTATCCTGAATGATTGAAATGAATCTTAATCTAATAACATAAAATTTAACAGGAATAGATATGATATTGTATACTTAAGTTTTAAAAAGGCATTTCACAGGAACAGAATGTGAGAGGTACAATTACACAATGGTTCATGAGAAAAAGAATAGGGCTTTAAATCGACTGAAAGTTCAGCATGAATCCACAGTGTGACATGATAAGCAAAATGTCTAATACTATTCCTGGAATTTGCTAATAATTATAATTTCCAGAATAAAGAAACTTAGCATTCTGTTATATACTCTGCCTTAGTCAGACTACATTCATAGCACTGGGTTTATTTCAAGCTACCATATTTTTATGAAGAAAAAAACTGGATACCATCCAAAAAAGGGTAACTAAGATGATAAGAGAACAAGAGATCATTCTACACAAAGTTTGACTGAAGCCATTAGGGATGATCAAGCAAGGTTTCATAGAGGAGGTGGCATCTGAGTTGAGCCTGAAAAGAGGGAAAATTTTTCAACAAGTAGAAGAGGAAGATGATAGATACAATTCAAGACATAGAGAATGACTATGAAAAAAATGTAAGCATGATAAGGAGGACTGGTGGATAAATGGTAGAGTCTTCTTCTAGGTCAGTTAGTTTTAAACTGATGCTCAGAAAGTGGCAAGATAAAATCAAACCCAGGGGGCAGCTGGGTAGCTCAGTGTGTTGAGAGCTAGGCCTAGAGATGGGAGGTCCTAGGTTCAAATCTGACCTCAGACACTTCCCAGTTGTGTGACCCTGGGCAAGTCACTTGACCCCCATTGCCTAGCCCTTACCACTCTTCTGCCTTGGAGCCAATACACAGTATTGACTCCAAGACGGAAGGTAAGGGTTTAAAAAAAAAATCAAACCCAAAAAGTATTTATCAAGTACTTTCAATATCCAAGGCCTTTTGCTGGGTATTGTATTTAACTGACAAATAGAAAATATAGTTAAGCTTTTAAATAAAATTATTTCCATATTCTAAAATATGTTTAACCCACAGATATTAATAAGAGTACCCTGTTATGTCAAATGTCATTAGAAATATAAATGCCATGCTTCCATATTTCTTTTGAGAACAATTCATAACCAAAAGCCTGCAATGTGCTTCATTGATGAAGACAGGAAGACAATTCTTTACAACCAATTGTCGCCTTTTTAGTAATTAACATGTTCCATATGGAGTGAAAGGTCATTCCTCATGCTTTTTCAGGCACAGTCTTTAATATTTACCAAATCGTGTTGTATTGTTGGAAATGTCACAGGTGCTAAATCACAGGGGTGATTATCCATGGGTGATTCATGATGACTTTGTTCATTAAGAAAATTACAACTAATTTATTTGGGTGTTATATGTGCTCTCCTCCCAAAGAATCCAAGTTGATTAAAAAAGTGAATTATGTTCACTATAGTTTCCAGAGTCAATTTCACCCATGCAACATGAGCTATAAGTTTCTCCCAATTGAAATGCAAGGAGGAGAATGTCTAGCTCTCACTGTAGTCTCACTTTGGGTCTTCATGAGAAAACTAAAATCTGAATTATCCTAAAAAGAAGATATTTAGAAGATATAAATTCATGCTCCAAAGAACAAGAGCAGCAAGGGCTAGGCAATTGGGATAAAGTGACTTGCCCAAGGTCACATGGCAAAGAAGTTTCTGAGGTTGGATTTGAACTCAGGACTTCCTGTTTCCAGGCATGTTCTATTCACCAAGCCACCTAGCTGCCCCAAGGTCTATGATTTCTAAACTGCCTCCTGATGGCAATCTGAAGCTCTGATCCCAGAAAATACTGCAGTTGTTCTATCTCAATATCCTCCAAAGAGCTATTGATGGATAATAGGAAACTCTTATGCTTCCTTTGCCCCAGTCTTCATGGAAAAGGAAGTATTCATCCCTCCACCCTTAAGAAGAAAATGATGATAGGATTTTCCCATCCCATCAAAGGGTAAATAAAGGAGACTTTATTGAATACGAATATACAGATTCATAGTACTGTAGCGTTAGAGACAGGCAGGATCTCAGGAACTACTTTATTCTACAAATGAGGAATTAAGACCCTGTTCTTTTTCCTATGAATAGAAGAATATCAAGTGGTAAGAGCACAGGTCTGAAAGAATCCAAAAGATGGGAATCAGAATCCTATTTGAATTGGTGTTTTTTGCTAAACACTTTCCCTATCATTATTACCCCACCTCTCCCAATCCCCCTTCTGTTACTTGATGAGTCAGCTGCTGGAAGTTCAAACCTTGAGAGCCTAGGGTTTGGGGAAGTGGGGTGGGCACATCCTTAGGGAGAGAGTCTCAGGCATCAAGCCTAAGTTCCTGGTGCTTTAGTTTTCCAAAGAGGGCAAATAAAAATGAAGAAACCTAAAGAAATCCTGACTCTCATTAAAAAGATATAGAAAGACAGAACAATGGCAAATTATCATGGCTTGTCAGGATTAATGAGACATTGTTTAGGGGCAGCCTGTGAGTGTAATCGAGGCCCCTAGGGTGGAGACCAGGGGGTTTGATGTGGAAAACAGTGATCCATAGGCTAGAGATGCTCCTTAAATACTAATAATTTAGATGTGTACAATGCCTTTCATCTCATTATTCTCTGTGTAAACAGATCTATCTTTAAATGACTATTAACAACTGGACCATGTCCATTAATCAAGGCCACCAGAGTCAAGGATATCCTCTGTAAAGCTACAAATTGAGGCTGAAGATTTTGTGCTTGGGAAGCCTGCAATACGTTTCCTTTATACCTTACCTGTAATTCTGGTGGTGTTAGCAAGCACAGCCACAGTAATAATATTATTAACTTTTATATAATCCTTGAAGTTTGGACAATTTTTTACATATAGTCTTGCATTTAGCCTCACAACAACTCCACAAGGAAGATGTGATTATTGGTCCCCTTTTCAAAAATGGGGAAATTGACTGACAAGAGTCTGAGTGACTTGCCAAAGGATTTGTTGTTAAGTCAAACCCAACTTTTTGTGAACCCATTTGTTGTTTTCTTGGCAAAGATAGATGAGTGATTCACCATTTTTTTTCTCCAGCTTTTTTGATTGGAAGATAGATAGAAAGATACATGGTTAGATAGATAGAAAGATAGAGAGAGAGAGAGTGAGAGAGAGATGGGTAGATGATAGATAATTTGACTTATTGATAGCTACAGAGATAAACAGATAGATAATAATTTATTAAACATTTTCTGGGCAGAAATCACTGGGCTGAGCACTGAGGATACCACTTTAAATGAGCAAACAAGACAGTACATTCTCAATGAGCCTACCTACTAATAGGAGAAGATTACACAAAAAGTGGAATTGAGAAAGGAAGGAAAAGGAGGTGGTATGCATATGGTGCATGCTTTGGGGACATCTGGCAGATGGAGGCCTGAAGAGAAGCAATACAGGGTAAAAGTTCATCTATCAGAGCCCAACATGGTTTCAGGGATGGAGAATAAGTTTTCAGTTGAGGATAAGGATAGGAGACGATGTCATGGTTTAAAAATGGCTTAGAAGTGTCTAAAGGTGGGTGATGGCAGGAATTGCTGTGGTTATAAAAGTTCTCCCATTTAGAAAACTGCAATTCTCTTTATTTGGCCATTACCCACTAATAAACAAAAAAAAATAAGCAAACTTCTTAGCCAATTCCTTGAGCCAAAGGCAACTAATTTTCATCTTGTTTAACTAGAGAGCAAAAAGAAGGTAACAAATATCCAGGCTACAATCATGTCTGCTCTTCGAAATGTTCTTTGAACTATATTTTCCTCTACTGACCTCTGAGTACTTCAGTTCAACACTCATCTGACAATCAAAAACTCTTAAGTATTAGTCCTTATCTTGACCCCTGACAGAGGCAAATATCCCTAGAGTTTTATTTCCTCAAACACAAAAGAATCTTAGGTTTGGAGTTAAAAGAGACCTTTGATTCTACTTCATCAAAAGCAAGTCATTTTATAGATAGAAAAATGAGATCCAGAAAGGTTAAGTGGCTTGCTGTGGGTTACACAGAGGGTGAGATTTGAACTCAGGTACTCTGACTTCAGAACCACTTTTATTTGTATAGGACTACACTACAAAGACAAAAATAAGTGTCTTTAAACTGACAACATATACCTCTATTGAGCTCAAATGACAAGGGTGCAAAAAAAGTGGCAAAGGTTTGTGATCTTTACAGTGGTTCCTACAGGCAATAACTCATAGATTCTCTCTCTCTCTCTCTCTCTCTCTCTCTCTCTCTCTCTCTCTCTTTCTCTCTCTCTCTCTCTCTCTCTCTCTCTCTCTCTCTCTCTCTCTCTCTCTCTCTCTCTCTCTCTCTCTCTCTCTCCTTTTTATATCTCAAATAGTTGGAGTGAATTATTGTGTTCTTTCTAAGTTTCTTCTCCAGATCAGACAGAAGTGGTTTTCTATACTCAAAATGTTTTCCATATTGTTAAAATGGTTAGAGCTTGCATTATATTGGCAGAGCCTTTCAGAACATAGAGACAGCTCCATGTTATAAGGTGATGACTGAGCCATAACTAGGGTGGAATAATCAATCCTTTGCTCAAGGCTGTATAAAAGTAAAGGATGCTGGCAATGTTTCAGGAGGTAAAAACATTTTAGCTTAACACATAGTTATCAAGAATATTTAATTTTTAAAATTCAAGTTGGCCTGCCTCTTTCCTTTGATAACAACACCCAACAGAAGCCTCTGCTCTTTCCTGACCAGCCTCATCATTCTTCTTTCCCGTATAGTAGTCTACTTAATTCCTAATGGAGAGGGGTGGGGAGGGGAAATAAGCATTTATTTAGTGCCTACTTTGTTCTGGGTACTATACTAATGACTTTACAAATATTAACTCTTCACCCATGGTGTCCTGCCACTGGCATTCATTGTCTTGAAATATTGATTTTCTTATTATGGAACTATCACTTAAGATTTTCCCCCCAGCTCATGGGACTTTGTGTCTCTCCCTTCAAGGTCTCTGCCATCCCCAAGGTCTTTCTCTGAGGTCTTTACTCTCTTCCTCCCAACACCCAGCTCAATTGTTCTTGCCCTTGTAATCACATATACAGTACTGCTCTGGACATTGGAAGGCTGGTCCCCAGCAAACAGCATTAATGAGTAAACATGGTGAGAGGACATGCATTAGGGAAAATCCACGCTGTAGCCCCTAACATAACTAAACAGTAAGATAAGAAGCTAAAAACACACATTGGGATGAATGCATTTCCAAGATCATTTAGAATGGTGTTAGAAAAGTCACCTGGTGAGAAGAGCAAAAGAAAGCTTCCTTGGAAATGGTGTTATCCATGCAAAGGTCAATAGCACAGGGGTAAAGTCAGTGATTGTCAAGAACAGAGCTGTAAAGAACAGTAAAATCACTGGACTAGCCAGGTATTATTTTACAGAAAAAGAAACTGAGACCTAAGAAAGATTTAATTTGAAAAAAGCCAGGATTTAAATACTGACACTGCAATCAATGTATATTTCTATTATGCTATCTGATCCCTTAGGGGAGTTGTTTTGTTTGTTGTTTTTCATATAACTGGAAGGGATCTTAGAAGATAACTAGTTCATCTCCTTTATTTTATGTAGAATGGGACCAGAGTCCAGTGACTTACCGAAGGATGTCAACTATGAAGTGCCAGATCTAGGTTTCAAACTCAGGTCTTCAGGCTCTAAATCTATCATTCTTTCAAATATTCTAAGAGAAAACCTTTCACAAGACAGAATAATGAAGACTTCTTTGATGATACAGTTTAATAATAATAATGATTTATATAGATAGTCCTTTATGATTTTATAAATATTATAATGTCATATAAATATATCACGCTAAAATATTATCTCATTTGGTCCTCAAAAAATGTTGGGGGCAGGGTAGATACTATTATTATTCTCTATTTAGAAGATGAGAAAACTGAGGCACACTGAAGCTAGGTGACTTTCCCAGGATACCTAGCTAGTATGTTTTTGAGTCTAGATTTGAATTTAGACCTTCCTAATTCCAATCTGATTGTTACATCCTCTAAAATGTTGTATTTATCTTCTATTTCATTACTATCAGGAGGATGCACCCTTAATGTTCTTGATCAACACCCTTTGGTTGATCAAATTGCTAAGAATTAGTTATGCCACTTACTGGTCCTTTTAGGAGGTACAATCCTGATGGACAGTGTGCATGGCATTATATTTTTTATTTTATGCTCCATTAAATTAGAAACCACATTTCCTTTTGGAAAATGATGGCTGCTTTAAAAACAAACAAACAAACAAAAATCTGAAAAATCCCCCAACTCTTAAGCAAAATTGAACCCTTACCTAAGCAGGAGTAAAGGCCATTCATCAATTTCCCCCAGGAGCACTCTCCAAGGTGCCATTAAGAGTGTTCTGGAAGATCATCTCCGCTCTGCTGATAAAATAGGTCAAAACTGAGAAAGTGTTATAGCGATAAAATGTGATCTATTTTACATCCTGAGTATATCTTACCATCAAAAGCAACCTTCCCCCTTAGTAAATCCTTAAAGCTGCTTAGAAAATCATGGTTCATGGATCAATCCTGACCTCAGGTCATTGTCCTTTTTCCTAAATGATTGTCAGTTATTCTGGCTTGGAAATGAGTTCCGTACCTAGTGTTGACCTATTTTCGAGTATCTTCTCATAGAAATTTAAAGTTAGAAGAGATCTCTCCCATTGTGGTCCAAACCTATGATTTCTTTTATGGGAAAGGTTCTATGTGTTAAAATTCCCTCTACTGAAATCAAAATCTCCCACATGTCTCCTCCTCATCATCAGCAATTCTTGATTAAATGTTTAATAAGTGCCAGGCACTGGGCTGAGAACTAGGGGTACCACAAAGGGGAAAAAACCCTTTCCATCAAGGAGCTAATATTCTAATGGGGGAATAGCATATAAACATTTATTGACATAGAAGATACATGTAGGATAAATTGGAGGTAATCTAATGGAGCAGTTATTAGCATTGAGGGGCAGAGTGAGAGTGTACCCAGAAAAATATCTTTCAGAAGGTGGGATATGGGCTGATTCTTGATGAAAGCTAGGGAGATAAGGAGAGAGAGTGGGAATTCCAAGCATGGGGGCAGCTAGAGAAAAGATATTGCTATTTTATATTGCTGTCTTAAAGAGCTGCCTAGATCACTGAAAGGTTAAATGACTTATCTAAGGTCACCCAACTAACATTTGCCTTGAATACAGGTCCTCCAAAATGAAAAATGAAAATGAGAGGCCTCTCATATAAACCAACTTGTTCACTTTATCTATGAAGAAAATGAGTCCTGTAAAGTCCTTAAAGAAAAGACAATTTCTGCAAACTTACAACTTAAAAATAGCAAAAGCAGAATGATATTTTTTTTGCAATATACCACATCGCCTCTTTTCCTTGGATGAGTCTGTGATTTCATCCATGTACATTCTCCTTCCAATAGAGCAGATCACAATCTGTCCTTGACCTCATTGATGATCTCCAGAAAAAGATGATATGGCTATTATAGATATTTTATGGAGGGGACTCTTGCTCGGGTACAAGTTGACCTAAATAACCTCTGAGGTCTCTTCTAGCTGAGAATCTGTAGTTTTCATCAAGTGCCACTCTTATCTATGTTCTACCAAATTCCCTAAATGTGGTCCAGTCAATACGGTAGGGAATTTCCTCTTGGTCCCTTGGCATTATATAAGCACATATGTGACATGGGAGTTGGGTATAAAATCTAGGTTGTAAGTAGGGGAGACTGGGAGTATGGTGGTATTTTCTAGAGTAATAGAAAAATAACATAGAAGAAAGGAAGGAAATAAGCTTTTATCAAGCACCTATTTTGTGCAAGGCACAGCAGAGCTAAATGCTTTACAAATATTATTTCATCTGATCTTCACAACAGCCCTGAGAAGTTGGTTCTGTTACTTGCTCAGGGTCATACCATGAGTATCTGATTCTGGATTGGAACACAGGTCTTACTAACATCTTTCTATCCACTGTGCCACATGGATGCCCCTGTTTAGATGGATGGTATTGGGAAGTCAAGGAGGAAGATAATGAGTTTTATTTTAAACATGTAGAGTTTAATATTTCTCTAGAAATCTATTTCAAGATGTCCGTTAGGCAGTTAGAAATGTGAGATTAGAGGTAAGGAGAGAATTGACGGATGGATAAATAAATAGATCTGAGAATTATCTACAAAGCAATGATCATTGAATCCCTGAGAGCCAATGAGATTACCAAGTGACATAGTCTAGAACATCCATGATTATTAGAAAAGACATAGATGAATATATAACAAAGCTGACTGAGGAAGAGTTGTCCAAGTAAGAGGAAAACCATGGAAGACCATATGAAAACCAAGAGAAGAGAATATATCATGGAAATACAATGAATAGTTTCAAAAGTAGCAGAGAGGTCAAGAAAAATGAGGACTGAGAAAAAGTCATCAGATTTAACGATTAATAAATCATTAGAAACTTTAAAGAAGAAGTTCCAATCTAATGATAATATTGGAAGCCAATCTGCAGAGGATTTAGAAGACAATGAGAACAGAGGAAGCAGATAGACCTCATATAGATGGCTTTCTCAAGTAAAGTGGCCACAGAGGGGAGGAGTCATTCATTTAGTCAATAAATATTTGTTAAGCTCCTACTACAGAGAATATCTAGTGGGGATGGACAGACTAAGTGAGTGTGTGCATGTGGATTTGTTTTAAACATGAGAAGGGAGCAGTCATTGGAACATTTGTAAGCAATAAGTAATCAGCCAGTAGAAAATGAGAAATTAGTGAGAGTACAACTAGGTGACAAAGTCTTTAGAGCTCTGGGCTTGAAGTCAGGAAGGCTCATCTTCCTGAGTCCAAATCTGACCTCAGACATTGACTAGCTATGTGATTCTACGAAAGTCACTTGATCTCTGTTTGTCTCAGTTTCCTTATCTGTAGAATGAACTGGTGAAAGAAAAGACAAATCACGCCAAGATCTTTGTCAAGAAAATCCCAAATGGGGGACAGATGGGTATCTTGGTGGATTGAGAGCCAGGCCTAGAGATGGGAGGTCCTCAGTTCAAATCTGGTCTCAGATACTGCCTAGCTGTGTGACCCTGGGCAAGTCATTTAACCCCCATTGCCTAGCTCTTAAGGCTCTTCTGCTTTGCAACCAATACACAGTATTGATTTTAAAACCAAAGATGAGTTTTAAAAGAAAAATCCCAGATGTCACGAAGTGTCAGAGATGACTGAAAACTACTCAACAAACAAAAAACCCTCCAAGATTCTGATAACTTGTCTGTTTTAATAAGAACAACAACAATTTTTCCCAATTTTCCCCATGTGTTTAGTTAAGCTGAACTTTCACATGTTTATGAAGTCCCTTAAGGGACTCTATAATATTCCAGGGCATGTTGTAATCTGTACAATATTGCCCACAAAAAAGGAGCCTCTGAAGGACATCATTAACTACAGGGAATCCCCCTTGCATTTGGCTTAGGACATAGCACACTGCTCTGCATCTCCACAGGAATGGAAAACAGCTCTGATGAGTATATATCTTTCAAGTTCATTCCTCCTTTGCTTTCTAGTATTCAAAGGATCTTGGAACAACATTTGCTTCTGCTGTTATGGCTCTTGGGAAGACTTGAATGATTTTTAATGTGTTCAGACAAGACACCTTGCAGGAGGAGAGCCATGAAAGCTGTGCTTTGCTCTTCCTCCTGTATTTGTTCATGCACATTTGGTCTGTGACCATAGTAGTCCAGTCTTATGAGCTGGGAAGATCCATAAATATCATCTAATCCACTCCTTCATTTTATATACATCTAGAAAGGAGAAGAGACATGTTCTAGGTCACATCTAGAACAGGGCACAGGCAAGACTTGGAATCCTATGGTTCTTTGGGAGGGAGAAGGAGTGACTCTTGGTGGGAGGTGAATGGTGGATCCAATCTGGGATAAGGAAGGAGAGCAATGGGGAATATGGCACACCAAAGTTTGAAGGATCAGAACTCCCAGCACTTGATCTAGTGCTGACCTCCTGGCTTGAATCTCTTCTGCAATCAGTTTGGACCTCTCATCTCATTCTCTTATATTTCAGTGCTCTGAAAGTATTTTACCTCCCCTCCAACCAATCTGGTCTTCCAGATCTACTCTCTCACTTCTGAATCGGACCCACAGCCTCTATTCCCCAGCTAGGGAGGTCCTTTCCCGAACACCATTTGCCTAATTCCATGCACCAGTCTGCTCAGTTTCCTACAGGAAATAACAGAAGGCAGGCACCTTCGCTCCCAGAATAGGACTTTTTCTACCACATTCCTTGTTTCTCTTTGTTGTGACCCTGACATTTCGTTACTTTCCATTGTTGTAATTTCAAAATAAAAGCAGAGGAATTTAAAAATCTTCAGTGGATGAAATCCACAAATGGTGTTGTTCATCAGTGATTCCCTCGCAGTGCTGATGCTTTAATTGTGCGAGAACAAATCCTCTAACCCATTACTTTCCTTTCCCAAAGAGGAAAGAACAAGAGGAACGGAATGATCTCATCCCCTCTGGGAATCACTTTTCTCTATCAAGAAGGAAGTCTGTCTCTTAAAGTTGGTACCAATATTAGACGCTCAGCTGTCAGGTTCTTCTCACATTTATTCTGAATGAACACAACCCATCCATCAGTGCTTAAAGAGTTTTCTAACAGTACATTGACCTTGAATGTGGCACATTGATTTTCAGTAACGCATCGCAAATAGGGTCGTTACTGAGTCATCCAACAGTGAATGTGATTGGGAACAGATTTCTGGAATTCCAATACAGTGCCACCTGCCTCCGATGATGGATCAGCCTACTGTAAACCATCAATCCTCACCTAGCACTAAAAAATGTGACACCTGGACGAAATTTATCATTATGTACAGTGGGAGGCAAAACAAACGCATCTACCTGGGCTTTGTTGCACTGGGCCAGCCTGCAGGGACATCAACCTGTTTTGTTTACAACAGCATTTATTTACTCAGATGCTTCTTCTCCAGAAGCCCCGCACCCCCATTCCCCTAGGGGGTAGCACTGGTGACAAAGATGTAAGCACTATAGGGAATTAATTCTGCAGCCAAGATTGAGCGAGAGATAAAAAGTCTGGATCTTAAGCTGTTAGAGGTTAACACTGGATCAATTAAGGTGATTGTTTCCTAGATTGCATCGGACAAATATACACACACAAAGGGGATATTAGTGAAATAAGAGAGGAGGAATAAATAGAAATTAACTGATGCTAAAGTAAAAATCAAAATGGAAAATGATTTTATGTTCTTTTAAAATGTCCAACCTTTTTTTTTTTGCAAGAAAGGAGTTCATTCCAACTAGGAATTCATAATCTCTCATCCTGCCTGGGCAATAAGAGTTAGTTTTTGTCCCCCCTCCCCATAGACTTTAATTAGCCTGAGATAGCTTTATGGTCTTCAATATTCATAATTTTTACATTTTTCAGGGTTTCTGCTGATTATCATAGGTCCTAAGAGGGAAAACTGCTTTGAATGCAGGTTGTTCATATATGGATATGTTCTTATGTCTTAATGCTGCATTACCTGAGTATCAGTCATTTTACCCCAAATGAGTGTCAGTTCCCTTATCTCAGAAATGGAGATAATATTTAGACTACCTACCTCATAAAATTGCTGTGAACTCAAATGTGAAAGGCAAGTAAGACATATTGCAAGAGTGAAACATTAAACGAATGCACTACTGGTATTATTTTGCTTATGATTGTGCTCTTTTTTCTAGTGAAAGATGTCACATCCACGATTGCTAGAACTTCAACTACGGTGAGAAAATAAGGCCTCTGCCTCAAAATGTCCAAATTTAGTGAGCATCGCCAGGACTTACACTCCTTCAGCAGCATAGTAAACTAAACCTAGTTAGCAAAAGCAATTATTTAAAATAGGAAGTCACCAGATGTTTAGAATTTCTTTGCTTCCTCTTTCTGAGTTGCATCATTCCAGGTAGATAAAGAGAAACCTCACTGTGTCTTTGGGACCTTTGTCTCCTTTACACTTTCCCCTAATAGAATTTGTCTGAAAGCATTTAATTTGAGAGATTCATTTTCCTTCATGTTTTGCAGCATTTGTCTCCTTTGTTGTTGTTGTTTTTTTTTTTTTTTTTGCGACATGGATGCTGTATGGAAAAATGTAAAAATGTATGATTGAGCTGTGGTGTTTCCTGATGTCCTCTCTCTGAAAAGAACAATTGTGGAAACTTTTTAAAATATTCAGGCAAATTTTAGAGTCTGTTGTATTTTTTTCCCAATGTCTGGGACTGCCCCAGGCAAATGTCTGATGTTATTTGCCCCAGTATAGGAATTTCCTGCTCTATTTTCATTCTTATAAGACCTGTAATTCAACAGAAAGGCAGTCTACTAGAGTGAATGAAGGGAAGATCTCAGAATTAGTCGACAGTATTCAACTCTTGCCTTGAACATCTGATATGTGTAAGACTCTAGGTAAGTCATTTCTGAATGCCCCAGTCAGTTCTTTAAGACTATAAGTTACAAATCAGCTGTTCTAAATCAGTGAAGAAAGTTTAATCATTTGAAGTTTCTTATACCATGAGATCAAGGTAGAGAAACATCAGATTTTTAGAGACCTAAAAGGGACCTTAAGGGTGTCTAATGTAACTTATTTTATAGATGAGGGGATAAAGGCCAAGAAAGTGACTTGTTCAATCTAGATAATAAGCATTAGAGTCAAGATTTGAATTCAGGTTCTATGACTTCAGGAACAATACTCTTTTCACAATACCGATTCTCTCTCTTCTCTCTGTTTCTTTCTCTCTGACTTTTTTCTGTATGTCTCTGTCTCTGTCTCTCTCTCATTTGTAAACCAATCTTTAAGGGTTTATCTTTCTCTCCAAATAACATAGACTTGGTCAATATTGCCCTCACCAGTGACCACCTTAAAGTTAGTCTCTCAACTTGAGATTCAGCAGAAGCAAGGATTTGGGAAAAGTAGAGAGAAGTGTTAACACACAATGCAGGAAAAACCCAGGTAGTATCTTAGAATCAATAACACTTGAGCCTAGAAAAATTGGGCAACTCACGTAGGGAAAGTCTCTCTCTCTCTCTCTCTCTCTCTCTCTCTCTCTCTCTCTCTCTCTCTCACACACACACACACACACACACACACACATACACACACATTCTCTCCCTCCATCCACCCATCTATCCACCCATCTATCCATCTATCCTTCCATCCATTCATCTATTCATCCATCCATCCAACCATCCATCTATTCATCCAACCATCATCCAACCATCCATGCATCCATGCATCCATGTATGCATCCATCCATCTATCTATCTATCTATCTATCTATCTATCTATCTATCTATCTATCTATATTCTGTTGAGGCTCTTTTCATCAGTATTGCCTTACCCCTCTATTCTACTCTCTCAATCTCATGACTAAACTATGTATTTTATCTACCTCCTATCTAAGTAACCACTATAGAGACCCTAAAGTTGTCATTCTGATTGAGCAACAGCTGAAATGAAGGTAGATGTTGTCTTGTGAATCAGAATCTATTTCTGTATCCTGAAAATGGGGTATGAATCTGCAAGGTCAATGTGATACCACCAGGTTCAGTGGTACAGCTGGGCAAGCAGGAAAGGTCAGGCACCAGCATATATAAACAGGCCAGCTGCCACTGAGCTCCCCAACCTGAACCTCAGCCTCTTTACTTTTTCCCCATCATGTAGTCTTCTCTATCCCTAGAACATGCATTGTCTCTTTCCCAATTATTTGTCGCCATACCTATAATGTAATTAAAAGGGCATCAGATGTGAAATCAGAATTCTTGGATTTAAATCCTGGTTCTTCTACTTCCCACCTATGTGACCTTGACCAAATCATCCACCTTCAGTTTTCTCCTGGATGTGATATGAATTCCTTTTTATATTTTTTCTATTAAAATCTATTTTTGTCTCAACCAAAAAAGACAGGAAATAAAGAAGAAAAGGAGGGAAGGAGGGAGAGAATCTTTCTACTTGACCTGAAAAAGAGACAGAAATTCACTAGGAAGCTAGCAGGAATTCAGCCTTATAGATGGAGACACAGAGATACCAGGCCATGCATATGCCTGGGAAGCGGCTTTGCTTCAGCTCAGCTTCTAAAAGGTACCATTAGTACCTCTGTACTGGCACCAATTAGAAATAATAAAACTTCCTAAGATTTATATAACATGTTACAATTTGCCACATCTTTTATGTATCATTTAATCCTTATAACAATCTTGTTGGGCAGGTATTCTTATTTTCCTCACTTTACAGATGAGGCAACTGAGGTGGACAGCAGTTATGTCCCTCAATCTACCCTCAGAGAGTTATTAATTGTCCAAGGCAAGATTTGAACTCAGGGTTTCCTGATTACAGGTCCAGCACTCTAGCCACTAAACCATGGGAGAAGAAAAAAGAGAGAGGTCTTTTGATACCCAATCCAGTAAACTTTCCTCAAGGAGGTGACAGACATATAAAGCATCATCATGCCTATATCTAAAGTCCATCAGAGCTTGCTCACCACTAGTTTAATCCTTGAGGTCCCACAGTTTCCTCCATGCTGGGATGAAGCATCCATCTAGGAGGGTTCCCTTTGGAACAGGGTGAACCAAGGTGATTACGCATCCATACTTCCAAAGGAGCACCTTTGAGCACTGGTTGGGTAAGTGTGTAATGATATTTGGCTAATTATAAGTTGCTTGAATGAGAGAAGGGGGTGTCAGGGGTCTGAATTTCATAATTAATGTTTGTACGATACAAACCTAAACACAACATCCCTGTCTTGGGGTTGATTTCTGCTGTTAAGGGGACCTGAAAGGCTCACTGGCGGGTGATGGAAACAAACCCAAACCTGCAGTAGTAATGATAGGCTAGAGCCTAGTTCAAGCTGTGGGGATTTGTGGAGGTTTGAAAAGTGCCCATCTCCCTTTCCCTATGTAATTAGAGCTCCATGTTGGAGCAGATAACAGGCTTGCCCAGCAATATGAATGAGCATCTTCAGGGCTTCCCCTGGGACACATGGGAAGCGAGGAAACTATTTCCTGATTTTTGGAAGCTCTTCTCTCTTTAAGGGTCTAAAGATCAGAGACATTATCCCTTCCCAGAATATAACAATTCATTCCTTCATACCCATGCTTCAGCCTTACTTTGTGTAGACTTAGGAGAGGACCATGGACTTAGAGTTGATCGAGATCTTAGGGTTCCTCTAATGTGATCTCATTTTGCATATGAGGAATCTAGAAATTAAATGACTTGCTCAGGGTCACACAAAGAACCTTGTCTTGGAACTTGGGTCTTCTGGACTTCAACTCTAGTGCTTTCTCTACCCATCAGATTCTGTTTTGGACATATTGAGTTTAAAATGTTTAAAAGAAGAGATGAGATGTGAATAGGTAATCTGGATATCATAATTAAAAGAGGAAGAGGACATGATCCTAGGAAGCCCTTAACACTCCTTAGGTCCCCAACCCTTTTTTAATGCTTCTTAAAGGGTCTAGTGAGAAGTAATGTTTAGGATAATCAGAATCAAGGTCTCATAGTGGAGAATGCCTCAGACTTAGAATTATCTTAACACATTTTCATTCTTGGTTCTTCCTCTCTGTGTGATCACATTAAACTCACATACTGTCTTGCTGGGCATCAATTTCCTCATCTATAAAATAATAATCCCTATTATACCTACCTCACAGAGCCATTGGGAGAATTAAATGGGATAATGAATGAGAACATGCTGTGTAACTTTCCTATGAAGCCACGTATCAATGAATATAAGGGATTCTTATTATTGAAAATATAAGTGATATAGTAAAATGGCACTGTGGGTGCTCATAGGGATCGTCAAACTTAATTCTGCATAGGTTGGATTGGGAAAGAAGGTTAAATGAGAGGGCAGCCTTGGGGTAATTATTCTTGATACAAAGGCTGACCATCACAAGCTGAAGAGTTTCTGAAAGAAGCTGGAGGTTTTGCTGGTCTGTATATGAAGAAGGCAGATACATCAAGTGGAAGAAAGAAATGGCTTTTGAAAGAAGAAAGTTTTAGTTCTCACTTTACAACTGATTATGCAGTCTTGAGCACATTATATTTCCTATCCATTCATTAAAACTCCATTCAAATATCTTCTTCTCCAGGATACCCTCTCTGATTTTCCTGTAACAATTTCTGTAACCGTTGGCCCAGGTACTCTGTTAGTAACTTTACAGCTCTCTGATAAATGTAATTATTAATAATTAATTAATGAAAATTGTATTTCTGTCTTCTTTGCCTTCACTGCTCCCCTTGTCCCTACCACACTATGAGGAAGTTCTATAAGGAAAGGGATCTGTTTTAGCTTAACTTAAAACTGTCTTCCACCTACACACAACTGAACTCACTCTTAAAATCAAGTATCACTAGCAAGCCCAATGACTTTTTTCAGAGTTTCAAGCTTCATGAATTCTCTGCAGTATTTAATTCTGTGATTAATCACTCTCTTCTTCTAAATGCTGTCTCATCTTTGGGTTTGGGGAATGACCTCCCTAGGTTCTCTCCCCACATATCTGGCCACTATTTTTCAGTCTTCTGATGAATTTTTATCCATGATCCTCCCTCTAACTACGAATGTACCTCAAGACTCTAACATGGGCCAGCTTTTCTTCTTCTCTACTCCTTCATGGGGATCTTATCACCTCTGGTGGTTTCAGTTATCATCTATATGTGGAATAATGTCCAGTTGCTCTCCTGAACTGCAATCTCATTTCACCAAAATCTTTTTAAACATTGATTTAATTCTCTATTTTTAACTAGTACCAGATGGTTTTTATGATTGCAGCTTTATAACTGGATCTATAATGATTGTAGCTATTTCCCATTTCATTCATACATTTTTTATTTCCTTTATATTCTAGATATATTTTTCTCAATTAATTTTCAGCATTATTCTTCTTCTTCTTCAGTATTTCACTTTTTCAGCATTAATATTTTTATTTTATTAGCACAACCCATCCATGAACCCTAAATATTCCTGTAGCTTTTTAATTTTTTATTTATTTAAAAATATTTTGTAATTGAATCTATATAGGTATTGACTGTGCTTTGGAAAAATTGATTCCAAAATATTTTTTTCATTTTAGTTATTTTCAATCTGTCTTCTCTTTTTATTATTATCAGCTGGACTCTCTCTCTTTCTATCTCTCTCTCTCTCATATGTATGTGTATACATAGAAATCCTGTTGATCTTATGGATTTTATTTTGCAGTTTCTTATTTTCTTCAAGCTATTAATTATCCAAAATAATTTCTTTGAAGTATCCCCAGGATTTCCTAAATCAACCATTAAGGTTTTAGCAAATAGGAATAGCTTTATTTCTCTTCTTTGCCTGTCTTTATATTTTAAATTTTAATTTTTTTATTAGTTGCATCTCTTTAATTAGATTACATTTTACCACCATTGGTATTTAATAGATATAGTGTATTATAATCGATAGAGTGTAAGACTGAGTCTGTAAGATTGTATGCATGTGCTAGTCAATTGTATAAGCTACCTGAACCTCAGATTCCTGATCTGAAAAATGGGGCTAATAATAACTACTTTACAGAGTAATTAAATCTCTCTCTCTCTTTCTCTCTCTCTCTCTCTCTCTCTCTCTCTCTCTCTCTCTCTCTCTCTCTCTCTCTCTCTCCATATATATATATGAATAATATGTACACTATTATATGTACTATATACATGTTATATAGGCACACAAACACACACACATATATATATACATATACAGGTTAAAAACCTTGAAATACTAAGTATGAAATAATAACCATAATGATGATGATGATGATGATGATGATGATGATGATGATGATGATAGGGGAATGATAATGACATTCTCATCTTTTTTGTTAAAGTCTTGATAAATATGATTATGAGAAAAGTTTCTATCTTGATATTCTTTTATATCTATATAAAAGTGGTACACAATAGACAGCATATAAATTGTATATATTACACAAGTGAACAAAATAATTGCTTTCTATAATTGTATAAAAATACTGAGAGATAAGCTCATCTTCTATAGGATTCTCTGAAGTATTTTGGGATAAATCCAGCTTATCACTAGCACCATTATTAAACATTCATTGAATTAAATTGAATTGTATTTAATTGAATTAAATTACTCAATTTGAGTCCCAGTTTCTGTAAAATGGGCATGATATTACCTGTCAGCTCTCACAGAAAGATGACTAAGCTAAATTATGTGACACTGGCCTAACCATTTTCTGATGTTGGTGTTATGAGGAAAAGTAAAAAGAAGGGCACAGGGACAGTGAAGATGCCAGTACGACTAATGCTTCTGCCAATAGAGCAGAACAGTTTGGTTCCTGTCCTCTCTGAGAAGTTGGCTGGTTTCCAAGTTCTTCATCATGTGTGCTCAGAATTCAGGCTGTGTCTGGTGAGAAGCAGTAGATCGAAAAATGGTCCGTCTGGGCTGTCCAGCTATCTTAATGTCCAAATCAGACCAACAACACAATTGATTCAATTGACTGTGCAGAAATCAGTCCTGAAGACAGCTAAACACCTCAATCAATTTAGTTTCCATGCACAGACAGGCTCCCACTTTAATTTATAAGCCACAGGCTCATCTCTGTTCTTCCCTTTCCTGCTTTCCAAGTAAGAAACCTCCAGCCTGGATATTAGGCACGACAAGCCCTAAGCATAGGCTTATATTTTACTAAGGTTTTAGAAATAGGAACCATAGAGATCATCTCATCAATGAATCACATAATTTAAAATTTGGAAGAGACTGATTTTTCTTTAAGACTAGGATGATAGCATTATTGATTTAGAGATAGAAGGGAACTCAGAAATCTTTAAGTCTAATGCCAATGTTTTAGATATAAACCTAGAGATGTACAGGTCTACTAAGAGGTCACCTCATCCAACCTACGTCTGATCAAGAATCCCTTCTATAATATACTCAAGAAGGAGTCATTCAGCGTTTCCTTGAAGACTTCCACTGAGCGCAGAGCTACTATCTCCAAAGGTAGCCCATACCATTTTGAAATAGCTAGAATTATTAGAAAGTTTTATCTTACATTAAACCCAAATTTGCTGTTTCCAAATTCCCAGTCCCTGGACCTTCTTTTGCCCTGAGGTGATGGAGGAAGCAGGATATGTCTAGTCTACTTCTACTTCCTTCAATCAAAAGTCTACTTCCATCCTTCAAACCCTTGAACATCAAGGCTCCTTTTTACTCCTCTCCTCAGATCTCCTCTTCTTAAAAGTAAACATGTACACTGCCTTCAGCCAATACTCATGTGGCAGGAACTCAAGGTCCTTCAGCATTCTGATTGCCTTAGTTTAGACACTCTTCAGCCTAACAAAATCTTTCCTAATTGATTTTCAGAGTTCTTCTATAGGTTTCTTCAATTTAGGTATTCTCTCCCATAAAGCAGATTGCAACACAGCCATGTCTACTCATCCTGTATGGTATGTTACAGTGCCTGAGGACCCTGGCACATTGGAAAAATGTGCTGGACTTGGAGTCAGAAGACTTTGATTCAAATCCCCAGCTTTGATATTTATATTCTTTAAAAAATAATCTTTAATTTTTATCTTAGAATCAATTCTCTAAGTATTGGTACCAACGTAGAAGAATGTAAGAGCTAGGGCATTGGTGTTAAGTAATTTACCCAAGAAGTGTCTGAGGATAGATTTGAACCCATCTCTAGGTCTGGCTCCCTCTAGCCAACTAACTGCCCCTGCAATTGATTTTCTATATAATCTTGGATAACTCTGTTATCCTCTATGAACTTCAGTTTCATCCTCTAAAATGAAAATGGTTAGGTCTTATGGCCTCTTCCATCTAGATTTTATATTTGATTCTTGCTAGAGACAGAGAGATGGTAGCATTTTATCAGCAAATTAGGCTACAAGGCAAAAGTTGAAAATATTACTAGCCTTTCCCATAGGTTGCTAGTTCACTATCACAAAACTGGATATTTATTATTAATGGAAGGAGTTTAGATACATTTATTCATAGAAAATAGCAAAGGCCCCTTGACAACTGGGAAGGCTTTGGCTATATCCAACTGTCAATTTGTTAATTATCTAACTTCATTCTAGGAATTTTTTAAAAGCTCTCTGGTTTTATCTACATAGCTCCAACATGGGAAAAATAATTTTAATTAGTTACTTGACATGGCATAAAATGCCTTCCCCATTTCCTCCTATTTCATCAAAGGAAGATCCTAAAATTTCAGCCTGAAATGTGATTTTAAAATTCTAAATTCAGTTAAACAGCTAATATGTTTGACAATGGCTACAGTAAGCAATTGACAAAAAAGGATTTCCCCAACCAGAGGTTGAAAGAGGAGGTAACACGATGGAATGGAAAGAAAACCATAATGGGAATCACGAGATCATGAGATCAAGAGCTTCACACTCTTCTACAAATGTAGGAATAACTAAGGTAGATCAGTGCCACTTGGATAGAAACTGGGGTAAGGAGTAAGGAGGACTTGAGCTAAGATCTGGTCTACTATTTAACTACTGGTTATTACTTATCTGTGTGACCTTGGGTGAAACATTTAACTTCTGTTTGACTCAGTTTCCTCAACTGTTTAATATAAACTATAACGGCATCTGCTTTGTAGGTTTGTTGTGAAAATAAAATGAGATAATTTTTTATAAAGTGTTTAGCACAGTGTCTGGCACATAACTGGTGCTTATATAAATGCTTATTCACCTAACCACAGACAACTCATTTTTATTCTATATATTTCAGTTTTCTTATCTTCATAAAATTAAGGTTTGCATTAGATTATTTCTAAATTCCTTTTCACATCTAACATTATTATGATTGTTAAATGGAATTTTAACTTTCTATATTGTGTCATAAGGATGGGTTCACAGATGCAATTTGATTTAACAAACATTTATTATTAATCAATTATTTGCAAGACACTATGCTTTGTCCTGAGGATGCAAAGCTGGAAAATAGAGACATCCCTCACAAAAGGAGTTTACATTCTATAATACGTAAACCCACTGAACTTAAGAATCCTCCATAAGTGAAACAGATAATCGCATCCAAAGAGAAATGTGAGAAGTATATGGAATCTGAAACTCCTGGACTTAGGAACTGATGAGATATAGTTCTGTTGGTTAATAGTTAACAACCAGCTCCTCAGAAGGCAAAATGTACCCTGGCTACACTTTTAACTTTAATCTGTAGTACTCACATTTTTTTTTACCACTTCCAATTGTCTAAATGATTGACAAAAAAAACTAATCAAGAACCATTGTGTGATGTTTTCTGATATCCAACATGTGAATGCTCACATTGAAAAAAAATTAACAATTAGTTTCCTTAGAGAAGATTAGTGCATTCTAACCTACCTCTAGATGAGAAAGTGAAAAAAGAAAAAATCTAACTGTTGCATAGAGATTGAATGACTTGGACAACTAATTGTTGCACCCCCCAAAATTATCTGATCTACACAATTCCATGAAGAAAATGCACAAATGTGCCTGTTCTGCTCTTTGAGAACCATCTAAACTAATGTCTATGGTAGAGATTCTTAAACTGATTTCAAGACATTTGAGAATCTCTAGCCATCCATAGAGAGTATCATAAGGTTATTTATTTTAAAAAATTCTTTAAGCAAGAGGAATTTAAAAAGATTGATGTACTGTCTGTTGCTCTTAAGGAGGACAGAGGATGGAAACATTTGCACAATTAAACAAACAATACACTGGGCCTACTCCAAAAAGTTCATTGGTCTAAATGATTCCTAAACAATCAGTCAACTCACTGGTTTTAGGAAAAAAAAATATCATTATCCCATTAAAATTCTGGGAAATCAGTTCTTTGGTATCATGTTGACCAAACAATGGACTAAGAGAAGGAATAATTTTCATTCATTTCTTTGGACCTTGTAAGATCCCAATGATTCAAAACAACCCATAAAGGCTCTGCTTCTTCTGCAATTATTTCTTGCTTATGTTAACATGGAAATAGTCATTGTTGGAGGGAGCCATTTATGTGTTTCATTTTAAATTCTTGTATTTTCTATAAGAAAGTCTGGGAGCTATTTCCATCCTTTAGGGAGCTTCCTACTCATTTGCTTAGCATTTTACTGATTTGCTTACTAATCTCAGGCCTTTTAAAACACACTTTAGGGTACCTAGTAACTAGCTGGACTTCAGAAGCAAGAATTTTACTTACATCTTCTATTCTATTTTATAACAAAATTGCCAGACTGCCACCTAAATTACCTATTTAGTCTACTTAAGTGAACCAGAGAGATTATGGCAGAGTCATTGGGATCAATGGTTGAGAATTAAGGTATTTAATATAGTCCAAATTAAATGATAAAAATAGAAGAGGAGAGAGTGAGTACAAAGTCACTTTTGTCAAATATTTTGGAGTGGTGTGATGGTGAAAAGGAATTAAACTTTTTCTGCGTGGTCCCAAGAGACAGAACTAGGAGGGAAAGAGAAAGATTATAGAATGGTAGATCTCAAGCTCAGAACAAAAAGGAACTTTCTGATAGAGTTGTCCAATAATGGAATGGGCTGCCTCTGGTTGTTAGACGTTCATAGATATAGGGCTGGGATGAATTTCAGAGATCATCTAATTTAACTTTCTCCCTTATAGAGGAGATAAATGATGCTGAAAATGGTTAAGTAACTTGCCCAAGATCATAAAAGCAATAAACATATGAAATAGAACTTGAACAGTCAGTCCTCTGGGGGTCAGAAGAGTTGGGTTCAAGTTTTCTTCAAATGCTTAGTTTAAATGCTCTTTCCATTTTCATTAACTGTCTATATTATCTGAGCAGACATAGAGCGTATGCCAAAGACAATATTCAGAGTTCCCCATTATAACAGGTGTCCCATAGATACCATAAAACCACTTAGAGATGCTGTGGATGAGGGAATTTCTGATTTTATAGAATTTTAGAGTGGAGAAGGACATCAGCAGCCATTTAGTACTACCCACAAATGAATGAATTCCCATTAAAATATCATTCCTGACAAATGATTATCTAAGCTTTGCTTCATGACTTCTGAAAAGGAGGAACCTACCATGTCTCAAGGCAGCCGAAGCCACTTTTGGATATCTATAATCATTAGAAAGTTTCCCCCACCCCAAACCAAACCTAAACTTGCTTCTTTGCAACTTTGACCCATTACTTCTGCCTTAGGTCAAGTCTGGAATATATCAGCTCTGAAATGCTTTCTAATTCCAGGATGCTAAGAGTCTCTTTGATTTTATAGCCCCCTTAAGGGAGGGTCTGAGGTTCATAAAGGACAGAAGTTTTTATATTGTAGCTTGTACTGTTTGTCCTTCTGTACTACTATGCCCTGTTAGAGCCAGGAGTAGGAGTAAATAACATAAGCATCCACTTAGGGTACCACTTAAAGGAAGGGGCAATGAGTGACTTTTTATAACACGGTTTCAAAATATGCACTTTTAAACTGCTATGACATCCTACTCTCTATAACTTGTTGGGATTTAATTGATTATCTCCAGTGAAGGAAGAGTAATAAGTTTGTAGTCTTGACTATGTTGTGCTCCCATATCCACTGATTTGGTATCTGCTGGTTCGTTACCCATAGTTAACCACGGGGGAGTCGGATGAAGATAGAAAATTTGGAAAACTCAAGAAAATAAAAATAATAAATAAGTTATGCTTCCAACAGCCCACCAAGTGACTACAGGCTACAATATGGTGAAATTCCCTAGCCCGTTACGTGACTCATTTTTCTGTGCCTCTAGAGTTCTCTCTGATCACCTTTGTTGCAGTGCTTTTGTTTAAGAAAGCCTTATTTACTGTAACATTGTCTCTAAAGTACAGGAATAAGAGTGGTAGTAGTACTACTATTGTCCCCCTGTATCCACTATTCATTAATACGTTGTTTCAGGGACCTACTGATTCAGTTAATTGCAGCTAACAAGTAACTGTTCACTTACATCTCTGGTTTCAGTCATCCATTGCTGGTCTTGGAACATATTGCCAATGGATATGGGAACCCTACTGTACTTTGTTGGATGGACTCTACTTTACTGGATGGACTCTACCTTTAATAGACACTAAAATACAACAAAAATTGTAAATTTCCTCTCCAGTCCATCCTTCACACAGCTACCCCAGTTATCTTCCTAAAGTACCTATGGCAACATTTAAATCATGCTCATGAAATCTAATGGATACTCATGAACCTAGCTTTGAAAGCCTTCCACAATCTGCCTTCAAGCTACTTTTTCAGCTTTACTTCATTCTAGGTCCCTCCAGATACTCTTCACTGCAGATTAAATACTCTAAAGCTGGTTCTTGAATTCAGCACATGATCATTTTTGTCTCTCTTAATTCTAGAAAGCTGTTTCCTTTGCCCTCTTTACCTGCTCTACCATTCATATATCTTCTCTCCCTTCAATCCATAGAACTTTCCTTGATAATTGATCCAGGAATTATACTTTCAAGTGAAATATTTCTCCCCTACAACTTGGTCTCTCTTTTGTCCTCTTCACCCCCTTCTTTATATTCCCCATCTGTGCAGACATTATCTCCCCTTCAGTTGAATATAATTTCCTTGAGAGAAGGTATTATTCTAAGGTTTGCTCTCCAGAACTGACAATGCACCTAAGTCCTCAGAATTCGCATTCTATTGGAGCTCTTGGGGGGCATATAAATCTTACAACTACTTGGGGGGCTCCCATGCTTCTGCCTTAAGCCTTATAGTTTTCCTCCATGAAAAGAAAAGCATTCTTGGCTTGTCTCCTATAAGACCCTGCCTCTAAACCTTGTCTGCTCTCCCTTCTTGTATCAGTGTGCTCAAATTCATTTGCTATAAACAAAGAATATGAAGAATTGGCCCAATTTTCACTCTCCTTGCAGATGTTTTGACATTGTTCTCATCCCTTACTTCACCTTACTGTTGATAGTCTGGGATAAATGGAAAGCAAGGTGCTCTGGGTGGGAGTGAGCCTCAGACAACCCTCCTGCTTTCAAGCACACACACAGCAATATTAGTGATCCAGAAGTGTAATAAGGTTTGAACTAAAAAGACTAGAATCTAAATTAGACTTTTGTCGTCAACTAAAGAGCTTAATGATGAGAAACATAAAATCAATATTTTCTGATAACATGGGCATCTTACACACACAGGTCATGGTGCTCTAGGGGCACGAATAGGCAAGGTGAGCAGTAGATCTGACATGGCATGACCCTGACTAGAATCACTGACTCTCAGAACCAGTACTCAGAAGATATCCTGGCCAAACTCTACCTGGATTTCTATAACTTACACAAATAGTTCTCCAGTCTCTAGTTGATTCGGAACTCATTATTTACCAAAGGTGTCCCTTCTATTTGGGGGTAGGTATATTGATTGGGAAATTGTTTCTTTATAGATAGGTAAAATATGCTTCTCTGCAACCTCCATCTCTACATCAACCCACCTAATCCTAGTTCTGCTCTTTAGGTTAAAGCAAAAAGCTCTACTAATAGTTGGAAATATATTCTTCTCTTTTCTGTGATTCTCCAATTCTTTCTATCCTGTCTGGCTAAGTAAAGAGTCTAAGAATAAGGTATGGTAGGAGCTTGGTGGCTGGGTAGGCTTGTTGGGAGACCAGCCAAGTAGGAGGTAGTTCTATCAGGTGTGGAATCACTTAGCTTAGAGAGGAGAGGAAGAGGGAGAAAGGGGTGTCACAGGGGACTGGGAAAGGAAAAGGAAGGTCATCAGAGGAAGCTACCCAGACTGGCTGGGCTGTGCCTGTCACACTTCCCATCAACACTCACTGTCCAGCAGCTTTCCTTTCTCACTGGGTCAGCTTCCAACTGTTCAGGCAAGAAATAGAAATAGAGGGCTTTTTAAAAAATCGCTAAAGATGGCCCATTATTTTTAACTCTATTTATATGATGAAAAAGGAGGTTTGTCAATGCTAGAGAAATAGGCAGAGATCTTGCTCTCCAATCATACTTTAGTAGGGGCATCCTGATGACCTGGAAAACACTATGGTCATGGAGTTAAGAGATGTGAATTAGGGTGTTGGTTCTGACCATTACTAACTGGGTGACCAAAGAGAAATTGAAACTTTCTTCAAGGAGTTTATATTCTACTAAACTAAATATTATTGGGAGAAAGTTGAAAAAAAAAAGCCACACAACATTTTACTTAAAGAGCTGTAGAAATGCCATGGCTTATATTGTTATTACAGTAACAAATAGATGTGGTGCAGTGAATAAAGGACTACCTTGAAATTCAAGGCAATTGAATTCAAGTTATGCTTTGGACACATGATGGTTGAATGAACCTGGATATGTCACTTGCCTTTTTAGTCACTGAAACTATATAATACAGAGCATTTGCAGTTCTGTACAGCTAAGAAGGAATTTCCCCACTGGGAATTCCTTATAGCATGTTCAGTAATTTCAGTTGCTTTCAGCTCTTCATGACTAAATTTGAGATTTTCTTGGCAGATCCTTGGGTAGTTTGCCATTTCTTTCTTCAGTTCATTTTACAGATGAGGACCTGAGGTAACCAGCATCAAGCAACTTGCTCAGGGGTTACAGAACTAGTAAATATCTGAGACCAGATTCGAACTCAGATAAAGGAGTCCTCTTGAGTCCAGACTCTGTCTACTATACCACCTCACTACCCTAGCAGATAGTAATAAAACCAAACCCAAAAGTTTTATTCTTAATGTGTCTCTAAAGATTTGTGAATTATAGGGCTGATGGCATCCAGGAGTAAACACACCCGGATTTACTTGTGGCCAAAACAAGAAAAAATTTATGGAAATATCTCCTCATCTATTCCAGGCACTGTTCTTCTTTTAATCATGGCTCCCACCTTGGCTTTGAGTCACACTGGATTCATTCCGCTTGTAGACTTTGAGATCTTTTAAAAATAGAAATGGTTTTCTATTTCACCAACCTTCTACTTAAGAAGTTCTTTTTAATAGGCATATACAATTCCATATCTTACCCTAAACAAATTTATGATCCTTTTCTTCTATGATCTATGGAGAACTAGAATCCCAGATTGTCAAAGGTAGAAGCAAATTTTTTTGGAGAGCAACTATAGCAATCCAATACAGGAGTAAGTCTCCTCTATGATATCACCAAGAAATGTTCATCTGACCTTGATGACAAGACCACCAGTGATGAAGAATGAACTAATTCTCAGAGAGGGAGAGAGAGAAGGATTCTACTTTCTACCAGCTAAATTTGTTAGGAAGTATGATTAACTGTCTTCCTTTGATTTCCACCTAGGTGATGAGGCGGATAAAGTGCAGGACTTGGAATAAGGAATATCTGAGTTCATATCCCACCTCAAATAATTACTAGCTATGTGAACCTGAGAAAGTTACTTAATTTCTTTGTTCCTCAGTTTCATCATCTGTAAAATGTGGATATTGGATAATTACACAATAGCATAATCACAAATAAGGTGGTTTCTATTCCTTGTTGTAAGGATCAAATGAATTAATATATGTTAAGCATTTTAAACTCCTTACATTATATAAGCTATTTATTATTATTATTATTTAGTAGTTCTGTTCCTTGGGACCAATCTTGAAAAGTTTATAGCTTTTTTCCATGTGACAGCACTTCAAATAATTGAACATGAGTATTATGTTCTGTTAAATCTTTCCTTTTCTAGGCCAAGTACCTCCCATTACATCAAATGATCTCATGGAGTCATTTCACATGCCCTCACCATTCTGACCATCTTCTTTTGGATGCTTTACTACTTGTTAATGGTTTTTTATTTTATTTTTATTTGAAAATTTTTATTTAATTAATTGATTTAGAATATTTTTCCATGGTTATATGAATCACGTTCTTTCCCTTGCCTCCACCTAACCCCGCTCCTGTAGTCAACGAGCAATTCCACTGGGTTTTACATGTGTCATTGATCAAGACCTATTTCCATATTATTAATATTTGCACTAGGGTGATCCTTTAGAGCCTACATCCTCAATCATGTCCCCATCGACCCACGTGATCAAGCAGTGGTTTTTCTTCTGTGTTTCCATTCCCACAGTTCTTCCTCTGAATGTGGATAGCGTTTCTTTCTCATAAGTCCCTCCGAATCGTCCTGGATCATTGCATTGCTGCTAGTAGAGAAGTCTGTTACATTCAATTGTGCCTCAGTGTATCTGTCTCTGTGTACAATGTTCTCCTGGTGCTCCTTTCACTCTGCATCAATTCCTGGAGGTCATTCTAGTTCACATGGAATTCCTCCAGTTCATTATTCCTTTAAGCACAATACTATTCCATCACCATCAGATACCACAATTTGTTTAGCCATTCCTCAATAGAAGGGCATCCCCTCATTTTCAATTAATGGTCTTTTAAAAAAGTAGCATTTAGAACTGACAATATTCTTCTAGAAGAAGTCATATGAGAACAGATACCTCAAGGACTACCTAGATTTTGTTATGAGGCTTCTTTTGAGGTAGCTCAAGTTCAGACAAGGCATTTGTCTACTGAGTCAACCAGAGCATTTTTTTCTAGTGATGGGCTCCACGTTTTAGGGAGGATATTGGCAAGTAGAAGTTTTCAGAAGAACATTACCTGAATTGTGAAAGGACTTGAGAACTTGCTACATGAGAAAAAATTGGAGAAGCTAGGAATGATGAGCTTGGAACAGAGAAGACTTAGTTTGTGTGTGGAGGGTGATGGAGAAAAAGATTCCATGTGTATTTGAGCATTTGAAGGACCTCATTTTGAAGAGGGAATTAATTTATTTTGCTTTGCCCTAAAGAATAGAATCAGGAGCATTGATTAGCAGTTGAAAAGAGCCAGATTTAGGTTTTATAGAGCCATCTTAACTTGGAAAGAACTGCTTTGGGAGGTGGGGGTAGGTGGTTCTCTCTCCTTGGGAGTCTGGAAGAAAAGGTTATATAATTCCTTATAAAATATAGTTTAATCTTTTTTCACTTTCTATTCAGTTTATTTTTTTCAATTACATATAGAAACAATTATTTCAACAGTAGCTTTCTGACCTTTTGTAATCCAAATTCTCTCCCTCCTTCCCCTCTCCTCTCTCAAGACAGTAAACAATCTGATATAGCTTACTCCAGTGTTGCCATGCAATACAACTTTCATTTTCCTCATATCATGAAAGAAGACTCATATAGTACATGTCAGAAAAAACATAAAGGAAATAAAGCAAGAAATGATAATGGTTTGAGCTGTGTTCATACTCTGATAGTTCCTTCTATGGCTGTGTATATCATTGGTCATCATGATTCTCTTAAGGTTTTCTTGGATCCTTGGACAATTTAGTCCTTCAGAATTGATCATCATATAAAAAACAAAACTATATTTTTCTCTTGGTTTTGCTCATTTAACTTTGCATCAGTTCATACAAGTCTTTCCAAGGTTCTTTTTTCCCTGAAATCATCCTGTTTCTTGTTTCTTCTGGCAAAGTAATATTCCATTATAAATATATACCATAACTTGTTCAGTTATTCACCAATTAATGGCCATTCTTTTCATTTCCAATTTTTTGCCATTACAAAGAGAGCTACGATACATATTTTTGTACACATAGGTCCTTTTCCCTTATCTGTGATTCTGTGATCTCTTTGGGCTAGAGCCTTGGTATTGCAGAGTCAAAGGCTAGGCATGGTTTTATGGTCCTTTGGGCATGATTCCAAATTGCTCTCCAGAATGGTTGTATCAGTTCATAGCTCATCAACAGTGCCTTAGAATTCCAGTTTTCCCACATCCCCTCTAGCACTTATTTTCCATTTGTGTAATTTTGACCAATCTGAAAGTATGAGGTGCCATTTCAGAGTTGTTTTAATTTACATTGCTCTAATCAGTGGTGATTTGGAGCATTTTTTCTTATGACTATAGATGGTTTTAATTTCTTCATCTGAGAACTAAGGCTCTATAACTTTGTCAGGGTGAGTCATGTCAGGGATTTTTTGGTGGCACAGTGGATAGAGCACTGGTATTGAAATCATGAAGCCCACTTGAGTCTAAATCTGGCCTTAGAAACTTGCTAGCAAGTCACTCAATCTTTGTCAGCCTCAGTTTCCTCAACTGTTAAGTGGAGATAATTCTACCACTTGCCTCCCTGGAATGTTGTAAGAATCAAAAGATATTTAACACAATGTCTGGCACATTGTAGGTGCTACATAAATGGTAACTATTATTATAGCTTTTATTCATGCACTTGTGACAGGGGACCTAGATGGCCTCTGATATCCCTTCTAAGTGCGAGATCCTGTGATTGTGGGAACATTTGCTGTTAGACTGACAGCTTAGCTATATATACAGATAAAACTTCACAGAAGAGACAACTAGAAGCTACTATATCTGTGTGCCCATATTTGCCAGTAAGCTTTTTATAAAATTGGTAGCTTTACAACATTCACATTCTACTTACTCAACTTTTACTTTACGGTGAACACTCTCTACTGATTTGTCACTTTTTTGGGGTAAGATTATGTCTCTGAGTAAGCTGATTAGTCTTAGACTGATTGTTTTAAAATAACTCAAGCAGCATCTGAATTTATTTACATACATGATATTGCCTTCTATAAACACAGCTGTACGCCGAAAGAAAATTCCACAGTATTTTAGGAAGTGAAGCCAACAGTTTAGCTGTAATAAAGGCAGCCTTCACATTCTCCCTCTTCTTTTCTGGACTGGGTTTTGCTCAGAGGATTGGGCAGAAATAGTCACTGCCCAGGAGGCCTACAGGTACTTGGGGAATGGCGTGATAGCAGCTGCAGGGTGCTATATCCTGGATGCTGCCAGGAGCTATCTTTATTAGGAATGACTCTTTGTAAAGAATCCTGAATTAGGGGAAAAGCTCAGGCCTAGGAGAGAGAAGTCTTGGGTTTAGGGTTCCTCGGACTGCTTCTTACAGAGTTGTGAGATGTTGGGTTATTAGCATCCTTTCTTGGGCTACAGTTTGGATATGGCTAAAATGAAGGGGTCAAACTCACTCATTTCTCAGTTCCCCTCTAACTCTGGCATTCTATGTGGCAATACTGGAATTCCAGAGCCAGTGGGTACAGATGTTTCTATTTAAAATATTCTTTCCTCCCATAAGCCCTAGATCTCTACACCTGAATTGTTTTGGAGAAATCCATATCTATCAGTCTCTATAGACTATATACACATATGTTATGTGTGTATATATATATATATATATATACATTGTACACATATATACACATTTGTATATGGAGAAAGAGTATTTGTGTAACAGATAAAGATAGAGGAGTGAGAGAATGTGAGAGAGAAAATGAGAGAGAAAGAGGGAAGGGAGGAAGGAAGGAAAGAAGGGAAGAAGGAAAGAAGGAGGAAAGAAAGAAAGAAAGAAAGAAAGAAAGAAAGAAAGAAAGAAAGAAAGAAAGAAAGAAAGAAAGAAAGAAAGAAAGAAAGAAAGAAAGAAAGAAAGAAAGAAAGAAAGAAAGAAAGAAAGAAAGAAAGAAAGAAAGAAAGAAAGAAAGAAAGAAAGAAAGAAAGAAAGGGAGGGAGGGAGGGAGGGAGGGAGGGAGGGAAGGAGGGAGGGAGGGAAGGAGGGAGAGAAGGAGGGAAGGAATGAAGGGAGGGGAGGGGAGGAGAGAGCTGAAAGGATGGAAGCAAGGAAGGAAAGGAAAAAAAGAAGGGAGGAAGGGAGGGAGGAAGGAAGGAAGGAAAGAATGGAGGAAGGGAAAGAGGAGAGAGGGAGGGAAGGAATGAGGGGAGGGTGGGGAGGAGAGGGATGGAAGGAAGAAAGGAAGGAAGGGAGGGAAGGAAAAAAGGAAGAAAGGAAGGAATGGAGGAATGGAAAGAGAGAGAGGAGAGAGGGAGGGAAGGAATGAGGGGAGGGGAGGAGAGGGCTGAAAGGATGGAAGCGAGGAAGGAAAGGAAAAAAGGAAGGAAGAGAGGGAGGGAGGAAGGAAGGGAGGAAGGAAGGAAGGGAGAAATGAAAAGGAGAAGAGGGGAGAGAGAAGGAGAGAGGTAGGTAAAGTGAAGAGTAAGAAACTTCCCTAAACCCTTAATGGTCAAGTCTACATCCTTAGTCTGTCTGGTTCCCTTGTAATAGATACATTTAATACATTATCACCATCCATAATTGTAGTCCATAATAATGCAGTCTATGAACATAATGCAGTCCTTTCACACAGGGTAAACAGATTTTGCCATAATGTCTGCTCTCCTGGAGTAGCTTCTGAGAACCTCGGGTCACTTCCAGACCATGAAGAGGCATTGAGAGAGACTGTAGTTTCTCTCAGTAGAACATGAACTCCTTGATACTAGGATGATGTGACTCATCTTTGTATTCTTATAGTCATGCAAATTGTGGATACTTAAGAAATATCTTTCAAATGGAACCAAGGATTAGTGGGTAGGTCCCCAAAACAGGTATTACTGGCTTCAAGGGTGGATCTCTCTACATTTGTTCATGCTGACTGTCTAAATGGAAAAGTAAAACAAGTATATTCAAAGAAGGTGTAAAGAGGAGAAAGCAGAGAATTGTTTAGGAGTTTACTCTGACCAAGAACTACAGGCACAAACTGATTAGATTTGTCTCTATAATTTTAAATGTCAATTTTTTACAAAATCTTCTATAACTAGGGTTTTCTGTTTTCTTCCTATGTCACTCACTAATCATAATTCAATAATTAATTTAAAGAGGGCATATATGGTTTGAGTTATTCACTTTATTTATAGTGAATTTTATGGTGAAATTTATTTATGGTAAAATTTATAGTGAAGTTATTCACTGTAAACAATTTTAAAGCATGATATACTAGGCAGAAGGCTAGATTTCCCCTCAGGGGACCAGAGTTCAAATCCTGATTCTGACTTTTACTAGACATGCAACCCTAGACAAATCACTCCACCCCTATGAATTTGTTTTCTTCTGAGGGTGCGATTATTTGCCTTTGTCCTCTCAAGGAATTGTTGTGAGGAAAGCCTTTTGTAAACCTCAAAGCCTTATAGAAATGGGTACTGTCAATAAAAGACTGTGAGTTAAAAAATAAATGATTTTTTGCACTATCTACTGGAATAAGTGGGCACAGATAGGGTGACAAAAGTGTGGGACACAACTTCTGTCATCAAAGAGCCTACAATCTAATTGGAGAAGAAAAAAACACTAAAATACTCAAATGTTCCTACAATCTCACCAATATGGGTATTTCCTCCCTAAATGCAAATAACCAACTGTCTACCCATGCCCATCTTATGCATTTCTTATCCCTTTATCTCCACAAGCTTCTTACAGGACATGAATGGAAAGGAACTTACTGCACCATAAATAAAAAACGATGGATGTGAGATTATAAAAAAGCATGGAGAAAACTTACATAAACTGATGCAAAAGGAACAGAATCAAGACAACAAAGTGTCCAATAACAGAAGCAATAAAGATATGAAGAACAGCAACAACAAAATCTGAATGCTGTGAAATTATAATGATGTTTAGCTCAGAAAAATGATAAAATAATAATAATTGATAATAATTTTTAGTGCTTTAAGGTTTGTAAAGTGCTTTAAAAATATCTTTAAATGTTATCCTCACAATAGTCCTGGGAAGTAGTTGCTCTTATCTTCATCTTACAGATAAGGAAACTGAGACAGGCAGTGTTGTTGAGTGATCACTCCTGTTTTATATAGCTAATAAAATTTTAAGGCAGGACAAACTCAGAAACTTCCAAGTTCCAAGTTTTGTGCTCTGTCTCCTATACCACCTAACTGCCTTCCCACTTTTTAAACTTGGAGAGTATAAAACCCTGAATACATTGTGACATTTTTGAGATGTGCTGGTTAGTGTTTATTCTACATTATAGAGGATGATTCTGTGGAAAGAGAGGGTATGTAATATATATATATATATATGTATATGAAATTTGAGGTATTGTATAAAATATAGATACATATATATTTTTAAACTTTTGCCTTTCATCTCAGAATCAATTGATTCCAATGCAGAAGAGCAGTAAGAGCTAGGCAATGGGGATTAAATGACTTGATCAGGGTCACAGAAGTGACTGAGGTCATATTTGAATCCAGGACCTCCTGGCACTAGGTCTGACTCTAGCTGCCTCCAACAATACATATTTTTTTCTTTTAAATTAATTTATTTAGTCAATTTAGAACATTATTTCTTGGTTACAAAAATCGCATTATTTCATTCCCTCGCCGCTCCCCACCTTTCCCACAGCTGACATGCAATTTCCTTGGGTATTAGATGTGTCCTTGATCAGAACCTATTTCGATGTTGTTGGTGTTTGCATTAGGATGTTCATTTAGAGTCTACATCCCCAGCCATATCCCCTTGACCCATGAATTTAAGCAATTGATTTTCTTCTGTGTTTCTGCTCCCACAGTTTTTCCTCTGAATGTGGATAGTTTTCTTTCTTGTAGATCCTTCCAGAGTGTTCAGGATCACTACTTTGCCTCTAATGGAGAAATCCATTACATTCCATTGTACCACAGTGTAATCAAAATTATTTATTTTACATTTTGTGATTTTTTCTAACTCTTGCTTGGTCTTAAAGTCTTTCCTTTCCCAGATATCTGACATGTATACTATTCTGTGTTCACCTAATTTACTTATGGTCTCTTTCTTTATATTCAAGTCATTCACCCATTTTGAGTTTATCTTGGTGTAGGGTGTGAGATGTTGATCCAAACCTAATCTCTACAATACTGTCTTCCAATTTTCCCAGCAGTTTTCATCAAATAGTGGATTTTGGTACCAAAAGCTGGAATCTTTAGGCTTATCATAGACTGCCTTGTTGAGGTCACTTTCCCCAAGTCTGTTCCACTGTCCTCCTTTCTGTGTCTTAGCCAGTACTATATTGTTTTGATGACAACTGCTTTATAGTATAGTTTGAGTTCTGGGACTGCAAGGCCCCCTTCCTTTACATTTCTTTTCATGATTTCCCTGGATATCCTTGATCTTTTGTTCTTCCAATTGAACTTTGTTATGATTTTTCTAATTCAACATAAAAGTTTTTTGGTAGTTCAATGGGTATGGCATTAAATAAGTAAATTAATTTGGGTAGGATTGTCATTTTTATTATGTTAGCTCATCCTAACCATGAACAATCAATGTTTTTCCAATTGTTTAGATCTAGTTTTAATTGTATGGAGAGTGTTCTGTGGTTGTATTCCTATAGTTCCTATGTTTGTCTTGGCAGAGAGATTCCTAAGTATTTGATATTGACTAGGGTGATTTTAAATGGAATTTCTCTTTCTAATTCTTGCTGCTGAGCTGTGTTGGAAATATATAGAAATGGTGATGACTTTTGTGAATTTATTTTGTATCCTGCAAATTTGCTAAGGTTGTTGATTATTTCAACTAGCTTTTTAGTTGATTCTCTAGGATTCTTTAAATAAACCATCATATCATCTGCAAAGAGTGATAGGTTGGCCTCCTCATTGCCTATTTTGATACCTTCAAATTCTTTTTCTTCTCTATTTGTTACTGCTAATGTTTCTAACACAATTTTAAATAATAGAGGTAATAATGTTTGATAGAATTCATTTGTGAATCCATATGATCCTGGGGATTTTTTCTTAGGGAGTTCTTTGATGGCTTGTTCAATTTCTTTTTCTGATATGGAGTTGTTTAGGTATTCTATTTATTTCTCTGTTAGTCTAGACAATTAATATTTTTGTAAATATTCACCCATATCACCTAGATTGCCACATTTATTGCCATATAATTGGGCATAATAATTTATAATTATTGCCTTAATTCCTTTTTCCTTAGAAGTGAGGTCTCCCTTTTCATCCTGGATACGGTCAAATTGGTTTTCTTCTTTCCCTTTATTAATTAGATTGACCAGTACTTTGTCTATTTTATTTGTTTTTTTTTCAAAGTACCAGCTTCTATTCTTATTTATTAAATCAATAGTTCCTTGACTTTCAATTTTATTAATTTCTCTTTTGATTTTTTAGGATCTCTAATTTAGTCTTCATCTGAGGCTTTTTAATTTGTTCACTTTCTCATTTTTTAATTTGCATGACCAATTCATTGACCTCTGCCCTCCCTAACTTGTTAATATATGAACTCAAGGATATAAATTTGCCCCTGAGTACTGCTTTGGCTGCATCCCATAGATTTTGAAAGGATATCTCATCATTGTCATTTTCTTCAATGAAATTATGAATTGTTTCTATAATTTGTTCTTTAATTTTGGAGAATCTTATTGATTTATTGTTTAATTCCCAATTAACTTTTGATTTGCCTCTCCATGTACCCTTACCAATTATTATTTTCATTGCATTATGTTCTGATAAGGTCTCATTTATTATTTCTGTTCTTTTGCTCTTGTTTGTAATGTTTTTATGCCCTAATACATGGTCAATCTTTGTGAATGTACCATGTGCTGCTGAAAAGAAGATGTATTCCTTTTTGTCCCTATTTATTTTTTCCACATACCTACTAATTCTAAGATTTCATTCACTTCTCTTACCACTTTTTTATTTATTTTTGGGTTTGATTTATCTAGTTCTTAAATAGGAAGATTCAGGTCTCCCACTAGTATAGTTTTTCTATCTATTTCATCCTTGAGATCCACTAGCTTGTCCTTTAGAAATTTGGATGCTATGCCATTTGGTGCATACATGTTGAGTACTGATATTTCCTCATTGTCTATAGTGTCTTTTATCAGGATGTGACTACCTTCCCTATATCTTTTGACTAGATCTATTTTTACTTTGCCTTTGTCACATATCATAATTGTGACTCCTGCCTTCTTATCAGTTGATACCCAATAGATTTGGCTCCATCCTCTTACTTTTACCTTATGTGTGTCTACCTTCCTCATGTGTTTTTCTTGTACACAGCATATGGTAGGGTTTTGGTGGCTCATCCGCTCTGCTATTTGCTTTCATTTTATGGGTGAGTTAATTCCATTCACATTCAGAGTTATGATTACCAGCTATGTATTTCCCAGGATTTTGATTTCCACTCCTAGTCCTACCCTTTCTTATTTCATTATTTCATTCATTATTTCATTCTATACCTGTTTTGTTTTTAATTGGTCCCCCTAATTCCCACCCTAATTTTACTTCCCTTTCTACCCCCCTTCTTATTCCCCTCTTATTTTCTTTATAGTCTTTTAAAACTACCCCCACTCTCTCCCTTGGATTGCTTCCCTCCCCACCAGTGCATTTGTTATCCTTCTACTTCCCATTATGGGCACAAATCAATTCTCTGCCTCAATGTATTTGCTTGTTCTTTCCTCTTTGAGGCAATTTCAATGCACATAAGAATTGAGTATTTCCTATCTCCAAACTCTTCATCCTTACAATGTATTGATTTTCTCCCCCCTCCTGTCATTCACTTCTTTGTGACATATAAATTTACCCCATTTTGTTTCTTTTCCCATTTCTCTTAGTATTAACCTCTTTTTGAACTCTTGTTGTATATATATACACATATGTATTTATGCATACATGTATTGCTATACATATTTATGTCTTGGCATTTCATCCTATACAGTTTATCACTGTTCTCTTCAAGTATAATTCTTCTAACCAGGTGATAATAACAATTTTTAAGAATTATCAATATCCTTTATTCTTGTAGGGATACACATCATTGTAACTCATTTGGTCCCTTAAGAAAAGTTTGTTTTTTGTTTTGTTTTTTTTCCCCCTTTCTTAATTACCTTTTGATGATTCTCTTGAGTTCTGTGTTTGGGCATCAAATTTTCTGTTCTGGTCAGGTCTTTTCTTTACAAATGCTTGGGATTCTTCTATTTCATTAAATGACCATACTTTCCCCTGTAAGAATATAGTCACTTTTGCTGGGTAGTTGATTCTTGGTTGTAGACCTAGTTCCCTTGCTTTCCAGAGTATCATATCCCATGCCATGGTCCTTCAGTGTAGATGTAGCCATATCTTGTGTTATCCTCACTGTAGTTCCATGGTATCTGAATGACTTCTTTTTAGCAGTTTGTAATATTTTTTTCCTTAGTCTGGTAGTTCTTGAATTTGGCCAAAACATTCCTGGGTGTTGTCAGTTGGAGATTAAATACAGGAGGTGATCTGTGGATTCTTTCAATTTCTACTTTTCCCTCTTTTTCTAGAATGTCAGGGAAGCTTTCTTGGATAATTTCATGTAGGATAATGTCCAGGACTTTTCTTTTGTCATGGTCTTCTGGTAGACAAATGATTCTTAAGTTGTTTCTCCTGGAACGATTTACTAGATCTTCTGTTTTGTTAATGAGATGTTTCATATTTCCCTCAATTTTTTCATTGTTTTGGTTTTGATTTATTATTTCCTGCTGCCTTGTGAGGTTGCTTGCCTCTAATTGTTATATTATGGTTTTTAAAGACTTAATTTCATCCCTGACTTTTTGGTCATTTTTCTGGTCTGATTTTCTTTGGAAGTCGTCTTTCATCTCCTTTGCTTCATTTTCAAGCTGCTTAATTTTGGCTTTCAAGACACTCTTTTCTTGTTTTAGTTCAAGTGCCTATGTTTCCAGATGACTTATCATGCT
Source organism: Monodelphis domestica (assembly GCF_027887165.1). Classification (NCBI taxonomy): domain Eukaryota; kingdom Metazoa; phylum Chordata; class Mammalia; order Didelphimorphia; family Didelphidae; genus Monodelphis; species Monodelphis domestica. Next base: position 675,641,239 of record NC_077227.1, read on the forward strand.
TTTGTAAAGATTAAAATTGGGGGGGGGGGGAGCTGAGGAAGGTAGAAATTAGTTTCTCTCTGCAAGGAGTATTATATTTTTAGAGGTTTATTAAAGGTTAAGGATTAAAGAAAATTACAGAATAAGAAAGCACGTGTCTAGGCCCATAGAGGCCTAGACACAACCTCACCTACATTATGAAAAGAGACGCATCTGTTTGGAAGAGGCAATAGGAAAGAAAAGAGAGACCCAAAAGCCTTTCCAATCAGGTTAAATACCCCATCTCAGTCTCGGCCCAGGTAAGAATTCAGTGATATTACAAAGCATTTTGTGTAAGTGGAGCAAGAACTTCTGGGGATTGAAGTCCTGGATTCAAGTCTTCATTTTTACACTTTTTAAGTTCTTTTCCCAGTTGTCTTCAGCCTCTCTTAATTGTGATTTGAATTGCATTTTGAGTTCTTCTAGAGGTTGTGTCCAATTCGCTGGAGTTTCTGTGTTTTCCCTTGACATTCCTTGATCCTCCTCTGTTACATTTGCTCTTCATTCATTGCCTGGATAGAAGCTGTCAACTGTAAATTTCTTTTTTTCTGTTGTTTGCTCATATGTGCCTCTTCTTTTCCTCCTGTAGTTTCCTGCACTCTTACTCTTCTCATTGTATGTTGGATCTGTGGATTTGGGCTTTTCTGGCAGCCTTCACCCTTGGGGCTTATTAAGGCACTCAGAGCAGTCTGTGGGGGTGGAGTGTTGGAGCTTGACCTTCCCTGCCCTCAAAAGGATTGATGAGATTAAGCCCAGCTGAGTTGAACTTGTAGAGCTGCATGTGCCCTGAGGCCACAACCTCCAGAAGGGTGGGGGGACAACATGGAGTTTCTCTTCTGCTGTGATTAGGCTACATCTTCTGTGCTTCTCCTTGAACTGCCTCCCAGCTGTCTGTATTTGGTGCCCTGAGCCTGGCACAGCTTTGCCCACAAGGTACTCCCTCCAGACTAGCACCTTTGCATGCCCAGATATTCCAACCAGTGCTGGAGGCTCAGTACTGTGGGTGGGAGAGGGGTCCTGGGAACTTCCTTCTTCCTTCCTCTTAAACCAGAGTGTTCTTGAATTCAGGTTTTTTAGGGGTATACCTTTTAAGTTGAGTCTTGCGAGAGGATTCCTTAGATCTGTCCTGTTGTTAGATTTGGTTTTCATTTCCCTAGGAGCATTTGATTTTTAATCAGTGAGGAAGGGTTTTCAAAGGTAGGAACTTCCCCTGCCTCTATGCTGCCATCTTGACTCTGCCTCTCTTAGTGCAGTTTTAAGTTTTAATAACCCCCAAAGTCTACATGCTACAAACTTACAAAATAACATTTGAAAGTTTTGTTGTTGAAAATTTTCAGGTATTTATATTTTGTTATTAAAATTCAACAAAACCTCTGTCTTGTGCTATATGTCACTAATCAATTTTTGAATTTTGTGAAAATTTTCTTTAAATTCTGTTCAACAACTAAAATTATTCCTTTCATAATCTGAGTTTTAAGATTATTAAAAGAGTGAAATTTTGGTGCAATATTACATATTTGATGAGACTCCACAAGAAAAATTCTAATGGAGACAGATTAGGTGACAGAAGTGGCCAACCCTGAATACCCTCTCTATTCCTCCACTGATTTGAAAGGGTCTTATCTAGCAACTATCACACATGCAATGCATAATGTCAGAATTCTCTTATTAAAATTAAAATTTCCAGTTTACTAACCAAAATTCACATAACTATTTAATAATTGAACTTTCAAAAGATCTTTTGTTTGTAACATTTAAACTTCAATAGTTATTAAAGCTTTAAAACATGAACTAAGACTTTAGGGACAGCTGGTGTGCAAGTGTATGTATATGTATATACATATATATGTGTATATATAAACATGTATGTGTTTGTGTAGATGTGTAATCTGTACCTTGCAATTCATTTTGCTAATTGCTACTGAGGAAACTAAGAGTAAGTGATGTTAGATAGTTTGCCCACAATCATAGGAATTCTGACTCCAAGTATCTGAAGATATCACTATCCTCAATCAAAGGACAACTAAGAGAATATTTGATTAAATGAAAATTGTTCTGGAGAGATTACCAATACTACAGTGTTTCAGAGAAATAGTCTGTTGAAGACCTGAAGAATAGTAGGGGAGGGTTTCCTGCAGGAGATGGTACTTGAAGGACAGGCAGAGAGTTTTGAGACAGGAGGAAATTTGAAGGACATTGAGGAAGAAAGGAAGGATGGACCAAATCAGAGAGTTAAGAAATTAGCCTGGCCTACTCATGGAACAGAGGAAGAAAGGTTGTGTGTCATGGAGTGGAATACAGAGAAGAGACAGAAGAGCAGATCAACATTTCTCCTTTTCATTCCCAAGGCTTAGGATCCTTATACCAATTACACACACACGTGTGTGTGTGTGTGTGTGTGTGTGTGTGAGTGAGTGTGAATATTTGTATATATGTGTATATAGGGATGTATAGCAAAGAATAATAACCAACATCAATACGATAATTTGTAAAGTGCCTTATGTCTGTCATATGATTTGAGCTTCATATCAATTCCATGGGATAGGTACAGATCTGATGCTTACAAAGGTTAATTGCTTTGTCCAAGATCATACAACTGATAAGGAGTGCTAGTAAGATGCAGGATTTGAATGTAGGTCTTGATGACTTTTGGTCATTCACTTTGTTCACTACTCTTATATCTCATCTACCTGAAATTGTCTGTGGCAGAGAGAATAACCAACTACTAACTGGAGGCATGAGACAGTCATTACAAAAGTCAGCATCATTAAAATAACATTTACTAAATGCCTACTGTGTGCAAAGCCCTGATATCATGACTGTACACATAATAAAAATGGTAGCCTATCTTGGCCTGGAATTTATCCTTCTCCATGTAAGATTTCCCACAGTACCCTAGTGAGATAGTCTCCTAAGGTAGCCCCATAGCACCATATTGGCAAAACAGAGCCACTTTCTCAATTCTTCAGAAACACTGAGAGCTAATTCTTGATTTTATACTGATAAAGGACAGAGTGTGTGGCCAATTCCATAACAGAAGTGGAAGAAGCCTTGGCAATGATGTTGTCCAATGCTTTCATTTTACAGATAGGGAACTTGAGGCACAAAGAAGTAAGATGACTTAGATCAAACATATGACAAGTAGTCAACTTTAATAGCAAGCGCCTCTGGTGCCATGTTTTATTTTTACAGCTTTTAAAGAGAAAAACAAAACAAAACAAAACTCCCTTCCTTTTCCTCTCTCCTAGTTGAGGGATGCCTGAAGACAACTGTTGAAATCTTTCTTTTCTTTCAAGATTCGATTTGGTAATCATCTTCCCCAGTCCTCTCAGATGAAAATATTCTCTGCCTCCTCCAATTTCCCTGGACCCCTTTGTTTGGCTCTCTTCAATCCACTTGATTTTATCCTCTTGTATCACAATGATTTGTACATATGTCATATCCCACACAGTAGACTGTGAGTGTGCTCCTTAAAGGGTGTGATTTTATACCATTGTATTGCCAGCATCAAGGACAGTGGCTCACACATTGTAGGTGCTTGATAAGCATTCGTAGAATTAAATTGAACTGAATATCCATGGCACAGGGTTGAGCTTATTTGAGAAAATAAACTCATTACCCAAGAAAGTAAACATTTGAAGTTGAAATAGGAGCAAATTGACACAAGGGCTTTTCCTCCTGGAAAGCCCCTCTTCTGATAGCTTTAGTCTAGCTTCAGAAGAGACATAAGTGAATATGTATTTGATCCTTGATTTAACTATCCCACTTAAAGCCTGTGCAGATTCATTCCACCTTCCCTTTTTCCTTTTCTCCCTTCCCCCTTCCCTTTTCCGAAGTATAGCCTATCATTAGCTGCTATCTGGAATTGACAGTGGAGTAATTTGAACTCTGCCTCCCAAGGGCCTATTCCTTTACTTCCCGCTCCAGGAATAAGGTGTGTATTGATTAGATATCAGGCTGTAATTGGGCTCCAATCTCTCTGCCTCAAGATATATGATGGAGATGACAGGAAACAGATACCCTGTTGCTACTTGTAAATAGTCTGGTTGAACAAAATGGTCCGTAACCACTTCAGTGCCATGGACTTTTATTACCATACCAGAGTCATTCTATCACTAGGGTCAAGATATTTTGGGGAGAATATATCTGTGCTTGTGGAGAGGGGTTGCAGGCAAGATGGAGAGAAATGGGTTTCCATAAGAAAACTTTAAAATGCCACCTAATGACCCCCCCCTTCTGTTCTCTGGGGATGGTCCCAAGCAGTAGTTTACAGTTGGGTAATTGTGCACAAACCATTTCATTGAAGAAAAATTAATTGCATCCATAACTTCATTCTGATCGAGTGATTAATGTGAGGAAAAAGGAAAGAAGACAGGAGCTCCCTGAGAAGGTAGATCCCAGGGGAAGATCTGCAGGAACAGGAAGGCCAAGCTTGCAGGTATTGTAGATGATGTGGCAAAAAAATCAGAGTATCCAAATGGAGAGTCCATGGGTCAAACCTTGGACAGCACCAGATGGATGCTTTGCTGGTGTTTTGTATTCAAGTCAATTACATATGTTCCCCCCCAACCCAAGGGGATATTCACTCCAATGGCCAAAATAGCCACAGAGCTGTTCTATAGGCTTGGAAAAGACCCATAGCTTCATAAGGTCATGGATTTAGCGCCGAGAGGGACCTTAGAGACTATCTAGTTCAACCCTCACTGTGAATTTGGGATGGCATGAGGTCCATCCTCGAAATGTATATTAGAGCCCATAGTTTTCCTAGTAGAACTTGAACTAAGGGTGAGTTTTGAGTTGCCAGAAACCAAATATAATGGGGTGCTCCAGTAAAGTTACCCCACAACTGTCTGTGGGTGGGGGTTTCTCCATGCTGGAAGAAGGTTCTCCCCCAGCTGTATAGGAACTGATCCCTCCCCTTTTCATTGAAAATCCATCTAAAACAGTTTCTACTCCAACTTACCTTCAATTCCTCCCTCTTGCTGGTCAAATCTCTGACTGTCTTCTCTGAGACTCTTTGGAAAAGATGCCAGAGATGCAAACTCTAAGGAGAAATAAATTTGACTTTATACATTTTTAATGTGTAGTTTCATACATTTAATAAAGTTTAATTTAATTAATTTAACAGTTTAAGTGCATTTAGACCATGGCTTTAGTTCATTTTCATTTCTTGCCAACAGTGTCATCCACTTCTTTGCCACTTTGGTAATCTTTGTCCTGTGAACTTGCAGGAATGTGGGTCATTTTAAACCGAGATAAAGGGAGAGCAATAGTAGTTTGATTGTCTCAAAGGAAAATCTATGATTTAATAACAAGTCAGGGTAGGTTCAGGTTTGCAGTCTGTGTGGAGGAGGCTTCTATCAGTGAGCAGGAAATCAGGCTCCATCTAGATTTTACTGTGTCAACCTTCCCCTCACCCCCAGCCCCACTGCTCCTTCTCTGTATCAGAAGGAGCTAATCAATGAAACTAACTTTGAAAGAGGAAGTAGTGAGAGGAAGGAAAGGTTCTCTGACTGGGTATCAAATGCTGTCTTTGCAGTAGGTAGAGATGGGCCAGGCTGAAATAGCCAAGCTCACTGAGGATGTGAAAAAACACCCAGTTTTGAATTGCATTATCAGCATTGTTCCTCCTTAAGGTTGTGTTCAATTAGCCCAGAGCAGAACTGTAGAAAAGAGCCAGGGCCCTTTGTTTCAGTACAGAGGAGCAAATCATGTAATGCTAGAGCTGGGTGAAGCCTTAGAATACAGAGCACAGAATCTTAGAGCTGAAAGTTCCCTTAGTACCTAGACCACAGAATTGTCAGAGCTGAAAGTTTTCTTAGGACCTGAAATACAGAAGTTCCAGTGTTAAAAAGACCCTTAGAATCTGGAAAAGTGCTGTGTGACATAGGATGCAGAATATAAGAGCTGAAAGGACCCTTAGAACCTGGAACGCAGGATGTTAGTTCTGTGTGCTATAGAACACAGAATACCAGAGTTGAAAAGACCCTTAGAACATAGAATACAGAATGTTAGATCTAAGATGACTTTAGAACATAATTGATAGATGGATAAATATCCAGACGACAGACAGATGGATGGATGGATGGATAGATTGATCCATAGATGAACACATACATAAATACATACATACATCTTTCATTTTGTATTTACTATTGGTCAAGTGTTGTCCCAAGCACTTGCGTTAACAACATGAGCAAACTTGACATCCTCTGCCCTCAAGGAGTTTACATTGCAGTGGGGAAAGAAAGTAACAACAAAAGGGGAAATTAGAAAGGGAGGAGCGGTCTTCTTTAGTACAATGGAATGTTGTGGCAATATCCAAGAGTGGTTTGGAATCCTAGTTCCTAACAAGATAAGGCAAAAGCTCACATATCAGAACTGGGAAACCTAGGGGTCAAATCCAAAGTTGAGACTGGAGAAGAAGGCAGTTGGGGATAATAATCGGGGTATTGAGATCAAGTGTCAGAGCTAGAAAGGACTTTAGGATATGAAATGTCTAGAGTGACAGGAATATTAGATATTGCCTATAAAACACCTTCCTCCACCCCAATCCCCATTTTTTCAGATAAAGGAAGTAAAATTCAGAGAGAAGGGATTAGTTCATGTCCCCACAACAATTTCTTAGAAAGGACGGGGCTGGAACCCATTTCTTCTGGGTTCCAAACCCTGGCATTTTGCTATGATACTGCACGTTCTCCTTGAGATCTACAATTACTCCTTTACATGTGACTGCCAGCCTGGAATAGATGTTTGTGCTGAGCTCTCTTTTTTCCACCCAGTTAGGAGAGAATGATTTTCCCCTTTTTTACCCCTTTTCCAACCCAAACTCAGAGGAAGAGAAGTTTATTACAGCAGGAAATTGAGAGATTCTTGTTAGAATGCTTCCTCTTTTTCCCTTCATTTCAAGACCACACATTCCTCTAGAGAAGAACATTCCTCCAAAGCCTACAATTTTCCTCTGCCTCTGTGTCACATGAAATTCAGATGATCCAAGCATCAGAATCTCTATAGATAAATAGTGTGGTACCATAAAAGAAGGAGGAGGAGAAGGAGGAGGAGGAGGAGGGTGGTGGCAACTGGGACTTAAGTCCCAAATTGACTGCTTACTCAGTGGTAGTGTCACCATTGGCAAAATCAGAGGTCTTCTCTGATCATCAATTTTCCCATCTGAAAAAAGAGTACTCATAAGATCTCCCTTGCTTTTTCTGCAAGAATGTGAGGCTTAAATAAATGGAAAGGTTCGATTGTGATTTATAGCTTTCTTGGCTTCCCTGTGATTCTAATGTATCCCATGAATTAGACTGGATCTTACAGAGGCTCAAGGGATTTGGAGCTGGGAGGAACCTTATAGGTCATCTAGGCCAAATAATTTATTTTACAAATTAGATCACTGAGAAGGAAAGTGACTTTCTTTAGTCATATAGCAAGTCTAGAACTCATGCAGGTTTTCTTACTTTCAATCAACAGCCCTTTCTGTTGTACTGGGCTTTCTTTTGGCAAGTAGTTTGTTCACCCATCATTGTATAATGGTTTGTTGGTTGTTTTATGAGAAATTGTCAAAAATTCTCATTCCAAAAGAAAAGTGTTTCCCAAAGACCTCCCTTCAGTGATACTACTTGGTTTATTCTTTCTTTAGTTTTGAACCCTCTAAAATGCAAAATATGTGCATGTATGCAAATATATTCTGATATATATATATATATATATATATATATATATACATAGTACATGGCATACACAAAAAACACATGGACATTCTTGCACAGCATATATCCACACACAACACAAAAACATGGACACACATTCACACAGGAAAATATGTAACAAATATATGCATCTTCATGCACACACATCTCTGAAGACCAAATAGAACCATCAGGCTGGAAAAGCACAAGCTGCCACCACATTCCTTGATTTCAAAACAATGGATGAGGTACCATTTAGGTAAAGGTCTCATTCACATAGCTCATCCTTTTCTTTTGAATGTGCCATATGATCTCTAGGTACATTTCTGGCATAAACACAGTCTGAACAAATAGGGAGAATTTCCAACCCTTTCATAGTAGGCTACACCTGCCATATTGGTCACCTAGTAGGTGAGGTCCAATATCAGAATGAAAAAAGACATTAAATAGGTCACTCAACATTTAACAAAAGGAAATGTACTTCTCTGTGGCATAGAATTGGACAAAAAATGTAGCACATAACTCAGATCTGTCTTCCCTTACCTCCATTTAGAAACATATGGTCAGCCAAGAAATATGTGGTTACTTCTATGGGACAAGCATCATGTTAGAAGGGCACCATTCTGTGTGACCAGATCTTTTCAAACACTTAAGCAAACAGGAAACCAAATCAACATGGTCTAAGGCCACCAGAAAATTGTATCAACAGTTAAGTTGCCCTAATATCATCCTCCTGGGTCAGTCAAGTCTTAAGGATGGTTTCCTTGTCTCTTAAGGGGAAAAATCAACAACATCTGAACCTCCGTGGAATGTGGTAGAAGGTATATAACCCTATAACACCTCTCCTTTATAATAAATCTTGATATTTATGAGAACTGGATGCCCAGGCAAAGATTTGGGATCATCACTGTAGGGCTTCCTGAGAAAGGAGATGATAGGCGAGAGATGCAAGAGCCTGGGTAATTAGAAGGATGTTGATGACCCTGTACAAATTAATAGACCAAACAAATCAGTAAAATTTGTTAAACATCTAGTATGTCAGATTCTGTGTTGGGTGGAATGGGGGAAGGATTAAAAATACAAAAAATGAAACCACTCCTATTCTCAAGGAGTTTACATTCCAATGAGGGAGACAAGAAGTAGGCATAACACAAAGCATAAATACAAATGTTTACAACGTAGTTTGATAGGTTATATGAAAGGGAGAATACTAAAGAGGGTGGCGGAAACCAGGAAAAGCTCTCCCCCAAACCAGGCCAGATTATGCCATTCAGAGCTCAGTCTTTGTGAAAGCACATCCTTTTAACATGAAAAAGCCACCTGAACCTGCCTATATAAAGACTGGTATCTTTTCAACCCAGTTCATAAGCATATGGATGTATTCTAGGCAATTGTTTATGACTTTTCCCTCAAATGTCAACTTTTACTTAACTTCTTAGAATATTTCAGTATATTTTCCAAACAAGGGCAAACAGAGCTGCAGAGTAAAACATAAACTTAGCAATTTCAATAGAAGGAGACAGCTAATGTCTATCACTACTTGGGCAGAGTTATTTCTGATGGAAGAAATGCTATGGGCTACAAGAAACTCAGCACAGCTCAGGCTCATTCAGAGAACAAGGAAGAAGAGATAGCGTCATGTCCTTGGGCTCCAAAGGATGCTTATGTACCCTACTCTATTGTTGGTGACAGAAGATATATGAAGCCTCTTTCCTTAAGCTCAGAACTTTAATCACACCTAGTCCCTTTGAGCTCTACGCCAGCCTGGACAGTGCTATCCTTGCCCACACTTTGATCTTCTTTGGTACCTCCCTGTGGGCATATTTTTTACAATCCCCAAGCATGACTTCTGCTCAGGGCCCTATTTGCTTTGTATTTTCCTGAGTGGTTTTCCAATGCCTAAACCTCCTGTTCCAAATGACCTGCTTTTTGGTAGTAAGATTTCCCATCGCAGTGGTCTTGTTTCATACTCTCACAAGATGTCAGCTACCAATCACTTAAGGGTCCATTTCTGGTCCTCTCCCTGGCCCCACCTTATGCAGGGGACAAGAGAGAAATGCACCCATTTCCTTATATCCATAGCACTCAAACTCTTCTTATGTACAGAATTTCCATGATAACTATAGAGCATTTTCTTTCATAGAAATATCTAAATGCACAAGTTCTAACCCTAATTATAGTAAGAATTAATGTATGAAAGAGGATCTGAGTTTTGGAATCTTTTTCTTCATATAAATGTGAGTTAATTGAGAGCAAAAGCATTCCTTTTTTTACTTTTCTTTGTGTCTTCATTGCTTTACTCAGTACCTAGAAGAAAGTAGGTATTTAACAAATGTTTGACTTAATTTTTCCTTTAATGCTGCCAAGGGGCAGACAGAGGGCTGATTTTTGAGTCAGAAAGTCTTGGGTTTGTGGTCAGGAGTTAGTCACTTAACCTCCCAATAGCTCCCAAGCAAATTTCTATGACCACAAGGCAAAACAGATGAACATATACATAGATGTGTGTGTTTGTGTGTGTGTGTGTGTGTGTGTGTGTGTGTGTGTGTTTCTACACCAAGAGTTCCTGAAAGGGATGAAATCCCACATCTGGACCAAAAAATAAGTCAATATCTTGCCAAGAGTCAAATGTCTATAGGGCAAATAGTAGTGGTATCCATATGTGGTTCACAGAAAATGAGCATAGCATCAAAGGATTTAAAATTGGAAGGAATTTTAGATATCAACTATCATAATGTCCTTGTTTTAATAGAGGAGGGAACTAATGGCTAGAAGAAAGGGCATGAAATGCCCAAGGTCACAACTTTTTACTTGACTTCTTAGCAAATTTAGTGGTCTCTACTCAATGATGTATAATTTCCAAATGTTAGCAAATGGATATGCAGAATTAAATCCATGCTTAGTGACTTGGATCGATAAGGATGGCCCGTGGCCAGGGCTATTGGACTACAGCTATTTTCCATATGGGAAACACTGTGGCACAGGCTGGGAGCTGTCCAAAGCTCAATCTTATTCAGAGGGACAAGGAGGGAGAGTGTTTCTGGGTGTCTCTAATATGAGGATCAGTGCTGATTGTCCAGTATGACACTGATCCCTTTGACAAAATAAAACTGGACCAAAAGTAATAATAATAATAATTATACTAATAACAATAGCAAGAATAATGAAAATTTCCATGTATTTTGAAATTAGCAAAGCATTTTACATACAACATCTCATTTGACCCTCACCACAACCATGTGATGTTTTAGGAATAAAGAAATTAAGATTGAAAGGTCAAATAACTTAGCTTTTTTTTCTTTATACTCCCAAGAGACTCACATAGTGACTAGAATACAACAACCATTCAAGAAATGCTTATTGATTGAATGACTTGCCAAGCTAGGATATGCATGAGACAGTATTAGAAACCAGTTCTCCCTCACTCCATGGATAGAGATTTTTCTACTATGTGACTTCTTCTCTTGAAAAGTCACAGATTTCAAAACAGAAAAGTCAGCATATGAAGCCAGATTCCATATTTCTTCTGGTATGGCACTCTATCTTACCTTGTGATTCCATTTTGGCTAGTGTAGAGTTTAGGAAGACGAGTTCAAATCCAGCCTCAAAAACTTACTGGCCGTGTGACCCTAGATAAGTCAAAACCTCTAACTCAGTTTCCGCAGCTATACAATGGGGATAATTTCATTACACCTATCCTCCACCCAACATTGTTGTAAAGATGAAATGTCACATTTGAACTTTCTTACGAAACTCTCTTCAGTTTTCTCTAATACAGAGAATGGATGGTATAATATAAAGAATGCTAAGAAACAGAATACCTAAGTTCAAATCCCAGGCTTGCCACTTACTATCCACATGACCTAAGGCAAACCATTGGGCCCATCTAAACTCCAAATCCTCATCTATAAAATGAGAGTGCAGTGTTAGATGACCTCTAAAGCTCCTATTAAATCTATCATCCTGCCCTATGGACCTATTCCTGAAAGCTGATGATGCAAATAAAAAAAAATCAAATGAAGAAAAATTAAATCATTAAAAATGTTTGGCACCAATTCTGAATTCATTCTCTTCTAGGGGGAAGCATTTCTAGATCCTGGTAGGAAGAAAGTTGACCTTTTGCAGGACCCAATTTTCAACCTAACGGAAGAAGCAAATGTGTTCCCTTCAGTATAGAGGATGCTGAGCAGCCCAGACTTACATGCAGACCAAGGGTAATTTCATGCACAAAATGGTTATTTTGCTCAGTTTGCTGAGCTGAAGCCAAAGGTGCTTGGTGGAAACCCTGACACAACTTTCTCTATAACAGCATTAACAGGCTGCTGCAAGAGTCCAAAACGACTTTAAAGGAAATGCTTAGTTTTCCAAAAGAATCATCAATGCCTAGGAAGTTTGATGCTGATGGAATGGGGGAGGGTTGATATTATGGGGAAAATAAGCATAAAGAATAGAATAGAGCCTAATGCTGATTTTTCAACTGACTCTGAGAACTCTGAATGGCACTCATGCGTAGAGAGCAACACTTGAAGAATGGTGAGCAATTTGAGAAGGGGAAGTCGAATACCAGAAATAGAAGGAATTGATTCAAGGCGTTCACTCAAACATCCTATTCACCTTAAGAAGGGATTCAGTAGCTAATGATGAAGACTACCCTAAAGCCCTAAGTGAAGTGAATAGAGGCATTCTAGCCAGGACCCCCCCCCCATACAAACACACACTTTATTTTTTCTGTTATGTAGATTTTTTTCTTTTTTTCTTTTTTCTTTTCTTTGCTTTGATTTTATCTTAAACATTATTTTATTTGGTCAATTTCAAACATGATTACTTGGATACAAAAATCATTTTCTTTTCCTCCCTCCCCTCCCACCACCCCACCCATAGCCAACACACAATTCCACTGGGTATCACATGTGTCCTTGATCCGAACTCATTTCCATGTTGTTGGTATTTGCACTAGAATGTCATTTAGAGTCTACATCCCCAATCATATCCCCAGTTGCTTTTCTTTGGTGTTTTTACTCCCACAGTTTTTTTTTTTTTTCTGCATGTGGATAGTGTTTTTTCTCATAGATCCCTCCAGGTTGTTCAGGATCACTGCATGGCCACTAATGGAGAAGTCCATTACATTGGATTGTACCACAGTGTATCAGTCTCTGTGTAGAATGTTCTCCTGGTTCTGTTCCTCTCACTCTGCATCAATTCCTGGAGGTCTTTCCAGTTCACATGGAATTGTTCCAGTTCATTATTTCATTGAGCAGAATAGTATTCCATCACCCACATATACCACAATTTGTTCTGCCATTCCCTGATTGAAGGGCATCCCCTCGTTTTCCAATTTTTTGCCACCTCAACGAGTGCAGCTACGAATATTCTTATACAGGTCTTTTTTTCCTTATTATCTCTTTGGGGTACAAACCCAGCAGTGCTATGGTTGGGTCAAAAGGCAGGCAGTCTTTTATCGCCCTTTGGGCATAGTTCCAAATTGCCCTCCAGAATGGTTGGATCAATTCACAACTCCACCAGCAATGCATTAATGTCCCAACTTTGCCACATCCCCTCCAGCATTCATTACTTTCCTTTGCTGTCATGTTAGCCAATCTTCTAGGTGTGAGGTGGCACATCAGAGTTGTTTTGATTTGCATCTCTCTGATTACCAGAGATTTAGAACACTTTTTCAAGTACTTATTAATAGTTTTGATTCCTTTAACTGAAAATTGCCTATTCATGTCCCTTGCCCATTTATCAATTGGAGAATGGTTTGATTTTTTTGTACAATTGGTTTAGCTCTTATAAATTTGAGTAATTAGACTTTTGTCAGAGGTTTTTGTTATGAAGATTATTTCCCAGTTTGTTGCTTCCCTTCTAATTTTGGTTACATTGGTTTTGTTTGTACAAAAACTTTTTAATTTGATGTAATCAAAATTATTTATTTTACATTTTGTGACTCTTTCTATGTCTTGCTTGGTTTTAAAGTCTTTCCCTTCCCAAAGGTCTGAAATGTATACTATTCTGTGTTCACCTAATTTACTTATAGTTTCCTTCTTTATGTTCAAGTCGTCCACCCATTTTGAATTTATCTTGGTGTAGGGTGTGAGGTATTGATCCAAACCTAATCTCTCTCATACTGTCTTCCATTTTTCCCAGCAGTTTTATTAAATAGTGGATTTTTGTCCTGAAAGCTGGGATCTTTGGGCTTGTCATAGACTGTCTTGCTGAGGTCACTTACCCCAAGTCTATTCCACTGATCCTGTATAGACTTTTTTCTATTTAATGGATAGAATGATCTGAAAATTTGCCACAGACCTCCAACTCTAACATGTCTTATGAAATACAGCCCAAATACACATTTTTAGCAAACAGGGTAAGGAGACACATACTTATTAAGCACCTACTATATTCTAGGCATTGTACTATATACTTTACAAATATTATACCCTTTGATATTCTTGAACTAATTGGTACAGAACTACTGCTTTGGTGTCATCATGCTCCCATGATAGGGTCATTACATTTAAGATCAATGGACATGGGGGGCAGCTGGGTGTCTCAGTGGATTGATAGTCAGGCCTAGAGATGGGAGGTCCTAGGTTCAAATCTGGCCTCAGACACTTCCCAGATGTGGGACTCTGGGCAAATCACTTAACCCCCATTGCCTAGCCCTTACCACCCTTCTGCCTTGGAGCCAATACATAGTATTGGATGGTAATATAGTATTAGATGGAAGGTAAGGGTTTTAAAAAAAAAAGATCAATGGACATGGATTTTATTGTCATCTAATATTATCATCTCCTACCTGGATGACTTTTGGAAAGTCATTTCTATGGGCCTCAGTTTCCTCTTCAGTAAAATAAAATGTATGTATGAGGTTGGATTTGATGACCTTTAAAGTCCCCTTTAGTTCTGTGCCAAAGATTTCTAGTAAATCCTGTTAGGGAAATCATGGAAACCAGAAACTATCATAGCTCAAAAGGACCAATACAAACATGAGAAAAAATGTAAATTGAGCTATAGCAATAATATTACTAATAACTGAAATTCTTATTGTGTTTTAAAGCTCTTAGAGTATTTTACACATATAATCTCATTTTATCTTCACATCAACCAGGTGAGGCTTTGAGATACTCTGTATCTCAAAAGAATCATTATTATAGCATCATAGGATTATAGGATTTAGATCTGGAAGGGGCTTTAGAAATCAACTACCCTCATTTTACCAAGGAGAAAACTCAGTGTTATGACACTATTTGTGGGCTCTTGGAAGCACAGACTGTCAGACATAGAAGAGACAGAAGTTCCAGTGAATATGTATTCCAATTTTTCTAGGACAGTCCCAACTTAAAAAAAAATCTCCATCATCCCCATAAACCATAAAAATTCCAGTAAGAATTTTCTGATTTTTCAACAATAACAAATGAATTAATGAATCAAATTTGCCTCTCCAGAAGGCACAAGTAAAGCAATTTAAGAGATGGGTAGGATCTGCAAAGGGCCAAATTCAGACTCAACACAAAAGAAATCTTAAATATTAGAGTTGTACAAGGTAGAATATCCTCCCCCAGAAGGCAATTCAGGTTCCCTTTCAGTGAAAGGCATCAAGTAAAGATTGGATGCCAGTGAGTCAAGTAAAATTTAGATGATTGATGTCATGCTAATGACATTTATTTCTCATATAAGATCACAAAGATTTCTTTACAAGTAGGAATTGAACTAGAAGCCTCCTTGAGGTTCTTTCCAACTTTGTAAGTTCATGATTCTAATAATAGCTACTTATAAATATTAGCTATCATTTATATAGAATTTTAGAGTCTGTATGACTCTTAAAATTATGATTTTTTTCTTCAAAATAATAGTTGGAAGTTGATGCTATTTTTATTTCCATTTTATAGCTGAGAGAACTGAAGCAAATATGTAAAGTGACTTGTTCAAGGTCACAAAGCTAATAAGTATCAGAGTTCAATTTTCAACTCAATTTTCTGAGTCCAGACCCACTGCTCTATCCCTTTCAATACTTAGCTTCTTGCAAAGCCACTTAAAAACTGCAAAATAAATATACATAATTAAACAATAAGTTCAATCCACCAAATATTTTTAAGTGTATATTATTGTAGAAAGCTTTGCACATAAGCCTCAGAAATGGAGGGTCACCCCTCCTGATTAGAGAAATGCAAATCAAAACAACTCAGAGATACCACTTCACACCAAGTAGATAAGCCAATATGACAGTCAAGTAAATTAATAAATGATGGAGGAGTTTGGCAAAATTGGGACACTAATGCATTGCTAGTGGAGTTGTGAACTGATCCAACCATTCTGGAGGGCAATTTGGAATTATACTCAATGGGCTTTAAAAGAGTGTATGCCCTTTGATCCAGGAATACTCCTATAGGTTTGTATCCAAAAGAAATAATAAATAGGAGTTGTACAAAAATATTTATAGACTCACTCTTTGTAGTGATAAAAAATTGGAAAACAAGGGGGTGTCCCGGGATTGGGGAATAGCTGAACAAATCATGATATATTATGTTGTGCTTTAAGGAATGATGAACTGCTTGATTTCTATATGAGTTGGAAAGGCCTCCATGAACTGATGTGGAGTAAAATGAGTAGAACCAGAATAACATTGTACACAGAAAATGATACATGTGGAATGATCAAATATAATTGGCTTTGCTACTAATACCAGTGCAATGATTCATGACATCCCTGAGGGACTTATGAGAAAGAACGCTACCCACATCCAGAAAAAGAATTATGGGAGTAGAAATGCAGAAGAAAAGCACATAATTTATCACTTGTCTATATATGGGTATGATTTGGGGTTTTGGTTTTAAAATATTACTTTAATACAAAAATGAATAATATGGAAATAGGATTTGAGTGATAATATACGTATAATTCAGTGTAATTGCTTGTCAGCTCTGAGATGGGGAAAGGAAGAGGGGAGGGAGAAAAAAATGAATCTTGTAACCATGGAAAATATTTAAAAGAAAAAAAAAAGAATTGAAGGGCCACTAAAAAGGAACTGAAGAACCACAAAAACCTATTTGGAGTTTGAAGGAACCCCTTTGTTTTACAGTGGAACAAAATGAGTTACAAAGAGCCTAAGTGATTGATCCATTTTCAGAATGCACTAACTGGCTTAGTAAGGAGCATGAACTAAAGAAACAGCATGATGGGGCAACTAGGTAGCACTTTGGATAGAGTGCCAGACCTGGAGTTGGAAAGACCTGGGTTTAACTCTGGCTTTAGATACTTACTAGCTGTGTGACAGTTGCCAAGTTCTTACTGTTCTTCTTCCTTAAGATCAATATTTGGTATCAATTCTAAGAAGATAAGTCTTAAAAAAAGGAAAGCTTGGTAATACACACACATACACACACACACACACACACACAACCTATTTATATTTGTCCAGCTTGTGCATACCAATGTCAAATGGTCATGACATAGCAATGGAAAAATGATTGGTCATTACATTTCCAGTCAATGATACTCAAGCTCTACTTTGAGTATGACAATATAAAAGTCCCTTTATCAATGGAAATGGGAAATTTTAATAGTTTGTGTCCAGGCAGGGTGCTATAGTGGGGAAAAGCCTGACTCCAACACTTTCTAGACTTACAGTCTTAAATAGACCACTTCTCTATGAAACTCAGTTTTCTTGTGTGTAAAATGGTATCATAATACTTGGATCACTTACTGCATAAGATTGGTTGGAGAAGGTACTACAAAAATGTAAAATAACCTTATTTTCTCATTGAACTTTAATTTTTTTTTCCTTTCTCCCAAAACAAAACACATCTATAGCTGGTCTTCCTTAAGTGTATCTGGATTGCAACATCCCATACTCTAGGCTCCTTGTCCAATTTTCCTACTCTACAGAAGGGAACAATATTCTGAACAAAAATACTCCTAAGAGTGAAGAAGCCCGAGTTCAAATAACATAGAAGAGATGAAAATTCTCCATCACAGCCCCCTACAATGGGATAAGGAGTGTGACATTAGCAAACAGACCACAGTCAACCTCAATGAATTTTTTTTTCCCACATCAAAAAGTAAAGCTTTATATTTAACCTAAAATTCACAGATTTACTCATTTAAAACTAATTATTAATTAAATTTAAAAATACTATTTAAAACTAATAATAGCTAAACTAAGTCAGAGGGATCAATGGATAGCTTGTTAGACTTAAGAGTCAGGAAGAGTCAAGTTCAGATTTGTCTTCAGACATTTATTAGCTCTGTGACTTTGGACCAATCTCTCAAACTCTCTAGATCTCAGTTTCCTCATCTCTAAAATAAGAATAATAATAGCTCTTTATTTCACCAGTTGTTATGAAAATAGAATGAGGCAAATTTTATAAATCTCTGTATAAATGCTAGCTGTGTTTTTTTCAGTTGACTAACTCTTTCATTCTATTTATAACACTCTGGAAACGTCACTCATATAGAATTCACTCTTCAAATATACTACTCTCCAACCCTCCAGTCTAATTGCTACGTACAACCTGAATACCTTCTCTCAGTCCTCTTATTTCTTTCACAGGCCATCTACTCTCCTTCACAAAAAGTCTCTCAACCTCCATATTAATGAATGGCATTCCTGAGATGACTTGTTGATGCTTCTAAGTATTCTCATGATTTTTCTTTTCCTCTCTTTGGTCCCACGGGTTTCCAGGATCTTGGTGTATAAGGTTGGAATTAAGGAAAGAGAAGGAATCAGAGATGAAGAGAGCACAGAGTGATGAGATTCACTACCTAGCTAAAGAAGTGCACACACCATGCCAGCTTTACCTCCTAGTATTCCCAGCTTCCTGTAAGACACAATTTAAATCCTACCTCCTGCATTCAATTTTTCCCACCCTTCCTCCCTTTCTGACATTATCTCCCCTTTTTATTGTAGGCAAACACTATATATAAATATGTATAAAATATTTTATTATAAATATATTTGCAAATATCTTTATACATACAAAGAAATATATTATGATATATAAAAATATGTAGAGGTAATATATGTATTATATATGTAATATGTATATATTACCTCTACACATTTTTATATATCATAATATATTTCTTTGTATATGTAAAGATATTTGCAAATATATTTATAATAAAATATTTATACATACATATATATATATATGTTGTCTCCTCCATTGGAACATAAAATCCTTGATAGGAGAGATGATGGTTTTGCCCTTTCTTTTACCCCCAGTGCTTGGTTTCAACACTGGCACACAATAAGAGATTTATTGAATGCTTGTTTACTGACTGATTGACAAAAGGGTTCTAGAACTAAACATGAAATACATTACCTGGATTGTGAGATTTCACATCCAATCAGAAGAAAATAGATATGTTCCTTTGTAGTGGATGGTATTCATGAAGATATTCAGGCAAATATGAAAATTATCTGTTGGTTCTGTAAAAGCATAAAATTAGGTGAAACAAAAGTACAAGAAGGAAATTAGCTCCATTGGAATGATGTTGTAAGTGGGCAATAGATCAAATAATGCTAACATGAGGGTTTGGTTAAAATGAATTGGCAATGTTATTGTTAAATGACATTGGAAGCCTGTTTGATAATATTTCTACAACATGGATCAAAGCATTCCTGGTGCCAAGGGAGCCCTCTGTAATGTTCCTTAAAAAAGCCCATGAAGATAATAACTCACAAATCTATAGTTTTGTAAAGTTTACAAGACTATCCACTAGGCAATATGTTTATTAGCACCATTTTGTTGTTGTTCAGGCATATCCAACTCTTTGTGACCTCATTTGGAGTTTTCATGGCAAAGACACTGGAGGAATTTGCTATCTCTTTTTCTAGTTCATTTCCTAGATGAAGAAACTGAGGTAAACAGGGTCAAGTGACTTATCCAGGGTCACACCACTAGTATGTGTCTGAAGCCAGATCTTCCTGACCCCAGGCCCAGGGCTCTATTCACTGCCTCACCTCATTGCTCCATTTTATCAAGGTAGAAATAAAGGTTCAAACTGATTAAATGACAGCCTGTGATCACATAGTTGAGGGGAGTCAGCAGCAAGCTTTGAACTTAATTCTCTTGACTATCAAGTCAAACACAGTTTCTACTAATGTTCATAGTTTCTTATTCCTCACTGATTCCTAATTCTCTCTTTAATCTATCTATCATCTATCTATCTATCTATCTATCTATCTATCTATCTATCTATCTGTCTGTCTGTCTGTCTGTCTATCTATCTATCTATCTATCTATCTATCTATCTATCCATCTACCCATCTGTCTATCCGTCTGTCTGTCTGTCTATTCGTCTGTCTATCTATCTATCTATCTGTCTGTCTGTCTGTCTGTCTGTCTGTCTGTCTATCCGTCTGTCTATCTATCTATATCTATCTATCTATCTATCTATCTATCTATCTATCTATCTATCTATCTATCCATCTATCCATCTGTCTACCTGTCTATCTGTCTGTCTGTCTGTCTATCCATCTGTCTATCTATCTATCTGTCTGTCTATCTATCTATCTATCTATCTATCTATCTATCTATCTATCTATCTGTCTGTCTGTCTGTCTGTCTGTCTAGCTAGTTAGCTAGCTAGCTATTTTTTTTCCTTTCAGAAGATGGAAACTCCAATAGGGGCTTTCTAGAACCAAATGTTAAACACACCACTTCTTCAACCCCTGTTAAATAAAATGAGTCCTGTCAATGTGTTAGTTTAACCACATCGAAAAAGTTAACAAAAATAAGTTAAAATCTAATGAGTAATCAATTTAGCGCTCTTTCTGGTAGAGAAATCTGAAACAAATAGAGCAGTCTACTTTTGAAACTCGAATCAGAAGCAGAAAAAAAGGCAATGTGTTTTTAAGATACTTCCAGAAGAGAGGGACACAAGGAACATGGAAGAAAAATGCCTTTGAAAATCCTCCTCTTCTGCAGGTATCTTCTTCAAAACCACATCTGACATGGATCTAATTTCCTTACTCAATAACTTCATCATTAAACAGTCACACATCACAAGCAACATGTTTATCATTTTAACATTCCTTCAAAGGATCAGGTTTAAATTATGGATGGTGAAAACACCATAGTTCTGTTCTTTAGGAGGGGAAAAAAAGATCTATTAGTGTTCTGGAAAATGAATATTTAATACCATTTGAAAGACAGATTGCAAGTGTTGTTCAGATGTGTTAACCCTTTGAGCTCACTCCAAGACTGGGAGGGAACAAATGATTCATTAAGCAGTTAACCACTCTTCTGAATGTCACAGAAGGGCCAGAACAAGCTGAGAAAAACCTGATTTGGTGATGAAGAATTGGTCAGGTGTTGGAGGGACTACAGGCAGACAGGAAAACTAAATATGTTACCGGTGGAGCTGTGAATTGGCTCAGCTCTGTCTCTGAGTAATCTTGAGCAAGTCTTGCAACTTTCCTAGGGAATGAGATGGCTGGATCAAATGGCCTCCAAAGTCCTTTTGAGTTAGAATCTAGCATCCCATGATGCTCTTAAAAATAATCTGGAGGGGTCAACTAAGTGGCTCAGTGGATTGAGAATTAGGTCTAGAGATGGGAGGTTCAAATTTTGCTTCAGACATTTCCTAGGATTGGAACCAACACATGTTATTGATTTGAAAGCAGAAAGTAAGGGTTTATAAATAAAAATACGTATGATCCAGATATATCTGAGAAAAGCAATGGGATTGCTCATACTCTTTGACTCAGATATTTTACTTCTGGACACAAATACTCCAAAAAGGACAAAGAAGGTTTCATATGTATCAAAATAAGCAAAACACCAACCTTTCAAGTAGCAAAAACCTGGAAATAAAGTGAATGTCTACTTTAGGGGATGCATGTTAGGTGACTGACAAACAAATTGTAATCTGTGGATGTAATGACATTTTTCTCATTGTGATAATGGATGAAATGAGTTAGAGACACATGGGAAGACATAGAAGACCAGATGCAGTGGAAAATGAGCTGAACCAGGAAAAATAAAGAGGACTAAGTAGGTAGATAGGGCAATTAGATGGTCTACTGGCTAGAGTGCTGGTCCTGGAATCAAGAAGACTCACCTTCCTGAATTCATATCTGATCACACACCCTAGCTGTGTGCCTCTAAAAAAATCATTTAACCCTATTTGCCTCAATTCCCTTATCTGTAAAATGGGTTGGAGAAGGAAATGGTAAACCACTCCATTATCTTTGCCAAGAAAATCCCAAATAGGGTCACAAAAAATCAGATGTGACTAAAACAACTGAAAAACAATAGTTAGGTAGATACCAAGCATATGAGTATTTCCATGGTGCCAAGCATTATGATTAGCATTGATCTAAAGACAGGTCTCAGTAGAGTTTCCTAAGTAGGATGTCTTGAGCAAAGACCTGCCAGAGGTACAAGGTACCTAATCAAGGCAAGCCTTGAGAGGTGATCCAGGGATAACACTGAGAGCAAACTTTGCCCTGGTCACAAGTTTGTGGGTGACCAGCTTCCTGTATGTGGGTCTGGAGGTCACCCTACCCAAGATATAATCATGATCTCAGATGGACCTCTGTTTGTGTAAGATGTACTTAATAATGAAATTTCCATTTCATGATTCAGCATGAAAAATCAAATTAGAAAAATCACAATTGCAGCCAGTGAAAAGTGAAATAGGAAAGATACCGGTCTATTGATGACCTACATACCAAAAGGGGCATAGAAGAAGTCATTAATTATATATATATATATATATATATATATATATATATATATAATGTAGAGGTTCTTATTTTATTATGTCTCTGATAAAAAATAAAGAGGGTGACAAAAGATTATCTTCACTGACATCTAGAAAATACTAAAAAAATCCACCAAAATTTCTCTAGTCCATTGGATGGATTCTCCATGAAGTCTTTATAGAAAGTCATTCACAAGAACTGTAAAAGATGGGATCATCTGGGTAGCTCAGTGGATTGATAGCCAAGCCTAGAGATGGGAGGTCCTAGATTAAAATCTGGCTTCAGAAACTTCCCAGCTGTGTGACCCTGGACAAGTCACTTAACCCCCATTGTCTAGCCCTTACCATTCTTCTGCCTTGAAACCAATACATTGTATTGATTCTAAGATGGAAGGTAAGGCTTTAAAAAAAGAATTGTAAAAGATGAGAATAAGAACAATTCACTTTTCTTTAATACTCAAACCTTTACAAAGCATTTTCCTCAGAATTATTCATGAGATAGGTGATGCTAGTAAAAACAGAAAACAGAGATCCAAGAAGGCTAAATGACTTGTCCCAGAATTTTTATAACATCTTAAAACAGGACAAAACACCTTTACCTTATGTCTTAGAATCACTATTGTGTATTGGTTCCAAGGCAGAAGAGTCATAAGGGCTAGGCAATGGGGGCTATGTGACTTACTCAGGGTCATACCTAAGAAGTGGAAGACTAGATTTGGGGCTAGATTTGAACCCTAACTAGACCTAGAACCCTAACTAAGACTTCCTGTCATCTCTAGGCCTGGCTTTCAATCCACTGAGCTATCTGGTTATCACTGTACAGCAGCTTAAGCTTTGCAAAGTCCTTGAGTTGAAAGTATTCTCTTTATAGTATAATTTTTATATTACATTAAACTATATTCATTATTTCATTTGATCCTCACAAACAACCTTGATACTACCACAGTTTGCAAATGAAGAAATAGGATTTGAGAGGGTAAGAAAGTAGTCCATGGGCACACAGCTAGTAACAGGGATAGGAGGGATTTGAACTTAGACTTTCTTTTCTAAATTCAGCACTCTTTCAAGTCAACTACTCAAGTATGCATTCTCAGAATACCCACATGGTTAAGCACACAGATTCATCAAAGAAGAAGGATCTATGCATACAGCATGTCCAACACAGGCAAGAATGCATGTATATACAATTGAATTACCAAAAGTCAACAGAGGTCAACAGACTATGAAATCCAGGGTAATGAGGCACGCTACTGAAGGTCCCCTTACTCTTACTCCCAACCCTCCTCCCAGGCATGCCTTGGGAATTCTTGTCTCAGACCCTTGCTCTTCCCATTTCCAGAATCTCCCTTCTCCCTCTCCCCTGCCCCCAATTTGGATAGCGCCTGTTCTATAAGACACATATCTTCCAGGTAGCCTTCTCTCACTTTCCCCACCCTCAGTGATTTTACCTTCCACAGGAATCTTTGCACTTTCCAAAGATGACCTAGTATTCTTAGCTTTCCCATCCCATGAGCGTCCAATCTTCCCTTGAGGCATGTGTGAAAACGTATCCTCTTTACTTCTGTATCTCCTGCAATTCTTAGGACAGATTGTGTGCCAAACAGGTCTTCAATAATCATTTTTTACCCTCCATGGGTGATATCCACAAGAACTCAACCAGCAATGGTTCCATTAAAAAGTATGAAACAAATGGCTGGGTCATGTGGATTTGTTTCTAGAGATGGAAAGGTTTATGACAGGAATCCAGGATCAGGTCACTGCAACCAAAAATTACAGAAAGGTTGTCTTTAACGAATTTAGTTTTGTTGATCAATATGGATCATTCAGCAAAATGGTGGCACCTGAGTGTGCAACATATAAAATTTTGGTCCCTTCTAATACCTGGAAAGTCATTGTTGAGAGACCAGAATTATACACTGCAACCTTGCTATTCTTTGTAAACTAATGCACAACAGATGCAAAAATGTACCTCAAAATATCCTTAAGAATCAATTAGATGAATTGTACTTGAATTGAAACATTGGTGGAGACAAAATTGATACCCACAATCATCATAACATGACATTGATCCACAAATATTTAATAATGATATTTTTTTCATTTTAAAAAATATTTTATTGTAATACAAAACTCACTTCCATATTGGCCATTGTTGTGAGAGCAAACTCATGCATAACCAAAGCCCCAAAATAAAACTATACATACACTGATGTGAAAGATGACTCCAACGTTCACTTTCTCTAGAAAAGATGACTTTCTCTGGAAGTGGATCACATTCCATATCATAAGTCCTTCAGGATTGTCTCAGATCATTGCATTGCAGAGAATAGTCATGTTTTTACAGATGATCATTATTCAATATTGCTATTTTTGTGTTCAATACTGCCCCAGTTAAGCTTATTTTGCTCTGCATCAGTTCCTGCAGATCTCTCTGGCTTTTTTTTGAAATCATCTTGCTTATCATTTCTTATAGCACAATAGTATTCCATCACCAAGTACCAAAATTTGTTCAGCCGTTCCTCAGTTGATTGATATCCCCTCAATTTCTAATTCTTTACTACCACAAAAAGAGCTGCTATAAATATCTTTATACAATTAAGTCTTTTCCCTTTTTTATTATCTCTTTGGGATACAGACCCAGAAATGTTATTACCAGATCAAAGGGTATGAACAGTTTTAAATTCCTTAGCTTAGAAGAACAATCTTTGTAATAGATGACCATTCTGAATAATTATAATCTTAAAATATTATGGGATAAAAATTTCCAAATATGGGACCTTGTAAAAGAATAAAACTTACAAGGGAGAAATATGAAATATACCATTCTATCTGCTACCAAAGTTGTCCTGAGTTTTCAGTGAACCTTCAGAGGATGAGTGCCATGGCATCAGTGTCACAGTTCATGAACAAAAATTTTTTTATAAAAGAAGCTAGCAGGTTAGGGAATTTTCCCAGGACTGTTTCAATACAGTTCCTTTGGGAATATAAAAGACAAAATGACAACAATAATAATAGCTAACTTTCATAAAGCTCTTTAAGTCTTTGCAAAATTTTTGAAATTCCTCATCTTTCTAGAGTCTCACTACAACCTTGTGTAATATATACTATAGACATTATCATTTCCATTTTTCAGGTGAGAAAATTGAATTACCAGGTTTCAGAAAAATTCTGGGTAGATGGTAAATATTTAATAAATTATCATGGACTGACAATTAAATGACTTTCCCACTGGTAGTAACAAGCATCCTGAATTTGGAATCAGAAGATTTTGTGTTACTGCCTGGTATGAGCTTTGATAACCTCATGCCTGGGTCATTTAAGCAGCCTAAGGATTTTGCCTCTATTCTTTGAGTCTCTTCCCACTCCAGGTTACCTTCCACTCAGCCAACACAATGATCTTCCTAAAACACTGATCTGGTCATATCAATAACCTATTCAAGTGATGGTGAATCTTTTAGAGTCCAAGTACCCAAAATGCATCCTCACAACTCATGTGAGCTTCCCCTTTACCCTAGACAGGGGAAGGAGGAAATGCTCCCACTGGGATGCTGGGCAGAGGGCAGATGAAGTGAAAACAATGTCCTCGGTTTCAGGGCAGAGAGGGAGAGAAATAGCCCCCTTTGACATGTGTGCCATAGGTTTGCCAATACAGTAGATCTACTCAATTAATCTCAGTGTTTCCTTATTACCTCCATGATCAATTATAAAATCCTCCATTTAGCTTTAAAAGTCCTTCACAATTTGATCCCTTCCTAAATTTCCATTCATTTTACACCTCATTCCTCTCACTCTATGATACTATAACACTGGCCTTTTTAGGTTTTTCTCACCCAAACATTGTATCTTTGTACTGACTAATTCCTGTACCTGGAACTTCTTCCCACTCCTCACCACCACCTCCTGACTTCCCTGGGTTCTTTCAAGACTCTACTCAAATCTTAACCTTCTGCAAGAAGCCCTCCTCAGTACTAGTATTATTTTCCTCTCCTACCTCCTACCCCCAGTGATTATCTCTGATTTGCTCTGCATATTTCTTGCATTTATGTATTCATTTGCATGATATCTCCTCCATTAAAATGTAAGGTCCTTAGTTGCAGAAATTGTTTTTGACTTTCTTTGTATCTCTAGGACTTAAGCATCTCTCAAAAAAGTATTCATTTAATAAAATGCTTATGGACAGACTGACTTGGAACATCAGTTTCCTCCCTTGTATAATAAAGCATGTTTCCTGAGCCCAATGTCCTATGATTCCAACTCATAATGAATGAACGTTTCTTTGTTTATCACTGTATAGTTTCTTATATTCAGTTTTTTTTTTTCAGAACCAATGTCCTCCTATTGGGAATTTAGAGAAAGACTGAAATTCACCATCTTTTCTGGGCCTTGGATGTTTTCATGAATTAAAGTGGCCTCTTCAGAGCTACGAATAAAAAATAAATAGATGAATAAATAAATAAATGAAAACCCAAAACAAACAATAAAATTATTCTGGCCAAGGCATGAAAAGGTTGTGATATCAGCCTCCGCAATGGCCCCCAAACAAAATCACATCCTTTCATGGTATTAACTTCTGCCTGTGGGAAAGAGTAGGGTCTGAGGGAACCTTTTCCCCTGGGAGCAACATTTTCTGTTGTTTTCCGTGTTCTTGTTGTGGGCCATCTAACAGAGAAGGGAACAGCCTCCTCTATGTTCCCTCCCAGGCATTCTCTAAATATTCACATTCTTAAGATGCCAGCTCCTTCCTTATTTTCTCAATTCTTTATTTGTTTATCCTCAAAAGCTTCTTTGTAGCTGCCCACACAGATCTGGGAAAATGTATAGCAGAGCCCTCCCTCTTTAGACCCTACAGTAGAATGCCAAAGCCTCCATTCTCTACCACTGGAGAACCTTCCTGTGAACAGATTCAAACCCCAAGGATGTGAGGGTGGGGGTGGCAGAGTTCAGTGCTTAAAGCTTATAATCAAGTATTTCTTAAAGGGAACTGGATCCTGCCAGGCATGGACCCCTCTCAATTTCAAGAGGTTTGAAACACGGAACTCAAAGGAAGTTCTTCCTTGAGGTCACTTAGGTCTTTAAAGTTTAATGAAAAGAAATCTAAACAATGAATCAAGACACCTTGATTCAAATCCTGATTCATTTTGCTTCTTAAAAGCTGTGTGATCAAGGAAGTGTTACCTACCCCATTACACACACACACACACACACACACACACACACACACACACACACCCCTCTATGTTTTCTCATCTGTCTTCATTGTAATGAAGAAGACTTTTGACAAAACCCTTTGATTCTTAAATTTAGAGTTGCCAGGAACTTTAAACATCATCTTCTGTAATCCCATTACCTTCCAGATAAAGAAACTGGGCATCAGGTATGTTTCCCTGGCTCTTATATTGCATTACTCATTAGAGACTCTAGGCATCTGGAAGGAAGAAAAGAAGGAAGGAAGAAAGGAAGGAAGGAAGGAAGGAAGGAAGGAAGGAAGGAAGGAAGGAAGGAAGGAAGGAAGGAAGGAAGGAAGGAAGGAAGAGAAAGGAAAAGAAAGTTCATCAGTAATTTGTCCTGAGTTACATAACTAATGAATAGGAAATATCAGGGGCAGGATTTGAACTCAGCTTTATTCTGATGCTTAATCCGGTAATCTGTTCCATAGGTATCGCTACCTCTTGAGTACTGTAGAATATGGTTTTGTCTTTAGGCAGACAACAAATCTCAGGCATTTTAATAGAGTCAGCATTTATTTAATTATTAATAAATCAATAATTTAATAATTAACAACACAATAAGAATTATTATTAATTATTAATAAATTTAAATAAAATATTAATTAATAATAAACATTATTAATAAGACTAGCATTTAAGTACCTACTGTGCACCAAGCAATGTGTTAAACATTGAGATAAAAAGAAAGCCAAAGAACATGTCTTACTCTCCAGGAGGCCAATAGGAGCTCTCTGAATGAGCCAGAATCCAGTTGGCTGTGTGCTATTGAAGCCTTTCCTACTCCTATCCTTCCTAGCCAAAAGCAATCTCTCCCTTTACAAATCAGTGATTACATGGCTTGAGATCTCTGCTTTGCACTTCTCTCATTCTCCTTCTATCATAATTATTTCTGTACTTGTCTCTCCCAAACCCACCTCTCCCTCACCCCTTACATTTTAAGATCCTTAAGATCTTGTGCCTTCATTTTCAAGTGGTTCAGATTCCTAGAAGAGGGGCTTTATGCATGGTAGACTCAACAAATGTCCCTTGGGTTGCAATGAATTGGAATGAATTGAATTGGATGGAATCTTCCCAATAATTATTATAGTTTTCTACTCAATTGAAGGATGCATCTAACCTCCTCATCTGCACTGTTATGTCTAATTCATCTCCCTAATTCAAAACTTCCCCTTTTTATTGGCATTCATGAAGAAAAAAAAACCCATCATTATAGTGTCTTCCTTGTTTCATATTCATTGCTGAAGGAGTAGTGTCTAGAATATAGGTTATAGAGCCACTGAATATTGCATTGCTCAAATCAAGTCAGTTGTTCATTTCCAGGTACATTTCAGGAAGAACATTGATAGGGTAGCGAGCCTTCCAAAGGGAGGAGTTAGAATTTTGAAGGGACTAGATATTATATGCCATATAAAGATTTCAATAAAGGGAGAGGGGGAAGTATAGCTTGGAAACCTGAAGAATTGGTGCCGGGGATGTTATTGCTTATCTTAATATATTTTAAATCCTATCTCATGGAAGAGGGAGAGGACCCAGCACAGTGGTAGGGTGGGGGAAGCTGCAGAATGTCAGATTTAGACTCAATATAAGGAAAAACTCTTTAACAATCAGAGCTGTCCAAAGTACAATGGTCTGCCTATCAAAGAGGAATGAGATGACTCCCATCTCTTTGAAGCCTTCAGACAAAGTCTAGAATCATGATTACTTGAAGAAGTGCAGAATGTATTCTTATTCAATGGACAACATGACTTTTGAGACCCTGTCTAAATCTGACATTCCATAAAAAACATTTGTGAAGATTCTCTGAGATCAGGAAGTTATTGTGAAACCCTTAGTTTTTTAGGATTCTTAAACTGGGGACCATGGATTCATTTTTAATATATATTTCAATAAAAATATTTGAACATAAATTGATTGTCTTTGTAATTCTGTGTATTATATATACTATATGCATATATATATATACACACACACACACACAAACATTATTTTGAAAGGGGGGCTACAGGCTTCTCTAAATTGCCAGAAGGGTCCATGATATAAAAATGATTAAGAACTTCTGCCTTATTTAGAGAGATGCTGCCTGTCTCCCTTTCACAAGCATAGACTAGTGCAAGATGAAGTCCTGTGACCTATTTTCATTTGTGGAATCTTTATTAATCCTTGAGTAGTTTCAATCACATTACATGATTGACTTTGAAACTTGGGTTTCCAAGGAAAAATGTCAGATTTCTCACAATGCTTTATAACTCAAAGGATTATAGATTTCTTTTGAGATGGAAAGGATCTTAGAGATCACCCAGTCCAACTCTTTCACTTTACAACCCAGCCCATTCCCTTCATTTTACAGATGAGAAAACTGAGTCCCAGGGAGGACAAGTGAATTGTCCAATGGGACACAGGTAGTAAGCTCTAAAAGTAGAGTTTGAACCTTAGTCCCTTGACTTGGTTTCAAATCCATTACAGTTTCTTCCACACCATCCTCCCTCCTTTCTGGGAAAGTGGCAGCTTAATGCCTCAGAGTTAACAAGGAACTGCCAACAGCTTCATTCCCAAGACAATAGCAGTGGGGGGGGGGGGGGAGTGTCCTCATTAGGGACATATAATTAGCTGAGATTTCAAAAACCAGAGGGTGAAAGGTAGGTGATCCAAAAGGGGACTAGTGCCAAACGAGTCCAATCATTCACTGGGAGGTAAAGTAACTAATTCCTGGGGCTGGGCCAGTATTAGAGAAAGTTAACTATCCATCTTGGGATCATTAGTTACTGTCTGTTCTATGTCTGGAAACCATGTTTGCGCTTGGCTAGCTTGTGTGAAGAGAAAAGCAGAACCATGGACTTTGACTGTGAAAAACAAAAGTATAGGACAGTTTTATATGAGTGAAGCTTAACGGTCAAATAAAGTCACTAGGACAATGTCCACTTCCATTCTAAATACTCTCTGCCCACAGTACAAAATATCTAGCTAGTGGAAAGGGAGTTCTACCAAGGGAATTAGTAACCTGGTCTCCACCATCCATCGATGAATTCATCAATGAATTCATTGGCTGATGACTGACAACAAAAGCTAAAGAGCAATAACCATGGTCAAGATATTTGTTCAAATCAAATTCTTCTCCTAATAGATAAATGATCAAAGATATGAAATGACAGTTCCCCAAATAAGAAACTAAAGTGATCAATAACCACCTGCAAAATGTTTCCAAATCATGACTATCGAGTCATAATTCTGAATACTCCCCTTGCAACCCTTCAAGCAAGCAAAGATAGGGAAACAATATTGGAAGGGCTTTGGGAGAAGAGGCATTGTTGGTGGAATTGGGAAGTGATTCAGCTGTTTTAGAAAAGAATTTGGAATTTCAGAAGAAAAGTTACTCAACTGTCTATTTACTTTGACACAAAGAATTTCATTAATAGGATTATTCCCAGAGATTACCAAAAGAGAAGGGAAAATCCATATGCACAGAAATACTCCTGAATGTTTGTACAGTCCTATTTTTATAATAAAAATATGGAAACAAAATATGGGAAATATTTACAGTGGTTGAACAAGCCATGCATGCTATATGAATGCAATGGAATATTTCTGTGTTATAAAGAATGGCAAATATGAAGAATTCAGAGAAATATGAACGGCATATTAAGTAACAGTAAAAAAAAACAACAACAAAAGAACAATGCATACAATGACTGTTAAATAAAGCCCACATGGAAAGGCAACAAAACTCTGGCCAAATGCAATCTTAACACCAGAACTGGTGAATTTAAAGGGCAATTATGACTCTGAAAGTATCCTGGGTTCTTAATGATGTTTTTTTTTGTTTGTCTTTTCATTTTGGGTTTTTCATTATGGACCTCTTTGGCAAAAATCCATTGAAATCTCTGGATGTCTTCTCATAGTATTATTTTTAAATGCATAAATTTAAGGATGGAAGATTTCTACTGAAATAGTTATAAAAAAGATTAAAGTCAAACAAACAAAAATAAAACAAATTCATGGACTTCAAGTAAAGAATTCCTGGACTAGTTAGTTTAATAGATAGAAGGCTAGACTTGGAGTCAGAAAGACTCAACTTTCAATCCTGACTCAGATACTCACTAGCTGTGAGACCCTGGGCAAGTCACTTAACCTCTATGCCTCAGCTTCCACTTCAGAAAAAAAAAAGAATTAGCATCAATTGCATATGCTTGGAAGAACAAAATGTTTTAAAGTAAATTTAAGAAAACTCAAAAATGAGATTCTTGCACAATTTAAAAGAATAGAATCACTTCAGTCATTTCTGTCAGCCAAACCAAGCATCTTCCAATGCACATGTTCTCTACCACTGAAGATATTCATGGGATTGCAAGGATTATATCCTGACTTGGAGAACTGGTTTGACTTGAAGGAGCAGTACTGATTGCTTCTAAGGATTCAACCCTGAGCATTGGTCCCCTAATTTTGCCTGTGTTTATCATGTACTAATTAGCATTTAATAACCAGCAACCAGTGAGCCCACACCTGAGACAATAAAGTAGCCTCAACCCCACTTGACTGATGAAGAAATTCAGATTAAGAAACTCAGATTAAGAAGAGTCCACACAGCTAATTGGTGTGGAGGAGGGAGAGCAGCACAATTAGCACTCAGAACCTTCTGGATGGCAATCACTTGAAGTCAACAAGCTAGGTAATTAGCCTGCTAGGATTCCTTTTTGAGTCACCAAGTTGAGTAGCATAATTATCAGGGGCTGAATCTGTTTCAACAAGAGCCAATTTTTGCAAGGTTAAATGGATCCAATTAGCTCCCCCAAATCCTCCCCACCGGTTTCTCCCTCTTGGGGCCATTGCACAACTCTGGAACTCTGTGCCCTGGTTGGGTGTTTTGCGAGGTGGACTTCATGGAGTCTGAATTTCTGATTTTCCTAGGCAAGGATCTGAGAAACTGTTGGTGTTCATTAGAAACCAGCACCACCCTTCTCCATCTTCTTTGGACTTTCTCCAAAGGCTTCTAAGAATGTGGCATGAGTACTAAAGCAGGAATGACCCTTAGAGAGAGGGAGACCTGGGCTCAAACTCCTGCTTCTCACAAATCTGGCTATGTGACTCTAAGCAAATCACCTAAGCATTTAGTGCTCTAGGAAACTCATACAGACTAGAAGGCTTTGTTCTTTATTTCACTTTATTTTTCAATTAAAATTCTTTTATTTTCTCTCTCTCCCACTCTCCTCTCCCCACTAGGAAAGAAAAAAAAACTCATATCAAAAATGAATATTCAAGGTGATCAAATTTCCACATTGGTGCCATTTAAAAATGTAATTCTAACACCAGAAGTTACATAAAAATCTGCTGACCTCTATTTATGGAGGGAGTTTCCTTACCGAAGTATCTCTAAAATCAATGAAATCAAAGGTCCGATCCCTTTGAGAGGGAGCATTTGATGCCTTCCCCATCAGGTCACATACCTGTATACCTTTGGCATTGTCCTTGGGAAACAAGGTCTTTCTCTAGCATACTGAAAGGGATTGAGAATGTGTGGTGATGAGACAGTAATCATGATGGAAGATAACTGATGAGAGTCCTAGATTTGGGTCGTCATTTTGAGACAGAACCATCCTAACTGTCTCATCCAATCTCAACTCTTCCTAGTATACCCTCTACGCTATGGTCAAACAAGATGATTAACTATCTCTTTCCCATATCTAAGCCTTTTGCTCTCAAGATTTTCTACCAGGCCTTCCTTTCTCCATAATCACTACTTGTTCACATCTTGCCCATCTCTGAAATCTAGCTCAGATGCCTCCCCCTTCAGTGAACCCTAATGAGTGATCTTTGTCTCATCTGAAGTCATGATATTCTTTAGATAGCTCTTATGTTCTCATAGCTTCTGTGGATGGAGTCCTGGACCTGTAGTCAGAAAGACCTAAATTCAAATTTGACCTTGAAGACTTTCTATCTGTGAGATCCTGCAGAAATCACTTCACCACTGTCTGCCTCAGTTTCCTCAATTGTAAAATAAGGATGAGATAAGAAGAACTCAAATCTCACAGGGTTGTTGTGAGCATTAAAATAAATAATTTGCAAAACGTACTTAGTACAGTGTCTAGCACAAAATAGGTACTCTAAAAATACCTATGCCCTTCCTTTCATCCATTGTCCCCATTCAATTAATTACTCTAACATAGACAAGAGGCAACATGGCGGTCATGAGGTTGATGTCAGAGACTCTGATCTCCAATCCTGGCTCTCTCACTTCCTAACTATGTGAACCAGGGCAAATCATTTGTTCTCTATAAGCCTCAACTTGACTACTTGTGAAAATGGACATTATAATCATTTCATTACCTTCTTCACAGGATTACTCACTTCCTTTGTAATCATTAAAGTACTATAGAACTCTGAGATGCCAATATTATTAAAGAAGGGGAAATCATTTTGAACTGAGCTTAGCTCAAATGCCACCTCTTGATTCAGCTCAGTTATTTGAACCCTCTTTCCTAGAACACTTTGAATCGTTATAAAATAATTATAATAAATTATAACATAAAATGATACCTACCATTTACATAGTGCTTTTCTATTCAATTATATGTAGCAGAATAGTGGTCAATGTGTTAAATTTGATAGAAAGATCTGGGTTCAATTCCTACCTATTCATTTATTACCTGGGTGACTCTGCTCAAATCATTGAACTTCTAATGGCATTGTGCTCCATGACTTTTGAGGTTCCTTCAGCTTTAAATCTATGATCCTAGGATCCAGTATTGCCTCTCCCCAGACAGAATATAAGCCTCCTGAGGGAAGGGTCTATTTTGTTCTCATCTCTCTATATAGTCAGGGTCTATAAGAGTACTCAATGTATGTTGTTATTGAGCCATTTCAGTTGTGTTCAACTCTTCATAATGCTATTTGAGATTTTCTTGGCAAAGATACTGGAATGGTTTGCCATTTCCTTCCTTCTGTAGATCATTTTATAGATGAATAAACTGAGACAAACAAGGTTAAGTGATTTGGTCACTTAGTTAAGAAGTGTCTGAGGCTAGATTTGAACTCAGGAAGAGGAGTCCTCCTGACTCCAGGCTCAGCACTCTATCTGCTGTACCACCTGGCTGCCCACCCCACACATCTACCATGTACTTACTATACTAAAGAAAACTTTAGAGCTTTCTCTACTAAATAAATCTTGAATCAATCAACAAATGAAAGAGGTGGAATTTGACAAAGATTGGGATGGTGATAGAGACCTTTCTCTCCTTGTCTGTCTTGTCCTAACCACAGAATTTGTGGTCTTGGATACTGGAAGCATTTCCAGCTTGGTAGAACCATCCAAAGCTTGTCTTCTCCTGATAGAACTTTTGAGAACCCCAAGTTATCTCTTGCTTGCTCTTGAATTAGAGAGGTTAAAGGAATTTATTCCTTTCAAATATTCTGCATACACTTGTGGGCAGGTTCAAGGAATAACAATGAAGCCTAACAAGTGAGGGGGGGGGGAATGTCTTCCTGGCCCCAAACTTGAGATTCCAGAGGAGCCCTGGGAATAGCTGTTAGGGACTCCCAAAGCAGCCAGTCCTGGGTGTGGTGGGAAAAGAGAAAGGCAGGTGTCTAGATGGGACTTCAAGCTGGCCCAGTCTGGCAGGTACAAAAAAAGATGATCCTATTGGAAACTCATCAAAATAATTGCCTGGTTCTCTGAATCATTTTCTGCAAAACTCAGCTGGAGGTTTGGAAGGAGAGTAATTAAGAGTTTAAAGAGGGGGCAGCTAGGTGGCTCAGTAGAATATAAACCAAGCCTGGGGGCAGGAGGTCCTGGGTTCAAATTTAGCCTCAGACATTTCCTAGCTATATGATCCTGGGCAAGTCACTTAACTCCAATTGCCTAGTCCTTATTGCTCTCCTACCTTGGAACCAATACATAGTATTCATTCTAAGATGGAGGGTAAGGGTTTAAAAGTAGGAGTTTAAAGGGTGAGTTAGCCTCTCCTGATACTTCTATCATCTTCTAGAACTGTACTCATGTCTGCTACTATCTCTCCTAAATTATCCTCCATATCTCAATAGCCTTCTTACTCATGAAAGGCTTCTCTTCTGTTTTGTTGTTCACTTTTAGATGTCTCCATTGCTGTGGTCCCTCCTATGATTGCTCAATTCCTCTCACAACCTCCATTTTGAAAAAGAACCCAGGCCAGCCATATTCTTTCTTTTCCACTTTTACTCCTCTCCTTTCTCAGCTTCTGGTCTCTAAACGTCTTCCCTCCATTCCACCTTTGATGTTGTGTTTCCTTCTATGATGGGGGGAGGGAATCTATGTGGCACAGTGGATAAAGCATCAGATCTGGGGTCATGAAGACCTGAGTTCAAATCCTAACTCAGATACTTGCTCTGGATAGAACTGTTGGGAACCCAAAGTTATCTCTTGCTCTCTCTTGAATTAGAGAGGGTAATGGAATTTATTCTTCAACTGTAAAATAAGCTGCATAAGGGAATGGCAAACCACTCTGGTATCTTTGCCAAGAAAATCCCAAACGGGGTCACAAAGAGTGATACACAACTGAAGACTGAACAACAACATCCCCCAATTAGAATGCAAACTCTTTGAGAGCAGGATCTGCCTTTCCTTTTGGTTTTCCCAAGCTTTAGCATATTATCTGTCACTTAATAATTGCTTAATAAATGTCTTCTGTTTTAATTGTTAACAACATCACATGGTACTTATGAAAAAGAATGCTCTCCACCTCCAGAGAAAGAACTGTCAGAGTCAGATGCAGATCAACACAGTCTATCTTTCACATTAGTTTGTTTATGGTTTTATTTGGGGGTTTGGGTCTTATCTGAGTACTCTTTTCCAATGAGGACCAATATGGAAGTGTGTTTTGCATGATAATACATGTATAATCCAAATCCAATTGCTTGTCTCTCTGAGAGGGGAGAGGGAAGGGAAGGAGGGAGACAATTTGGAACTTATGAATGTATGTGGACAGTTATTATTACATGTACATGTGTACATTGGGGAAAAGAAAATATATTTGAATTTAAAAAATTACATGATAATCTAAATCAGTTCTGGATCCTCTGGTAGTTTCAATAAAATGATGATAATAATAAGAGTAAGTAATAATATCCCTAGCTGACATTTATATAATGTTTTACTATTTCTGTACAAAGACTTTCTTGCTGTTTTGCCCAGAAGAGGTCCACTTTTGCCCCAGTTATCTGCCCAACAACTTTTCCTGTTAGTTAAAGGGCATATAGATAGCAACCCAAAGCAAAGCGCTGGAAACCTGGAATAGTTTTTTCTATCCTGGAAGGATACAACTTGTCTCCCACATAAAACAATAGAATGTCATCATTAGAAGGAATTTTGGAAAATGGAGACTAGATTGTCAAAACTGGAAGGAACCTAGAAATAGTGTAGGAGTGAAAGGGAAGCTTAGAATAGAGGACATGGAGAAAGTGCTAAAATGGATCTTAGGACCCAGAAAAATAATAAGGAGGGACCAAAAGGAATGGTAGATCATAGAATATTAGAATTGGAATGCACAATGTGGAATATAGCTGAAAGATCTTCTAGAATACAACTCATAGATTGTCAGAAATGGAAGAAAATAGAACACAGGTTTTCTGAGGTGAAGGGGACTTAATCAATCATGTCAAATTAGAGGAGAATCTAAGAGATCAAGTGTTCCAGACTAGCCATTTTATAGATGGGGAAATAGCCCCAAAGAAGGGAAAAGTTTTTGCTTAACTCACAAAAATTTTTAAGTGGTAGGGAAAAAGTTTGAATTCAGGGCTTCTGATTCCAAATTCTTTCTAACATACCATGACATACTGCCTTAAGAAAGAACCTAACATCACCTAATATATCTCCCTCATTTTATGGATGATGAAATGAGGACCAAGAAAGGGTGCTAAAAGACTATCTGCCCTTTGATCCAGCCAGAGCACTGCTGGGTTTGTACCACTTTGTTAAAGAGATAATAAGGAAAAAGACCTGAAAAGAATATTCATAGCTGCGCTCTTTGTGGTGGCAAAAAAAAATTGGAAAATGAAGGGATGCCCTTCAATTGGGGAATGGCTGAACAAATTGTGGTATGTGTTGGTGATAGAACATTACTGTGCTCAAAGAAACAATGAACTGGAGGAATTCCATATGAACTGGAATGACCTCCAAGAATTGATTCAGAGTGAAAGGAGCAGAGAACCAGGAAAACATTGTACACAGAGATTGATACACTGTGGTACAATTGAATGTAATGTTCTTCTCCATTAGTGGCAATGCAGTGATCCTGAACAACTTGGAGGGATCTATGAGAAAGAACACTATCCATATTCAGAGGAAAAACTGTGGGAGTAGAAACACTGAAGAAAAACAAGTGCTTGATTACATGGGTCAAGGGGGATATGATTGGGGGTGTGAACTCTAAATGATCATCTAGTGCCAACACCAACAGCATGGAAATAGGTTCTGATCAAGGACACATGTAATAATACTCAGTGGAATTGGGTATTGGCTATGGGAAGGGGAGGGAGGGAAAGAATATGATTCTTGTAACCAAGGAATAATGTTCTAAATAGATTAAATAAAAATTTCAAAATAAAATAAAATAATAAAAAAAAGAAAGTGGAACTGTTCACCCAAATCCCAAAAGTCTTCTAATGTCTCAGTTGGGGCTGGAACTTGAAAACTTTGATTCCTTTCTGGTTCGGTGGTCTTTTCATACTCTGCCCTACCAAGAGTACTGAAGGAAAAGACTAATTACAGGGGAACGGTTGAAAGAACATTGTGATCCAGGCAGGAGTGTTTGAGTTGACCCTGAAAAAAAATGCAGAAAGGGGAAAAGAAATATTGCCTTTAAAATACTTATTTTACTCCACAGATAGGTTTTTTTTTTTTTGAGGTAGTTCTGACATGAAAGATCCCTTTTCAATGGTCTTTAGTTATTCAGTGGCTCCCTGAGACAAGCCAGGTCCTGTCAGAAGCTGGCAAGAGAAGGCAAACCAAAGGAGGCCTTTTCTGATGCCATTTATGACCACAGTGCTTCAGAGTAGCCCAAACTCTGGACTATGGCAGAAAGACACCTAAGGCTCTGTCTTTGTGGTTGAAGCGGAAGTTGCCAGGGAGCCTGTAGGAACTTGACACTGCTCTGAAACTTTTGAAAGCTGACACATTTGAAAGGGGAGAGGGAAAGAAGGAAAGATTTTTTTAGTTCAATTCTCAGTCCTCTTTGGAAACAGAGGAGCAAGGTAACTTGAGGATGAGAGGGAGTTAGGAGAATGTTGGGCAGGTTGGGGCCAAGAGATCCTTTCATCTGTTGACTGAACTAAACCTCCCCAGATCGATCAGTCACCGTTTGCCAAGCCAGTGCCTGTCTGGTTGTAAATGCCTTTGAGCTACCCACAAGCCCTTTTTCAGGGGAACACACTGCTGATGCCAACCCCTTTTTGTCCACCCCCTGTACCTGCCCAGTCCTATGTTACATAGCTAGATAAGAGAGACCTGTAGCAAACCCACCCACCATCAGAAAGCCTTGGGACCACGACTTGTACACGAATGGTTCTGCCATTCTCCTGAAAGGAAGCAAGGAGTGATTCAAAATACTTTTCTGTCATTGAATGATAGGATTTAGAGCCAGAGGGGATTAGAGGTCCTGGAGTCCCCTCCCCCAATTTTACAAATGGGGAAACTAAGACCCAAAAAATACACAAGGAGACTTCTCCCAGGCTTACAACCCAGACCTTCCACCTTTTTCAGGTGCTCGAGAGTTCAGTAAAAATCATATTAGCTCTTTTCTTACCTACTACATTGAACCACTATTAAAAAATCGTAAATTTAAAGGTTTCTTAATATGGCAACCATGGGCTTTTAAGAAGAGATCCATGGGACATGTGACCAAAAAGGTTCTCTCCCACCATAGGAGGAGCAGACAGGGACCACATGCAGATCAAAGTAGACCATTCTTTACTTTATCTCCTCCACAGTTATTCTCTAGTGTAAGCAATATATGTTTTGTTTCATAACATGACAAACAGGGAAATATATATTGTATAATAATATATGCATATCCTATGTCATACTACCTGCCTTTTTGGGTACAGGGAGGGGTGGGGATGATTGGGAAGCTTTTTAAAAAGAGAGAGAGAAATCCATGAATGGATTTCAGGAGTTTTCTGAACTTGAATGGAGAAAAGAAAATAATGAAGTTCTTGTTCAGTTGTTTCAAATGTGTTCAATTCTTTGTAATCTCATTTGAGGTTTTCTTGGCAAAGATACTGGAGTAGTTTCCTCTTCCTTTTCTAGCTTATTTACAGATGAGGAAATGGAGGCAAACAAAGTTAAGTGACTTGCTCAGGATAATACATCAAGTAAGATTTTAATTCAGAATGATAGATCCGATCTTCCTGACTCTATCCATTGTGCAACCTCACTGCTTTCCCCCACCAACTTTTTTCACTGGTCTCTAACTGAAATTTATCATTTCTTCTAATTTTGAAGTTATATTATTCTGAGAAGTGTCTCTAAGTTTCACTAGACAGTCAGAGGAGTCCATGACACATTTTAAGAATTCATCATTTATGTTAAGCCAGAAGGAATGTCAGAAGCCATCTAGTCTAATTTCCCCATTTCACAGATGAGAATATTGAGACTTAGATAGGCTAAATGATTTGCCCAAAATCACATAAGTAGGAGAGAAGATTTGAATTGTGTTTCTCTAATTCCAAAGTACTTTTTTTTTTCCTTTCCACTGTGGCATGTTCTCTGTGACCTTTGAGGATGGTTTAGGATTTCAATATAAATCACACTAGACTTAGACTTTTATTTTTTCTCCTATTCTGTTGGTGGTTAACAGAGCAGAGCAAGCTTTAGTTTGGCAAGGCACTCACACATCCCTTTGCTATCTCATCAGGGTCATTTACTAAGAGGAAAAAAAAGAAACCAGGAGAACCTATTAGAGGCATTTACCAATTCAGACTGCTGGGAGAGAGACCTTATCAAAGAACTTACTGTACAGCTTTAGTCACTAGAATGGAGACTAACTTTGTAAGACTGGATCTCATGTTTTCATCTCAGTTCTAAGTTACAGTTTTTAGAGCTAAGAAGAACCTCAAAGAACATTTAACCTCAGGATATTTAATTTTTTTGTTGTTGTTTGCTTATTTGTTTTGTTTAGACTCCTTTGGCAATCTGATGAAACCTATGGTCACCTCAGAATAAATTATTAAAGAAAATTCTGAAAATAAGAGCTTATTGAAAAATTCAGATTATCTGTCTATCTATCTATCTGCCTATCTCTCACTTTCTCTCTCTCGCTCTCTCTCTCTCTCTCTGTATATATATATATATCTTTCACTATCTGCCTTTCTCTATAGATTTCTCTATAGATTTCTCTCAGTCTATATGCCTCTCTCTATATATAAGTATATATATATATATATATATCTTTCTCTCCATCTATCTTTCTATCTGCCTCTCT
Organism: Monodelphis domestica; assembly: GCF_027887165.1. NCBI lineage: Eukaryota > Metazoa > Chordata > Mammalia > Didelphimorphia > Didelphidae > Monodelphis > Monodelphis domestica. Next base: position 675,682,321 of record NC_077227.1, read on the forward strand.
CTCTAAATATTTATATTTCTCTCTATCTATCTGCCTATTTCTCTCTCTATATATATTTATATATCTTTCTCTCCATCTATCTCTCTACATATATATGGATATATATAGATATATATATTTCTTCCTATCTCATTCTGTAGAACCTTTGTAATTGCTCCACAGGCCCTTTGGCAGCCCATGGATACCAGAGAAGGAGCCTTTGATTTAAACCAATCCATTCATTTTATAGCCAAGGTAAATGAGAACTAGAGAATAGAGATGACTCTCCCCAAAATGCATATTTGTAAATAACAGGACATAGGAGACTCAAGCCTAATTCTGATTTGAAATCTAGTGCTCTCTCTACATTGAGTAACAAATTGAACAAGAAAGGGTTAGGTATAAACCCCTTAGGCATATCATTGGAGGCTCTCTTGGTTCATTAATCAACCCTCTTTGGTTCTAATGGTACTAGCTTTGGATCTAATTAGTGAAACATCTTCCAACCCACAGATGTATCATCTACATTGCCTTAGACATTGCATTCACTATCATTCCTAGCACTGGATCATCTTATAAATTTGACAATTATGCCCATGTCTGAATCTTTGTAGTATGGGGGAAAATGTTAGCTTTCAAGTCAAATATCCTAAGTTCAAATATCTCAGGTTCAAATCCAAGCTATGGTCCCTTGTGACCAAGAACAAGACATGTGACCTCTATTGATTTTCAGCTTCATCATCTTAAAAATGATGATAACAAATAAGCACATGAAGAAGTGTTCTAAGTCTCTTATAATCAGAGAGATGCAAATCAAAACAACTCTGAGGTATCACCTCATACCTAGCAGATTGGCTAACATAACAGCTATGGAAAGTAATGAATGCTGGAGGGGATGTGGCAAAGTAGGGACACTGATTCATTGCTGGTGGAGTTGTGAATTGATCCAACCATTCTGGGGGGCAATTTGGAACTATGCCCAAAGGGCGATAAAAGACTGTCTGCCCTTTGATCCAGCCATAGCACTGCTGGGTTTGTACCCCAAAGAGATAATAAGGAAAAAGACTTGTACAAGAATATTCATAGCTGCGCTCTTTGTGGTGGCCAAAAATTGGAAAATGAGGGGATGCCCATCAATTGGGGAATGGCTAAGCAAATTGTGGTATATGTTGGTGATGGAATACTATTGTGCTAAAAGGAATAATGAACTGGAGGGATTCCATGGAGACTGGAACAACCTCCAGGAAGTGATGCAGAGCGAAAGGAGCAGAACCAGGAGAACATTGTACACAGAGACTGACACACTGTGGTATAATCGAACGTAATGGACTTCTCCATTAGTGGCGGTGTAATGTCCCTGAACAATCTGCAGGCATCTAGGAGAAAAAACACTATCCATAAGCAGAGGACAAACTGTGGGAGTAGAAACACCAAGGAAAAGCAACTGCCTGACTATAGCGGTTGAGGGGACATGACAGAGGAGAGACTCTAAATGAACACTCTAATGCAAATACTAACAACATGGCAATGGGTTCGAATCAAGAACACATATGATACCCAGTGGAATTACTCATAGGCTATGGGGGGTGGTGGGGAGGAAAAGAAAACGATCTTTGTCTTTAATGAATAATGCTTGGAAATGATCAAATAAAATATTATTTTAAAAATGATGATAATATTAAAAATAGAAATAGTAGTAATAAATAATAATAGCAAGGAAGATTATTCTAAAAGTTAACTTACTTAAAGAGTATATAGAAATGGAAATTATTACTAATGATGATTCATCAAAAAGCTTTGTATAAAATGGGGGAATTTGTTTGGTATACCTATGCAAGTTTTTTTTTTTCTTATTTCATTTTTTTCTCATTGGGGTAGAGGCTGAGAAGAGATGGCAGATTTTTATTGATTAAAAATTAATTAAAAATACACTCTAAAAATTCATGACATATCAGAACGGAAGGAGCCTCAGAGGTCATCTAAGTCTGGCAGTTCTCAAATATTTTGGTCTCAGGACCCCTTTACACTCTTAAAAATTATTGAGGACCTCACAAGGAGCTTTTATTTAGATGAGTTACATCTATCAATATTTACTATTAAAAATTCAGAAGTCTTACTGTTATTATGAAGGACAGCTAAGTGGTGCAGTGGATAGAATGTCAGAGATGGAGTCAGGAAGATCTGGTTAAAATATGACTACAGACATTTACAGTGTGAACCTGGACAAGTCTCTTAACCATGGTTGCCTCATTTTCCTTGTCTGAAAAATGAGCTGGAACACTAAAAGACAAACCATTCCAAGTATGCTTGCCAAGAAAAGTCATGAAGAGTCAGACAAAACTGAAAAAGACTAAACATAAAATAATTTTAACATTGGGGAACACATGAACAGATTTCAAGGATGCCTAAAGATCCCCAAATCTCACTTTCAGATTTGTCTGGTCTTCATTTTAAAGGCAGAGGTGACCAAATCTCAAAGAGGCAGGGTGGGATTTCCAGCCCACAGCCAACAGCTCTCCAACCATTTAACATTGCATGGTATGTCTTTGGACAGGAGGCATTTCCTGAAAACTTTCATTTGTGACCACATAGAACCAGTCCAGTGTCGCCCACTCAGCCATTGAGTCTAAGGATCTGGATCTGAACCCCAAATTACTCCACCACTGGCTGTGTCTATGACTTCTGGATACTTGCCTTAGCTCTTAGTTTCATCATGAGCAAAGTGAAGGGACTGGTTTACAAGATCCCAATGTTCCTTCTGAGATGAAATCTCCATGATTTTCTATGTCCTTTATCCCAAAGTGGCTACAGGTCAGTGCCATTATTCCTGCCCCCTCTGTCACTCCTGTAAGCAAGGGAGTCGTAGCTCTTACAACTGGGTCACTGAAGATTTTAAGATGTCCTGGGCTTCCCCGGGCAGGGCAGATGCCCAGGCTCATGGTAAATAGCAAGTCAGTAGGCGTTTTTAATACTTGATGTTTTAAAAGCACATTTTATTCCTCTAGTGCTAATGTGTTAATAGCAGGGATGAGAGTATTGCCTGGTTGTGGGAAGGGCGGGTTATTGTGTTCCCATCTTGGTTTCTTTCACTTGAGCATTTTGAGGCATTGAGGAGCCTTGCCTCTCCGTGAAGCTAAGATTTATTGAGCTGAGTCAAATTACTGTACATCCTGACGCAGCCTGGAATAGAATTGATCAGCCCTGAAACACTCTACTGCATTGCATCACCAATTTCAAGAAATGGCATGTTCTCAGAAATAAGTATGATCTGGGAATGACCCTGGGGCTAAATTCTGCCCACATGAAGATCCATTCTAGGAGATTTGAAATCAATGGGAGGAGCACCTGAGTGAATTCCACTATTACCCACCTTTGTTTAAGGAATCAATCCAGTTAGCAAGCATTAGGCTAAGGATCTGGGCTTCTCCTTACAAATGTGCAAAAGTATTCTCTCTGAAATTTCTAGGAGTAATATTAGAAATCATAGGACCATACATCACATTAGAAGCTATCTAGTTCAAATCTCTCATTTGACAGATAGGGAAATGAAGGCTCAAGATGGAGGAGGGAAGAAGTTACATACATGCATACATAAAAGTCTCCTAAAACCCTTTGGGCAAAGGGCAGCTAAGTGACACAGTGAACAGTGTGCAGAGCCAGAATTCAGCAAGATGAGTTCAAATCTGGTATTAGATACTTACTAGCTATGTGACTATGAACAAGTTACTTCACCCTTTTTGCCTCAGTTTCCTCACATGTAAAATGAGCCAGAGAAGAAAATGGCAAACCACTCTAGTATTTTTACAAAGAAAACCCCAAATGGAGGCATGAAAACAACACTAAGTTACTGAACAACAACAAATCCTGGGCATCTTGCAGGCAAGTCACTTCCCTTCTGTCTATACTTCTGGGAAAAAAGGGAAGAAAGGAAAACTTGTTGTAAACCATCAAATAAGACTAGAAAACTGTGAGCTGCTATCCTCAAATCCGCATGCCATTATTTCATCAAACAGCAAGTTAACTGGACTCTCTTTGTCCATATCTAAAACAAAAGGCATGAAACCTGGAGCTGGAATTTTATTGGTGCAGGGAGTTTTGAGAGGAGGAAGCTCCCTCTATCCATGTAGGCAAGTACCTTCTCTGAAACTTGAGAATCTTATAGATAGTCCTGAGCACCTTTAGGTCAAGTTATTTACCCAGGTTCACACAGCCAGGATGTGTCACAGGTAGGATTTGAACTCAGATCTTCGTGGCTTCAATATGGATAAAATTAGTATAGATAGTTATATTTGCCTCATTTCTGAAGTATTTGTAGAAAGAATGTAGTGTTTGGTGTCAAAAAACCTGATTTTGGACTCTGGTTCTGCTGCTGACTTGCTCTAGGACCTCTGGCAAATCTCATTCCTTCCTAGATTTTCAGTCTACTCTCTGTAAATGAGGCATGTAGACTAAGGGTTTCCTAAGGTCCCTTCTAGCTCTATATCCAAGTCTATATATATATTTATGTATGTACACATATATGTACATATATATGTATTGGGGGCTATATATGTGTCTGCATGAGTCTTTGGAAATCATAAGGAAAACGTAGATGCTGAAAATCTGAAAGAATTTCATCAACTCTAAAGAAGAGCAACAATTTTGCAAAGCAAGTGTTGACTTTGCTTTCCAAGGGGTTGGATCCTCAATGAGCTAATACTTCGGGAGGGTTACATGGGTGTTTTTCTTGCCTAGCATTTCAGTGAGGAGGGATATTTTAGACAAGTCCAGAGGAAGTGTCCAGGAGTCTGCCTGTAGCATCGGTTTGCCCCCAAGACATTCCAGAGTGATTTAGAAACTTTATGAGGCTTGAAACCTAGCCACCTCTGGCATGAAAACCAGCAACACCTCTCCCCATTCAGGACAGGATATGTAGGATTGAGCCAACTGAAACTACTAATGGAATGCAATTACCAGTTGGGATTATCAAAGACCACTGGAACAGGTCCAGTCTGGGATTTTAACTCCGGGGACAGACATCAAAGGCTACAGAACATTGGAGTCTTGATACCTGGGGGTTCAGCATTTCAGGACTGAGTCTAGGGAGGCTTTGGGATCCTCACACCAAATTCTCTCATTCATTCATTCAACAGATTTTATTTAGTGTTAGTGTGTGTGTGTGTGTGTGTGTGTGTGTGTGTGTGTGTGTGTGTGTTGAAAGGACTGAACTGGGAGTCATCTCAGATACAAAGTTTAGCTAAGACATGGTCACTTAGAATTTAGTTGAGTGATAAAATATAGACCCAAATACTAATAATATGGAAGAATATCAATCCCCTCCTCTTCCTTTGGGTACCCCAGGTCTGGGGATGTCACTGACTTGGAGGAAAAACTGCCACAGATTGTGTGGCCAAAACCACATCCTGCATGCTCTGGTTCTGTCTCTCTTCTCAACCCTCCCTCCAAGTGAAGACCTGGTTTGGCCTTTGTGATCTGAGGAAAACTGAGAGCAATGAATCCTCTCTGTCCTTGCTCTTCTTTTCTCTTCCCATGCTCCAGGGGAGGGATAGGGGAAGTTGGCAGGGTTTAACAGGATTTCCTCAGGAAGGGATCCTGGAGAGCATCAGGGGGAAACAGAAACAGTCTGCAGAGAGAGTGTGTGTCCCCTGTGTGAGGTTTGCAGGAGTTTTGAGTGTGCAACAGTGAGAATGTGTGCCTTTACATGCTAAGTGGGTTGACTATGGAATGGAAAAGGATTGTGACTATGTCTAAGTGAATGTGAAGAATTGGTGTCTGTGTCTAATTAGGAGTGTGAATTTATTAGGTGTGGATTCTCTGTCATTGCTACCCATTCCCAACTTTTTACTTTATGGGAGGATCATCTGGGGATGCTGAGTTGGGAAAGTTCCAATTAGCAGACCCTTATGTGAATGGGAAAGGGGTGCTATATATGTGGAGGGAAGCTCAGCCATTTATAATTGTGATAGTTATTATCTAGATGGCATTTTAAAATTTGCAAAGCATTTTTAAATGTTACTGTATTCTATTCTCACAATGACCCTGGAAGATAGGTGCTTTTTAAATTCCCATTTTATAGATGAAAAATGAAGAATGAGATAAATTGAGTGACTTGCCCAAGGTCACACAGTAAGAATCAGACTCCTATTTTAAACTCACATCTTCCTGACTCCATGTCCAGTACTCTATCCACTTGGTTACATAGATCCCATTTTTGATCTGGAATAGGAGATATTTCCCTCCTCCTCTTTACCACTTCTAAGACTCTTTGAAGCATTATTTTCCCATTCTACCCATGCCCTCAATATAAACCATAGGGTACAGGGCCCTGCCTTCTTTAAGAATATTATCTTTGATGATATGGGAAATGGGAATTGGGGGTGGTGGGATGGGGTGGTGAGGATGCAAGAGGCTATTCTGGATTGGTGGGAAATAATTTTCCTGCAACCAAAGCTTTTTTCAACCCCCTCAAAAAGTCAAAGACATAAGCCGTTCAAGATAGTATGAACTACTGGGAAAATATTTAAACAGGAATCAGAAAAACTGGTTTAAATTGTATCCTCAATACCTAGTACAAGATTTCCCACATAGAAACCGCATGTTCAATTTTTGGAAGTGAATTGAATTGCATCGAGTGAAAAGAATCAAAGGATGTAGCATCAAATTCAATGTCTGATTTGGGGGAAATCATGTCATTTCTCCAGCCCTCAGATTCCTCATCTCTAAATGAGGGAGTTGGACTGGATTCTCTGAGATCCATTTGATCATGAGCTTATGAGTTGATCACTACTTTGAAAAGCAGAGAATGAAACACAAGGGAATAGGTCAGTGGAAGGAAAAAAGTGATGGGATGGGGAGGGAGAAAATGAAAGAAGGTCAGAGTATAGAGCATTTCTCAGGAAGGCAAGGACCAGGGATGCCCTTGTTTACCTCCTGGTGTTTACCATGTTAAGGAAAGGTGCTTCATTCCCAAGGGTATGTGCACACACACACACACACACACACACACACACACACACACATCAACTGGGCACAAGACAGGGATTGTTTTTTGAGTATTTTTAATTTTATTTTTACTCTCCATTTCAAGATACCCTCTGAACTCCACATGGTTAGAAATGGCTATTTCCTCCAACTAGGGTCATAAAACCTGAAGCCCCATTTATCTCTTCCTGCTAAGATCATGTCAGCCTGAAGGCCATAGCCCAGATTTCTGGGACAAGCAGCTATCTCTGGGATGAATAGCAGGAAGCCCACATGTGCCTGAGATTGGGGAGGGGAGAGGGGAGGAGGAAAAGGAAACTGCCTGCTTCAGTTCCCGAGCTCATGTCACTGAAAGAATGATGGTCAGATCTCCCATCTCGCCATAACAGCTGTTTGGCTAATAAAATTGACAGAGTTTGTCATAATCAGTCTGTTCTCTCCAGCGGGAGACTTTAATCTGAGCATTTGGGGATCTTACGCACAAGCAGTTACTGAGCGAATAGGCTGCAAAGGTAGAGCCTTTCCCCCCCTGCTATGACCAGGGGACCCATTGCAAAATATAATTCCCATAGCCAAGCTCGGGCATGAATTTTTAGAAACCCCATCACATTGAAAGTGGCCCCTGCGAGACTCCATGAAATCAGAGGGCTTCTCCAAATATCTTGTTAACTGGTGATTTTATTTCATTTTAATTTATAGCATTTTAGCTTTGGGATATACCAATAGCTAGAGCTCAGTTGGGTTAATAAGATCATAGATTTAGAGATGGGAGGCCCTTCGAGGTCATGTAGGTTCAGCCACTCACTTCTTTGTCAGAGAAAGAAATCAAGGACCAGAAAGTTCAGTGGCTTTTCCTAAGTCACACCAATCTGCAAACTCATAACCTCTGGTACCAACTCCTTCTTTCTTTATTATATTTCCTATTGAAATTTCAGAGAAACATCAAAGAGTAAATAAGAGATGGAAGAGGGAGGGGGAACATCTGTCTTGACCTTCACAACTTACATGGATGATGGGGAACATTACCAATGGATCTGCAATCTGATTGCTGTAAGAATGACTTCAATAATATACCCTCCCAACCCATCCACACCTGCCCACCATTTCTTCCAATAAAAATTCTACTGAGGCTCAAAACAACATGATGGGGTCTTCCATGTCTTCTTTTGACTTCTTGTGGATGTCAACAGAGAAAAAAAAGAATCTATCTTCATTCTCACCATATGACTGACTTGAATTTTATCCTAATGGTTCATTTCTTTGGCCATGTTCTTAAAATCACTTATCCCAAATAAATTCCTTTTTTGTAATCTATCATAAACTGATCATTTTACTCACTATATCCTCATCAGACAATTTTTTAAAATTTCAGTTCTCCAAAGACTATAGAGGTTTGGGTTATATTTACTTTATTCCATTCATTCCTAGAAAGCATTCTTACTAAAATACTAACAATATTTAATATCAAGATGGATTTTGACCTATGGTTACCATTTTCTAGACTAGGCAATGTGATGGAATGAAAAAAAAAAAACATTTCATAGAGATCAAGGCCAGGGTAAATCTAGTCAGAATGGGCAGACAATGTACCCTATGAGCTAGCACACTCTACCAGCACCATTTAGTTTCCCTGAGAGCAAGAGGAGGATCAATGACAATACATCCTCTAGGATGTGTCTACACCTACCCTCTATTCACTACTCCTTGTCTTGGATCCACAATTGATTTTGGGCAAGGGACTTCATAAAATCAAGGAATTTCAGTATTAAAAAAATAGACCTCAAAGATCAAAGGTCTCTCCCCATGCCCAAAAACTTTTCCATAAACCTATTTAAATTTTTCTCTTCATAGTGTTTATTGTTTTGCTTTCTGAGGCTAAAAAAGATGATCCTCTATACAGGACAGCCTTTTTAGATACTTGAAGACAGATACATGTCCCACCCTAAGTCTTTTCCAGGTAGGTCCTTTAAATTATACTTATAAGGGATTATATCCAGTTCCTTCACTATCCAATATATATCCTTACATTTTCCAGTTAGTTAATGTCTTTGCTAAAATATGGTACCCAGAAGTGAATACGAAGATTTTAAATATGGTTTGATTGGAACAGAGGATAATGAAACCATGGTCACCATTATTTGGAATTCTAAACCTGAGCCTGAGATCTAACATGCATATAATGAGAGCATTGGACTAGATGATTTTGCAGGTCTCTTTCCACTTGAATCTGAGGGGTCTCAATGTAACCCATGTAACTTTTCACTCCCTTCTTGTTATCTGCCATCATCAAGAATGGTCTAATATGTTTCATAATATTTATAGCAGTTCTCTTTGTGGTGGCAAACACATAAAATTCAAGAGGATGTTCATCAATTGAAGAATGGCTGAGCAAATTGTGGTATATAATTGCAATGGAGTAATACCACACTGTAAGAAATTATGAGCAGATTCATATTTTTAAAACCTTAGGATGAACTATATGAGATAAAGAAGAATGAAACAAGTACAACATTGTATATGGCTACAGATATAACATTTGAAGAATAACTTGCAAATGCTCACCTCTAGAAAATGAACTGGGAAGTAGAAATGTGAAAGTCATAATCTTTATACATATCTGTTGGCCAGATGATGTCTTCCTTGGTGAGGAAAGGGAAGAGGGGGTTGATATACCAGGAAATAAATTCTATTAATAAAAATGAATAGGTTACATGTTGTTTGTGTCTCTGAGTAAGAAGGCAGGAGATGGGAGTTTGCTTAATAAGGTGGGTTGACTTGCTTTGACTTATTTCCCGGGGAATGAACTGAAGGTTCTTCACTAACTCTCTTCAGGCTTATCCTTATTATCCTCTTTAAATCATGACTTTTCTTGATGCTGAGGCTTAGTAAATGTAAAAGTTAGACTCCTTAAAGGGAGAGTCAAAGGTAAAGTCCACAAGGCTAAGAAGTAAGGTTGGAGAGAGGAAGAAAGAGAAAGGGAGAGGTAGGGAGGTAGAGAGAGACAGATAGACAGAGAGACAGACAGATGGAGAGAAACAGACAAAGAGACAGAGACAGAGACACAGGTAAACAGAGAGAGAGAGAGAGAGAGAGAGAGAGAGAGAGAGAGAGAGAGAGAGAGAGAGAGAGAGAGAGAGAGAGAGTCCATCTCAGAATCTAGTCAGAGCCTACACAGAAAAAAAAAGGGTAAAAAATTTATTTGGGACTTTGATCATTTCCCTCCTAGGTTAGAATAAATGGGGGTTAGAGGAGAAACTGTTCTGAATAGAAGGAAGAGACAAAGAATGTCTGCCTAGAATTCTATGGCTAAAATAACCAGAGGCTTGGCTTGACCCTTCAAATTAAAGACAATATGTCTATCATCCCACATTTCTTCTTTTTTGCAGCAATCTTACTAACTGCCTTAATTTCCCCAGATTTCTCTGGAGAGAAATAGAGAAGCAGATTTCCCATTACAGCAATGGGAACTGTAGTTCATAGATGTGTAGGAGTTTGTCAGAGCTGGAGGGGCCCTTAGGACATGATGGGGAAGGAAAATGAAATAAACATTTATATAGCACTTATCATGTACTAAGTCCTGGGATTTTTTTTACAACTATTCCCTCATTTGATCCACACAACAACCCTGAGAGGTATATATTATTATTATCCCCATTTTGTTGTTATTCAGGCATTTCATTCATGTCTGACTCTTTGTGACCCCATTTAGGGTTTTTTTAGCAAAGATACTGGAACATTTGCCATTTCCTTCTCCAGTACATTTTACACTTGAGGAAACTGAGGCATATAGAGGTTAAGTGATATGTCCAGAGTCACACGATTCAAAAATACCTTCCTGGCACTCAGTCTAAACTCTATCCACTAAGCTACCAGCAATCTCTAATGACACAGAACTTAGAATGGCAGAAATGGAAAGGGAAGGGCAGGGCAGGAGGGAGCCTTGGGACACAGAACTTAGCATAGGAGAGCTGAAAGGGACTGTACACCTCGTACTCTGAAGGTCAGAGCTAAAAGGTCCTTTAGAACAGAGAATTTCCTCACTAAAATACAATGTAGAAGCCATCTAATATCCTGCCCCCCCCTTCCTGTAGAGAAAAACTGGACCCAGGGAAAAGAAATGAAATCCATCCTTTGGCATTTTAGAATGCATTTTGTTTGGGCTCATTCCTACATGGGGAAATGTGATTGTTTGAAGGATGTAAATGACAATCCTGAAATCATTTTTCTTATTCACCTGGGACCTGGCCTTGCACAGGGCAGGAATATAATAAATGTTTGCTGAATTGATTTGAATTCGGATGCCTGGAGTGCACCTGACCATTTGCACAAATGAGACTATAGTCCATTTTGTAATCATATCAACCTTTCATAACTAATAATTAATATTTGCATTTCATAAGCAGAGTGATAGAAGTTGTGATAAGATGGCAGGAAGAATTATTAAAATAGATTTCCAAGCCATCCCAAGCCCGTAGGTGGTAAGAAATTACCCCCCTTTGCTCCAAAGTAAGATGTGCTTATTAATTGGTTTCCGTGAAAAATGGGAGACCTTGGTGTAGAGCTCCTCTGCTAATTGTTTCTCTCCTGTCAAGGGGACAGTTTCACCCATTCCTGATGGAAACATTAGCATAACGACTCCTGGTATTGCTCTAACTTACTTTTGTAGCTTTCCCCTGAAGTGATTTTCAGCTCATCTTCACTTGTATTTCCTGAATTCAATATTTTCCCTTCTATTCCTTTGCCTTTGTATATCCAGGCTGTTGCTCCTGCCTCTGATTCATTCACTTCTTGTATATCTGCCTCTTAGATTCCTGAATCTCCTTTAAGGGCCAGCTCAAAAGCCAAAATCCTGTGGGAAACATAGGCAGCTAAGTCGCACAGAGAATAGAGTGCCCAACCTGGAATCAGGAAGGCTTATCTTCCCGAGTTCAAATCCAGCCTCAGACACTTACTAAGTGGTGTGACTCTGGACAGATCATTTAAGCCTGTTTACCTGATTTTCCTCATCTGTAAAAGGAGCTGAAGAAGGAAATAGCCAATATCTTTGCCAAGAAAACCTCAAATTGTGTCACAAAGAACCAGATATGACTGAAAAAATGACTGAAAAACAAGTAGGAAATCTATTGTGCCTACCTAGTTATTGGGAGAGGGTTTTCTAATCCCCTAAGCATTTGAGTATGTCCTCCTCAAATTACTCTGCTTTTGTTGGGCCATAGGTTCTATGCCTCTAGAATGGATGGATAGGTGGATGGATACATAGATGAATTAAAGGAGAAGGCAACAAGTATTAATTAAATACCCACTTTGTGCTGGGCACCATGCTAAGTGTGTTAGAAATAGTATCTCATCCAAAAAAAAATGGAAAAGGACATACTTGTACAAAAATATTTATAGCTGCTCTCTTTGCGATGACAGAGGATTGGAAACTAAAGAGATGTCCCTCACTTGGGCTATGGCTGAACAAACTGTAGTATATGATGGTGATGGAATACTACTATGCTCTCAGGAATGATGAACAGGATGATTTCAGAAAGAGCTGGAAAGACCTCCATGAACTGATGCAGAGTGAAATAAGCAGAACCCTCAGGAGAACATCATACAGAATAAAAGCAACATTGTGGAATGATCACATGCGATAGACTTTGCTACTAATCTGAGGGACTTATGACAAAGAATGCTATCCACCTCCAGAGAAAGAACTACTGGAGTTGGAAAGAAGATAAAAGCATACAGTTTGTCACTTGTTTATTTGGGTATGTTTCCATGTTATGGTTTTGTAAGATTGTTCAATTATAAAAATGAACAGTTTGTGTTCACTTAGAAAAATGAGAATGTCCCTGAACAATTTGCAGGGATCCAGGAGAAAAAAACACCATTCATAAGCAAAGGATAAACTATGGGAGTGGAAACACCGAGGAAAAGCAACTGCCTGAATACAGAGGTTGAGGGGACATGACAGAGGAGAGACTCTAAATGAACACTCTAATGCAAATATTATCAACAAAGCAATGGGTTCAAATCAAGAAAACATCTAATGCCCAGTGGACTTACGCGTCGGCTATGGGGGGTGGGGGGGAGGAAAAGAAAATGATCTATGTCTTTAACTAATAATGCTTGGAAATGATCAAATAAAATATATTAAAAAATAAAAAAAAGAAATAAAGATGTACACATATAAAAAAAAGAAAAATGAGAATGATATATATTTTGTGTGATAATACCTGTATAACCCAGATTGAATTTTCTTGTCAGCTCTAGGAGAGGGGGAGACAATTTGGATCATATAATTTTGGAAAAAACATGTGGAAATTGGTTATTACATGTAATTATTTTTTAAAAATTAATTAAAAAGAAATAGTATCTCATTAGAAAATGGATAGCTGAATGAATAAATAAATGAATAAATGGATAAAAAAAACATTCACTGAGCACTTTCTATGTGCCATACACTATGCTAAATTCTAGGGATACAAGTATAAAAAGTGAGACCTTTGCCCTCAACGGGTTTCCATATATAATGTGACCAGAGAAGAGACTATCTTGGTCTGGGATGTCACAGAAATCAGAAACTGATGCAGATGGCAGTTAGCTGGCACCCCCTTTCTAAAAGGAGCGGTGTTATTAATTTGATTAATCTTCCCATTTAAATATAAGTTCTTGGAGAGCAGGGATGGTGCAGAAAACATTTCCATTTTGTCACTGTATCCCTAGAGCCAGGCACAATGCCTTGTACACAGTGGGTGCATAATAAATGCTTTGAATAGTTATTTCCATTTATCCACTCAAGAGGTACCTATCTTGACCATTTCTTTGCTACCAGGAAGAAGTCAAAATATGTGTTTTTCAGAGGTACAGCAAGAGTGTCTGCTTCCTTAAATCTATTTCAAACTTCCTGAGGGAAAGGGGGATTTTAGAAGAATGACAGTGTTTGAAGGAATGAAATTATTGCAAAATGATGACTCTGTTACAGGATTTAATGTAAATTTAATAAAAGGAAGAATGATTCCTACCCCCTGCTTACCAAAAAATAGACAGTTTGACATGGTTATTACTGGTTTAAAAAATCACACGTAAGTATTCCATTTCAACTAGTTCACTGTGAAAAGTTGAATTCAAACAATTTTTCTCCAAACCCAGCAGGAAACCATCCTACCTCATCCCATAATTCCTAAATAGAGCTCCATAATTCTTGTGTCAGGTAAAAATAAAATAAAAAAGACACTCAGAGAGCCCTGTTATCCAGAGACATAAAGACTTGCCATAGGCTGCTCACTGTATACAACATGAGCTAGTGAATCTCTTGATACCAGAACAGGCTAAGAATAACATGTGAACTGGTTTTGTTTTACAAGACAGAAAGGAGATATTGTAGAAAAGCTTGTAATCCTTGGATGTTTGGGCAAAAATGCTTCAAGAGAAACATTTGGAAATGTTGGCTTTTACGTCATGGTGTAGTTTAAAAATCTACATTTTAAAATCAATTTCCATAATAATTGAGGGAAGAATTCAACTTAGCAGCTGTCTTGAGCATCATCATCATTATCATTGTGATCATAATAAAAGCTGACATTATTATACAATTTTAATTTTGCAAAGACTTTAGTATAATCATCTCATCTCATCTTTAGAGCAATTCTGTGAGGTAGACGTGATTATCCCCATTTTATAGATGAGGTGACTGAGACTCAGAAAGGTTTGAATCCTTGACAGCTAACCCAGCACCATTTTTACTGTAGTTTCTTGCCTCATCCATTTGAAAGTGTATTTAAATGAAATCATGACATCACACAAAGTGTCTATTTCTGGAAGTCATCCAACCTACCCAAGGAAGCCTGGGCAGATAGATGCTTTTTGGTTCTCTCAACCCACTCTCCTTGTCCAATCAGGGATTTTAAAAATGAAAGCACCATTAAAAAGTCAAGTATCATTAAATCTGGAGACGGAGATAAGAAAAGGGAATAAGCATTTATACAGTACCTACTATTTTCCATGTACTATACTAAGCACTTTAGAAATATTTTCTCATTTGACCCTTACAACAATCCTGGGAGGTGGGTACTATTATTATCCTCATTTTACAGTTGAGGAAACTGAGGCAAACAGATAAAGTGACTATCGCAGGGCCACACAGACAGTAAGTATCTGAGGGTAGATTTGAATTCAGATCACCCTGACTCCAGCCCAGCACCCTATCCATTCTGCAACCAGTAATCTCCAATATAGTTTCCTTGTGGATATAAAGGGTAGATAAGGACCAAAACTGGCTAAATTTCCTTTTTCAATTTTACCTCCACATCAGTTCAATCTGGCACAGTGGACAAGAGCACCGGGATTTAGAGTCACAGGATATGGATTCTAATCCTGTCTCTTTCACCTATTCCCAGTAGAACTTTGAGAAAGTTGCCTGACCTCCCAAGACCTCAGTGTCCTCATCATTATAAAATAACTACAAAGAAGATTGTATTAAGTGATCTCTAAGGTTCCTTTCTATTCTAAATCTCTACTTATCATCTAGATTCAACTTTTGCTTCTAAGACCTGCTAGCACTGAGACTACATCACTTAACTTTTATGTTCCCCTTATCTGGTGGTTCTCATTCCAAAGACCCCTGGGGATCCCTGGGACCCGTTTAGGGTATCCATGAATTCAAAACTATTTTCATAATATCAGTAAGATGTTTAAATTTCTAATATGGTTAAATATCAATAGATATCACTGGTAAATATTTAACAACCATCTCTCTAAGGGGGGAAAATGTATACACAATATATTTTTGAGTTTACTATGCATTATTAACATTTTCTCCATCACTTTCTTAAGTCTAGACAATCAACAAAACAATAAATCAAACCCTGATTTGTAGCTTGCATATCTAGTACTGGAAATTTAACAGCTGTCTTTTGCAAGTCCATTCCGCTTGGCTCCAGAACACCCCTGGATATAATCCACATAAACAAAAAGCTCTTTGGGGGAAAGGGGTCCTCATTAATTTTTAAGAGCACAAAGAGGCCCTGAGACCAAAATTTTTGAGAAGCACTGCCCTCGGCATTTCTGTCAGATCAAAAGTTAAAGATGAGTTGCCTCTTTGTGTCAGAGAAGAGAATTTCTATACTATGTCATTGATGAAATCATGAGTCCACAAAACATACGTAAGTAAAACACACTAGCCCAAACTTTTAGAGCATTTGATGCCTCGGGAAGTTCTTTCCCTAGCAAGAAGGGATGCTAGGTGTCTCAGCTCTAGTCTTGGAGTCAGGAAAAATGGAGTTCAAATCCAGCTTCAGATACTCGCTAGTTAGCTATGACTTAACTTTCATTTGCCCCAATTTTCTGGGATAATAATATCACTTAGCTCTCAGGGTTATTTTGAGGTTCAAAATTATAATAATTTTAAACAATGTACCATAATATGGATTTAGATTTCCATCAACCAAGATGACAGAATAAGGAATGTTCTGAGAGCCCAAACCTACTTCCAAACATCCTCTATCCCCCGACCTCCAAAATGCCTCAAAATAAATTTTGGAGCAACAGAACTAGCGAAAGAGAGTGAATGAGGGTTTCAGTCAAAGAAAATATAGAGGGAGAGCAGGAAAGACCTTTCTTGCTAGGGAAAGAAGGGAAAACAATGTCACTAGATGAGGACTCCCCACCCCCCAAAAAAAACAGCTGGAGACCTTGAGGACTTGGTGCAAGTACATGCTGAGGAGAAGGAGGAGAGGTCACTGCCATACAAGGAACTCACAGAGTCCAAATGCAAAAGGAAGAATTCCATTCTTTATTTCCTCCATGATTTTTTCTCTTGGGCAAATGATAGGTGTCCTATTTCACATGATGAACCTGATAATATGCATTGTATGATAACACATGTGCAACCTATATCATCTGCCTTCTTGGGGAGGCACAAAGGGTAGAAAGGAGAGAGAATATGGATCACAAAATGTCAGAAAATGATTATTTAAAATTAACATTTAACATCTTAAAATTAAATTTAAAATTAAATAGTTAAATTAAATTTTAGAATATAAATATAATAAAATATAATAATAGATATATATATTTATATATAATAAAATTACAAGATATAAAATAAAATTTAAATTAAAAAAGAATTTAGCACAATGCTTGGCACAGAGTAACCATTGTAAATGTCATTTATCATTTTATTATTACCAATACTAAAACTACTTCAATTATGAATTATTTTCTGCATTTGACAAATGAAGAAACTGAGTCCAAGAGAGGGGAAGTGACTTAGCTATGGTAATACAAAAATTTATAATATCTATTCTACAGAGAGGAGAATTGAAGCCCTGAGAAGGAAGTGACTTGCCTAAGATCACACAGCTAAGTGGCGAAGTTGGAATTCAAACTCAATTTTCCTGCTTCCAGAACTGATGCTCTCCACAGCACTGCCCAGATGATTATACTAGGTGACATTTTTATAGAGCTGTAAGGTTTATGAAGCACTTTATCATCGGCAAACTGCTTTGGGGCAGGGACAATGTTCCCTCTCACTTTCATCTCTCTACAGATACTCTAGTCTATGACTCAGAATGGAGTAAATTCTCAGCCAAGCTCATTTGCTACTACATTGGTTCAGTTGCCATAACCCCAAGGATTTTGCTTTGCTAGTGTTGTTTTGGCCTGATATCGATGGAGAATATATGAGAAAATGATTAGGGGGGCAGCTAGGTAGCATGACGGATAGAGCTCCAGGTCCAGAGTCATGAAGACCTGGGTTCAAATTTGGCCTCAAAGACTTCCTAACTGTATGACCTGGGAAAGTCACATAATCCCAGTTGTCTAGCTCTTGCTGCTCTTCTCTCATAGAACTGATACTAAGACAGAAGGTAAGGGTTTAAAAAACATGTATAAGCAACTATTCGGGGGCACTTGGGTGGCTTCAGGGGTCAGAGGTCCAGATCTGGAAATAGGAGTTCCTGGGTTCGAATCTAGCCTCAGACCATATCTGGGTGACCCTGAATGAGTCACTTTACCTTAATTGTCTAACCCTCACTGCTCTTCTGCCTTAGACCAATACTTAGTATCAATTTTAAGTCAGAATTGAAAGGATTATTAGAAAAAGAAAATAGTTAAGATGCTTGTCCCTGGGCAGGATAGGAGAGGGTATCTATAATCTGTGTCGCTGAGGCAAGTTAGGGCATCTCCCTGGACCCCTGTTTCAAAAGCTGGACCGAATTGTGTCCAAGGTCCTTTCTGGACTTATGAATCCATGAGCTGTTTTCTTATGCTACAGGATAAAAAATAGTGCTCTGGATTTAAGAGTCAGAGGACCTCGATCTAATTTGGTCTCTATGAAATAAAATGGACGGACCAGGTAGCTTTTAAGATCCTGTCCAATTCTCCATCTACAATCCTCTGAGCCAATCCATACGTTATGGATCAAAGGTTTTTATCTTTTCATTGGTATCATGGACTCTTGGCTATCAGCCAAAACCTATGGGTTTCTGCTCAGAATACGAGTTTACATACATAAGATATAAATATATAGGATCATAAAGGAAACCAATGAAATTGAAAAATAAGGATCAATCTTTGTAAGTTTGTAGATATCCAACGAAGGATCTTTAATATAGATGAATGGCCAAACTGCACTGGTAGAAGGAATTCCCATACTGAGAATCCAACATCGTTGGGGTCATAGGTCTAGACCAGCACCATCTTTAGGACTCCTGGGCAGGATGGAGAGTGCAGGGGGACAGATAGCATTGTTGTTGCTTATTGATCAGTTATAGGAGATGCTGTATCTCCCTGAAAGGGACAAAGAAAGGGCTGGGAAATGTGGAGAAGCAAAGAAGAAAGGATTAAATAACACTGGGAAGTATTAGTAGCAGGTACTTCTTTCCTGAAACAGGTAGTGGAGGAGAATCTATGCATCAGTAAGAAGGGGTAGTGGGTAAAGCTGTGTCCTTCTGAGGAGAGGAAGAGTAACAGTGCTGAGTATTCTGTTTAGACATTTTGTTGTTCAGTAATTTCAGTCACATCTGACTCTTAGTGATCCCCATTGGGGTTTTCTTGGGGAAGATATTACTGTATCTTTTCCTACTCCATTTCCTATTCCAGATCATTTAACAGATGAAGAAACTGAGGCAGATAAGTTTGTGACTTGCCCAGGGTCACACGGCTAGTAAGTGTCTAAAGTCAGATTCGAACTCAAGAAGGTAGCTCTCTCTGATTCCAGATCCAGCACTCTATCCATTGAGCCACCTAGCTAGCCCATGTCATGGCCAGTTCACCTTTTCTTTTGAAAGGTCCATGTTGGCTATGATAGGATCATACCTAGACTGAGTGAAGCTTACCTGATGAGCCAAAGGGCTGTCTTCCTCATCATTCCACCTGCCATTTCTTGAACCCAGATTGTCTCTACCTCCTGCCTCTGGGAGGAGGAGGCAATTTATTCTCAGATGGGTGAAAAGTAGTTCAGGACTTTCTCTCTAATACCTGCTCCAGTATCAAAGCTACTAGCTGAATCATGACCAGAATAAGCCATTCCAGATGAGAAATAGCCCTACTGAGCAGGCATAACATACACAAGACTTCCTGGCCGAGCCATATGGTTTCATTTGGGTCAGAGCCCAAGTGAGAGAATTCTTCTCTGTGTTGGGAATGGAAATGAGGCCCCTGGCTAGTGGTGTTATTTGAAGAGGCCTGGGCTTCAGTCAGAGAAAGCATAATATAGTAAAAGGGCAGTGGGAAACCCTCTACAAGTCACTTTGCCTCTTTTAGCCTCAGTTGCCTCATTTGTAAATTCAAGAATTCAGGTTAGGTGATTCATAGGATCTCTCCTACCTCCTTTCATTTAGCTATGAGCCCTTTGAGGGATAAGTTCAGCCACCTCATCAAGACATGGAATTAATTTGGTCTTTTTCCCCTTTGAATAATAACAGCTGGTATTGATACATAACTCTAAGACTGGAAAAGCCTTCTATAGTACAATATCTCATTTGAGATCCACAATAATCCTGTCTTGAAGTGCTATAATTATCATGTCCATTTTACAGTTGAGGAAACTGAGACTGAGAGAGGTTCCATAACTGGCCAGGATCATTCTCAGAGCTGGAAGGAAACAGTTGTTCACATGAAGCAATGGTGGCTTAGACAGGCTCAGTGTAATAGGTGTCATCTGTGACTGCAAAAATATGGGTTTCAAGACTGTGAATTGCCCAAACTGTAAAGATAATTTTTAGCATCTTGATTTTATATCAAAAATAAGTGGTCGCCATGGGAAAAATTCCCAAATATGAAATACCGAAGTCAGCTGGGTTTTATGGAGATTTTAATTAATATAAATGAAGGAATTAAGGAAAGGGAAAGAGAAAGAGTAAGAGGAAATAGTAGGAAAAGGCTAGGGCCTGGGCCAATGGCCTTGGCCTTTCTCTTTAAGAGAGAAACTAAGTCAGTCTTTAATCACTCACCACAAGATCTTTCCAAGCAAAACTCTAGTGTTCAGAGACCCAGCAGCCTCCTCTGACTCCTGACCTCCAATTCAGCTACCAAAGCTAAATTAAATCAAACTCCCTTGAACTGGTTCAGACAGCTCCTTTTAAAGAGAAATTTCTCTTGTGTCACCTCCCCTAAATTTTCACATCTACCAATCACAGTAGACGCTTTTCCTGGGACAGCCCATTCTTAGTTTTTAGTTCTCACCTTCTCTGGGTAGATTATATCTTCTGAGTACTTCACACCTCTTTGCTAAGCTTGCCCCTTGCAAGTTGCTTGACCTTTTAGTGATTAATTTGACCTTCATAGGTACTTAGCACCCTTTTGTATTATATCTACAAATAGACCTAACAATGTTTTGGCCTCACTATAAGTACGAGTTAGGTACCTTCATTGTTCACTAAGGAGTTTTACAACTTTATCTTCCCCTAAAGTATGCCTAAGTATGGGTGGAGTAATTTTAAAGTTCCCAATACATTCCTGATCAAGTACCTCCATTGTTTAAATGGGGAATAACCTTAACCAAATGTTCCAAGGTAGAATCTGAGAAATTTTAAAATTCACACATCCGAGGCAAGATTTGAACCAAGCTCTTTGAGACTCCCAGTGCAATACTCTATCTGTTATGCCTTTGTAATTGTGACATATCTGTTAGAAAGTATGTGGATCAAATGAAATATAGCAGTCAGCATGGACAAGTTGGCTAACCAACTTGAGTGGAGCAATTCAAGCTTCATCATACACAAAAATGTTCCTGGTGTGCTTTATGGACTCAGAGAATCCTACAAACAATTTGATCATACCAGGAAGAGAAAGTAAAAGCTAAGTAACTTATCTGTGCTGAAGCAGGGAAGTAGTGCCTTACCTGGGGACAGAATATGGAGTGACTCCACCAGGGAGCCCTTTCCATTATGGCCTGATTCCAGGGAGATCTTGGAGAAAGAGGAGAAAAATGCCAATGGGCAGCTCCATTGAAGAAGGTCTCTTTGCTTTTGCCTCTCTAGCCAAGAGACAAGAAGGCCAGGTCTGGTCATTGTATGAGGAAAAGAACAGGAAAAGAGAAATCTCCTCATAAAGTAGGTTATCTACCCATTGATTGCCCTTTCTAGACTCACAAGGAGTCTGGAGTCTAGAGTCTGAAGTGAGAGTTCTTTTTGTAAAAAAGAATTAATTTGTTTATTACATTAAAATTCCCAGACATCTTCTTTCCTCCTTTCTCTTCTCATATTAGAAAAGGAATAATTTGACAAACAGATGTATGTATATGTAAAACTATGTCTAGTTTCTATTAATCAGTTCTTCCTTAGAGGTTGACATATACAAGTTAGTTTTCAAATAAAAAGAGCAAGAACTCTTAACTCAGTTTGTTTGTTTGTTTTTAATTTGTGTGTGGGGGGGGGTGTGGGTGTGGGTGTGGGTGTCTGCACACATGCATGTGAGTGTCCTGGACTCCTTAAACAGTGTGGAAAAGACTATAAATCTCTCCTCAGAATATTTTTATAGAAACACAAAAAAGAAGACATGAGAATACAAAGGAAGTCGATCATATTGAAATTGTCATCCAATTATTTTAAAACAAAATAATTTATAGATTCCAAGTTAAGAAGCCCTGGAGGCTTCATGGAAGGGCATTAGTCCAGTTATCCATCCACCTAGTTCTATGGATTTTTTCTTGTCAATATCACTCCTTTATGTCACCTCTTCTCCATCCCCATTGCCATTGCTCCAGTCTAGCCTTTCCTTCTCTTTAGACCTCTTGCCTCCATTCCAGTACTCTCCAATTCTGATCCCCACTCAAAAACATTTTATGGCCCTTTATTGCTGGTAGATTAAAATATAAACTCCCAAAGCTGTTATTTTTAAGTTTTTTTACAACTTTTCTACCCTCTATCTTAAATTAACACTGTGTTTGGTTCCAAGGCAGAAGAGAATAAGGTCTAGATAATTAAGGTTAAGTGACTTGCCCAGGGTCACACAGCCAGAACGTGTCTGATGTCAGATTTGAACCCAAGACCTCCCATCTCTAGGCCTGGCTCTCAATCTACTGAGCCACCCGGCTCCCCTCTCCTGAACTCTGAATTCAAGTTCTTCTACAATCTGGAAACAATGAAGGAACTTAGATCAGGAATGTGAGACCTCTACATAGATCAGGAATGTGAAGACCTCTACTCCACCCCTACTTAAGCATGCTTTAGGGGAAGAAACTCCTTGCTGAACAATGAAAGATACTTAAACCCATACTTATAGTAAGACAAAAAGTTCTTAAGCTGTGCCTATTTTTTGATATAATACAAAAGGGTGCTAAGTACCTATAAAGGTCAGACAACTTGTGAATTTACAAGGAGCAAAGAGGTGAGAAACTTATTCAGAAGTTTTCTGGTGTGAACTTAATCAAAATTTTAAGCCTTCTTAGGTGTGAATTAAGAATGTGAAATGTCTACTGTGATTGGTAGATGTAAGAACTTAGGGGAGGTGACATAGGAGAAAATTCCCTTTAAATAGGAGCTCAGATAGAGCTGGAGGGTCATTCAGATTGAAATTCAGATTCAGGATTGAGCTGGTGGAGTCAGCTGAGATGGAGTTGGCCTGGTGTCTCTGAACACTAAAATCCTTGCTTGGACGGATCTCGTGGTAAGTGATTAAAGACTGACTGATCTCTCTCTTAAGACTCAGGTCAAGACCATGTTGTCTAAGGCCCTTCATACGTATTCCTCTCTTATTCCTTCTCTCTTTCTTTAATTCCTCATTTGTATGAATTAAAATTCTCTATAAAACCCAGCTGACTTGGGTATATTTTAATAATTGGGAATTTTTCCCTGGCGACCACCTTATATTTGATTTAAAACAAGACACTGTCTTGAAACCATATTTTCTGCAGTCACAATTTACTCATCCACTCTTTTATATGCCATAAATTTAAGATCTTCCACTATTTTAATTATTACAGCAGCTGAAGCAGGCACTGTGGAGTACTTGGAGCTTGGTCAAACATCAAAGACACCAAAGTCATCCACTGAATCCTGGGCCATCACTAGCCATCTTGACTTTTGTCTTGCCACTAGATTCAATGACTCTGAAAGAGAGAGCAAGGTTGACAATACTCTGCCTCATTGAATTCCAAGTCACACACAAGTCAAGATATTACCCCATGATGTCACTGATCCTCTGTAATAAAATATGTAAGCTGAGGGGAAACTACTACTGATTGAAATGGAGAAGGTAAACAGGAGAAACTTATTACTTCTTGAGTTAGAGAGGACAAACTGAAAGGCAACCTGTTTCTTCACAATGGCTATGGCTCTATTTTCTGGCTGGCTGTGTCTAGAGAGGCTGCTGCAGGGAACTGAAACTACTGAGGGAACCTGAGGTTGCTCATTGGTAATGGAGGACAGAGAAATGCTGCTGGGAGATGTCACACACACAGGGATGCTGGTACACAGGGGACACTGCTTGGGGGAATCTGACTATTGATCCCTAACAATGGCTGATGTATTTCCTAACCTCCTTCCTCCCCCAGTCCCTCCTCCCTGCTCCAACTGCCACCCTTCTCCTCCCAATTTTCCCTCCCCCCTAAGTGAATCACAAAATACTCTAAGTTTCTTTCTCAGGTAAGGGGTTTATTGGGATAAAAGGATGGGAAACTGAAGTAAGGGGAATGAGGAAGTCTCTAGTCTAACTGAGATAAAATTGAGAAAATAGTCCAATCACAAACTGTGACTCTGAGACAGAGAAATGGAGGACAATGGCTTTTCAAATCGTCTTTCTTCTTCTTTAGTTAGATTTCTCCTTCTTGTCAATTTCAACTGTCCAAAGTCAGAGAACTTCAAGTAACCAAGTCAGCCCCACCAGAGTCCAAAATCCAAGTCAGCTTCACAAAAGTATCTCAGCCAACTTCAAACTCCAGAGAGTAAGTGTGTGTCCCCCAGTCAGAGATCCAGAGACCAGAAAGCCCTCTGGTCAACTCTAACTGTTCAGAGCCAAAGAGCCAGAGACTAAATTCAAAAGCCAAGTTTCTCCTCCCAGTGTGTGGCCAGCCAAACCCCCAACTCAGCTCCAACTGCCAACAACCCTGGACATTCTGATGGAATCCTGGGTTTTGCATTTTAGAGCTAGATCTCCAGTCCTGCAAAAACTTCTCTCTTCATATCTCTATCACACTTCTTTGAAAAGAATTAACAACAATCATATCTATATATTGTCTATCTATTATCTATCTACATATATATCTACTTACCTGTCTATCTATCTGTCTGTCTATCATTCATCTATTTATCTATCAATCTATCTTTATATCTATCAATAATCTATCTTTATACCTAGCCATCTATTATTATTATTACTATTAGCAATGATAATATTAACAAGTAATAATAATAGCTGGTATTTATTTAGTACTTGCTAAATGTTTTGCACTTATTTCATTTATGCTTCACAACAACCCTGGAAAGTATTATTATACCCATTTTATAGATGAGGAAACTAAAGCAAACAGAAGTTAAAAGACTTGTCTAGTATCACATCACTATATTAAAGTCTTCTTCTTTCAAGATTCACACCAATTGAATTCAGTTCAGAAAAAGAAGAATGGTGGTCCTGTAATTAAAGCATGTGAACAACAGTCACAGATTGTGAAGCTTGTATCCTATCTCTGACATGTCCTTTGGGTGAGTCAATTAAACTTACTGAGCCTTGGCTTTCTCATTTGCAAAATGAAGAGGTTGGACTACATGATCTCTAAAGGGTCTTAAATTTATGACAGAATGGAGATCATTTATAAAGTGACTAGTGTGTTCTAAGGACTAGGGATACAATAACAAAGATGAAATCAGTCCCTTCCCTCAGAAAGTTTATATTCTACCATAGCGGGGAGAAAGGGAGGGAGAAAAAATTTAGACATACCAGAGTGTGATGGATCATAGATTTAGAAATAGGGACAATCTTTAAAATGACCTTTCAGGGTTCTTAAACTGGGCTTGGTAAGCTTTTTAAACAATATTTTGATAGCCTTTACCTCTTCATTTTCCCAGCTTCCTAGCTCCAATCCCATCTCCTTCAGGAGTTCATTCTCAGTTCCCACAGCTACTAATACATTCCCTTCTCATATTTCTTTCAGTCTATTCCAGGAGTTCTTAGTCTGGGCTCCATGATCTTGATTTTTCAAACTCCAAATTTTGAGAACTTTATTTCAATATAATTTATGTCCTTTGTATGTCCTATATATGTAATATATGTCCTGTGGATTTCATTTTTTGTATTTAAAAACATTATTCTGACAAGGGATAAAACTGCCAAAGGGAATCATGACACAAAAGAGTTTAAGAATCCTTAATCTAGCTAGTCTAACTACATCATTTTTAGATAAAATACTCAGTACAAACAATAGAAGTAGTTTGACCCAAAACACACTGGACTTTGAAGCCATGTCCTCTAACTCTGTTCATCATAGTTCTCTTTCCCCTACAGCCCATAGCCTCTTTTCAGGAGCTGCCACCTCCCTGATTTTCCCTGATCTTCTCCCCTTCTCACTTCTCCCACTCAATAAAATTACCCTCTCCCTCCTCAAATGTTCTTAGAGCACTGTTTCTAGATCTTGACTTTGCCTCAATTACATCCTAATTTGTGTCATGCTTGTGTTTACATCACATCCCACTCAACACCCATTTCATAATTTATTAGCAGTCTCTTTGAGGGTAGTATGCAAATATCCTCTCTCTCTCTCTCTCTCTCTCTCTCTCTCTCTCTCTCTCTCTCTCTCTCTTTCTCTCTCTCTTTCTCTCTCTTTCTTTCTCATCTGTCTGTCTGTATTTCTCTCTCTCTTTCTCTCTCTTTCTTTCTCATCTGTCTGTCTGTATTTCTCTCTCTCTTTCTCTCTCTTTCTTTCTCATCTGTCTGTCTGTATTTCTCTCTCTCTTTATCTCTGTCTCTGTCTATCTCTGTATTTCTCTCTCTTTGTCTCTATCTCTGTCTCTGACTGTCTGTCTATCTGTCTGTGTGTGTGTGTGTGTGTGTGTGTGAGGGATCTTAGCACAGAGACTGAACCAAAATGAACTCCTAACCCTCTTTTGAAAACTTGAACTCTCTGTCTGGTACAGCAATTACAACAGCAGCTCCAATTGCTAAAACCTCTAAAAGTTTACAAAATGTTTTCCTCATCACTAACCTGGTTCAGAAATGATCAATTGACCCATGTGCCCCCTCTCTTGTCTAAACTGTATTCTCTTAGTGACATTAAAAGGAGTCTTTCGGCTGCCCATAATTCAACATACACTTTCCTCTCCTGCTTTTCTCTTCTACCTTTTCCCAGGTGACAGCCCAGCAGCAGCTGGGCCACTCTGGCTCAGGACCAAACGGAGCATGAGATGAGTTTAATGGATTACTGGGGAGTCCGTGATTGCAGGGCAAAGCACCTGTGGAGTCCCCCCCATTTCCCTTCCGTCCCACTGAAGGAGCATGGAGAAAGGGAATTGGTGCAGCCCTTGCTTTATGAAAGGAAGTATTTTGTCATTCTTCATGCTTTCATTAAGAGGATTTAGAGCAGAGGAGGCTGAAATGGGTTCGTGTTGGCACAAAAGTGGTAGATTAATAGGAAATCTTGAAAATCGTGAAGCATCTGATTCCAGCTTTTCCATCAACAAGCCCAATAAACCAAGATGAAACTATTAACATACAAATAGACAGGCTTCTGATTAAAACAGCAGCCTCCAGACAGGCCTGGAAAAGACCTCTTCACACAGAAAGCAATTATGATGTGGAATGTAGTCCGATTCACCTCCATTTGCAGCAAGCTCGGAAAATCAAAATGTAACGACTCATAATTTTGTAGAAAACACTGTTGGGAGGGAGGGGGAGATGCCTGGACTTTATTATGATTTTTTTTTAACTTATAAGGAATGCAACTTTAGAAGGCAAAAACCCTCATGGACCTGAAAGCTCTTCCTCAGAGAACTAATGTGACATGCATACACACGCATCGACAAATATGAAAACGGCCTGTTTATAAATGAATGGATCTGTTGGACAGATTTCCTGAAGTTAATGGGTTTTTTTGCTGACGTGCCACTCAAACTGGCAACTTTAAATAAACAGTCTTTGACTTTTCTTTTTCATTCCATACCAGGAGCCAAATTCCTCAGCCTGAGCTCCTTCAGCCACACGAAAAGGGCTTGAGGTCCCAATTCTAAGAGCTCCAATAGCTGTTGCCATCGGGTCCTCTCCGATGCATGGAGAAATGCTACTGCTGTCCTTGGTATTTCAGCACCTCAATGATCTGTGTCTTCTTGGACTGTCCCTAATGTTATTTTCACCTACATAAGCAGCATTTAAGTAAAGAGTTGGGGCCAGGCACCTGATTAACCTTGAGACAAACAACTGAAACAAACAAAAAAAGAAACCATCTTCACCCCACCAGGGGTTTCCATTCTACTGTGGTTAACTGGGTCCTTCCTACCTTTTCAACCTTCTTACATATGACTTTATACATTCAATGATCCAAACCCCTTCTTAACTCACATCCCATGCTCCATCTCTCTTCTCCTCACCTTGACATTGACTGTCCCCTGTCCCCGGAATGTTCTCTCTCTCCACCCCTCTGCCCCTAGATTCTCTGACTTTCTATAACTCTGAGTTCAAATGTATTTTTTTCTGAGCTCCAGTCTTAGCTGGTCTTTTTTCCTAGAGGCTCATCACCAAGTAGCCCAAAGGTTAATGAAGTTTCACTCACCACAGCTCTCAGGGGCCTTCTTTGAGAATAAGAGGTGATCAGGGCTAGTGAAGAGGACTGGTGAAAGTCTAGCTCATTTAAATCCCAAGTGTCCCTAAAAATTTAATTTGAACTCAGGCTATTAGATCTAAAAACTCTGTGTTGAAGGAAATTGAAGATGAAGTACAGCACAGTGGAAATATCAAGCTGAAAAATTCCCAAATTCCTGGTCTTAGTGACTTTACAACCTACTAAGGGAGATTCACTTATGTATAAAAAATAATAAAGAATCAGGGAGAGTAGGATGGCATGTGGTTAAAAGAGAGAGCCAAAGGGCCCTAAGAACTGGGAAGAGAATTTCAAACATGGTAAGAACAGTTCATCTTTAGTTGGGGTAGGTAAGTGGGAGATAAGGAAAAGCTCTGGTTATGGGGTTGCCTATCAAATTGACATGAACTTGGTCATACAAATCAAGAAAAACTAGGTACTTAGAAGAATCATGAAGATCAGAGAAGGATGAGATAGATAGATAGATAGATAGATAGATAGATAGATAGATAGATAGATGGATGGAGAGAGAGAGAGAATGAGAGAGAGAGAGAGAGAGAGAGAGAGAGAGAGAGAGAGAGAGAGAGAGAGAGAGAGAGAATAGGGATTCTTAATTGGTTTTGTGCCATGTACCCATTGGGCAATCTGGAAATCCAAACTTTATCAAGATGGTACACTGGATGGAACACTGGGTCTAGAGTCAGGAAGACCTGAATTCAAATCTGGCCTCAGATACTTCCCAGTTGTGTGAACCTGGGTAAGACACGTAATCTCTCTATCTCAATTTCCTCATCTATTAGATAGATAGATAGATAGATAGATAGATAGATAGATAGATAGATAGATAGATAGATAGATAGATATTCCTGTCACAATTTCCTCATCTATAAAAGGGAGAAAATAGCACCCACTTCTCAGGATTGTTGGAAGGATAAAAGGGGAAATATTTGTAAAGTACTTAGCACAGTACATTGGACATA
Organism: Monodelphis domestica; assembly: GCF_027887165.1. NCBI lineage: Eukaryota > Metazoa > Chordata > Mammalia > Didelphimorphia > Didelphidae > Monodelphis > Monodelphis domestica. The sequence goes on from NC_077227.1 coordinate 675,711,472, forward strand.
GTAGGGACTATATAAATGTTACCTATTTTCAAAATAATGTTATTAAATGCATACAATAAAACCCAAGGGACTAAAAGGAAACTACTTTTACTGAAATAAATAGGTAAGTTTCCCCAACCCAAGTTCACAGACCCCCTGAGATCTGTCCAAGGACTCCATAAGAGTTTATGTTCCTCACACAAGAACTAAATACTGTTCTAAAACTATTTGAGATTTAAGCCTTCGTTAAGCTTACTATTATTCCTACCAATTATACACAACTAGAAATTGACTGTTTTTTTTTTTGAGCAATGCATACAGAATGTGACAGAGAGGATCCTAAAAACTGTCAGATCTGACAACCATTCCCCATTTCTAGTGGTTCTTGTGAGGGAAAGACTATCACCAGGAGAAACAAGAAAGCAGCACCTTAATCCCTACCCTCTCAATATTCAATCAACTGCTGAGTCCTATTGATTCTAGTTCCTCAACATCTTGTACATTCATTCCCTTCTCACCACTCACATGGCCACAGCCCAAGTCCAGGGCCTTATCACCTCTCCCCTAGACTACTGCAAAAGTCTCTTGATTGATCTCTTTGCCTCCAGTCTGTCCCCTCTCCAATCCATGCTCCACAAAGCTGCCAAATTGATATTCTTAAAGCATAAGTCTGACTGTGTAATTCCCCTGCTCAAGAAGCTTCAGTGACTTCCTATTGACTCTCAGTTACAATTCAAATTCTTCTTTTTGGCATTTAACACAATGTCTTAACAATCTGGCTCTAAGTCAGCTTTCCTGACTGATTTCCCATAATTCACTCCCCCTGCCCCCATACATTCCAGTCAGATTGCATACTTCTTCTTCTTCTTCTTCTTCTTCTTCTTACCTGACATTGTCGCCTGCATACCTTTCTACAAGACGCACCTTCCTGCTTGGAACATGACCCTCTCCAAGGTCCAACTCAAGAGTTGTATCCTCCAAGAGGATACAACTTTCCTAAAAGACCTCAGTCATTGGGGCTCTCACCCTCCCAAATTTTGTTGCATTTACTTTGTACATATTTAGTATTTACTTTTAAACCTACACATTATCTTTCCTGTATAAAATGTCAATTCCTTGAGGGGAGGGGCAAATTTTCTACTTCCTGATGTTTAGAGAATTATTAAATTCAATTGATTATGAACTTTAGGAAGTAGCATGGTTTGATGGAAAGAGCACTGGTTCTAGGGAAAGAGGATCTGTGTTGAAATTCTGTTTCTGATTTTTATTAAATTTTTAACATTGGGCAAGACATTTAGCTTCCTTGAAACCTCAGATCCCTCATCTATAGAATAAGGAAACTACAACAAATGTCTTCTGAAATCCCTTCTGCTTATAGATCTATAATTCTATAATTCTAGATTTGTGTGTTTATATGTATGTGATATAAGAACCATTCCACTTCCTAAAGGTATTAATGGAAGAAGAACATATACATTGTCTTTGGATGGACAACAGGCTTCCAACCCAAGAAATATTTGTCATCCACATAGTTTTTTTCCTATATAAATAAAGCAATAATTTAATTACCTTCCACATCTAGGTTTCATATTAGATATCTATAATACTCCAGACCTTAATGCAACCAGTAGAATATCATTCACAGTCAGAATTATCTGGAGAACTAACCAAAGAGAATTCTACTCCCTTTTGAATTCTACTCTTGATCTCCATGACAGTGGAAAACATTGGGCATTTTGTCTCTTTGGCTTAATGCTTAGCTTGATTATAATAAACAAAGGATTGTCAAACAAGTTTATCTCTACTGTCATATTTCAAGGAATCTTATATAATTTTGACATATATATATATATGTATATGAGACATCTTGTTGGAGAAGGGTCTTCAAATTAGATCTTTGCTCTTCTAAATCACCCCTCCTCCCATTACCCTTATCATTTTTAAGCTTTTCTGATTCAAACAGGCTACAAAATTCCACCTCTTCCAAATAGCCTTCTTGGACTAACTGAAAGCAAAACACAATCTAAAGAAAAAGTAAATAGACTAGAAGTGAAAAGATCTGGATTCAAGTATCTGCTCCACCATAGGCCCAGGCTCAAATAGCTTTCCCTTTCTAATCCTCAGTTTCCTAGTCTATAGAATATAAATAATCACATCCAAGAGAAAATCCTAAAGAAATGAGATCTGTATTAATGAACCAGCTTTCATGAAATGTGTGAATACAATTTACTTTTCCATTTAACCTGCACTATTGATGTTTTTATCATATATATTTATATAATGTGTATGTGCATGCATACTATATACATATATACACTTTTCTTTATTATTACATCCCTTTCTCCATCACCACCACTTCTCAAGTCCTGACAGTCCACCAAACAATAAATCAAACCCTGATTAGTAGCTTTACTAGATATGAATGCTCAAACTGAAAATTAAACAATCAGCTCTTGATTTTGAGTTGGCTCCAGCATGCCACTGCAGGCAACCCAAATTTCTCTGCTGCCCCATGATGGTACTTTGCTTCTTTGCATACACATAATGTTAATTGGTTATTTATTTGATTCATATACCAGTTCAATGTTTATCTTTTTATCTCAAGGTCCTTTATGTCTTTCCACATCAGTATCATCTGCCTCGTTTCTAAACACCTCTAAACCTGGGATCCTAAGTGTTTCATTTGACCTGTCGTTGTCATGCTTAGCTAAGCGTTTAGTCAATCCCTCTTTTTGGTGAGTTCAGTCCCTGTATGCACCAGTTAGCTTTTCAAAAAGGAAAGCGTTCCCTGACTATGAATGCCCTCTGAACCCAGCCAGCTGTCTCAAAATAAATGCCTACTGTTGGCTAAAACTGCACTGAATGTGTAGTGAGAGCTCCAGGACTTGAATCAGTATTGGTATTTACTAGTTGTGTGACTTTGTAGAAATGTTCCCTGTTTCCCTTTAAAGACTATGATCTAGAAAGTCCTTTCCTGCTATAAAAACCTCTGATACTCTAAGAAATGGTGGATGAGAACCAGTGTGGATGGTTCAGTAGAAAAATACACAAGGCACAAATATGTGTAATAGTGACTCAGTAGAGTCAATCTTTGTGCAAAGAAATCAACCCATTTATTTCACTTCAGTAAACTCCTATTTGAAATCACACAAGAGCTAAAGACTATTATTTTTTGTTTGTTTCATTGAATGATTTTTTTTCCTACTTGCATAGGATTCCTTCAATCAGATAAAGCTTGCTAGGACAGAAGATATATGACACAGGAGAAAGAGCATTGGACGTAGAAATCCAAGCTCTGTCACTTACCAGCTGTGTGAACTTGGAGAGCTCTCATTTTTCCCATACATAAAAAATAAGACAATTAGACTGGATTACCTCTAAAGACTGTTAGATCTAAATTCTATGATCAGCTCCCTAGTTGTTGCTATTCAGTCATGTCTGATTCTTTATGACCCCATTTTTGAGGGGATTTCTTGTCAAAAATACTGGAAGGGCTTGCCATTCCCTTCTTTTATTAATTTTACAAATGAGGAAACTGAAGCAACCAGGGTCAAATGATTTACTCAGGGTCACAAAGTTAGTGAGTATCTGAGATCAGATTTGAACTCATGAAGATGAGTCGTCCTGATTCCAGGCCTGGCACTCTGTTTGCTGTGTCACCTAGTTGCCCTTGCTTTCCCTAACCTATGCTAACTAAAAATAAAACTAGCACATGTTACACTTTAAAAATTTCAAAGCATTTCACTAATGCTAACTCGTTTGATCCAGTAATATGACTGTCCCCATTTTGCAGATGAGAATGATGAGACTCAGAAAGATAAAATGACATGCTCAGATTCAAAAAGTAAATAAGCATTTATTAATCACCTACTATGTTCTAGGAACTCTGCTAAACACTGGGAATACCAGAAAAGGCAAAAGACAGTCCTTGCCTTCAAGGTATCTAATGCAAAGGGTAAGTACTGGCTATTAAGTATCTGGTTCTGGATTTGAATTCAGGTCTTTCTAAATTGCAAAACCAGTGTTTCATCTACTACTCCATCTAGCTCCTCATTGAACTAATCAAAGTTGAATAAGCATGGACACTAAGTGGCTTCCCATGAATATATGGTGAAAGTTCTCAGTATTCTTTTAGTTTCCAAGATCTCCTGACTAATCCCCTCAAGTAATTTCTTCTTACTCCAAAGTTTTGTCCCCATTAAACCCATAATTATTTACCTGATGGATGAAGCTTCCTACTTAAAGGTGGAGACTGAACTGGATGACTTCTTGGCGCTAGCAACTTCTTTGACAATTATACCTGCAAAGTGCAATGAGAATTTAAAAATAAGATGTCTTTGCTTAGAAATGACATGGGGGAAATGTCAGTCTAGATATATCCAAATATTTGAAATTTCATGAATCATTAAGTTTACCTGTCTTCAAATATAAAATGGTCTACCTTCATTCATTCGATTCTAGGTCAAATATCCATTCGATTCTAGGTCAAATATCCATTCTAGCTAGTCTTCTTGCAGCTTTGGTCCAGAAAGTGTTTGGGAGCTTTAGCGGTTATTATTTTCATTACTTGCTCCTACCTGCTACAGGATGGAAGGAAACTTAGATATTCATCAATAGGATTTGGGATCCAATTACGCTTTCTCTATTTCATAATAATAGCTAGAGTTTGTATGTATTGGATTGCATTTCTTAGACAATCTATGTTTTTAGTCTCCTCCTCTCCCCTCAACAAAACTCCATTCAAGAGAGAACTTCATTGTATTTGTAAATGTTTTTCAATAAACAGCTAGCCAGCTTCTCTCTGACTTTGTCCTCTATGAGCTAATGGATGTTCAATAAATATGGTTTGGACCAGAAAGAGAAATTAGATTTTTTTACATTGTATGTAGATAGATTTGTAATTGATTTCATTCCCAATAATCATTCTTAATGTGGAGATCTGTGTGGGAAAGAGCTTTCTAATTCAACCAAATTCAGCTAAATTTAATCCCTAATCAGACATTAATTGCATTCCATTCAATTCAGCAGACAGGAACTGAACAGGACCTACTATACACTAGGTACTAGTGAAACAAGGATGAAGTGAGGCTTAACTTCTGCTTCAAGGGATTTATAGCCTAGTAGGAAGGATAAGACCCATTTCAATGATAATAGATCACAATTCAAATAATATATGTGAATTCCAAATAGTGATCCCAGAGATTCTTCAAAGGAGAGATTGTTTTTACTGAGGAGATCGAAGAAGGCTTCATTGAGGTCACTCCTTCCCAAGCTGAGGCTTGAAGGAAAGGAAGGATTTCTGCTGGCAGAGATGGCTGCTGGATAGGAGATGGATCATTCATTCAAATCAGTGATGAAGGAAGTAGTAAAAGACATGATGAAATTTCAAAAGGAAAGTGGAATGGGATGTCTCACCAGGGAATGAGTTCCCCATCAATGGAGATCTCCAAGAATGGACTGAATTATCATTTCTCTTAAATCCTACAGGGGAGATATATGTTAAGATACAGATTGTTCTAAATGATCTCTGAGTTTGTCTCCAGGTCTGCAATTCCTCGATTTGTTCAGTATTAACTATGGGAGCTAGAAGGCCATCCATTGAACTCATCCATCATTACATGGATCTTGAAAGAGTCTTTTACATAGACAGTGAATTATTGGTTTCATTGCAAATAGGGCTTTGAGGATGATGAGGAGTTAAAGGAAAAATGCCCTGATGGGCTGCCTTTCATGGTATGCCATTTTAGAACAGATTCAGAATCTAGAGAAGAACTAGACAAATTAAGAAGAATGACATGTGTTTGTTACTTTGGGGTTGGGAAGTTTATCATCCATCCCCTTCCACTTAGTCCTCAGGAAATCATGAAAATTTCAACAGTGGAAACATAGACACACTTATTAAATACATAACAAATTTACATGGAATGAAATTAAGTAGAATTCACTCATTTATTTTGTTCATTCCACAGCCATATTATCACACATTTTCCATATGCTTGACCCTTCAGAGAACAGAAAAGCTAAGACACAGTCCCTATCCTCAAGAATTGTACAGTCTAATCTACATATTACAAAATATTCCATTAATGACCCTCCCTTTCAGTGAGAAGTGATTCCTCTATTTGACATCTCCAGGCCATTCTCACATTTTTATTTGAATTATACTTATTTGTGAACATCCTGTTACCTCTTTATAAGGTAAAGTCCTTGAGGGAAAGGACTCTGGTTTTTGTTATCCTTGTATCCTCAGAGACAAGTTCAGGACCTTGATTATTGAGGCTCTTAAAATATAGCAGTACACAAGATGATTTAAAAATGTTTTATTGACAATTTTATCTATCAGAAAGAAGGGGAAACTACAAAGGGGAAGCTATTATTGAAGATTTAATCCTGTTCCTGTGGAAATGAAGGGAAGCTTGGGAGACTATGATCATGTGAACTTGATTTGGGGATCAGTTGAAGAAACTAGGGATGGTTAGCCCAGGGAAAAGAATATGTTGGGGAGATGCAATACACATCTAGCATGCTATCATGACTTTCTTGTGGATTAGAGAATTAGCTTATCCCGATTAGTTCCAGTGGGTTGAACTAGAAGCACTGGGAAGAAGTTGCCATGGGTAAAATTGAGGCCTGATATATGAAAAATAGCAATCACAACAACTTCCTTCCTTCCTTCCTTCCTTCCTTCCTTCCTTCCTTCCTTTCTTCCTTCCTTCCTTCCTTCCTTCCTTCCTTCCTTTTCCTTTTCATTCCTTTTCCTTCTTCTCTCCCTCACTTCCTTCCTTCCTTTTTTCTTACTTTCCTTACTTCCTCGTTTCTTTAATTACTTCCTTCCTTCTTTTTTCTTCCTCCTTCCTTTCCTGCCTTCTTTTCTTCCTTATTCTTTCCTTCCTCCTTCCCTTCCTTCCTCCTTCTGGGTTAAAAAAGGATTAAGTTACAATTGAGGGGTTAACCCTTTCAGTATTGAGATGGTGAAGGAGAGGAGAACTGTCTTCTACAAAGTGGGGTACAGGGGAGATAGCTGATGTTTAGGGTTGGCTCAGAGAGAGGAAAGGGGGTTTGAAGATTTCCCTCCTTAGCTAAAGCTGCTCTCCCCAATTCATTCTTGTTCCTCTTGTCCCCCCTTTACTACTCAAGACCAAAGGGTCTCTCCTTGATCTGTTCTCTCACACTCAGCTTGGGAAACAGATAACTTTTAATGTCAACTCAGTCAGGTAATACAAAAGGAAAAAAGGGGCAGGGAAGAATGGGAAAAGGAATGTGGGAAAAGGGATTCCCTGTCTCAATCTAAACCCTTTCCCCTCCCTCCTCGAGTTTTGGGGGAACTCAGGCCTTGGCATTCTGAGCCCTCTGAGAGAAAGTCAGGTTGACTCACTCCTGGGCAACAGGAGCTGAGGTAAAGTCTGCTCAGGTTTCTCTTCAGATAGTCCCTTCAATTGGGAAGAGTTGGGGGGAAAGATTTCCTGTCACCAGCAAGAAAAGTGGGTAACCCTCAGGAGAAAGTCTTTTTCCCACCTTCTGTCTTAAGCTTCTCAAAACTGAGAGCCCCTCAATGCTCTCCCAGCCAGAGTCCTCTCCTCCTCCAGATTCCACTCCTGGGGCCCCTTCCCCATTGAGGTGATCAATTTCACATCTGCTTCAGCCTGGCACTTTTTCTCTTGTGCCAGCCTCTGTAAAACTTCCTTCCTTCCTTTTCCTTTTCCTTTTCCTTTTCCTTTTCCTTTTCCTTTTCCTTTCCTTTCCTTTCCTTTCCTTTCCTTTCCTTTCCTTTCCTTTCCTTTCCTTTCCTTTCCTTTCCTTTCCTTTCCTTTCCTTTCCTTTCCTTTCCTTTCCTTTCCTTTCCTTTCCTTTCCTTTCCTTTCCTTTCCTTTCCTTTCCTTTCCTTTCCTTTCCTTTCCTTTCCTTCCTTCCTTCCTTCCTTCCTTCCTTCCTTCCTTCCTTCCTTCCTTCCTTCCTTCCTTCCTTCCTTCTTCTTATCTTCCTCCTTCCCTTACTTCTTTCCTTCATTGCAACTATAAATCCTTTTCCCCCTTCACTCATCATAATTTGGTTAAACTGAACTAGCATTTCCCATTGTGGGAATAACATGGATAGCTAGAAAATACAGTTATTATGTCAGAAGCAACTTGATGCTGCCACTGAAAGGGCCAAATTTACAATAATAAGCCACCAGTACCCTGGAAGAATGTTGTAAGTAAGCAAACACAATAACAAACAGAATTCATATGTATAGAGATTCTCCCCTCAAGGAGCTTAAAGAGACCCCCAAAATGGGAGTCTGAAGCTCTAAGTAGGTCAACTCCTCCCCTGACCACTGCCTCCTGAGTCCCTGCCCACCTATAGAAGCAGAACATTTCAGGTATGAGTCAGCTTCAGACACTGAAGGCACCTGAAAGAAGGAAGAAGCACTTGGAGAGCAGTGGAAAAGTGACATGGTGATTTAGAGATTTTGTTAGACATTTCACTGCAAGCTAGTACCCACAGAGCACTGAAGTCTAACTAGGGAGGTGTGATCAGCCCTTTGTCATCAGGGACACAAATTTTTTTTTTTTTTAAATATATTTTATTTGGTCATTTCCAAGCATTATTCGTTAAAGACATAGATCATTTTCTTTTCCTCCCCCCCCCAACCCCCCATAGCCGACGCGTAAGTCCACTGGGCATTAGATGTTTTCTTGATTTGAACCCATTGCTTTGTTGATAGTATTTGCATTAGAGTGTTCATTTAGAGTCTATCCTCTGTCATGTCCCCTCAATCTTTGTATTCAGGCAGTTGCTTTTTCTCGGTGTTTCCACTCCCATAGTTTATCCTTTGCTTATGAATGGTGTTTTTTTCTCCTGGGTCCCTGCAAGTTGTTCAGGGACATTACACCACCACTAATGGAGAAGTCCATTACGTTCGATGATACCACAGTGTGTTTGTCTCTGTGTACAATGTTCTCCTGGTTCTGCTCCTCTCGCTCTGCATCACTTCCTGGAGGTTGTTCCAGTCTCCATGGAACTTCTCCACTTTATTATTCCTTTTAGCGCAATAGTACTCCATCACCAACATATACCACAGTTTGTTCAGCCATTCCCCAATTGATGGGCATCCCCTCATTTTCCAGTTTTGGGCCACCACAAAGAGCGCAGCTATGAATATTTTTGTACAAGACTTTGTGTCCATTATCTCTTTGGGGTACAGACCCAGCAGTGCTATGGCTGGGTCAAAGGGTAGATATTCTTTTGTCGCCCTTTGGGCATAGTTCCAAATTGCCCTCCAGAATGGTTGGATCAGTTCACAGCTCCACCAGCAATGAATTAATGTCCCTACTTTGCCACATCCCCTCCAGCATTCATTACTTTCCTTTGCTGTTATGTTAGCCAATCTGCTAGGTGTGAGGTGATACCTCAGAGTTGTTTTGATTTGCATCTCTCTGATTATAAGAGATGTAGAACACTTCTTCATGTGCTTGTTAATAGTTTTGATTTCTTTATCTGAGAACTGCCTATCCATTTCCCTTGCCCATTTATCAATTGGAGAATGGCTTGATTTTGTGTACAATTGATTTAGCTCTTTATAAATATGAGTAATTAAACCTTTGTCAGAGGTTTCTATGAAGATTTTTTCCCAATTTGTTGTTTCCCTTCTGATTTTAGTTATATTGGTTTTGTTTGTACAAAAGCTTTTTAGTTTGATGTAGTCAAAATTATTTATTTTACATTTTGTGATTCTTTCTATATCTTGCTTGGTTTTAAAGCCTTTCCCCTCCCAAAGGTCTGACATGTATACTATTCTGTGTTTACCCAATTTACTTATGGTTTCCTTCTTTATGTTTAAGTCACTCACCCATTTTGAATTTATCTTGGTGTAGGGTGTGAGGTGTTGATCTATTCCTAGTCTCTCCCACACTGTCTTCCAATTTTCCCAGCAGTTTTTATGAAATAGTGGATTTTTGTCCCAAAAGCTGGGATCTTTGGGTTTATCGTATACTGTCTTGCTGAGGTCGCTTTCCCCCAGTCTATTCCACTGATCTTCCTTTCTATTTCTTAGCCAGTACCAAATTGTTTTGATGACTGCTGCTTTGTAATATAGTTTTAGGTCAGGGACTGCAAGGCCCCCATCATATGTGTTTTTTTTCATTATTTCCCTGGATATCCTTGATCTTTTGTTCTTCCAAATGAACTTTGTTATGGTTTTTTCTAAATCAGTGAAGAAGTATTTTGGTAGTTCAATGGGTATGGCACTAAATAGATAAATAAGTTTGGGTAGGATGGTCATTTTTATTATATTGGTTCGTCCTATCCATGAGCAGTTAATGTTTTTCCATTTGTTCAAGTCTAGTTTTAGTTGTGTGGCGAGTGTTTTGTAGTTGTGTTCATATAGTTCCTGTGTTTGTCTTGGGAGGTAGATTCCTAGGTATTTTATTTTGTCTAAGGTGATTTTGAATGGGATTTCTCTTTCTAGTTCTTGCTGCTGAGCTGTGTTGGAGATATATAGAAAAGCTGATGATTTATGTGGGTTTATTTTGTATCCTGCAACTTTGCTAAAGTTGTTGATTATTTCAATTAGCTTTTTGGTTGAATCTCTAGGATTCTTTAAGTAGACCATCATGTCATCCGCAAAGAGTGATAACTTGGTCTCCTCCTTGCCTATTTTGATGCCTTCAATTCCTTTATCTTCTCTAATTGCTACTGCTAGTGTTTCTAGTACAATGTCAAATAGTAGAGGTGATAATGGGCATCCTTGTTTCACTCCTGATCTTATTGGGAATGCATCTAGTTTATCCCCATTGCAGATGATATTAGCTGTTGGTTTTAGATATATACTGTTTATTATTTTTAGGAATGACCCTTCTATTCCTATGCTTTCTAGTGTTTTTAATAGGAATGGGTGTTGTATTTTATCAAAGGCTTTTTCTGCATCTATTGAAATAATCATGTGATTCTTGCTAGTTTGCTTGTTGATGTGGTCAATTATGTGGATGGTTTTCCTAATGTTGAACCAGCCCTGCATCCCTGGTATGAATCCTACTTGATCATGGTGAATGATCCTTCTGATCACTTGCTGGAGTCTTTTTGCTAGTATCCTATTTAAGATTTTTGCATCTATATTCATTAGGGAGATTGGCCTATAGTTTTCTTTCTCTGTTTTTGACCTGCCTGGTTTTGGAATCAGTACCATGTTTGTGTCGTAAAAGGAGTTTGGTAGAACTCCCTCTTTGCTTATTATGTCAAATAGTTTGTATAGTATTGGGATTAACTGTTCTCTGAATGTTTGATAGAATTCACAGGTGAATCCATCAGGCCCTGGGGACTTTTTCTTTGGAAGTTCTTTGATGGCTTGTTGGATTTCAATTTCTGATATGGGATTATTTAGGAATTCTATTTCCTCTTCTGTTAGTCTAGGCAGTTTGTATTTTTGTATATATTCATCCATTTCTCCTAAATTGGTGTATTTATTGCCATATAATTGGGCAAAGTAATTTCTAATGATTGCCTTAATTTCCTCCTCATTGGAGGTGCTGTCCCCCTTTTCATCTTTAATGCTGTGAATTTGCTTTTCTTCCTTCCTTTTTTTAACTAGATTGACCAGTACCTTGTCTATTTTGTTTGTTTTTTCAAAGTACCAGCTTCTTGTCTCATTTATTAAATCAATAGTTCTATCACTTTCGATTTTATTAATTTCTCCCTTAATTTTTAGGATTTCTAATTTGGTTTTCTGCTGGGGGTTTTTAATTTGATTGCTTTCCAGTTTTTTCATTTGCATTTCCAATTGATTGATCTCTGCTCTCCCTTGTTTGTTAATATAAGCTTTCAGGGATATGAATTTACCTCTGATTACCGCTTTGGCTGCATCCCAAAAGGTTTGGAAGGATGTTTCGCCATTGTCATTTTCCTCGATGAAATTATTAATTGTTTCTATGATTTCTTCTTTAACTAAACGGTTTTGGAGTATCATATTGTTTAATTTCCAATTGGTTTTAGATTTGGTTTTCCATGTACCATTACTAATCATTATTTTTATTGCCTTGTGATCTGAGAAGGCTGCATTCATTATTTCTGCTTTTCTGCATTTGTGTGCTATGTTTCTGTGACCTAATGTATGGTCAATTTTTGTGAATGTGCCATGTGGTGCTGAGAAGAAGGTGTATTCCTTTTTATCCCTATTTATTTTTCTCCATATGTCTATTAATTCTAATTTTTCTAAGATTTCATTCACTTCTTTTACCTCTTTCTTATTTATTTTTTGATTTGATTTATCTAAATTTGATAATGGTTGGTTTAAGTCTCCCACTAGTATGGTTTTATTGTCTATTTCTTCCTTCAATTCTCCTAGTTTCTCCATTAGAAATTTGGGTGCTATATTATTTGGTGCATACATATTGATTAATGATATTTCCTCATTGTCTATAGTCAGGGACACAAATTTAAGAGAGCACTGAGATTTTTTTTTCCTCCTTGGACTACATCCATAACATGCCCTTGTTATAGGGAATTTTTTATTCTAATACAGATTGGCACTTGCTCTTCAAATTACACCCTTACAGAATTGCCTGGAGCATTGAAGTTAAGGGTCAGACAGCCAGAATGTTTTTAAGAAAGGACAGGAACCTAATCTTTCTGATTCTTAAGTCAATTCTTTAGCTATTAAGTCAGGCTATTTCTTACCTAGTTAAAAATGGGATAGGAATTGCACCTTTGATTCTATTTAGGTAGGGAACTCTCTCTGTGGAAGCTAGGTCAGTACCTTCTCTACAAATTATAGTAATGGATTTGCCTAGAACATAAGTGGGTAAATGACTTGTCCAGGGTCGCATATGCCAGAGAAGGACTTGACACTAGAGCTTCCTGACTTCACAGCTAGTTTTCTGTGCCACGGTGATACTCTCAGCTTGCATTAGTAGTTCAAATATGAAATGACTACATTGCCTACCATCCTGCCCATCTTCTCTGTCCCATGCTGCTAACTTTTCAGGCACACTCAAAAGTATACCCAGTAGTGGACTCCAAGGGTTTCTGGGTACCTCTCCAGGGGGGCTGCTGCCCCATCACCTTTCACTTCAGGCAAAAACATTGATAGCTGTTTCTCTGTTGGTGAGATTTAAAGAGTAAGAAATTCATGAATTAAGAGCACAGGAATTTGTTCCTCTCTTCTTTTTGAAAGGTTTTTCCTTATGAATGTGGAAAGAGGTCATTGCTTTTGGATGATAAGGGTTGCCTTTTGTTTGTGTCATAATTACCTCGAAGCAGAAGTTCAAAATTAAGTCTTAAATACATTTCGATATTTTTAGCATCAGTTGACCGCATCTGTATCTTTTGGGTTGATAATGTCTCAGGAAAGAGAAGTGATAGCCAGTCAGATATAACATCACCCAACGCCTCCATGAGTAAGTCTATTTCCTCTCTTGCCCTCCTTCTTGATCAGAGAACGTGCTGAATTTAGCCTCATAGAATATCTAGGTTATTTTTTAGGCTCGTTCGCTACAAATATTATCAAGGTTTAGGAAAACATTTCAGGCCCCCAGCAAGGGTTCCACTGATGCAGATGTTACTGGGACACCGGAGCACAAGATAAGGTGTTTCCTACCACAGGAAGTTTCTTCTCATAGCTGGTTCATGGTCGATATTTACATAGGAAGGAAAGTCAGAGTCAAAACAACAAAAAATCATTTCAGAATGCTTCCAGTGTAAGTTTTTTCCAATGCCCCAACCCAAGTAACCTGGTTTGAGAAAGACTGACCCTGCATTTCTGAACTGATCCTCCTTTCTAATCTCCAGGTTTCCCTCCGAAGCATAAGGCGCAGTGAGAGGTTTGCCTAAATCCACCAGAAGAGATAAGCACTGTTCAGCTTTGAACGTTCAGAGCTGTTGTGTGGGAAATAACTCATACTTCCTTATTTATCTTCATCCTCAGCCCCCCAACTAACCACTACCACATCGCACCCCCACCTCAGCCAACCAAGCGAAGTCCCGAAGATGTTCTCCACAAATGGATTAGCAGCTGAAATATTTGCTTTCATTTCTAAAGACTTCACTTCAGAGCTTGTTTGTCCAATTCTATAGTTCAAATTAATTTCATACTTCAGGGATTTGCTGTGTGCATTGACAGAGTCAATGACAGAAAGGGAGTTTTATCGGAAAGGGTGTTAGTGGGGGGACCAGAGGGCTCAGGGGATAATTTGGTAATGGGCTATGGAGACTTCCTTTTCTAGGTCACTGGTTCAAATCTAGAACCTGCTTGGCAGTGATTGAAAATCATTACTCTCTGACAGCTGCTTGACGATTGGTCTAAAATGGGTTGGAGTTTCATTCTGTTCCTTCAGCATACTGTAAACTGTGGTTTACAGTAGAGAGGCCAAGGATTAATGGGAAGCATTACAAATGAATTGTCAGCTTCTTTTTTCCCAGTGAGATAGTTATTGCAGTAGGTGACATAAAAAGGTGGTTGGTAGAGGCAGGTGGATGATTGGACCAGATTCTTGGATCTATCTTTTGCCAAAAATGAAATATAATTCTAGCTTTAGACAAATCCAAAAGGTACAAGATGGAAAAAACCCAAAATGAAACAAAACCCAAATACGTTGTTTCAACAGCCTCTATCAGTCAGTCACTTAGTTGGGGATCAGATGGGATGGTTGGTATGAAATGCCCACCTGAAAGGTATTAATGGTATCTGGCTACATAACAGGCTAGTACAAAGAGTCCAAGCACAATATAATTTATGTTACAAATAAAAATGCAGACTAGGGGATCTCTGCTTATTTTATTGTCTCTGTAAAGCTCCAATAGCCCCAGAGCAATTTACAGGGTAAGTTTAGTGAATTTTTTTTGGAGATCCTGCAGAAAAAAAAAAGTATCACCCCCCACTCCCACCTTGGAGCTGCACAGGCCTTTGGGGATGTGAGAAATCAAAGGATAAAAAGGACATTATCTATTTACAACTTTTTCCTTCATTCAGAATTTCAAGGGTCCCAGAACAAGGAGTGTGTAGCCTTAATAAAGTTTCATAATTCTAAGGGACTTCAGGAAGTGAATGAGAAGAGAATCAGAATCACCAAATGTAGATGGCTTTCTCAAAGGGGTTCACCACAAAGGGGAGGAAACATATTAGATGATCACTAAGGGAGATGGTATACTCAACTGAGCTTTTTTTTAAAGGATCATGGAGATATATATGTATGCGTTCATAGGCAGCAGGGAAGTACCCAGTAGATAGGAAAAACTTGAAGATTAGAGAAAGAGGAGAGATAACAGAGTGGGCAACCTTCTGTAAGAATGATGCCCAATGATACACCTGCAATAAAGAGTACAGGGGTTGGAGTTATCATGGGGAAAGGCAGAGGTTTGAACGAAGGAGAGACAATAGAGGAAATTTTCTATGCTAGGTGATTGAAGAAGAGAAGTTAATGGAAAGTATTAAGTGAATAATCTTTTTTTTTCAGTAACCTCATACTTGAGATGTCTTCAGTTGGAGAGGTGGGATGTCATGAGAAATTTATAGAAAAGAGAGAATGTTGGGGATAGATTCTCAGAAGAATGGACTAGGGAATCAAATAGGAAGGAAGAGAATTTTTGACTTTGTGAAATTAGATTCATTGAAATTAGAATGTTGTCTTTCATGTCTTTCATACTCAAAGAGGATTAAAATGGCATCACTAAGTTGGGGTCAATGTGCAGTGTGACTGAGTGTGGCTAATCAGACCAATTCAAGCTCAGAAGCTTCTACCACAGGTCACGTACAAATAGCCTATATGAACATACGAAATGGAGATATTTCTACATTTCCAGATCTCACATTTCTTTTAGCTACTGCAATTCTGCTTTGCTCATAGAGCACATCACCTTCCTTGACGATGACATGCCATACAAGTTTGTCCCATGCCAGTATCTCCCATGTGTCACAGCTAATGCCAAACTTCTTCAAAGAGATCTTGAGAGTTTCCGTGTATTGCTTTGTCAAACCTCCATGTGAGTGCTTGCCTTGTATGAGTTCTCTGTAAAATAATCTTTTAGGCAAACGTGTGTTGGGCATTTCAACAATGCAGCCAGCTCATTGGAGTCACACTTTCTTAATTAGAGTCTGAATGTTTGGCAGTACAGCTTGAGAAAGGACCTCATCTTGCCAAATGATCTTCAGAATTTAATAAGAGATTAGATGATAGAAATTTATATTCAGTCAAACTAAATACCTTCTCATCTCTTGAATATGTTTCATGTTGTCCTGATCCCATAACTTACCTCATGTAAGGCCCAGCTCTTCCAAGCTCTTCCAAATGTCACTTCTTCCAAGATGCTTATCTTGACTACCTCTCAGGAAACTTAAAAAATATTTGAAAAGTGCTTTATGTACAGTGTCTAACATCTATCAGTCCTTTGTAAATACTTCCACACCTCCCTTCCCTTTTCTTCATCAGGAAATAGTTCCTCTCTCCTCCATTGATTTTTATTATATCTATATATCCCTGTTTTATACATTCTTTTCTCCTCCTTCCAACTACATTACAGGTTTATAGATTAAATAAGAGCAAGAGACCACTTCTTACAAATTTCTACACCAACCCAGAATGAATGATACTGTTTTCTACAACTAGATGTTGTATATTTAATAAATGTTTCTGCAGTTTAACAAAGGTACTCAATAAATATTTAGCAATTTAATGATGGAAATATAATAAAATCATTGATATATTGCTTTTATCAGAAAATAGCCCTCAAATCATACAAGCAGTCATTCAATAATACCCATTTAATTCAATTCATTCAAAACATTTATTAAGTACCTACTATATGGCAGATATTATGTTAGGGGCCAGGGATACAAAGACAATATCAAAAGATTCTCTGCAGTTAAAGAACTTCTATTTTACTGATTAAATCACAATAGGGTTCTGCTGACTAATGCCAAGATAATGTAGGTGTGATTTCTTGAAGGGAAAATCTTCTTTCAGTGGGCTGAAGTCCAAAGCTTTTAAATTATTTTAATAGTCTTCTTATGTGATGCATATGTTGGTTTGTTCTTTGATAACTGCTTTTGAGAAGGAAACTTTTGAGTTTTTTTCAAATATCACTTCAGTGTCAAAGATCTTGATCTAGCCAATTTTCTATAATTATGACAACCATTTTTTTCTTTGCATAGACTGCCTAGGATGGCTTCAGGTTGCTGCTGTTATTTTCTTCCCTCTCCTCCTCCTTCTCCTTCTCCTCCTTCTCCTTCTTCTTCTCCTTCTCCCTCTTTTTCCTTCTTCTTCTTCTCCTTCCCCTTCTCCTTGTCCTTGTCCTTCTTCTTCTTCTTCTTCTTCTTCTTCTTCTTCTTCTTCTTCTTCTTCTTCTTCTTCTTCTTCTTCTTCTTCTTCTTCTTCTTCTTCTCCTTCTCCTTCTCCTTCTCCTTCTCCTTCTCCTTCTCCTTCTCCTTCTCCTTCTCCTTCTCCTTCTCCTTCTCCTTCTCCTTCTCCTTCTCCTTCTCCTTCTCCTTCTCCTTCTCCTTCTCCTTCTCCTTCTCCTTCTCCTTCTCCTTCTTCTTCTTCTTCTTCTTCTTCTTCTTCTTCTTCTTCTTCTTCTTCTTCTCCTTCTCCTTCTCCTTCTCCTTCTCCTTCTCCTTCTCCTTCTCCTTCTCCTTCTCCTTCTCCTTCTCCTTCTCCTTCTCCTTCTCCTTCTCCTTCTCCTTCTCCTTCTCCTTCTCCTTCTCCTTCTCCTTCTCCTTCTCCTTCTCCTTCTTCTTCTTCTTCTTCTTCTTCTTCTTCTTCTTCTTCTTCTTCTTCTTCTTCTTCTTCTTCTTCTTCTTCTCCAGTTCTTATTTGCACCTTAAGATTTGTAAAATAAACTAAACTATATCTCATTTAATCTTCAGGATAATGCAACTAAATCAGACAGAGATTGAATAACTTGACCAGAGTCACATAGCTAATAAGTGTCCAAGGCAGTATTCAAACTCAGGACTTCTTGATTCTAAATGTAGCTCTCTATCCAGTATGCCATATGACAAAGATTTTTGAGGGGCATAAAAATAAGGAAGACACAATTGCTTCCTCTGACTCCATGAGAACTATGAAACCTAATTTACTCATTCACTCAATAAGCATTTATTCAGCATTATGTGTAGGAACTGTTCTATATGCTGAGTATACAAAGTCAAAAACAATTCCTCTCTTCAAGAAGATTACAACATAGTATACAAAGTAATGTGCATGACCTGCCGAAAGAGGGGAAAGCAGAGAAGAGCAGAGGCTAGAGAATGACTTTATATAGGAAATGGCACAGGAATTGAGCCTCTAAGGAAGCTAGGAGATTGAAGACATGGTGGTGAACAGAATTCATTTTTAGCCTGGAGGATAGTTTGTACTTGAAAGACTGCCACTTCCTATTTAAGGTCTTTTTTGATATTCTTCTCTCTCACTCTCTGTATTTGGACAGGTCATCTATATTAATTGGGAATGGCAAGTAGGACAATTTGATTAGAAGCTGATGATAAAAGAGGCATCCAATTTGAGGCACAGATTATCCTACAAGTGGGTGTGGTACAGAGGAAGAAAGACTGTACCACACCAATGCAAGGACCTTTAGTGTTTTTGTCATTGAACTTCAAGTGGGAACATGGGAGTGAACATCAATCCAACAACTTCCTCCACTTGGCATTGCAGGTAGCCTGAAAGTGATCTCTCAATGTTGAGTATCTTTGCAGAGAAGAGATTAACTGGACAGGATAATGCTTAACCTGGAACAAAGCACAATGTTGGAATCCTCAGGGACCAAGCTTCTACTAGAAAAGCTCTCATTTTCTCAGGGCTGAGTCTGGGGCCACAACAGAGGTTTAAAGAGAGAAGAAAGAAAAGGTAGAAGAGTCAAAATAAAAATCTCAATTTCTCTTTTCTTTTAAATGAGCTGATTGGATTAGATGGTCTCTTAGACCCTTATAGGTCTAAAACTTTTTGTACTATGAAGAGGAAGAGAATAAAAAGGACAAGGTGGTATTGCGGTTACAATGTTGGACCTGGAACCCAAAAGATTTGGATTAAAATCATTCCCTCTAACTCCTCAACCCTGGCCAACTCACATAATAGCTCTAAGTAAGAGGTTGTTTGTATGTAAATGAGAGTTTTGTTCTTAATAGTTTCTTCTAACTAAAGCTTTGTTCCAAGGATGAGGAAAGAGAGAAGAGAGTGGCAGAGTTCATGAAATTATCAAATACTAGACATTTAGGAAGGTAGGAATTCCAGGAAAAATTTAAAGGGGTGTGACAGGGCCTGGCCAGCTGGGAATGGGGGAAGCCTTTGTGTGCAGCCTCCTATCTCTCACCAGGAAAGTCTCCATTTTCTCTAAATATTGAAGCTCAGAGAATCTCACTCAGTTTATACTATGAAGAGAAGGCATGAGGCTAGCAATCTTTAGCATAGTGGTGAAGTTGTTGCTGGTCTGTCTCCTCCCCAAGTAAGCATTGGAGTAATATGTAGTGGGCATAAAAACAAAGACAAAGGCATCTGCCCCTGATGGCACGAAACAGATAATTGATCATAATGAGCTGTTGGATGTTATAATGATATTTGAGGGAGGACAGTGATAGAGAGAACACTTAAATACTTATATGAGTACAAAGGAAAGACTCTCCTACAAGTTATAGGCAGTCTAAGTTTATGAATCCTATGAAAGAGCCTGGACAATTCCTTTTCTTCTTTCCTTTTTCCTTAATAAAATAACTTGTATTCTGGCCCAGCTTTCACTTCCCATCAAGGTTAACCTGATTCTGCCTATTTTGGCTCTTTCAAAAGGGCTAGCATTATTATAGGTCACTAAAGGTGGCAAAACATCTTACAAATATCACCTCAATTTGGTCCTTAGAACAACTCTGACAGGTACATATTATTGTTTTACCATTTAAAGATGGAGATATTTAGACTGAGAGTAGTCAAGTGACTTTTCCAGGGCTACATCCTGATTCCCACTCCTATGTTCAATTGACTTCTGGCCCTGGCAGGTCAAGTTTTATGGACAGGGTCCATCCAAGACACAAAAACCACAATTTGTTTTGTGAGTTCATTCCCTTTTCCTTATTCCCTACCCCAACTTCAAAAAGACCTGAATGAGAAGAAAGTTACATTGATTTCCTGTGAAATGGAGGCTTCTTATTGATCTTACCATGTACTAGGCACTGTGCTAAACTCTATAGATACAAAAAGAGGCAAAAATTAGTCCCTGTTCTCAAGGAGATTATAAGGTAATGGCATTTACAATCTACAATTTTGTTCAAAATGCTGTAGTAATTACTGAAAGAGAATGATATGGGAGCTTTCTGCAGGAAGATTATAGGTCTTCCTTCAAAAACAATCCGATGCCTATTTTTTGCAACTTTAACAGTCTAATTGGTATTATGGTCTAAGATTTCTTTCATTTCTGAAAAGTTGTTTTCATTTTTACAAGATTGTAAAGGCCTTTCTAGACCTAAAATTCTTGCCTTCTTTTCTTTTGTCTCCTTGTCCCATAACAGGCCACCCAAAATCATCTGGGCTGCTTAAATTCCTAGATGGCTTGGATGTGATGGGAGTAATCAACTCTTTCTTCTAGTAAGATAGAGGACTACAAGGCCTTCCCAGCCTCCCTATGACTGCCTCCTCAGAACAGGTCCAGTGTCACCTTTTTTTTCTATTTGTATCATAGAGTTTTGCACAGTGCTTGACATGTAGTAAGTGTTTAATAAATGTTTTCATATTCGTTCTTTCTACAGGTTCCTGACACTTCCAAAACAATAGGATTCATTCTTTGCTGTTGAAAGGCACAGAAATCACACCAGAAATCAAAAGCCGGATTCCAAAAGACTGTGTAATCCAACTCATTCATTTTAAGACTGAAGAAAGCAAGGTCAAAAATAAGGGACTCACACAAGTAGAAAGTGACAGAGCCCAGAGTTTGAGCCGAGGTCCTCTGATCCCAAATCCTACATATTTTTTTACTGAATCTTCCTGAATCTGGGAAATTGGATCTGAAAGCAATTCCCAGCAAAAAGTCTAGACAAACTGAAGAACACATCTCTGAATGACAGACAAGCCAAAGGAATATGATTATACTGAACACACATAATTAATCATTGGGAGGGGAAAAGAAGCTGTTTTCCCTAGTAATTAAGTCACTCTAGAATAGCTAATAATGACATTCATTAACACTTGAATGAATCAAAGGCTAGGTGATTGTGGCCTGGTCCTGGGCAAGACCAGAGACTAGTTTCCAAGGAAGATTTACTGTTTTTCTCTTTCAGGGCTAGCTAAAAAAAGTGACTGAGAAATCAGGGCTGGCATTCCTCATCATTTCCTTGGTGTCAACTTTGGTTCAAGAAAGAACCTTGGCCTTTGCACTGCCCAAGGGAAGAGTTTTTCAATACTTACAAAGAACTTCTTCCCCATACCCTGAGAAACAACCAGAGCTGATTTCAGGAAGTGGGAAATGGATTCAAAGCTTCCCCTCAGCCACCCAGATTAATTTCCTAAGCCCCAGAATGTAATGTTCCCACTGGTTTGAGCCAAACAACACAGGAAGGAAAGACTCTTTGGCAACACAGACAATGGCTCCTAGAAAGTCATGTTAAGGCTTCAGAGATATGCCTAGGACCATAATACTTTGAGAGTTTCTCATTTAGTTTCTCTAAATCAGAACCTCTTGACCTTTTTGGGTGTCTTCTGGACCCTTATAAACCCTGCCTCAGAATAATGTTGTAGATGCATAAAATAAAATATGAAGTAAAGCAACATATTGAAATACAGCCCTCAATGAGGTTTTTTTTCTTGAGAAACAAGTTTACTAGATTATAAAAATCAACTAAAAATAAATAAAGCCTTGGAAAAATTAAGAGTTATAGAAAAAAGTGTCTGGACTTGAAACTAAAATAAGAACAACCAAGTCCATTTTTTCATTCATGAGGAAGAAGTACTCCCACAGCTGAAGTTTCTCACTAAAATTGGTAGCAGGAACCAAAAAGAAGGTCCACTCTCTCTGCTCAGTGGGAATAGACTAGATAGTGACATACTATGGCCATGGATAAGTGGAATGCCATCAAGTAATGGAAGTGAACGAGCAACAGAGAGCAATACTAAGCAGAAAACTATTCATTTGGCCAGCAAGGTAAGACCTGAAGGATGACATAATGACCTGGTAAATTTATACTAGTCTCATCCATCACAAGGTTGAAGAAGCAACTATGAAGCTTGAAGGGGACTTAAACACGTAGAATGTCCAGATATATTGAAGAAAAAACAATAGGAAGTCTCTTGGGCAAAGAGTGGTATTTTGAGGATCATCTCTTTAACCCTCCTTGTATTACTCTATCAAGACTTTATTCTGGACCCATTATGTGTGTCAGAGAAAAGTGAGATACTCTGTGCCTTCAAGGACCTTATATTCTACTAAGAAGATAGAGCATGCCACATGGGACCAAACAGAGTCTATACAAAATAAATGAATATACAAAATAAGTGTATATAAAATATAAATAAAAATAAATGAATATAAAAGGGACAAACAAACTAGGAATGACCTCTCAAACTCTTGTAAGGGGTGTCCTTTTAGCTTAGCTTTGAAGGGAGAAGGGAGATTGGATTTCCTAACATATCAAGCATTAGATGCCAATAGGACATGTTGGTAGGTATACAAAGGAAGGGGTTAGAAAAGCAGAAGTGGCATTCAGAAAATAAACTAGGACTGGTTCTATAGTTCTGAGAATCAACTGAATAGAGAAGAGATCTGAACTTATAGGACAAGAGAAACCATCAGAGAAAGGAAGGTATTACGGAAAAGAAGGACCAAGAGTGGAGACAGCTCTGGAGTTGGAATGAGAAATCTTGAGTTCACATCCTGTCCTCGCTAATTATTATATGTGTGACTGAGCAAGCTCCATCCTTTCTCTGGGTCTCAGAGAACCACCCTCCCTTAAAGGAAGGGGTCAATAGTCAACCTCTAAGGTCCTTTCAACTGTGACATTATATGATACATAACATTCCTCAAACGCTCTCTTGGCTCAGCCTTCTTTCCCAAATCTCCCAGAGGACCACAGTTTTGGGTTTCCCTTCTGCTTTCCTTAATGCAATGCCTTTCCATAGCTCATCTCAACATCCCCCCTTCCAGCACACACACACAGACACATTTTGCTCTTGTTCTCTCTCCTCTCTGAGGGCTCCTTTTTCTAGTTCTTCTTTCCCTTATGTCATACCCTACTCTACTCTCTTTTCTGCCTAATGCAGATCCTAGGAAGGGAAGTGAGGAGGAGGAGGAGTCTTAGCAGGAGCCTAGCACCCTCCACTTGGACAGGTCAAGGGCAGTTTAATGTGTGAATGGCCTCCACATACTGGGTGAATGAAGCCTGGTGGTAGGGGGATGGTTTGGAGAAGGGGCCCCCCTTTTAGTTGAGAGGCTTTGCTTTGTTCAAGCAGCCCCACATTCCTCTTCACTGCTCATTTATGGGCCAGGACGAAGGCTTCTATTTCTGCCTTTCTGCAGCATCATCAGGAATTATGGATCAGCGGGTCATTGTGCACTAACCCCTCATGCAAAGGGCAGGCTTTGCTCTAAGCTGGAGCACCCCAGCCCCCACTTTGTTCCCATCCCCAAAGGCAGAATGGGAGTTTCCCAGCTAGTGGGGCTGTGGGTTCCCCCATCCTGTGAATGCTCATCAAATCCTGGTCTCATGCAGCTCAGTAAGCACCAAATGCCCAGCACCTCTCTTGCCCTCATGCCAGCCCAAACTAGCGGTAGTTCCAGGGTAGGAAACTCCAGAGGCCCGGGGGAGAAGAAAACAAGTGCCATCTGGGGAGGCGCTTTGGCCTTGGAAATAAACCAGTGAGTGTCCCTGAGAGGGCTGCAGTCCTGGCCTCTGCTACGCTAGAATCAGCAGTGCTGTTCTGTGCCAGGCAGCCAGAGGAGCCTGGCACCAGGATTCTTTCTCTCCCTCTCTAGTCCATTCCCTTATAACTTACAACCCTTTGCTTTTTACAATAAGAAGACCAGTGTGGCAGCAAGGTAGACTTCTTATTCCATCCCATAAGGGGTAAGAAATGCTGGGCAAATCATTTCCTTTCCTGTGATCTCTTAAAGAACTTTAGACAAAATGATCCGAGGCCCCTGTGATGCTCTTAGTCTTAGTATCTCTGCTTCCCCTGCTCTCAAAGTCTCAGGTTGTAAATGGGAAGAAAGAATTTGGGATCTGGCAAGAGAAGATCTAGGCTCATGTCTCAGTATGAGCCTCAGTTTTCTTTTCTGTAAGATGGGGACAGCCATACTTTAGAGGCTCGTTGGAAGGAAGGTGCCTTTGTTTCTGTTTTGATTTTCTGTCTAGATCTATGATTTCATCCCTGAAGAGAAACAACTTCCAGTTACTGATAGCAACTCTCTGGAGTTATTTTTTTCCCCTTCGTATATCTCTAGAGCTTAACAGGGCCCCATATATGTAGTAAGTGCTTAACAAATGTTTGCTAACCGACTAACTAGTTTTCACTCTTAGAAAGATGATAAGGACTAAGACTTTGGAGGGAGCTAGGTAGCTCAGAGGATAGAGCACTTGGCTTAGAGTCAGGAAGACATAAGTTCCCATCTGGCCTCAGGCACTTCCTAGTTATGTGATCCTGGCAAGTCACTTCATCCTGTTTGCCTCAGTTTCCTCATCTGTAAAATAAACTGGAGAAGGAAATGGCAGGGGTACTAAGGCTTTGAAGGCAAGTACCACTCTTTGTGGTACTTGCAGTACCTCAAAGTACCACACAGTCCTAGCTGTGTGACCCAAGCAAGTCACTTCACCCTGTTGGCCTCAGTTTCCTCATCTGTAAAATGAGATGGAGAAGGAATTGCCATGGGGTGTTATGTCTTTGAAGGCAAGTAGGTGACTCAGAGGATAGAGCACTTAAGCTGGAGTTGGGAAGACCTGAGTTTCAATCCAGTCAATACTTCCTAGCTCTGTGTGACCCCAGCAAGCCACTTCATCCTGTTGGCCTCAGTTTCCTCATCTGTAAAATGCGCTGGAAAAGGAAGTGGCAAACCACTTCAGTATCTTTATCAAGAAAATCCCAAAGGAGGTCACAAAATTGGACACAACTGAATGATTGAATGACAAAAACCAGGATTTTGAGGTCTTTTCCTTGACTACACAGCTAGAATGGGCCAGAGGAAGGATATCAGTTGAATTCAATAGGCATTTCTTAAATACCTACCATGTGCAAGTCTCTGGGTTAAACAATCTTTATCCTCAAAGTGCTTAAATTTGGCTTCTACTGTTTGTAGGAAATTAATTTTAAAAATGATTACTTTTCCTGACTCAAAGGGCAAGGCTAGCCACAATGCCATATTGCATTTTTGTTCAGTCTTTTGCTCAGTCATGTCTAACTCTTTGTGACCTTATTTGGGGTTTTCTTGGAAAAGATACTGGAATGGTCTGCCATTCCTTCTCCACCTCATTTTACAGATGAGGAAACTGAGGCAAACAGGGTGAAGTGACTTGGCCAGGGTCACACAGCTAGTAAGCATCTAAGGCTGGTTTTGAACTTAGGCCTCCTGACTCTAGGCCCAGTGCTCTCTCCACTGTGTCACTTACCTACCTATATTGAGATGTTAAATTTTAAGTCTGTATTCACAAATATGAACTGTTGCTAATGATTCTTTCCTATAATTCCATAGTATCTTTAGAATTGGAAAAAGACCTTAGAAGCTTCCTAGTCCAACACCTTGATTTTACAAATGAGAAACTAAATACAAGAGAAGTTAAGAGACTTGCCCAGGGTCACAGTTTTAGTCTCTGAAGCAGCATTCCAACTCAGGTCTTTCTTCCCTGATTCCTCATCTTCCTCTTAATTTGCTTTTTTTATTACTATGTTTCAGAGTAAACCATAAAAGTAATTTGACTTCCCATTCCTATTCCCCTCTCTCCATTAGGAGCTTGGTCTACAATGCTTGTGCCACTTCACTGTCTAGCAGAGTTGGGGGGAATCCCAATGACCAGGAAGCCCTCAATCCATGTGGGAAGTGCTTATCCCAAAGGAGATGGGTCCAAAGCCTTTGGGGAAAGCTGTTGCATCATGATGTGTGCCTTCTTCTGAGAAGCAGTGGGGTTCTGCTGATCTATTTCTTGCTGCCAAGTCCTATTCCAATCACATTGTTCTGATTTGATGCCAGTCCCGAGGCTAGTGAGCAGGGTGCTGGGATCCCCAGGAGGCTGGCAAGCTGGCCAGCTCAGAGCTGCTCAGGCACACCAGAGGGGTTGAGGAGTTCCAGTTTCAGCAGTCTTCCTGCCTAGGGCCAGGTAGGTAGGTAGGCAAGCTGCCACACGTCCCAAGCACCAACGGTGTACAAAGTTCCCAAGATGGCCCCCTGAACAGACTGGCAGAGCAAGGAGCTTTCTAAAGGGGGAGAAGAAGTTCAGCTTCCTCATTTTTAATTTAGTGATAATCATACCTGAAGAAGTACTAAACATGAGTGCTGTGAGGTTCCTTTGAAACTCGAATGCATTCTACAGGCCTCAACTGTGGCTGTCATTGTAGTAGCAGTGAAGGATTTTGGAATGAAAGCCAAAGAATATCAGTGCCAGAAGGGATCTTGGAACTGACCCTCTCAGAGGTTCTCAACTGGAGAGGCAGCTTAGTGGAACAACAAGGGTGCTGAACTTGGAATCAGGAAGGTCTAGGTTCAAATTCAAGATGTCAAGCTAACTGTATGAATTTGAGCAAGTTGCTTACCCTCTCTAAGTCTTGCTCTGTGCATCTTTAAAATGCAGTCATAAAAGCACCTACTTTGGAGTTGTCGTGAGGACAAGACAAGATAAAGTTTATAAAAGGCATATATGTAAATGTCCATCATTTCTATTTGCAGATGTTAAAAGGCTACACAAATATCAGCCCATGCTTTAGTGCATAGGGCATTGGACCTGGAGTTAAGAACCCCTGGGTTCAAATCTCACAGCAGTTACTTAATAACTGATGTAAAATGAAAAATTAATATTCAAATACTTCAAGTATTATATTTTCATAAGAATTTATTAACAATAAATTGAAGAAATAGGAAAATGATAGCCTTAGCAAAGAGAGAGTTACCCAGACCATGAAAAGCGGGAAGAAAGAGGGAAAATAATGGGGTTTGTATTAAAAAAAGATAAATGAGAGAAGTTTTTACCCTGAGGGAAGCTTGGACTTTCAGTATGGATAGGGGAAAATACAGGAGAATCCTCTTCTCAAAGTGGGGTTCAGGGGAGAAAGCAGATGTAACGAGTTGGCTCAGGGAGAGGAGAGGGGTTTTGAAGATTTTCCCCCTTCTGCCTTCCTTCCTTAGCTAAAGCTGCTCTCCCCAATTCGCTCTTGTCCCTCTTGTCCCCCCTCCACTACTCGATACCAAAAGGTCGCCCCTTGATCTGTTCATTCACACTCAGCTTGGGGAACAGATAACTTTTAATGTTAATCAGGTAATACAAAAGGAATGACAGGCAGGGAAGAATGGAAAAAGGAAAGTGGGGAAAGGGGGTCCCTGTCTCTTACTAAACCCTTTCCCCTCCCTCCTCGAGTTTGAGGGGAACTCAGGCCTTGGCATTCTGAGCCCCCTGAGAGAAAGTCAGGTTGACTCACCCCTGAGCAACAGGAGCTGAGGTTTGTTCAGGTTTCTCTTCAGAAAGTCCCTTCAATTGGGAAGTGTTGGGGAAAAGATTTCCAGTCACCAGGGGGGAAAATGGGTTACCCTCACAAGAAAGTCTTTTTCCCAACTTCTCTCTTCGGCTTCTCAAGACTGAGAATCTCACTGCTCTCTCAGCCAGAGTCTTCTCCCCCTCCAGAATTCCACTCCTTGGGCCCCTCCCCCATCGAGGTGATCAATTTCACATACTTTTCAGCTTGGCACTTTTTCTCTAGTGCCAGCCCTGTCACAGGTGCAGCAAACTTATTTACAAAATATAAGGACCCAAAGTAGGGAATATAATTCAAGGAATTCTGGGAAAAGTAAAGGAATTCTGGGGAATGTTGTCCTGGGGTACACAGTACTATTTACACACTGTGTAACCCTGGGCAAGTCACTTCCTTTCTGCGGGTTTCAGTTTCCTTATCTACAAAGTGAGGGATCAGACTCTCAGATCTTCAAAATCCCTTCCAGGTATAAATTAATACTATGTAGTTCTATGATTACAGAACTAAAGATAACCTCAAAGATTGGAAATGGCTTGAATGAATGAATAAGTGAATGAATTAAGCATTTATTAAGTGCTTATTATATATAGAACACCATGCTAAGCTAAGCACTGGGGAATTAAATGGAAATTTCAGTCTTTTCTCTCAAGGTGCTCACAATCTAATGCCCAAAGACATATGAAAAGCTATTGACAGAGCTATAGAATAGTAAATTTAATTCAAGAATGGAGGATAAGGAAGGGACCATAGACTTCCATCTTCAATCCAACTTATTTGTTTTATTAATCAACTAGCATTTGTTGATGCCTACTAGGAATTGTCCTAGGTCCTAGAGATACAAATACAAAGAATGAAATAATCTCTATTTTCTAAGAGCTTAAATTCGATTTGTTGAGAGCAGTGTAGACAAAGTAGATATAAGCAGAATAAATATGAATTAAAACCAGGGAGGGAGGGAGAGAGGGCTCTTGGATAGTGGGGGTGGTATTAGGAATGGTTTCCTATAGAAAGGGGTGCTTGAGCTGCATCTTTAGAAAAGTACAGAACCTAATATGATGGAGGCAACTGGGGAGTATATTCTAGTTATGGAGGATGAACGTCGCAATGGTATTAAGATGGGAGATGGAACAACATGTGTGAGAAGCTTAGAGAAGAAGAATCTTCCTGTACCAGAGTGTAAGAAGGAGAGTCACTTATAACGAGGCTAGGAATATAGATTATAAGCAGGTTGTGAAGGGCTTTAAAAGTCAAACAGAAGAGTTTATATTTTATTCTATAGGACAAAGGAAACCACTGGTGTCTATACACTGCACCCCCTAGCAGCCCCAATTTGTTTTGCAGGGTGAGGACATTAGTGTATGCCAGTGTACTTGTAGCATCCCATTGTAAATCAAATTCTCCTGATCTTTTAAAGTTTAATAAATCACTTGACCATTGAGATAATTCAGAACTTCAGAAAAGGCATGATCCAATTGATGTGGCAGTTTCATTCAAGAATTCTCATGCCTTCTCATCCTACTCCATTCGTATCCATCTCTCTCCATAAATCCTTCACAGAGAATCTCCATAATATGTCAGGGGGCTTCCTCTAAGTTCTAAAACCTTCTCTGATTACTATTTCTGTAACCACATGACTTTTCTGTTTCCTAGAGAATAGGATTTGTGCTTCCTGAAGTCAAGAAAAATTTAATTAAGTACCTACTGTGTACCAGGCACTATTAAATGCTGAGTTTACAATGAAAGACAAAAACACTATGCCTGTCTTATAGAGGAGATGACTTGCCAACAACTATGCACAAAAATAATACAGACAGGATAAAATGGAAATTATCTCAGAGAAAAGGCACTAACAGTAAGGGGTAACATAATGAGCTTCTTGAAGACATTAGCTGAGACTTGAAGGAAGTCAGGAGACAGGATACAAGGATGGAGAGAGTTCTAGGCATGGAAGTTAGCTAGTAAAGATAACCTGAGTCTGGAGATGGGGTGTCTTCTTCATAGTACAGTAGGGAAAGTAATATCACTGGCTCTTAGAGTGCTCAGAGAAAAGTAAAACATAAAAAGATTGGGAAAGAAGGAAAGGATAGGTTATGGAAGGCTTTAAAAGCCAAACAAGGATTTCACATTTGATACTGTAGGCAAGAAAAAGCCCCTGAAGTTTAGTAAATAAAGGCATGACAATATCAGATCTATGCTTCAGGATGTGTTTTACCTTGTTTCCACCAATTATATCTCTCCATTGAGCTTTGAATCAGCCACAACATCCAGTTTTCAGAAAATATAATGTTCCAAGATTCATAATGATATAGCACCACCAAATAGACATCATTTTTTGAAAAATTCTATTCATTTAATTAATTAATTTAGAATATTTTCCCATGGATACATGATTCATGTTCTTTCCCTCCATCTGTAGCCAACAAGCAATTCCACTGGGTTTTACATGTCATTGATGAAGATCTATTTTCATATTATTAATATTTTCACAAGTGACCTTTTAGAGTCTACATAGCCAATCATATCCCCACTGACCCATGTGATCAAGCAATTGTTTTTCTTCTGTGTTTCTACTTCCATAGTTCTTTCTCTGGATGTGGATAGCATTCTTTCTCATAATTCCCTCAGAATTGTCCTGGATCATTGCATTTCTGATAGCAGAGAAGTTCATTATGTTCAATTGTGTCATAGCGTATGGCACTATATACAGTCTCTGTATATAACGTTCTCCTGGTTTTGCTCCTCTCGCTCTGCATCACTTCCTGGAGGTTGTTCCAGTCGCCGTGGAATTCCTCCACTTTATTATTCCTTTGAGCACAATCGTATTCCATCACCAACAGATACCACAGTTGTTTCAGCCATTCCCCAATTGAAGGGCATCCCCTCATTTTCCAATGTTTTGCCTAGACTTATTTTTTAAAGATGAGAGTTTTTACATCAGGAAACTGGATAGGACCAAGGAAAGTGATATGAAATTTCCCCTGTGTGGTGACAACCAAATCTCTTGTTCCTATTTAAGGTTAGGTTCATTTCATTACCCATCTTAACTCAGGATTTGGCTGAGATCTGTCTTCTGACAAAAACCCTTCAAAGGTCTGCCTACTGCATGACAGAGGCTGAACAGTGAACATTCTTGATAGATTCATGTTTTTTTTTTTTTCACTCATGTGGATTTTCAGGACAGATTCTTTTTGAGTGGATGAAAATCTCACTTAGAAGACATTGTCGTACTCTGGGACTTCAAGTCATTAGCACAATGTCATCCACAAATAGGAAAATCTGGAAGAACTCATCATCTACAGGGAATCCCTGTTCCATTTGGATGCTGTGTAGGCCATCTCCCATGGCCTTGACAAACACATTTGGTGAGCAGATCTCTTTCTGTTTTTTTTTTAACTTTTGTCTTCTTTAGTACTACTAATAAGGGGTCCATTAACAAAAATTATATACATAATTGTATCATTTGAGGAATATTAAATGATCTTTCATATAAATGGCTCTGCCAAGTCACTTATTTGCTCTGGGGTTGGACTAGATGCCCTCTAAGGTCCCTCATCATTGAATATTTATTTTTTAAGCAATATACAATAAACATAGTAGGATCTTGTACTGTCTAAACCATTCAGTCTACTGAGTAGCATGCCTATGAAGATGAAGAAGGTCTTCATAGAAAACTATTCTATGAAGAAGGTCTTCATAGAAAACTATTTGGGAAATTTCACCTGTTCCTTTCTTATACTTTATATTTTATCAAGGGTATATAGATCAAAATTATCATAGAGATGAGAAAGTAAAGATGTAAGTCAGTACCTATAGAAAGATACTAGATTGCCTCTTTTTGATAGCAATGCTAACCATACTAGTTCTCCAGTCAATCTTCCTCTATTTCAGGTAATTTGACAAGAGATCTCCAATGTTTTACTTACTGTTTTATTCCCCAGCTTAGATGTCTTCTGATTGTGACTGATTAGGTTTTACTACTTTTTCTTTTCTAATTTTCAAGAGCATTTCTACTTTTATTAATTATACATGTCTGATACTATCAATAATAAAATGTTTTGTAAAAGAATCTGTCCCTTTTTTTTGGGGGGGTGGTTCATGTCCTTGTGGTTTCATCCATAAATACTACTGAGATATGCTAGTTTAGAAGGGTTTCATGCCAATTTAATTTTCCCTTCTATTATTCATAGGGTGAATTCTTCTGTTTGGTACCTCTAATTATGCTATCAATATCTTGTTTCTACACAGTTATTTGCCTTTTATCTTTCCCATTAAGCTGTGAACTCCTTGAGAGCAGGGACCATTTTTGCCTTCCTTTGTTTCCCTCCAGTGCCTAGACTATAAAAAATGCTTAATACATGTTTATTGGATAATCGACTGATAAGATCATAGATTTCTAGCTAGAAAGGATGTTAGATGTGACCTATGAAAAAATATTCAAAATCCCTCTTGATTAGAAAGATGCAAATTAAAACAACTCTCAGGGACCACCTCACAACAATCAGATTGGTCATTTTGTCAGTAAAGGAAAATAATAAATGTTGGAGGGGATGTGGAAAAATAGGGACACTAATGCATTGCTGGTGGAGTTGTGAACTGATCCAACCATCCTGGAGGGCAATTTCAAATTATGCTCAAAGGGTATAAAACAATGCATGCTATTTGATCCAATAATAACACTACTAGGTCTAAATCTCCCTTCCTCCAAAATGGGAAAAGACCTACTTGGACAAAAATATTTATAGCTGCCCTTTTTGTGGTGGCAATGGAAATTGAAGGGATATCAATCAATTGGGGAATGGCTGAACAAATTGTGGTATATGAGGGTGATAGAATATTATTTTTCTCTAAGAAAAAGCTATAAAGACCTACATGAACTGATGCAGAGTGAAATAAGCCAAACTAGGAAAACATTGTACACAGTGGCAGCAGTATTTGGGAATGATAAAATGTGATAGACTTAACTATTCTCAGGGATGCAATGATCCAAGACAATTCTAAGGGACCGATGATAAAGAATGCTATCCAACTCCAGAGAAAAAAACATGGGAGTAGGAATGAAGATGAAACCATGAAATTTTTTCACTTGTTTATTTGGATAAATGTTAGAGGGTTTTGGTTTTTAAAAATTATTCACTTGTAAAAATGAGCAATATGGAATTATCTTTTGTATGATAATACATGTATAACCCAGATTGAATTGCTTGCCAACTCCAGGAGAGGGGAGCAAAGGAGGGAGACGATGTGAAACATATAACTTCAGAAAAGCTATGTGGAAATGTGCTATTACATACAATTGGCAAAACAATATTTTTTAATTAAAAAAAAAGTGACCTAATCTACCTTCCTCATTTTATAAATGAGGAAACTGAAGTCAGGTGACTTGCCCTGATTCCAAGTCTAATACTCTATCCAACATGTCACCTAGTGACCTTATAGTAATCTTCCACCATTCCCCTCAATAATGATTTTAAAAATCTTTTTATGTTTTAAATCTGTTTCTTTTAACCCTCCCCCCTCTATCATTAGTATGAATATTGAAATATTGAGTGTTTTCTAGCTACAATGGATTTTGGACTCCTCATTGTGGTGATTGAATTAATTAAATTTCTATAAGAAATTATGGTAAGCTTTGTCAACATCTTTATTCATTTCCTATTTTTCTAATATATTTAAACTATATATAAATATATGTAATATTAGAGCATATCAGACTGAGGCTGTTTTATAAATATCTTCCCATCTTTTTTTTCTCAAATTTAGTATTGATTTTAACCTTTATTAATGACTCAAGGTTTCTGAGTGCATCCAAATAACTAATGTAGAAATTACTCCTCCAGTTGTTTTCTGTTAAGATAGTCATTTTCACTGTGGTATTTGTGGCTTACCATGTTCAAATATTTCTTGCTCTCTTATTGAAGAAATTATCTGCATTATATGGATGGAAAGCTTCAAAATATTCTACAGACCTTTGATGTACTTTTTAAATCATATTTTCCTATCTAATTTTCATTACTTTCTCAGTTTTCTCCAGGAGTCAAGTACCAACTTATATAATGGCTTGATTCAAGAATTTTATAAAGATTCTCATGAAATTCCTCTACTTCTTTATCCTATGCAAGAGAAATTTGCATTTATTTATTTTCATAGTTGTCTTTTTATTTATGTTCATCAGGGGAACCATTAAGCATGATAACTAAATGTAATAAGAAATTACATTTCTTATCATCTTTAGGCACAGTATGAAACATCTCTTATTTCTTTCTCTAATGCTATGAACCTTCCTTCCATTTAGCTTATGTAGCCTTATATCTTCAGGTTTCATTTATAGTAAGAGTACCAACATTGATATTTTTCTAGTTCTTCAAAAATTATGTCAACTCTTTGGTCATTGAACAAGGATTACACATTTGGAAGTAAATTAATGTTTACAGATGGTTTAAAGACTTCAATCTTCTGCCATTGTCACTATAGAAACTGAAGGGATTCCACTACTTCTATTTTACTTTATTAATGGAGTATCATGATTAAAGGATTCACCAACTATTGCCCAACTTATGATGATTATGATGATGATGAAGAAAAAGAAGGTAAAGGAAGAAAAGAAACATATTATATATTTGTGTGTACATGTATGGGTATGTTTATTATAGATAGATCTTGTTTTTAGATTTGCCAAATGATTTACATATGTTATCTCATTTGATCCTCATAAAAATCCTGGGAAGTGCTATCATTATACCCATTTTAAGGATAAGGAAACAGATTAAACACATTTAACAAAGGTTAAATGACTTGCCCGGGATCACCCAGATACTAAAGTGTCTCAAGCCAAATTTGAACTCAAATCGTCCTAACTCCAGATCAAGAGTTCTATCCACTGTACCACTAGCTGAAGAGATGTTTAGAAAAAAATTTGTTAAATCATATCATTTACTAACACCAATCATTTGTGATGGAGCTTGGTGAGGAAACCCCTACTTAATTTGAAGAGGTCTTTTTAAAAAATCTATTTACCTTCTTTCTTAGACTTAGTACTATGTGTTGGCTCCAAGAAAGAAGAGCAGCAAGGTCTAGGAAATGGGAGTTAAGTGATTTGCCCAACGTCACACAACTAGGAAATGTCAAAGACAAGATTTGAACCTAGGACCTCCCAACTCAAGACCTGGCTTTCAATCCACTGAACCCCTTAACTGTCGTCCTAAGATGAGGTCTTCTTAATCAAATTTGATAAAATTACAGGCCATGGATCTTTGTTGGAAGTGACTCGTCATCAAGCCTGATCAAGATGCCCTGGTAATGCCAGTTATATATTGGCACATGGTATACTCATAGACCATCCAACAAAAGGAACTTTGCTTAGCCATAGTATGAAAATTATTTTAAGCAAGGACAAGGCACTGTCTCCAGACAGAAACAACCATTAGTTCTTGGGAAGGGACATCACCATACTTACAACAGTAAGTTATGAGGCTACCATGTGGTTTAATGGATAAATGTCTTGAATTTGGAACCATAGCCCCTGGGTTCAAATCCCACCTCTCATAATCCCACCAGGCAAGTAACTTAATTTTCCTAGACTTCAATTTCTTTGGCAGTATAATGAAGGGGTTAGACTGAATATATTTTAAAGGGTTTGCCAGTTCTGAATCTCTTGTCTTATGTAGGGGACAATGAACTCCCTTCATTGTCATTAGCCTTTTTGTTCTGATGAAGAAAAAAGGACAAATAAACATATTCTTTGTATTTTTAAAGAACTGGTAACATCAGTCCATCAGGAGAACTCCCTCTCTGTGCTGGGTTTGTACCTGAGGGACCAGGTTTGCTGATCCTACCAGGTTAAAATGACTTAAAATCAATTGGGCTTGACAGCTGTGGAAAAAACTGGCTGTACAAACTGTTCAGCAACAAAGAGTCTTCCAGCTACTGTGAAATGAGATGCCCAGAGCAGCACTCCCTGCCTGGGATCTCCCTCCTTGCGATTCATAAGGGTTTGGCTAGCCCTGTCATGGATGATGGTCTCTTGTAGGAATTCCCAGCCTCTGAGATACACATTCCCCTCTTTTGTACCTCCTTGGTGCCTCCCAGTCTCCTCGGAGATCCTATCACACACACACACACACACACACACACACACACACACACACACACACACACATACCCATCTTCATCCTCATCATCCTTCAAGAATCCATGACTGTCTCTAGGTAGATAACAGCTTTTATCAAGGCTGCCCCCAATCCCTCCAATCTGAGGAAGTGGTTTTATGAATAGCTGGGTCAAAAAGTTTTCAACCTCCCATGGTCAAACCCCTAGTGATGATGAGCTCGTCTCTATTTCTCTAGACTGGCCTTTGGATACCAATCTGTTGCCAAGCCTTTCCTGGTTTATAAGACTTGCTATAGTTTGCCCTTCTAAGACATAAATTCTGAACAAGATGAGGCATGTGCAGACTTGAGGGGATGACACATATGTTTGAGAATACACTGATATAATTTTCCAAAAGGAGACTCAGTCCTACATGAACAGATGCAGAGTGAAATAAGCAGAACCAGGAGAACACTATACACACTAATCGAAAAATTGTGAGATGATAAATGGGATAGACTTTGCCTCAGTTTCCCATATACGATGAAATGGACGATTCTGAGAGACTTACGAAATCTAGAGAAGGAGTTATTGAAGTAGAAATGGAGGTGAAAACATATGATTTATTACTTGTTCTTTGGGAATATGATTTAGGGTTTGGGTCTTAGAAGATTATTGTCTTACAAAAATGAAGAATATGGAAACGGGTTGTGAGTGATAATATATGTATGACCCAATGGAATTGCTTGTCAACCCCAGGAGGAGGGCAAGGAAGAGGGGAGGGAGATAACAAGATTCATGTAACTTTGGAGAGTGTATGTGTAAATTTCTCATTAGAATAAAATAAAGACAAAATTAATAAACAAAAAAGGAGTTTTCATGCACTTTCTATTTTGCTAAAAGTTGTAACTGCCCTGAGACTTTCAAGGCACTGTGGATATGTGTATATACTCACATGAATGCATATAAGAACATAGCGATATATATCTACCACTCTATCTACTGCACGTACCTAGCCTAGAGTCTGGAATATCTGAGTTCAAATCTAGCCTCAGATACTGCCTAGCTACATAACCTGATTCTGATTGCCTGACCTAAGGATCCAGTGGAGAAGGAAATAGTCAACCCTCCATTATCCTTCAAAAAAACCACCATGGATATCAATGGTCCATGGGGTCACAAAGAGGTGGGCATCATTCAATGACTGAACAACAAAACAAATATGTGTGTGTGTGTGTGTGTGTATAATGCATCTGCATGCATACACATACACACATTTAGTTCTGACTTGTGATTTTACCTATGTAAGGAAGTCTTTAGATGGAATTCCTTTGCCCACCACCAGCTATGCCCATTAGCACTCCACCTGTAATGTATAGACACTTGGGAGGCACGTAGAAATGAAATATCTTGCCCAGAATGATCCAGTCAATTTGTATCAGAGGTGAGACTTGAACTCCGATTTTCCTTACTCCAAAGACATCCCTTTCTGCCAACTATCCTCAAAAGGTAAGAATATGCACAGGAATTTCTACAACATGTATGGACAGCTGGCTTTGAATTTGGGAAGTCCAGAGTTCTCTGGACTAACTCTGAACACAATTGTGCCGCCCTGGGTAAGACACTTAACCCCTATGCACCAAGCATATCTCTTAATTAATAAACAAGCATTTAATGTACATTTTAATGCGTCACATTTGCATTTATGTTGCCTAAATATCTCTCCCTCTCCTTCCAAGAGGGCCATCCCTTATAACAAAGTTATTCTTTTTAAAGAAAAGAAAAAGGAAATCACAAAAATAGATCAATGCATGGAAAGAATCCAGGATGAGATGCAAAGTTCTATATGTGTAGACCCACCTACAGCCCACCTTTCTGTATCTTTCCTCATATCTCTTTTTGGGGGTCAAATTTCAACAAAAATTTATTTATGAAGCATCTACTATTTGCTAGGTGCTGTGACACAGACAAAATGATATGGCTCCTGTCCAAGGGAGTTGGCATTCTCTAAGACTATAAATGCCAGAGAAAGTACTGACTTGTACAAATAGAGGAAGGAGCTGACTGCGAGCTTCCTATGTCGATAAAAGCACAAGTCTGGCATATATACATATAAGTGTGAATGTGCGTATACGTACAACATATACACACATATGGTATTTTACAGATATGGATGTTTATGAATATTTGCAAGAATCATGTAAGATAGGTAATCATAGCTAGTTCGTATTTATATGGTATTTTAAGCATATCATCACAACATCTGCTATTTTTATTCCCATTTTACAGATGAGGAAATTAAAGTCTTGAAAGGTTAAGCAAACTCAGTGTCAGTTAGTCAATAAGTACCTTTTAAAGACCTACTATGTGCCAGGCACTGTGCTAAGCTCTGAGGATAAAAACAAAGACAGACAAAAGTTAATCCTTGTTGTTGAAGAGCTCACAGACTATTAGGGGAAACAACATGCAAATAATTGTATTTGAACCAGCTGTATTCAAGATAAATTTTAAATAATAAAAGGGGTTGGGAGTGGGGCAGCTAGATGGCTCAGTGGATACAGAGCCAGATCCAGAGATCCTGGATTCAAATCTGACCTCATACGCTTCCTAGCTGTGTGGCTCTGATCAAGTCACCAAATACTTAGCCCTTAGTATTGACATAATTTTTTTAAATTTTATTTTATTATTTTTACATTTTTATTTATTTATTTTTATATATTATATTATGTGTATAATATATTATATGTTATAATATTTATATTATATAATATTAACAATATTATATAATATAAATAAAATTAATTTATTAATTAATTTTAAGATGAAAGTTAAAGGTTTTGAGAAAACAATGGACAGTGGAAAGGTATTAAAATAAAAAGGATGGGGAAAATGCTCCTAAAGAAAGTAAAATTTTAGCTAGGGCTTGAAGGAAGCTAGTGAAGGTGGCGATGAGAAGGGAGAGCATTGCAGGAATATGAGAAAGACACACAGCTGGTAAGTGTCCAAGGTCAAATTTGAACTCAGGTTTTCCTGACTAGAGGGTCCAAACGGTTAGTAGTAATAATCTAAATTTATATAGTGCTTACTATGTACCAAGTACTATGCTAAGTCCTTACAATTATTGTCTCATTTGAACTTCATCACAACACTGGGAGGTAGATGCTATAGTATCCCTTTTTTACAGATGGGAAACTGAGGCAAAGAGAAATCAAGTGATTTGTCCATGCTCACAAACGTAGTGTCTGAGTCTGGATTTGAATTAGCCCAGAGAAGTAGGAGCTATTATGATCCTCATTTTTCAGATGAGGAATCTGAGGCAAACAGAAGTTAAGCGACTTGCTGATGATCATATAGATAGTAAGTGTGTGAGACTGGATTTGAACACAGGTCTTCCTGATTTCAGGCTCAGCACTCTGTCCAATGTGCCTCCAGATGGTAGCCAAGGTTATCTTCATTTGACCAATGAAGATAAATAGAGGAATTAGACACTAGCTTAACCCAAGAAGTAAATGGAAGAGAGAGAATCAGAAGTGAAGTCTTCTCTGTCCAAATCCAGAGTCCTTTCCCTGTATCACAGCTCCACCGCTGTATCATCAGCACATCATTGGAATGGCTTGGCGGCTCCACGGTGTGGCTCAGCACTCCCTGTGCATGGACAGCGACAGGTCTCACCCAGTATGTCTACGTCACTCTTCCTAAACGTCACTGTCACTGGAGACGTGAGTGCCCTGTCGGTTACTCTGCTTGCGGGGTGATGGCAGGAGCATGCGTCACACGCACACACAAACCACACGCATGCACTCATCTCTGGATTCAAAAATGGGTTTGTGGCCCTCGTAGCTTAGAGTCCTTCTCAGGCACAAATGGTAGACACGCCGCACAGCTGAATATCTTCAAAATAACTTCAAAAGCAGGTTAATTTACCATCATTAATTAGCCATTAAGCAGTGTCACCTCTCCCATCCTTGAAGGATGCCAAACCCGGTGCCGAAAGGGGAGCCCTGATCACTCAGCTTAATGGGTTTTCTTCCTCTTCACAATGTCCAGGTCCCACCTCTAAAGCATCCTCCTTGTGAGGGGCGAATCACCGAACCTTGGTGTGCTCCAGGCAATTCTATGGGACTGAATTTCAGAGAAGGTATCCTCTTGCATTAGTATAAGGAGTTTCTTTATCTGGAGTGCTCCCTCTGCCAGGGAAATCACAGGCCAATCCCAGTACCAACAAAGTGTCCTGGACTACTCTGGATTTGTTATTTCCCCACACATGAAAGATTCCACCTTATATCACAGTTATCTGTCAGTCAGTCAATATACCTTTATTAAACATCAGTTATGTGCTTTAAATACTGTGCTAAGCACTGGGGATACAAGAGAAAGGTAGTTCCTGCTTTCATTACAATCTAATGAAGGAGTCAACATGCAAACAAAGACTTATAAATAAGCTACATATGGGATAAACTCAAAATAAATAAGAGAGGACAGCTGGGTGACTCTAGTCAGGACTAGAGACTCCTGTCCTGGGTTCAAATTTGGCCTCAGACACTTCCTAGCTAAGTGACCCTGGGCAAGTCACTTAACCTCCATTGCCTAGTCCTTCTCTTCTAAATTGGAATCAATAACCATTATTAATTCTAAGACAGAAGGTAAGGGTTCAAAAAATAAAAAAGAGAGGGAAGGTACTAGAATTAAAGACAGAGGTTGGGAAAGGCTTTCTATAGATGTGTTCTTGCTATAATACCTCCTACTAAAGGAGGCTTATTGTGCTTTTTTTTAAAAATTAAATTTATTTATTTATTTGTTTGTTACATTAAAATTCCCAGGTAACTTCTTCCCCTCCCCCTGTAGTAAAGAAGGCATCATTTGACAAAAAGATATATGTATATATAAAATTATGTCTTGCTTGTTTCTATTTATCACATCTTTCTCTGAAGGAGGACATATACAAGCGATCCATCAAATACTACTTCTGTTGTATATGCTATCCTCTTGGTTCTGCTCATTTCAGTCTTCATAATTTCATGAAGGTCTTTCTACATTTTTAAAAATTAATCTGCTCATCATTTCTTATGGCAC
The DNA here is from genome assembly GCF_027887165.1 of Monodelphis domestica. Taxonomy (NCBI): domain Eukaryota; kingdom Metazoa; phylum Chordata; class Mammalia; order Didelphimorphia; family Didelphidae; genus Monodelphis; species Monodelphis domestica. The sequence continues at coordinate 675,752,217 of NC_077227.1, forward strand.
AGTAGCATTCCATCACCATCATATGCTACAATTTGTTTAGCTTCTTGATATACTTCTTTAAGGTGGTACTATTCCCACTCTTGTATTTTTGGCACTGAGGAAAGTGCCTCACACATAGTAGGTGTTAAATGCCTGTTAAAGTGAATTGATTCTCAGCTGTGTGACCCTGGGCAAGTCACTTAACCCCCATTGCCCAGCCCTTGCCACTCTTCTGCCTTGGAGCCAATACACAGTATTAATTCTAAGATTGAAGGTGAGGGTTTTAAAAACATAAAGTAAATTGAAATTGTAAGGTTGGATCCTCCCTTGGTCTTCACTAGTCGTTGACCATCCAAGGTCAAATGCAATTCTCTCCAGCTTCCTCTTCTATATAATGAGAGGGTTCCCAGTGATGGGAGTTCCTGTTTTTGTACAGTGATGAGAGAGTTTCATCAACTAAGCCTTCCCTTCACTACGAGGACACAGGAATGCCCCATAGGCTCTACCTAATAGATCCTGTTATGGAATGTCACATTAATTTTACCACCTAAGCCCCATTGGATCAGATCTCTGATTAGGATTTGGATTATATGAAAATTGGACTAGTCATACAGCTCAATCATAATAACATTTACATTGATAAAGTCTCTTTCATCTGCAGGATCTCGAAAAAGGCAACTTTAAAACATAAATTATAATTAATTATGACTTTTAGGAAAGCTAACTATTACATCCATTTTACAAATAAGCAAACTAGCCTGGCAGAGGTGGTGGCTTACCTCCAGCTACAGGGCTAATCAGGAGAGCTGGCATTCAGAGGCTCCCTTTTTGGTTACAAAGCACTTTATTCAGCTTATCTGAATCTAGTCTTGGGACAGCCAACCCCAAGATGGAGGTAAGGAAAAGATTGCTATCCCCATTTTACAGAGGTGGCCACTTAGGCTCTGAAAGGTGATATCTCCAGCCCAGTCATAGAACTAACTAGTCATTGGCAGAGTTCTGATTCTGAACCTTTCTTTTAACTCCAAATCTAAGGCTTATAGACATGGACTTATTCAGAGCAGCCCTCTGGGCAGACTCAAGAAATCCCTTTGAAGCCAGGCTAAATCAACACAAATATAAAGGCTGACCAAAAAATACATTGTCACAAAAGGAGATAGAAACAAGAAGGGTGATCATTAAAGATGGGGGGGGGAAGAAATGGGAAGAGAATCCTTGACTCAACAATATGTTAGAAAATTACTGAAAATGTCCCACCCAGTCATCCTCATCTTTGTCCTGTTCTTCCTCCTCCTTCTCTTTCCCCTCCCCTTTCTCCTTCTCTTTTTTCTTCTCCTCCTTCTCCTCCTCCTCCTTTTCTCCCTTCTTCTTTTCCTTCTTCTTCTTCTCTTCCTATTCCTTCTCCTTCTTCTTCTCTTCCATCCCCTCTTCCTCCACCACCTTCTTCTCCTTCTCCAACTTCTCCTCCTTCCTCATCATTTATTTTCCTTTATCTTATGTCCCAAAAACATTACTTTTCTTCCCTCTATAAAGAATCCAGCAAGTCATAAAAATCCAGAAATGCTTCTAACCTGACTTGGGAGCAGACTGTGAAATATCCTAGTTTCATTTGAAAATTTTCATCATCTGACATGGGGATAACAGGGGAAGGAATGTTTGAGAGCCATAGCACTTCCAGGAGTCCACTACTTAAGAGACAGGGAAGCTTTAGAATCTATAATGGTAGAGGCATATATTCCACCAAAAAATCACAGTTTGGGGAAGCATAATGATACACACACACACACACACACACACACACACACATATATATATATACATATATATATATATACTCAAATTCATAATCTGTTGACAAGGAGAGGGCCAGAATCCCCTAAAATATAAGTTCTCCCCAATTTAGATGTAGTCACAGGAGGAGGAATCAGAACACCTGGATTTGTGACCTTGGACAATCCATTTCCCTTCTCTGTGGCTTAGTTTCTTCACCTAAAAAAATGGAAATGTTGGTGCTTTCATTACCTATGTAACTATCATAGGAGAATTGTAGGGAAAGCAATGTAAACTTTAGCATTCTAGGAACATAAAAGGAATTCTAATAATTATCTTCCATCATAGGGGGTTATTATAAGGGTTAAATTAAATTATCCATAGAGCAGGACTTGGAATACTTTGTGACAGTAAATATAGAAATATGAATATATGTGTATATTTATATTTATATGTGACTTTCCATTCACTGGTTCTAAATGTTCCTGCTGCCACTTTAGCTCTTACCCCTCCCTCTTCCATACTGAGAGCCACCCTGAGTCCTGATAAATGAATTCTCCCCTTATATTGCCTAGAACCAGGCCTCTGTCTCATATCTAGACCACCAGTTCTAAATTATGCTATCCACAGAGGAAATTTTTTCCTGCCTCTTTGTTTATGTGCTGCTTTCCCTTACTGGAATTCAAACCCCTTCCATTTGATTATCCAATTATCCATTTAATAAATAGTAAAAAGATAAAAAGTCAACACTGTCAATAGTCAAATAAAAAAGGGTTTTAAATCATTATTGATTAGAGAAATTAAAATTAAAACAACTCTGAGATACCACTTCATTCCTATCAGATTAGCTAACATGACAGAAAAGGAAAATGACAAATGCTGGAGGGTATGAAGGAAAATAAGTACATGAATGCATTGTTGATGGAGGCATGACATACTTCAATCCTTCTGGAGAACAATTTGGAACTACACCCAAAGGGGCATATATACTGTGTATACCTTTTGACCCAGAAATAACACTAGTAAGTCTGTTTCCCAAAGAGATCAAAGAACAGGGAAAAGGATGTATTTGTATAAAAATATGTATAGCAGCTCTTTTTGCAGTGTCAAAGAACTGGAAATTGATGAGATATTGATTAATTAGGGAACGGCAGAACAGGTCGTGGTATGTGATTATGATACAATATTATTGTGCTATAAAAAAGACAAGCAGGATGATTTCAGAAAAACCTGGAAAGACTTATATGAACTGACACAGAGTGAAGGGAGCAGAATGAGGAAATTATTATACACAGTAACAACAATATTGGAAGGATGATTGACTTTGAAAGATGAACGACCCAAGACAATTTCAAAGGGCCTATGTTGAAAAATGCTATCCATCTCCATAGAGAGAATTGATTAACTCTGAGTGTATATTGAAGCAAACTTTTTTTAAACTTTCCTTTTTGTTTCTTCTTGTGGATATGTTACCTTTTGTAAAATGACTAAAATGGAAATGTTTCGCATTATTTCACATTGATATATTTGATATATTGCTTGCCTTCTCGAGGGTAGGAGAAAGGAAGAAGGGAGAGAACATGTGACTTGCAATTTTTAAAATATGAAGATTTTAAAATGTCATACAATTAGTAATGTTTACTGAATTAAAAATATATTTGAAAAAAATTTAAAAGCATTCAGACCTCTTGAGGTCAGGGACTCTCCTTTTTAATTTTTATTCCTATATTTTAGTAGGGTATTAGATATAGAAAGCTTTTAATAAATGGTGCATTTATCTGTTCAGTATCAGTATCATCATTATTATGCTTATAGGATAACTCCTTGATTCAAAATTCTTAGACCTGAATCATCTTCCATGTAATTACTGGTTTATTTTTAGCAGGTAGTCTGAGTTAGGGATGGGAAGGAAGGGAAGCAAGTTGTAAAGAAATTTAAAAAAATAACAGACCATGTAGAATGAATGGTCAATTGTGGTCCCGGAGAAGATAGGAAGAAATGTAGCTCTCCCTTTTTGTTGGATCAGTGGAAGACAATGCACAGGGCATGTTGTAAACCCTATGACAGGCATCCTCTTGATTTTACTTGCTGTTTTTTTGTTTTTCCATAAAAGAAGGCTCACTTGATGGCAGAGTGGAGTATATCTTGAAATTACTATAATGGAAGAAGAAAAGACATCAGTAAAACTTTTAAGAATAAAAAAGAAATAAAAAACCAACACCCAAATGACTGTGTCTTTGTGACATGTGAATAGAAAAGTGAAAAATTCAGTCATTTAGATTTCCCAAATACCTAGTACCAGGAAGCACAGAGACTGAATGTCAGAATGAGTGGCTGAGTTTTTTATTTGTATTCATATGGCCAGTATGATGTAGACACAGTTGCTATGTCAGATGAAAGTCCAACAAGAAATGTTACAATCAAAATACAAATCAAAATGCTCTCAGCATATTTTGATGGGATGACATGCCCCTCTCCCCTCAAGAATGAACAGGAAGAAAAATACAAGAAAATAGGCTCTTCACATTCAAATTGAATAAGATCATCACAGAATTTCAGAGGTAGAAGTTCCCTTTGAACTTGGAAGGTAGGAATTGGAAGGAAACACAAAATAGAGAATATCAGAGCTAGAAGGGAACAGTGGAAGAGACCTTGCAACATCAAATGATCAGATCTCAGAGGCCCCTTAGAATAGAATGTGGCTCCTAAGATGGCCCTTGAAATATGGAATGTCAACTCTGGAAGGGACCATGATAAACAGAATGTCAGAGCTGGAAAGGTTACTAGAAAACCGAAAATTAGAGGTGGCTGAACCCTTAGAATAGAGACTATTAGAACTTGTTGAGACCTTAGAACATAGAATATGACAGCTGGCGTGGACCTTAAAAGTCCCATTTTTTTTTTTATAGTTGAGGAAAGTGAGACTCAAAGAAGGAGAAAAACTAAAACAACTTATCTAAGGTAATGGAGTAAGTTAAACAGCAGAGGAGAAACTAGGACCCAAGTCTCCTACCTCCTAGTCTACTGCTGAATAACTATATTTTCAAATGGCCTCATTAACCTACTTAGATCAGCAACTGAGTCTATGCAGAGAAGCCTGATCCAAGCCCAGTTATGAAACCAATCGAAGGAGAGCCAATTTCTGCATTTCAATGGAGCCAGGGTGGAAGGAAAAAACCAATCAATCCCGATTTGGATTGCCAAACCACAGGGCTCCCTGTGAAAGTCAAGAGTTGTTACTATTGGCAAAGGGTATGAAACACCCTATGGTGCCTTGATTGAATTAGATCTTGCACCAGCAGCATTAACTCAGCAATTTCTTCTTCTATACGATGCAGAGAAGAAGAAGTTATTAGTTCATCATTAAGAAAAACCATTTGCAGAAATTGGGGAAAATTCTTTGCAGAGGGAGCTGTCTGGCCTTGACAAGAGGAAAGTGGAGGGACCCAGCTCTGATTCCCCTCAGGCCTGCTTTCAGAGCAGAATGGGTCTCTGGGAAATTTTAGTTTCCTAAGGGAGCTTCTCTCCTGGATCTGAAGCAGGAATCTCTAAAGGACCGCCAGGAAAGGGAACATTGCTGCAATGGGATCCCTTCAGAAATACAATGACTGCAAAAAGAATATGGATTGTCTTTCTGGGCAAGAGAGCTAGCCAGGGTGTCAGGTAAATACACACTTCCTCTGGAGGAAGCCTTCTTCTGCCCTAAAGAATCAGTCCCCAGCTCCAGGAGGAGAATCCAAACTTGTTTCTGAAGGGTTAATGGTATATCTTCTCCCTTTGGCATCTCTCCCAGCCTAAATCAAGCCTGCTTCATCTCATATGGAAAGGAAAGACAAACTGTACAGATTGAAAACATCTGTATAGTGAGTGAATGAACCACATGGCCACAGTGTCATGCCGAGATCTACTTATAACTGTCCCCTTTTGTTTGACTTTAGAGGAACAGCACAAATAAATACAGTAGGTTTTGTTTAAACAAAGAGGACTCTGATCAATAGAGGTTTGTATAGCTTACGACCTTCAACCATAAACAGAAATTTGAGGTAAAATCCACAAATCTCAGATCAATTACCCGATTATTTACCCTTTGGCACTCAGAAGGTTCAAGTCTGCTTTGCATATTAAACAGGGAGGGGAGAGAGAGATTTTTTTTGGGGGGGAGGGATAGAATGGGGAGGGTCATGTGGATTTATGGTCACCAGTCATCAGGGGTATGCTAGCCATAGCTTTTCAATGTAAACATGCTAGTGGGGAGCATATAAATCACTTAAGACAAATGATAAATTCCAGGAAATTTAAACTGATGTTCCCAGTAGCTTTTATAGGTTTTCTGAGGGGGTTCAAATCTCTGCTGTGTAGTTATCCATGAAAGGGTACTATATTTAAAGAAGACTTGGGTTCAAATCCTGACTTGGTCATTTCCTACCTTCTATAACATTGGGGAAATCTTTCCTCTTCTATGGGTCTCAGTGTTTTCATTTGTAAAAAGAGAGAACCAAATGAGCTATTCTTTAAGGCTCCTTCCAGTTTTAAAACCTAAAACCTTCTGAACCGCTGTTTCTCATAAATGTAATCCTGCCCCAAGCTGAAAATGATGCTTGAAGAGGGTAGGGAATGGAAGGGGCTTGAATTTTTGCCATCCTGGCTAGCTTGGGAGAGAGCCCACTCTCCCACCCCTTCAGGCACAGTTTGTATTTCATCAAAGGGATAGGGAAAAACGGGAACGAGGGATGCCAGCACCTTCAGAATATCATGCTAAGAGGGCTCTTGTGGTTCACATCAGGTCCTTGCTTTACTGGTTGCTGACTCAGGTAGACCTGCTCCTGCCTCCAAAATTTTCTGATACATTTCACTATTCCTCTTTACAAAAGCTCCTGCCACAGCCCCAGGCTCCCATCCAGGACCAATTCAATTCAACCCAAATGTATTAAGCGCCACCTAAGTACATCACTCTCAAGGATCCTGAGATTCATCCCCCAAATATCCATTTTTCCTTCCATTTCCTATATTCTCAGTTCTTTCTCTTCTTCCTCCTCTCCCTCTCTAATCCCCACCTCCCCCAACCCAACCCCCTGACCATCTGGTGGCAAAAGGGTCCAACTCCTCCCCTTTCTCCAAATCCCTGGAGGATCTGGTTTTCCTCCAACAAACTAAAGAGATATTAATAAATGAAGGGGTATCATCCACATTTCATAGGCACGTTCATCTCCTCCCCTTCCTCAAGAGACACAATATTAGAAATACTTTTAATACAATCTGTGTTAAATCATTCATTCTTTAGCATTGAAACTAGGTTTGAGTAAGAGGGAGATTAGCAAAAATTTACAATTACTATCCAAAAATGGAAACCTCATTAAGCTTGACATTATGCTTCTGCCAAACTGGCCTAAATAGTGCTCCCCTTTCCCTCTGTATGCTGTCTCAAATGCTTAATACACACGTCTTCCACATGTATGGCTAGGGAAATATTTCTCTTCCTTCACATTTTTCTCTTCCCTGCTCAGGTCATGCTTCTTCCATAAAGTCTTTCCTGGTCCTTCCAGAATGGAGAGATCTCACCCTCCCTGCATGAATTATGTCACCAGTGTTTGAATTAAGTTGTTGATATTAGAATAAAACCTTAAAGTCTGGATTTGTTTATCTAGGAATGGCCTAATCTCAAAAACTGAAGTCACGAACAATGCCCAGTTCTGTCACTTTATGTTTCTAGCACAGCCCTTGGCCAAACTGCTAAGAGGATCCAAATGGATGGACTAGGGTGTTATGTCTTGCCCTGGCAACAACCATCCCTTGGACACTTCAAGGACACAGGTCAAGAAGAAGAGAGAAGAAGTTGTATAATTAAGAGTCCAAGGTCATTGTTGCTCCTTGTTTTCCAACCTGACCTCTTCATTAATCTGTCCTGATATGGATAGTTCTGATTTCATGCTGAGTGACACATCCAGGTATCAGTAATTTCCATACTTTGGGGTAGGGTCTCTATCTTCCATCACTAATGTAGAACTTAATAGGATTATAAATTTAGAGAATAAAAGGCACTTAGAGGCCATCTAGTCTACCTTGCTGTCTCATCCTCCTCCTCCTTCTCTTCCTTCTCTTCCTCCTCCTCCTCCTCTTCCTCCTCCTCCTCCCTTTCCTTCTCTTCCTTTTCTTCCTCCTCCTCCTCTTCCTCATCTGTCCTTCTTTCTTCTTCTCCTTATGATGTCCCTAACTTGTTTACTGGACAAAGTTCATATTCTTTGCCAAATTAGTATGCAAATGAAAAATATGTTTTATTTTTCCTTCCTCCAAAATTGCTCTTTACTTATATGGTTCTTGGTGGTTTTTCCTAGGTGTCTGATATCCACATATATTTCTATAAGCTTGGGAGACTTTTAATTCAATGAACTAAGAACCACATAAAAGAATTAATGCATGTTTTTTGACTGTGCTCTAGAGTCCTGAGCAGAAATAAGACTTAATTCTCTATTATATGTGCTCTACTGAATCTCTGGAAATATCAAATAATACAAAGTTCTTATTCTGGGTGTCTTCCAACAAAAGTTATTGAGAAGAACATAAAGAGAAGTACAGGAAACAGAATCAGAATTGGTTCTAAGTCATGCCATGCCTCTGATTAGCTATATGACTTTGGACAAGTCATTTCCTTTCTCTGAACCTCAATTCCCTCATTAGTAAAATGGAGGTAGCAACATTTGACCTTCTTACCTCATAAAATTGTTGTGAGACTCAATTGAGATGCTATAAGCAAAGCAATTTGAAAAACTTAACAAAGGACTAGCATATTCTTCTTAGAATCTATGATTTCTTTCTTAAAATCCTGAACTTCCTTCCAGGCTCAGCTCAAGCTCCTTCCTATCTGAGAACTCTGATCTCCCCAGTACCTAATAACTTCTGCTTCTCTTTACCTCCCAGTGTGCTTGTTGTTTCTCCCCAAAAGAAAGTCAGTTCCTTCCTCAAGTCTCCTGCTCAAATCCATCTTCCATTCAACTGCCAAAGTAGTTTTTCTTGTTCACAGGTCTGATACTGTCAGTCTTCTATTCTGCTGTAAATAAAATAAACTACACTGGCTTTTTATTGTCTGTAGGATAAAATAAAAGCACCTTTGTTTGTCTTCTAAAGTCCTTGGCAACATAATCCCAAATTCTTAGTCCCAATTTTCCTTTTTACTGTCTGTCTGTCTTTCTGTCTGTCTCTCTCTGTCTCTCTGTCTCTCTCTCTCTCTGTCTCTGTCTCTGTCTGTCTGTCTGTCTGTCTGTCTCTCTCTCTCTATCTCTCTGTGTGTCTCTGTGTCTCTCTGTCTCTGTCTCAGTCTCTCTTCCCCAGTCCCTCTATATATTATATATAATATTGCACATGTGTATACCTCCTCAGTCAAGAATGATTAATAATAATACTGATAGCTATCATTTGTATAATGTTTTAGGAGGAGATAGGTAACTATTGTTATCCTCATTTTGCAGATAAGAAAATTGAGTCGCTATACAAGTTAAGTGACTGGCCCAGGGTCACATAGCTAGAAAGTATCTTGGGTACATTTTGAACTTTCTGATTCTAGGTTCAGTGAGCTATTGTACTATAGTGGAAGAGAGAACCCAGATCTGGGGATGAAATGAGACATTTATAAAAAAAAATCCTAAAGCATATACATGATAGCTATTATTTTTATTAATCATTATTGGCTGAGGAGGTATACACATGCCCTGAGGAGAAAGAAGAGAGAGAGAGAGAGAGAGAGAGAGAGAGAGAGAGAGAGAGAGAGAGAGAGAGAGATCCTCCCTGCATTCCTTCCATAACACACTACACTATTCTTTTCTATTCTGCTTATATTTGTATCCTCAGTGATTAGAGAAGTGCCTAGCACACAGTTGGTTGCTGTTCAGTCATTTTCAGTCATGTCTGTCACTTCCTCTTCTTCTTTATTAAAAAAAAAACATTTTATCTTTGGTCTTAAAAATCAATACCATGTATTGGTTCTAAAGCAGAAGAATGGTAAGGGATAAACAATGGGGGTTAAGTGACTTGCCCAGGTCATACAACTAAGACATATCTGAGGCTAGATTTGAATGCAGGACTCCCATCTTTATCCTGATTCTCAGGATAAACTGGGCCACCCAGCTGCCTCCATATCTGACTCTTCTTAAAATCATTTGAGATTTTCTTGGCAAAGATACTGGAGTAATTTAGCATTTTCTTCTTAAGCTCATTTGGCAGTTGAGGAAACTGAGGCAAACAGGGTTAAATGACTTGTCCCTGGTCACACAGCTAGTCAGTGTCAGAGGCCAGATTTAAACTCAGGAAAATAAGTCTTCCAGATTCCAAGTCTGGCATATGTTTTGAGGTAAAAGTTAGTTGTTCCCTGATTTCCTTTCCTTTCTCCCTTTAGTTTAATAATCCTGTTATTTTGTTATGTATTTATAGTTTTGAACCCTTATTTCTACCCACCTATTTCATATACCGATGTTAGCCCATAATCTCAAAACTGCTCCATGGATGTAATTGACTCCTATAAGTCTGCTATCTACATTCATAGAAAGGATGGGCTACCACATGCCTGGTCTATTCATAATAGCTCTCACAGAGGCTCCAACAGAATTAATTTAACTTCAGTTAACTTTCCCAGCCTTAGTTCATTCTGCTCCTTTTTCTTCTGCATCTTGCATTTCGATCATAATGGACTGCAGCCACTTTGGCATTCTCTGGCCTCTGGGCATTCACACAGGCCTTTTCTAATGCCTGGAACATAATTGCTCCTCTTCTCCACTGGTTCAAATCCTCCTGTTTTCAAAACCCAGTTCTAGCACTGCTTTATTCATCCATGGAGTGCCTGGTTCCCACAGATGATTGGGATCTCATCCACCACAAATTTCCTTAGAATACTCTGGCCTCCTCCTTTCCCTTATCATACTCAACTTTTTATCATGCACACATCATAGATTAAAGAATTGGATAGTACTGTGGATGGCGTGTAGTCCAGCCCTTCATTTTATAAGCAGTTGGGTGGCATTGTGAATAGAGAACTCCATTTGGAGTCAAATGAACTAAAATCCTGTGATTAGATACCTACTAGCTTTGTGGCTCTGGGCACTTAACTTCTGGCAAGCTCAGTTTCTTTATCTGTAAAATGGGAATGATTATAGGATTTGAAGGAAGATTAGAGGAGATAACATGTAAAGTGTTTTGTAAGAATTAAAATACCACATAAATGTTAGCTGCTATTATTGTTATTATTATAGATTAAAGAATTGGAGAGCTAGAAGTGTTTAGTGACATACCCAAGTTTACATAGCTAGTAAGTGGCAGAACTAGAATTCAAATCTCAGGTCCCCTGACTGAAATCATATAATTATCTATTAACCAAGCATTGTTAGTATTATTATTAATGATTATAATAATTTAATAAGTCTGGTCAAACTCATACCACCTAAAATTATGCGACCTTTGTTAGAGATGCCAAGGACCTGCTTCTGGGAGACATGATGATTTGACCTACCAGGTGGTTGGGATCAGTCTCTTTCCATTGGTGCCATAGTTAGAAATAGTCGCCATCTTTAATTCTATCTGTTGGAGGCCCAGTCACTCACTCTTTCCTAAGACATCCACAGGAGAAGGACTAGTTGACTCACGGAAAGTAATGATCTCTTATAGTCCACAGAGGCCTTGGAACTTAGAATTCCAGGCTAGATTCTACTACCCACCCAGCAAGCAAGTCCTGAGAAGCCAGGATGCCTGAATGTGAGTCCAAGAAAGGCTTTAGACTTTGAGCCTGATGCTACTAATTCTAGGGAGGAACTGAGCTAAGCTATAAACCTTATCTCCCTCCCTTCCCCAGAGACCAAGGTGGTATAGAAGAGAAGATGTCCAAGGGAAATGTTTTTAGTTTATTCCAGTTCTAGTTTAGAAGTAAATATTCCTTCTTAAATGCTAATTTGACTGTTGAGAAGTCAAATGGAACCAAAGTGCTTGGACTCTTTCAATTAGGAGAACACAAGCTATGGTGACTAGAGCCAATGGCAAAAACTAGAGACCCTCCAACTTCCAACCCCTTAGGTTATCAGAGAACCCTGAGAGAGGGATATAATGTAACACACCTGATTTCAGGCAGTGTGGGACCAGAGTAGCTCCTGTTATAATAAAAATAATAAAGTAAAGAGAATTAGCATTTATTCAGTGCCTTCTATATGTTGAGCACTGTGCTAATTTATTTTACATATATTATCTCTTGATCTTCACAACAATCCTAGAAGGCAGGTTTTATTGTTATATCCATTTTACAGCAGAGGAAACTGAGGCAGACAGAGGTTAAATTAGTTGCCCAGGGTCAGACAAGTTAGTAACTGTTTGAGGTCAAACTTGAACTCACATCTTCCTAACTCCATATCCTACACTCTATCCCCTGTGCTCCTAGCTTGTTCTCAGCAGTGAGGACAACAAGAACAAAAGATAAAAGCAACAGCATTTATATAGCATTTTGAGATACAAAAAGAGCTTTAGATTATTTGATGGTAAGTTCCTTGAAGGCAGGAACTAATTTATTTTCATCTTTTTGACATCAGCACTCAACACAACTCCTTACATGTAGTAGCTATTTAATAAATGTTCATTAAATAACTTTAAGCTGGTGGGAAGCAGTCCTGTGGTCTTCCATGTATGGAACTCTGCAAGTCCTACTGCCCTACCACCCTTGACTGTTGCCAGTGGAGGGTCTGGGGCACCACCCTTAACTCTTGAACCACTGTCCAATTTCAGATATGTTCTTGCTTGGGAAACCAATCTGAAACTTGATTCAGCTTTTTGAAAGTCAAAGTGGCCTTTCCATTTGGAAATTAACTTTTTCTAGCACCTGGGGGTAGTTATTACTTGTAGGACACTCTAGGAATTTAAATTTGATTGATTAATTGATGGTAAAAATTATATTATGTAAATGCAAATGCAGAATTGAATCTAGTGCTCACTATAGCCCGAAAGCATTTTTTAAAAGGCCAGGTTAGGCCTGAGGAAATTGGAAGTTTTTTAGTCCTTGCTATTAAAAATAATAATAATAAGTCAGACTATAACAATGCCATGAATGAAGGCCAGAGTTTCCTTCTCTTTTTCCACCATGTTATCACAATATATTATCACAATGTAACTATTCCCCTTGTAAACTCTGATGTAAAGGAATCAGGCTGAGCTTTTGTTAAAGTCTTTTTTTTTAATTTTTTTTGCTTCCCTGTCTTATCAAGCTTATGAAGCTCATAAACACCAAACAACTTAGACAGATCGAAAGACAAGACCTGAAAACATCGTGATAAAATGAAATTGAAGAGGGCAGCACAAAAGAATCCGTGGCCGTTAATTTTTATAGCTGATGCAGCTACTAATATCTTATGAGGTTTGGAACTATTGATATATATATTAAAAAAACACCTTAATATCTGGCCTTTGTCTTTTTGTTTTAATACCAGACACGACACCAAGGGAGTTTTTCTTTGGCTCCAGCTGCATCCCAGCTCATGGCAGTTCTCAGGACAATGTGTCGATTTTCCTTGGTCCTTCTCAAAAGTGAGCATGGTTTTGCTGTCCTTCCCACCCCCATGAGTTTGGTCCTCAGAAATTTGTGAGTTCTTTTTTAAAGTATTTCTTCTCCTTCTCCTGTTTTTCCAAGACCTATTTCGATCCCACCAGGTTTCTGTTAACTTCTTCCCTGGATGGAGTTGTATGCAATGCCTCTATTTAAATGCAGATTTCTCCTTTCCACCAGGGAGCCTAGTGAGAGGTTTTCCACTGCAGAATCAACATCAAGGTGAAAACAGGAAGGTGCTGTCCTTCCAGGGGCCCATGCTGTGCTGGGCTCATTCAAATGCTCCAAGTCATTTATTCACCACTTGTCTTGTATACCACTGGGAGCACCATGGCTAGAGCCAGATCCATATATTTACAGAGGCCACTCCATAGAGCTTCAGGTCAAGGAAATCAAATGCTATGGGCTAGCCCAGAGACCATTAAGCTACCTTTCCAGGTGCATTGGAGGGCTGGATTTGATGACCCTCCAGAATTAACAATAAATATTAGTACACAAGAGTATTTAAGGACAGTATGTTATCAGTTTGGCTTTTGGGAACGATTTATTTTCAAGGATTGGAGAGGGGGAGAGGAGGAGAGCGGATGGGCCACTTCAGGGCAACATGGGGCACACTAGCCAGTTCCTCCTAAAACAGTGTTAATTAGCATTTCTATGGCACTGAAAGGTTTGCAAAACATGATATAAATATGATGGCATTTATTTCTCCCAAGGACCCTGGGAGGCAGGTGCTATTATCATTCTCATTTCAATGCTGGGAAAACTGAAGTGCATGAATATTTAATGACTCACCCAGGGTCACAAAGATAGAAACTCTCTGGAGGCAGGATTCAAACTCAAATCTTTCACATGCCCAAGTCAAATAAATGCTCTATGCACTGGGCTATCATGTTGTTGTAAGTTATAGCTGTTGAATAACTTACAAAAGAACTGTTGATCAGCATGAGCAGGGTTTACACCCCAGGAATTCCCTGTACCAATCAAATCATGAGACCAAAAGTACATTTCAAAAGTGAAGATGGACTTGCTAAGGTCTAAAATCCCTCTAGGATGCTCTGACCCTGTTACTAGATTGATCCCTAATGTCTCATCCAACTCAAATATTCATCAGGGTTAAAGAAAAAGTTTTCTGATCTGGAAGATCCAAGACAGCTGACCAAGAAGTTGGAGACAAGGAGACAATACCAAAAAGGTCTAGTACCAGTAGGAACTGATCAAAAGGAAGTTCATACACATCTGTAAGAGTACCAACTTTGGAATTAGGAAAACAGTAGATCAGGGCTTTAACCCTACCTCTGGCTATGACCATGGGTCTCTTAAATCCATAATACCATGTTGCTCATCTGTAAAAAGGGGCTAATAATATTTTTACTCACTGCCTCAGAAATAAATGATTTTTCTGAGATCTATTTTAAATCTGAGCTTTTCTATTTGCCTAATGACTTAGAATCAAAGGAAATATAATCAAATCCTGCCTATGGTAAGCACTAATAATTGTGTGACCATGGATCCCATTTAATTGGGCCTCAGTTTCCCTATTTATAAAATGAACAATTGAATTAGTAGAGGATTTAAAGACCACAAGAACTGGCTTAAGATACCTCTCTGCCATCTGTGTAACCTTGGACAAAGTCTTTAATTTCCTTGGGCTATGAAGCTTCATTTACTTACTTAGCTTCAACTAGATATTAATAATTCCAGTCGTATATAATGCATCAACATTTGACAAATGATTAAGATCTTATTTGAGCTTCATAACTACAGCCCTATATGGTAAGTAATACTATTATTATAGGCAGCCTCAAAGACATGAAGTGACTTATCCAAGGTCACAAGGCTAATAAATGCCAAAGGCAGGATTTGATCAGATTCTTAGGACTATGAGTCCAGACTTTATTCATTAAGTTATAGTGTTTAGAGATGATCTTTAAGGCCCCTTTTAGTTCAGAAGTTCTATGATCCTAGACTAGATCAATGATGTCAATCTCAAAAAGAAATTAGTGCCAATAATGTATATATAAGAATCCCTGTGAGCAGCACATTGATTTAGTTTTAAAATGTAATATTATCTATGTGTAATTGTATTTTTATTAGTTTTGCTAAAAAGAGTCCTCAATTACAATTTACTCTGGTATAAGAGGTACTTAGAAATGTTAACAAGATCTTGTGTATGATTTTTTGAACTAGATGAACTCTCAGACCCCTTCTAGCTCTAAATCTTAGGAAAGGTTAAAAAACCATTATCAAAAAACCCAAGAAAGTGATTGATAAAAAGAAAAAGAGAAAATCTCACGATGCACCAAAATACTTGTAACAAAATTTTTGTGGTATCAAGTAACTAAAAACAAAGTATACAGCCATTAGGTTGAAAACAGCTAAACAAATGACAGTACATGAATATAATGGAATATTATTGTACTATAAGAAATGAGCATGATGTATACAGAGAAGCTTGAAAATATACATATGAACTGATTCAGTAAGTAGTAAGCAACACCAAGAAAACACACAATGACTATAACAATGTAAAAGGAAAGAAGAGCCATAAAAAAGAATCTCTAAATGAATGCTATAAGACTATGAAAAACAAACATAATCCCAAAGAGAGAAAGACTCCCCCTTTGCATTCCAGAGATAATGGGGCAGAGTCCATCAGTGTGAATCATTGTGATTTTGTCCATTTTTTCAATGTTTTCATTGGTTTTGCTTATTTTTTCTTTTTTAGAATTTTTATTTATTATAAGAGATGGCTTCTCAGAAGGAAAGGAAAAGTATAAGGGGGGGAATTTTAGCCAATGCAAGAACAAAAGTTGTGCTAGATAGATACATAGACAATAGATGATATACAGATGTTTAAATCATTGTCATCCTCCCACAATCCACCCACCTAAACCACCTTTCAGTCTTATTAATAATGGATTTCTCTAGATCATTTCCATCAGAACACAGCCAAAAGCAGAAGAAAATGGTTGTAGTTGAGATACCAGAAAGGAAAAGTGAGCAGTCTTCAGAGATAACTGAAGGAGTCCAAGCTAACATCTAACTCCGCTGAAACTCTAGAGAAAGATTCATGGTTCTTCCTTTCCAGCTTTGACAATCTGATGGAAAGCCCTGGAGTTTGCACCTCATCTGGTCTAAATATTCCATTTACAAATGAACGTTGTCCTGCATCATGGGTTATGGGCGATTTATGTTTATTTAAGAACTCAGTTTGCAGGAATGTTTTCCAGACATGCGGTTTGCCGCAATAGACAGTTGTTGATATTCTGTTCCCATGAGTATTATAATATGTTTTAAAATTGCGACACTTTAAAACCAGATGTTCCTCATAAGCTGCACAGAAAAAGAGCTAAGGACTGTCACTTGGCAGGAAACCTAGACTCTTCAGGCACACAATGGGAACGAGCCCCATGGAGGACTCCATGAATCCTCTCCTGTAAAAAGGATTAAAGAACAGTAGCTATGGTATATAGGGCATTATCATCTCTAATCAAAACAACCTGGAAAAGGAAAAAGACATCCATCCATTGCCTACCTCCTTTGATTCATGAAGGTCTTACAATTCTAACAACAAGCCCATTAATGGCCCTTTGCAGTTTGATGTGAGAACTTTTGATAAGGCTGTGTCATTCCTAAAGTTAAATAGCCAGAGAAATGCTGAGGGGTCTCCAATCTGGGTTGAGATATCCTTTGTGGCTATGTCTAAAGAGTGGCAGCCTGGCATTCAGGAGATTAAGATTAGTACCTTTAAATTTCTATGAGCAGTATACAGTACATAGGGAACTGGACCAGTTAGAGGGTCTAGTTTCAAATTTTGGTATACTGATAGCCTGCGGTACTCCCTGGACTTTGTTTTCCTCACTGTAAAATGAAGATAGTCTCTGAGATCCCTCCCAGCTTACAAATGTGATTCTCGGATCTTTGTCTGGAATTTTCATTTCTCATCTATAAAATGAGCATTGCTTAGAATTTCCCCTACATCATTCTCCTCTCCTTCTGAGAAATCATCCCTTATTATAAAGAAAATGCTAAAAGAGAAAAATAAAGGTCATTCTCATAGCTCTCTTGTGCTGGTGTTTTATGATGCCATGACATTCTGATTCTGAAAATGACTAGATTTGAACCTAGGTCCTTTAATTCTATGGTTGGCACTCTCTGTGCTTTACCTTAGCTGATCTGTAGTTGTTTTCCCTCTTTGGGGATCAGCCACAATTCCCCATCTATAAAATAAGGGTATTGGAACAGATCTCCGGGGTCTATGGTTCTAGGTATTTTGGGTGCTGGATAATGTATATTGAGATCCAAACTATCATTAAGGGCATAATTCCTTTAATTCATTTCCATTCAGTTCAAGACAATAGTCATTACATGTTGGTTTCTCTATGCTAGGCACTAGAGATAGTAGTAGTCTCTTGGTGATCGAGAATGACAATTGTCTTTGTGCAGTTTCTTTGGAGTCCAAAGACTGAGGCACACAGTTTGTGGCACATGGGGCATGGGACGCCAGTTGTTACGGGAGGTGCGGTTGTGGCCCGGTGTCGGCGTTCACGCGCAGCGGCAAGACGTCGACGTCGCTCATCTTCAAAGGTGGCGGCAGCATGGTTAATGTGGGTTCTAGAGATACAAATAAGGAAAAAAAAAAGAGGCAGCCTTTCCTCTCAATAAGTTTATACTCTACTGCTCCAATGCGCAATTTATGTAAATAAGTGTGGCTCTTGAGTCAGAACTGAATCCCTGAGTTTATGTGAACCAGATACCATCTTTACGACCTTTCAATAATCATAGCAGTTTTTAGGTTAGGATGCCAGATCTAAGACCATCAAAAATTGGTTCATTTTGATTCCTTTTGGCCTATCTTCTGGGAAACTCAGAATTTACCTCATCTTTTCAAGGAGATGTCATCATCACGGCCAGACAAAGACCTCATCCCTAGGGACCCAAGGACTCAAGGGAAAACAAATTTACAATGCCAAAGAATTTATTTTTGTCCAAGGTGTTTCAAGTCTTGTTCAGGAGATAGTATGGAAAACAGAAAACTCTTCCCAAGTCATACATAGCCCATACAATATGCTGGGGTGAGAGGGGTGGAAAGGTCTAGACAAAGAATTCTAGCAAAATATATGGAGGAAGAAAATGATTTTAGCTTGGGGGATCAGAGAAAGTATTTAAGGAAGACATAGCACTCGAATTGGACTTTAAAGAAAGAGAAGGATTTTAGAAGGTGAAAAGTGCACAATGCCAAGAGAGGGCAAGATAAAATCCAAGAGTGATTATCAATATAACTTGACAAGACAATAGATTACAAGAATGGAAGTAGTGTGAAATAAAACTGGAAAGGCAGTTTGGAGACATCTTATGGAGGACTATAAATGCCAGGCTAAAGTGTTTAGGTTTTCCTAGAAGCAATGGGGAGCTACAGAATGTTTTTAGCAGAAAAATAATGTGATCATTTGAATTTAAAGAGTCAAATGAAAAAAAATTCCCCACATTGACAACATCCAAAACTAAATGTCTTATTTCATATCTTGAGTACATAATTCATTATCAGGAGGTGAAGAGCACTCCCTATTCTTGGTCTTCTTGAATTGTGGTTAGTGATTGCATAGATTAAAATTCTTAAGACTTTTGAGGAAATTTATCCTTACATTGTTGTTATAATATTTGTTATTGTTATAATATCAATTATTCTCCCAGTCCTATTCAC
This sequence comes from Monodelphis domestica, assembly GCF_027887165.1. Lineage (NCBI taxonomy): Eukaryota > Metazoa > Chordata > Mammalia > Didelphimorphia > Didelphidae > Monodelphis > Monodelphis domestica. Next base: position 675,771,233 of record NC_077227.1, read on the forward strand.
TTCATTCTACATCATGTCAATAGAGTCTTCCCAGAATTCCCTGAAACTATTCCTTTTGTCCTTTCTTATGGAATAATAATATTCCATTATATTCATTTACCATTATTTGTATTGAATCTTGTATTGTATTGAATCTTTTTTGGATATATAAGTTCTTTTCCTCTTTGTCTGATGTCTTTGGGGGTCCAGAGCTAGTAATGATATTTATTGATTTTAATGAATTTTGGGGCATAGTCCCAAGGTTTCTACTAATTCACAGCTCCATAAAACATCAATGTGCCAGCTGCATATAATACTAAGAATATCATTGATATTTCTATCCTTCATTTTGCTAAGGCCAAAGTGTCTGTGCTGACCAGACCAAACTATTCCCAATTAACCCAGAAGAGTCTTAGAAAAGATCTCATTGTGGAGTATTTTATCAAAGTCCTCACAACCTCGCCTTTGAAGCCATTGTACCAAGTTCCATTCACATTTGTTCCTTTTATTCATGATCTCTTTTCTCTGATGCCTACATTCCAACCAGATCTGTGCTGCATATTAATAATATTCTAAGATTCTCTAAGTCACCAGTGACTCATCTGGCTGGGATGAGTGGGCCGCCATCAAAAGAAAAGCAGATTCCCCACTTTGAAGAAGAAAATTCCAGCACCTGGAATAGAGAAAAACACCCCTCAATGTTTCTGTGTTACAATATTTCACTCACTTGACACTGTACCCCAGAACAAGGATGAACAATAAGTTCCCTATTTCTGGATTTTCTTTAAATACAACATCAACCCTGGCCTAGTCTTATAATTCAGTCATCACAGTCAAGAAAAAGGAATAATCAAACTACTACTGGACAAATGATCCTCTACTATTCACTACGTTTACTAAGACTCTGAAAATTATTATATAAAGAAGGAGCTCAGTCATTAAGGAAGCATTCACAGGAACTAGACAGTTGGTCACACCAAAAAAAAAAAAAAAAGACATACAGGTTTCATTGGAGTACACATTTAATGATTCAAGAGTATTATTGTTGTCCAGTTCTTTTCAATTGGGCCCACATTTTTATGTCTTCATTTGGGATTTTCTTGGCAGAGATACTGGAATAATTTGCCATTTCCTTCTGCATCTCATTTTAACTGAAGAGGAAACTGAAACACACAGGGTTAAATTGCTTGCCCAGGCTCATACATTTAGTGTCCAAGGTCAGATTTGAACTCAGGAAATGGGTCTCTCTGACTTTCTACCCAGTGTTCTATCAACTGCTGACAATATTACAGAGCCACCAAAACAGTTATTATGAATTAAATGAGGGAAAGGAGAGTCTCTAGAATGAAGAGAGTGATAGTCTAGGTAGCTATTTGGTTCAGTTTTAGCCATCATAGTTTAAAAATGACAAACTGAAGAACATTCAGAAGAGAATGACTAGAAAAAGAAAAAGAGTAGAAATCAGGGCACACAAGGATCGGTTGAATTAAATGGGAATGTTCAGCCTTCACGGATCATGGAGTTAAAGAAGGAGGAGAGTAGGTCAAATTGATTCCAGAATATTTTACAGCAAGCTCCCACCTTTTCAACTTATCCATTTTACCAGCACTACTTGTATAGTGGCAAGACTTAGAATATCCCTACCTCCAAAGGATTAAAGATGAGCATCACACAGAGAACAATAAGTAGGTGAATGGTGGCTGCAAGAAGGCTGAAACACAAAACTAATGAGAGACTCCAAAGAAGAGTAGGAGCAAAGAAGTTCATCAAGGAGATGTCTGGAAGAAAAAGATAGACTAGCCACATGGCAAGAATGAGGGATGACCAGTAGACAACTAGAGTACTCCACTTCTCAGTGTTACAAGAAATCAAGGAAGCTGTTTAGTACTTTGGGTGAACCCATTGTGGCAATCTTTTGGGAGAACATAGAGAATAACTACCCAAAATAAGTAGGCAGGCAGTCTTCTTTAAGTCTTTTGGGGAGAATTCCTGGAATGATGTTATCTCAGAGATATTTGAGTACCTGAGAGTTTAAACTGGAGGGGGAAAAGACATAGAAAGAACCATGACTTCTGTCTTCCAGCATTTCAGAATTTTTCCTGTGAGAAAGGGATTTAGGCTCTAGATCACTGATAGAAAATTATAGGAGAGTAGATTTCCATTCCATTTAAGAAAATACTTTCTAGCACAGCTATCAAAATGTGGGATGAGCTTCTAGGGCAGGTAGTAGATTTCCCTCCATAGGATATCTTCAAGTGGAGATTGCATGAACACTTGTCAGGGATTCACTTAGAAAAAAAATTCCTTCTCAGTTGTAGGCTGGATTTGACTCAAAAGATGGCTTGTAGGCTTTGAATTCTGGGATTCTATGAAGAGGATACCTAGATAATTGTGGACCCTATAACAGAAAAGGAAACTGCAGTTTGTTACTGCAGAAATTAAAGCTGAGTCCTAGATGGTAACTGGTAATTCAGAGTTAAGATTCATCCCTAAGTCCTGTTCTCCAGGACAGAAACAGATCACGACAATGCATGGAACACCAAGGACTGAAGGGTCTTGGATACTAGATGAAATGTTAAACACTGATCAGCGTCATCCTACTTATGGCTGCAGATGGCATAGTAGATAGAGCTCAGGGTAGAGAGTTAAGAAAACAATTTCAAATCTAGCCTCTGACACTTACTGGCTGTTTTATGCATTAGTAGTAAACTCCATGGGGACAAGGAAGAGTCTTTTGCTTCTTTTCATATCCCCAGTGCTTTGTACAGTGCCTGAAGTAGGCTGTTGTTGCTGTTGTTCAGTCATGTTTCAACAGTGCCTAAATCTTGGCAAAGATACTGGAGTGGTTTGCCATTTTCTTGTCCTTCTTGTTCTATAGATGAGGAAAATTGAGACAAACAGGGATAAGTGACTTGCCTAGGGTCTCACAGCATAGAAGTGGCTGAAGTCAGATTTAAATTTAGAAAATAGTCTGGAACAAAGTAAGTACTACATAAATGTTAGTTATCATCATCATCATCATCATCATCATTTGGCCTGAAAGCACCCCCAGATAGCTCCCAGCTGCTGGTTGGCGTGGATAGAGAGAGGTTTCTCTCTAGAAGTTCCCTCTACTTGGTGATATCATAGATCTAAAGGAGAATGACAAAGGATATAAAGGATATATGACTCTCTTTAGTTGAGATCTCTTATGTGAAGCAATAGATCTTATACGTACATCACACAGCTGATCAACACTCCTAACTGAGTCGGTTGTTCATTCAGACTTTAATTTTGCCCTTCCCCTTCTCCAAGATAATTCCTCTACCCCTCTAGAAAGGCTATGACCTACAAAACTAGCAAAGAAGAGAATCAAGCTGGCCTGTTGAATCTGTTCCAAGACACCCTAAGTGCAGCTGGAGTCAACAGGTTAAAAATGTGACCTGAACTCTGGGATGCCTCAGAGGGTGTTTTCACACACCAAGTGAATGGGGACCACACTGAGCAGCCTAGATGAAGCAAGCAGAGAAAGAATGCTGGCCCCAGAGGCCACTCATTTGGACAAACATACAACTCTCCTGTAGAACTAGGGCTTGGGCAAATTTTTACAAATATATTTGTCTTTTCAGGAAAAACAAAATTGATGAGAATCAACACAAATGGTTTTCTGAACTAAGAAATGGAGTGAGTCTTTCTTGGCACAGTTTAACCTACTGCCCATGTGGATCGTTGGCCCAATCCCAAATAACACCTTAGTCATGAATAAAGTACAGTTATTTTAATTCTAAGAATAAATGAAGACTTAGAATTGGAAGGGCCCTACCTTGGAGGATAGGATCATAGTTTTACAGCTCGAAGGGGCTAAAGAGAGCACAGAGATTCATCCTTACATTTCAAACTTGAGATCACTTTAGCCCAGTCTGTCATTGTATGAAGTAGGAGCCTGAGACACACTGAAAGTAAAGTGACTCAACCAAGGTCATACAAGTGACAGAGCCAGAGATTGAATTTGGATCTTCCAATTCCTTAGATACATATTCTTGTCCCTAAAGTTGCCTTATTACTCTGTGATTACAGATAGCTTTTGACCAAGAAGGATTTTTACTTAAAACAGAGAATACAGAATAGCAAAACTGAGAGGGATTTTAGAACAGAGAAGGTTAGAGCTGGAAGAAACCTTAGAACACAGAATCCAAAATGTCAGAGCTAACAAGAACATTGGATATGTCTAATACTTCCATAAGGATAGGCTATATCCATTCTTAATAAGTATGTTATTAAAAGGTACGACAAGAAGTTTATTTAAGTAGTTCCAACTACTTTAACATGGCTAACTGCATATTTATTGAAATGAATCTTAAAATTGATAGATTCAATTCCAAATATATGAAGTTGTTTTGGTTAATCAGCTCAAACTTTTTTTTTCAATTCTAAAGATCTTTGGAATAACCATTCCATAAGATACCAGCTAATTTCCCAGAAGTCATAAAGTCTCCATCTCTCACACATATACACACTCCTTCAGATAGAAAATCCTTAAACCATAGAAATTAGGGGTGCATGCTGGTTTTGAAAGGTACTCAGGGTAGATAAGACCTCCCTAGCAATCCATTCATTGATTCTCAACTTCCTCCACCATGAAGCCCTTCCTGATATTTGTCTAGACCCTTCATTCATATCACTAACCAAGCCCATATTCTTAGAGTTGCTCCTCCAAAGAAACAATTATAAGATATATCTGAATCTTGTATACAATCCTCTGTGTTCTCTGGATTCCACATTCTGCCCACCACATGAGTGCTTTGACCCTCATTAAAGGAGACCTTGCGCACACTATTTCAAAATCACATAACCACTCTGTTACAGATTTCTGCTGGGATCAGACAAGCCATTGGTCATGTCTGAAAGAAGTTCAGTCCTTTTCAGAGAAACAAAGTATTTTGCCTCCTATGTCTAGGCTGGTCTGCCAACATCAAAACGGGTCTTGGTGTGGCTGAGGCTTGTAGTAATTACACTTCAGGCAATGTAGTCATTCCAGCTTGATGTGATCATAATAAATAGCCCATTTTCATTTGAATTATTGCTCAGCAGCTTCCCACAGGTAAGCACATTTTCTCTTAAGCCAACCAGCAGACAGTGGCCTACCCACTGAAGAAAGCCAGCAGGAACTTTCCATCTCAGGTAGAAGAAATGTGACATCTTCTGCTGGGCAGAGAAAAACCACTGAGTTCTAAAAGTCAGGAATGAATTGCCTGGTAAGACTTTACCTGGAAATTCTGTGAAGTTTTGTTCTATGAATCATGGTTTAAAAGGATGTTAAGAAGCCTGGAGAGTAAGATATAGAAGAACTAGAGGAACCAGGGAGGTTTCACCAAGTCAAATGAAAACCTAGGGAGGACATGATTATCGCCTTCAAATACATATAAGAAGATGTAACATTTGAAAGATGGAGCAGTCTTATTCTGCTTGGCTCTAAGGGACAGAACAGGAATAAGGGGTAGAAATTCCAGAGAGGAAGATTTCTTCAAAAGGAAATTCAGAGATGCAGGCTTAGTAAATGCTAATGTTTGACAATATATTCAGAATCATTGGTAAATATCTAGAAAAAGTATGATCATAAAGAGACACTGGCTTCATTAAGAATAATTCATTTCACACCCAATCCAACTAATTTAACTTAAACAAGCAGTCTTTCATTCTTTGTTTTGAAGATATTCAATGATGAGCCATTTCTTGATAGCTTGAATTTTTAGGGAATTTTTTCCCTCTGATATGAGGTTAATATAAAATATGAATATACATATAAATTTTATGCATATTTGTTATACATAAATTGTACTAAAAGTCTCAGTGAAGATATAAACTATTAAAGTTTAATCTGTACTAAGACTTTTGGAACATTGTGTGTGTGTGTGTGTGTGTGTGTGTGTGTGTGTGTGTGTGCACTTTGATATAATTGGTTTCTTTCAATCAATCAACATTTATTAAGTACTTACTAGGTGCCAGACATTGTGCTACATTCTAAGTGCTGTAATATTCCTTTGTCATTGTATATAATATATGTATATGTTGTATAATTCTGAGAATAGATCCATTTTCATGAAGCTGCCAAAGGCATCCATGATACAAAAAAATTAAGAATCCCCCTTAGATGAAGTCTAAGACATCTTCCAATTCTGATTCTGAATCTGTAAATCTATAATTTTGAGTCCTATGTCTGCTCCTTAGATTGGACATTCCAAGTTACTGTCAGCCTCTCAGGGTTGTTGATTGCAAAAGGTTGGAGAGGAAAAAATATAACTAAAATGCCTATTGAAATGTAAAGCATCCCTTTACATGTACATTCCATCACAGGGAGCTCATTTGGCATAAGAGGTAGAGACCAATAATAGTCACCATTAATGAGGCAGACCCTCTTCAGAAAGATCAGATCCCTAGGTCCTAGGTTCCTTGGACAGGCTGCTGGATTGGTCACAGAGAGAGCATAGCCACCAACAAGCTTGGAGAATATCAGGGATGCTCACATAAGTGCCTCCTTCTAACAGGATTTGTCTCATTTTCATAATAAGGCACCAGAAACAGTTCTTTTGACACTGAGCCATGCTTCATTGAAGTTATATTTTTAACTTCATATCACTTTCTATTTTGAGCCATGTTCGAAAGATTCTAAAGAGCTTCTCGATGGGATTGAAAAGCAAAGAACAAGAATTGCTTTGAAAGGAAGAGAATGTGCCTCTTTATATTTCCATTAAGAGTCCTTGGAATCAGTTTCTTGAAAAGAGAGAGGACACCAGACCCAGTGAAGGTACACTAGAAGATTCCAGGTTTCTAGCTCAAATATTCCAACAAAACCCATATGATCTATCCTTTCTTTCTACCTTCTCCAAAAGAAATTTGTCAATTAAGGTTAGAGAGTTATATCTCTTCTAACCTTGGCATAATACTTTGCAAACAGTAGGTGTCTAATAAAACTTATCAAATTGAATCAAATTAATTGTGTTCTATCACCTCTCTCCAATGAAAGCAAGGACTTAATCTTAATTAAACTCATAATGCCCCACAGCCCCAAGCAAAATACACAATATTTGTTAGAACAGCTATGTATGTGGGGTTTGAGGTTGATCTAAAAAGGCTAAATATTAACATTAAGACAGTAAACCTTCATTCCCTGAGTAGGGAGAGAGTCAGACAGTATATCAATATTTATTAAGCTCTTACTATGTGCCAGGAACTATCCTAGGTACTGGGGATACAAAAGAAAGCCAAAGGAAGAGACATACAAAATCAGTCCCTGCCCTCAAGGAACCCCCAGTCTAATGAGAGAGACAACATGTGGACCACTACAAAATATAGACAGGATATATTGGGGGCTGTTTCAGAGAGAAGGTGTTAAAATTAAAGAGGACTGGGAAAGAGTTTTTGGTTTTCTTTTCCAGAAGGTGGGATTTTTGTTGAGACTAGAAGGAAGCATGTGAAACCAGCAGGTGGAGATGGGGTCCAAGAGCATTCCCAGCACAGAGGAAAGTCAGAAGAAGACTTGCTTGGAAATAGAGGAAAGGAAAAGAAGATAAATAAAAGAATACTATTCATCATTAACCAATGTGCCTATGAGTTAAGAAAGGTTCCTCACTTAAGATGGTTTCAGCATTCAGCATTTATTTTCTGAGCAGTATTAGAATATATCCTCTTCAGAGGTCTCAGAGGATTCCAATAATAGGAGCTCTATAGTGAGATGCAAGAGGATTAAGGTGACAGAACCCAAACCCACATTTATTTTTAGGCCTCCAATCTATTCTCAAACCACTGCCAGAAACATCTTCTCATGCATTGATCTAGTCAAGAATTCATATGAAATTATCTGGGGATTTTAGTTGACCACAACTTCAATTTGAGTCAACAGCACAGCCATAATTGTGGTTGGAAGATTGGGACTTTGATTCAAGATTCCAGCATCTAGAGGGGCACAGTTCTGCCCCTCAACAGCACAAAAGCCATTTCCCCTACACCTGGATGTTTTCTCACTGCAAGTGGGATAGTGAATCTATGTTATCTGATCCCAGGCCAGATTTGGGGGGAAATGCACTTTCTCCTTTCTTAGAGTGACTACACCTATGGTCAAAGAATCCTTTTATAATTCTATTCCTAGCCCTAGCAGACTGTCTTCTAGATGGTCATTGCTTTGTCCTATAAACTGGGTCTCCTGCCCCATATTGGATTGCCCTTTCTAAGGACAACCCCCATCTTCAACTGCCCTCTACTCAGATTTGGTATGGTTTTTCAGAGAGGGAGAACTGATGCTGATGACTATAGTACCCAGAGACAACAGAAGCTGACCCTGTCTTGTTCTTAGAAATCACTTCAATTGCTTCAACAACCCCTGGAGATGGGTAGTATAAGTATTGCTATCACACACACACACACACACACACACACACACACACACACACACACACACACACACACCATTTAGTAGAGGAGGATATAGAAGCTCAGAGACATGAAGCAACTGACCTTTTGTTATACAGGGTTAGTAAGCTAAGACTTAAACTCAGGCATTTCTGAATCCACATTGAGAGCTATCTCCTTTCCATCACTCTGGCTCTACTGAAAATGGCATTACTATGAAAGTACTTGTACAGCTGTCATTCCCAACAAATTCCAAGAATTCAGTTGGTCAGGTTCTGCTGGTGTTATCGTTAATAATATATCCTCTAAAAGTTCTAAGCATGAATTATTTGCAGCCAAAGTTTAATGATAATGGCGAGCTTCGTGCATTAATTCCCGAGGCTGAATAATGCAGTACCTGTGCCCAGCCGGTCGATAGAATTTATATTTCTCCAAATGTTCCCCATCCTTGTGCTCACAGAGAAGATAATCAATCCTTCCTGTGGGCCATAGCTCAGCCACAGAGGAAAGACTTGACTTCCTTCATTGAAATCAGTGACAGACCTCCAGCTCCTGTTTACAAAAGAGACTTCACTCCATGGTCTGGACTCCTCAATAGAGCCTCAGACAATAGTTAGTTATTAATTAATGAGGGCTTCCCTCACAGACCCATTGCTAGAACGTGTTCTCATGTTGCTGACTGGGCAAGGAAACTTATCTGGCTGAAAGTACATTAGATGCTACCCTCTGTCCACACCAAGAAAATAAAAACTAAGACTCCACCCTTAGAGATTCTCTTCTTTCCCTAATTATCCTGTTGCTCTTCTTCATCTTCTTCTCTTTCCTTTGGATCCCTTCTCCCTCAAAATCTTAACTCCTCCCATATCAACCTTGCTCCCTGTCAAATTGCAAAATGCATAGTAGCACATTGAAAAGCTAGACTGTCTTCCTCTTGGAGTTACTGGGGTTGTCTAAGACCAAGCATTTCTGTCTACAGAAGAAACCAGAAGACAGAAAACTCAAGATGATCTGCTGTACACTGGCTACTTATAAGATGTTCCCATAAGTAGTAGAACTAGAGTCCTTATGATTAGTACATCCCTGTAGGTTGAAAATACCAATAGTTCAATTTTCTCAAATTGTGTCCTATCTCATGGGCAATGTTGGATTGTAAGTATTGAAGAGAAATGACTAAGATCTATAAAAGAAGTGGATAAAATTCCAGACTTAGTTCAAGATATGACTTCAACCTTCCCTAGATAAGTGGCCTAGGCAAATGTCATCGACTCTCTGACCTTCATTTTCTTTTCCATAAAATAAAAAGTTCAGCTACATCAATCCAGGATCCATGAGCAACTAAGGGATCTGTGGAAAGATTTCCAAGGGACAGGGATTTGGATAGGGGTGGGGAATGCATATTTGTTTCCATATACCCCCAATTTAAATTTAGCACTTCCTTTCATTACATACAAACATTATTCTAAGAAGTAATCCAAAGGCTTCACTACACTGTAATCATCATCATCATCATCATCAACTAAAATTTATTAAGTGCCTACTATGAACCATGCACTGTACTAAGCACTGGGGACCCCAGAAGGAAGAGATAACCCACAATCTAACTGAGGAAATAACATGGAGAGAAAGATAGACAGGCAGACAGGCAGAGGCAGATACAGGGATAAATGATAAATAGGAAATAATTAACAGAAGGAAGGCAATAGGATTAAGAAAGATTGGGGAAGGCTTCCTATAGAAGATAGCATTTTATTTAGGACTTGAAGGAAGCCAGAGAAGACAGTGGATAGAACAGAATCCCAAGCAAGGGAAACAGCAAGAGAGACTACCTAGAGGTCAAAGACAAAGAATCTTGTTTGTGGAACAGCCAGGAAGCCAGTGTCATTGGATCAAAGATTACATGTCAGGGAGTAATGTATAAGAAGATTGGAAAGGTAGTACTAAGTTACAAAGGGCTTTAAATACCAAGTAGAGTATTTCATATTTGTTCTTGGAGAAGATTTGAAGTGATTGGAGAGTTTTTAGAATATATGAGTGAGTGAATGAGTGAGTGAGGAGTGTGTGTGTGTGTGCGCGCGCACATGTGACATGATTAGACGTGCATCTTAGGAAGAGCACTTGTGACTGAATAGAAGATAGATGGGATTGAAAAGAGACTTGAGGCAGGAAGACCCATAAGTAGACTATCACAATAATCCAAGCAGTGTCAGAGGAGAGAAGGAGGCACATTTTAGTGATATTGCAAAAATAAAAGCAATAGGGCTTAGCAATAGCTTGGATATGAGGGGTGGAGAAATAATAAGGAGTCCACCATCTCTACCAACTCCTAGATTGTGGGCATGAGGGACTGGGAAGATGCTATCTCCTCCATATTAAAAGGAAGGTTAAGGAGGAAGATAATGAGTTCCATTTGGGGCACATTGGGTTTTAGATATCTACTTGAAAGGCAGTTGGAGATGCCAGATTGGAGGTCAATAGAGATTGGAGCAGGAAAGGTAGATTTGGGAAACATCAGCATAAAAATGGTTATGAAATTCATGAGAACTGGGAAGATTACTAAAAGGGGACCACCATATAAAAAGATTAAGGTTCCTTAGAGCTCTAAATCCCATCTGCTTTGAAGACACAGACTTAAACAGTATCTTCTTGAGGAGGAGGACTTTCTTAGCCCCATCAGCTGCTACAGTCTTCCTCCTTAAGGTTACTTGCTCTCTTCTCTCTATGGATATTGTATGTACCTAAGTATATGCATGTATTCTCCTCCTGTGAGTTTGTAAGCTCCTTGATGGACAACACTGCTTTTACCTATCTTTATTATATCCCTAACAGTTAGCACAGTACGTGGTACATATTTAATAAATTATTATTAATGATAGATTAAATCATATGAACTCTCTGTATCAACAACTAAAGAAATACATTGTAAACTTACTCAAACCTCAAGAACCTCATATGAAAACTGATCGTAATGATACTTGAACTATTCTCACAGGTAGCCATTTTTTTTTTCAAAGTGGGCTCTACTGGGAATGCTTTAGGGGTTAGAAAAGTTGCCAACAAATCTCAACCTTTTCCTCAAGGACCACACAAGTTAGTAAAATCTCTCAATACACTTAAGAGGCGAATGGAGGGATTAATAGCAAATCACTCTAAAATTCTAGCGTTGACCTGGAAACTCCATTTTACTATTTAGAGAGGTGTTCTTCAAATTGGGAGCCAGGGTCCCCTGGAGGACCTTGGCCTGATCCCAAGGGGCCTACAAGCAATAATTTATAGAGGTAGGAAGGGGGGTTACATCTTTCTGTCCCTGTTATAGTCAGTTGCACAATATCTCCTGTACAACCACCCCTTTTCTTAATTCCTATCACTATCTTCTCTGAGAAAATGCCCAATCTCCCCTCTTCTGCACTTGATGCCTCAAGGCTTTGATAATCTAATCCTTTCCTGGGTCCTTATAACAACACCTACTCGTTTTCCCAATAGGGAAAACCCTTCTTCCTTTTCCACTCTTTGGCCACCCATTTACCCCAATCACTCAATCGCCTATCCTTAGATCATCTGGTAAGTAAAACCTCACTTTCCTCTTTTTTATTTAGGTGAACAGAACAAAGATGGCTGCATGGCAAGACAAGCATGGATAAGTTAAAATATGCCTTGAAGAGCTTATTACATTATCTTTCCTCCCAAACCCATCCCTTTTTTGAACTTCTCTATTTTTATCAAGGACACCCAGGTTGCTGTCTTTGATGTGGTCTGTAAAAATTAAATTATATCTCTAATAATAAAAATATTACATTTTATGAGGTTTATTAAGGATTATTAGAAATCAAGGAATAGAGAAGATACAAAATAAAAGCCACATATCCATGGCTGATTAGCCCATTTAAAATCCCCACACTTAGCTTACCACTATACTTGCTACATCATTGCAAAGGAAGAAAGTGTGGGAGGTGTTACTGCCAGTTAAATACCAATTGTGATCTCGCCAACCTGGAGACTCAGGAGAGATTATAGGGAATTCTGGGAAATACCAAGGACTTCTGGGGAATGAAGTCTAGGGTTCAAAATCTTCATTTATACAGGTCTCTGTTGCAACTTAAAAGTCATCCTTGACTCCTTATTCTCTTTCACCTAACATATCTGATTGATCGCCAAATCTCATCATTTCTTAAATCTATCCCTTCTCTTAATTACTACCCTTGTTCAAGCCATCATCACATCTCACTTGGACTACAATAGCCTTCTAATTGCTCCTTCTGTCTCAATTCTCTCCTCTCTCTGATACAATCTCTATATAGATGTCAAAATGATTTTCCTTAAACATAGCTCTGACCATATCACTCAATAAACTTCAGTGGCTCCCTACTGATTCTATGATTAAATATTATTTCATCTTTATCTCATCCATTTTAATCTCTATTTTGTTCAAGTTTTGTGATATATATTATAAGTAGTGCAATTGTGCATAGAAGTAAATTTACAAATAAATAAATATACAGAATGATGATCCACTGCTAGAGAGAGAACTGATGGAGTCTGAAAGTGGATTGAAGCATAGCATTTTTCTCTTCATTTTCTTTATGAGTTTTTTTAGCAATATGTATCTTCTTCCACAACAAGATAAATGTAAAAATATGTATTGCATGATATTTCATGTATAATCTATATTAAATCGCTTACCATCTCAGGGAAAGAGTGAGAGAATTTGGAACTAAAAATATGTAAAAATGAATATTAAAATGTTTCTACATATAATTGGGGAAAATATTACTCTAAACAAATAATAAATAAATATATATATACATATAATGGAGATGCATGTTGAAAATATTTTTACTAACATGGCATATGATCAAAAGAGTTTGGAGACTATTCTTTTTCAGAGCTAGAAACATATTGTTTGTGATGTTGCATATATTGGGGGCAAAAGTTAAATAATATGTGGTGAAAAGCCCAAAATTTGGAATTTGGTTCTGATCTTAGCTATGCCAGAGCTGGTAAGAGGAGAAGTGGACAAAGTGCTGGACTTCTAGTCAGAAAGATATATCTCCCTGAGTTCAAATCCAGTCTCAGAAACTTACTATTTGTGTGACCCTAAGCAAGTCACTTAATCCACTTTACCTCAGTTTTCCCAACTGCAAAAGGAGCTGGAGAAGAAAATGCCAAACTGCTGGTATCTTTACTAAGAAAACCCCAAACAGAGTCATGAAGAGTCAGACATGACTAAAACAACTGAAGAAAAACAATATAGCCTGCCACTTGTGTCCTTTGGGACCTCAGGCCAAGCCCTTTTTCTCTCTGCCTCAGTGTCCTCATCTGCAAAAAGATGGGACTGGACAGAATAATCTCTAAGGCCCCCTCTAGTTATAAGTCCTCTAGCCTGTCTAATGTGATGCAGGACCTAACCAAATTGATGATAGTGCTATATCTGCTAAGAGTGGCAGTGGGTGGCAGCAAGCTCATCTCTCAGCATTGGGATCCCCCCATGAGATAGGGAGATTTCTATCTTGCTCTTTTCTCTAAGATTGATTTAACTTCAATGTTTTCCTGTTGGCCAGCAATTCTCTCTGCATTTTAAATCCTACCTTCCTTGGGTGAGGAACTGAGACCTGTCCTCTCCAGGCCTGAAAAATACCGTCACATAAATCATAGAGCAAGGAGATTTTTATGCAAAATAAAGCACTTTCCATGCCTTTCCCTCTGCAATGATTACATGATTTCCCCCTGAAACTGAACAATATACGTTTCATAAATAGAGCCTCTTCTCTGTTAGCAAACCTTGAAAATGGATTATTTGTTGGCTTTTCATTCCCTTTCCCAGGGCTGCAGCCATCATAAGGCGGTTGACGTGGGTGCCCCGAAAGAAGAGGAGAAATTAAAAGTGAAAGTGATCAGTCCATCTATTCCTTCAAAGAGAGAAGAGATGGCACAGAAAATAGCAAACAGCCTACAGAGAACAAGGATAAAGAAATATTCCCCATCCTCTTGCCCTCGAGCCTTGCCAAGAGTCTCAGAACCACAGTATGTCAGAACTGGAAGGGAATGAAATTTCAGAGCTAGAAAGGCCCATAGAACATAGAACAGTAGAACTCAAAGAAATCCTAGAATGTACAATGTCAGACTTGGAATAATGCACCCTGGAAAGGATCATTTCATCTGACCTTCTCTTTTTACAAATGAAATCCTCCGTGGAATTACCTGAGGTCACTTAGCAAGGTAAAGATGGAACCAGCTCCAAAGCAAGTCTTCTCACTCCCAACCATTTCTGCTAAACCTTGTCATGTTCTAATACTAAAGGTTAGGACTTGTATTACCAGCAAAGCCAAATAAATTAGTAGAAAGAATCCTTTTGCTATTGAAAGACTCATTCTGTTTATCCTCCTAGAGAAATTTGGGGAGAGGGAAGAAATAGAGGCTTGCAGGCAACTTTTGGAAAAACCACTGTGATTTCCAGTTTTTTTGAAGTCTACCATTCTGTCTCCATTCAACATGATGAATGCCCTTGAAGCCAGACACATTCTGTGTACTTTGGGTATGAGTCATGCCTTGGCTGCGTCCAAAACAAGCCCATGAAAGAGAGAAAGGGGACACCTATGGGGTGATAACAAGAGGACTGGACAGAGAGTCGTGAGACCTGGCCTGGATCCAAGTTCCCTCTCTGAAGTTTATTAGTCAAGCGACCATGGTCAAGACAGCTGTCTGGATTATAGTTTTATCCTTTGTAAGACAGGATGGGTAATACCAATATAAATAACATTCCTGAAGGCTGGGTGATAAAAAATGAAAAAATGTTTATATTATTATAATTTCTACTGTTATGATTACTATTATCACTACTATTGTTATTACTACATTACTATTATTATTATTCCATTATTATTCCTATTATTGTGGTTATTATTTCTATTTCTATTATTACTATTACTATTACTGCAACTACCAAAACTATTAATACTACTACTATTATTCATTCTATTGCAGCTATTAGTAGTAGTATTATCACTGCTGTATAAATGGAGATTTTGAGCCTTTGGGCTTCATCTCCCAGAAGTCCCTTAGTATTTCCCAAAATTCCCTTTTCCTGTGTCCCCATGTGATTGTATTTAAGTGGTTGTAACTCCTCCCTCTTTCTCTTTTTGGATCTGTGACCAGGCTGATTTCAGGCAGTTCTTTTGCCCTAGTTATTATTAATAAAACTTTTTATAATACAATACTTAGTTATTGAATATTAATTTAAAAACTCATACTGCTATTACTCTTACTAGGGGCAAGTAGGTGGTCCAATGGGTAGGGTACTGGGCTTGGAATCAGGAAGAGTCTTCTTGAGTTCAAATCCAGCTTCAGACACTTAAGAGCTTTGCAGATTTGAGCAAGTCACTTAATCCTATTTACCACCAATTCCCTCATTTCAAAAATGAGCTGGAGAAGGAAATGGTGAATCACTCCAGTATATCTACTAAGAAAACCCCAAACGGGGTCACAAAGAGTTGGACATGATGGAAAATTACTAAACGACAACAGAATGACTATTTCTTCAACTATCACAATTTCTACTCCACTTAGTGATGAGGAGTTTATAAATTGCTTACTAGAGAGCCATTAAGTAGCAGAATAAAGACGAGGATGGTGTTCTGAGTCCTGAGCTGGGGAAAAGCAGTATGAACTGCTGGAAGAGTCTGGATTTGACATCTGAATATGTAGGTTCCAGTTTGGTCTTTAATATATTCTATCCAAGTTACCATAGCTGATTTCCTTCTTTCTGAGACTCAGTTCCCTCATCTGTCATATGGAAATAGTAAAGTTTATCCTCTACCACAAAGGTGTCTTATGAGGAAAATGTTTGTATAAAATTCAAACAAGAATAAGAATAGTGCTTTAGTTTGCAAAGGGCTTTCCAAATATGATCTTATTTGATCCGAACAACGATCCTCAGAGATGGATATTATTATATCCATCTAATACATGGGGAACCTGAAATTCAGAGGGGCTAAGTAACTTGCCCAGTGTCACACAGGCACTTAAGAGACTGAGTCTGGAATGCAACTCAGGTCTTTCTGATGCTAGTCTTAGCATTTACCCACTAGGGGCACCTCAATGATTCTAAAAAATATACATGTTCTAAACATCTGATGAAGGAAAATGCTTCAGTCCCACATATTTTTTTATTCTTAAGAATTAGAGCTCAAAGAAATGATAATTTATTGTGTATGTAATAGGAGAGTTTTTTTGCGTGTGTAAATTATATTATTCAGTTGTTTCAAGTTGTGTCAGACTCATGACCTTTTCAGCATACTGGAGTGGTTTGTCATTTCCTTCTCTAGCTCATTTTCAAAGGAGGAAATTGAGGCAAACAAGGTTAGGTGACTTAACCAGGGTCACACAGATAGTGACTGAGGCCAAATTTAAGCTCAGGAAAATGAATCTTACTGACTCCAAACCTGACACTATCTACTTAGGTACCACCTAACTGTTCACATTACCTATAGGTGATACTTGATGACTAATGGAGTTTGTTCTAATCATCAAATTCATTGACTGATTATTTGACTTTCAAGATTAGTGGCATCAAACTCAAATAGAAACAGGGACACTAAATTTTACATAAGCATTCCCACAAGTCTCATATTGACATAGAAAATGAAACATTAGCCTCATCTATGTTGTATTATACTTTAGCTTATTTAAAAATATTTCTCAATTACAGTTTAATCTTGTTCTGGTCACCCTGGGGAGCACTGTTGGACACTGTGCAACTTTGAAAGTCATGTTTGACATCTCTGGTCAGGAAGAAATTATCAATCCAATTTCTAACTCTAACTCTAAATTCCCTAATCCCAATTAAAATTCCTTTGACTCTGTATCCAGTGCTATTTACACTACACTGTTTTTGCCTCTTGCACAATTAGCATTCCCATCTAAGTCAGATAATAAATATATATATATATATATATATAGAGAGAGAGAGAGAGAGAGATAAATAGATAAACAGATAGAAAGATAAAAAGAAAGAAAATCAGAAAGATAAACAGTAAGAAAATCAGAAAGATAAATAGAATGATAGATAAATAGATAGATAGATAGATGGATAGATAGATACATAAATGGATACTTAGAAAGATATGTTGACAGATAGATAAGATGTGAGACTCTGACCCTAGTCAAAATGAGAATAAGAAACAAGGTGGCATTATGAACAAATGTACCCATAAGGGCAAGACTAGCCTTAGAGAAAATAATCTTGACACCTAAAATCTAGTCAGATCTACACACTTGCTGTTTAATAGTATTTAGATAGCACCTGGGAATTAACTTTTGCTTTACTTGAGCCATTGTGACAGATAGTGGGGTTCCCAACAATCCTGATCATCTGGATATCTATTTGTTGGAGACATAGATGAGATTCCTGGGTCAGGTATGGTTTCTACTAGGCTTCTGAGATGCCTTACAAAACTTCTTACTGAATATATAATGTATCAACTTAAAGGGAGGTATGGTGGGTTGCTGAAATATTATAGAGAATAGACCAATTCTCATCACCTTCCAATATTCAAAAGCCCTCATTTACATGTAAATAACTTATATGCTAATTACAGGTGATTCTTATCTATTCATTCAAAGTGTTCTTTAACTTTTTTTTCCTAAAGAAAATGTACTTGAAAATAAATTTTTTTTAACAGCACTCTCTTATTTGAACTGTTCCCTAATTCAGACTGTCTTTTCCCAACCCTTCCCAAAAGATAGATCAACTGTCATCCTCAAGTCTAGATCTTCTAATTGGTGATAATTTACCATACTTAGCCCCACCGTAGACCAAATAGTTCCAGTCCATTTTCTTGCAGAGCTTCTGCCTCTCCAGCTCTAGTTCTCTCTCTCTCTCTCTCTCTCTCTCTCTCTCTCTCTCTCTCTCTCTCTCTCTCTCTCTCTCTCTCTCTCTCTCTCTCTCTCTCTCTCTTGCTCTCCCTCTCTCTCCCTCTCTCTCCTCTCTCTTCATCCCTCTCCTTCTCCTTCTCTCTCTTCTCTTTTCCCTCTCTCTCTCTCTCTCTCTCTCTCTCTCTCTCTCTCTCTCTCTCTCTCTCTCTCTCTCTCTCTCTCTCTCTCTTGCTCTCCCTCTCTCTCCCTCTCTCTCCCTCTCTCTTCATCCCTCTCCTTCTTCTCTCTCTTCTCTTTCCCTCTCTCTCTCTCTCTCTCTCTCTCTCTCTCTCTCTCTCTCTCTCTCTCTCTCTGTCTCTCTCTCTGTCTCTTTCCTTCCCCCTCTTTGTCTCTTTGTCTCTCTGTATCTTTCCTTTGTCCCTATCTGTTTCCCTTGATTTATGATTGATGAGTATTCTCCAAATCTAGCCCCAACCCAGCCCCACAGAACCATTTTCATGACATACCAGCCATATATGTACCATTAATCTCTAGTTTGGAAACAGTAACCAAATTAGTACTGTCATTCCTGGAAAAGATCTGTTACTCAATCATTCTGTGATTCCACTCAGCACTTCTATGACCTCCCAAAACAAAACAGCCTTCCCCACTACTCCCTCTCTTTATATTGTCTTCCTTTATTAGAATGTAAACTCTATAAAGGCAGGGATTTCCTTGTAAATAATGCTTATAACAATTGGGAATGCTCATTCCAATTTGCAATCACACTAATGCATCAGATTCCCTAGAGCAAGGCTATATCTCCTGCTCATGTTTTTAGGCTATCCCTGAGAAGACCAGACTAAGTAACTTTCCCTCATGCTATTGCTACAAACTCTCATTCCAGTGTGTTCTTCCCACTGTTAACTGCCAATAACTAATGCTCCAATTCCATATAACTTTTAGACAGAGTAACTTTTACACAGAGATATTTAGTACAAATATATTACCAGAACAGAAGTATTAACATCTTCCCCTTCTCTCTTCCAACTCTTAGCAAGCCTTCTCCTATATCATCACCATTTTGGGGAATATTAGGCTTGAACTTATTAATGTCACAGTTACAAACATTTGTCCCACCAAATTCACTTCCAAACACTGACTTAATCCACATTCCAATCACTTTTCCATTTGGTCATGCTACTCATTCCCCAACAATTCACTAAAGATAGTCTAGAGCTTGGCCAACTACAAAATCCAATATGGAGTCCAGGTTCTGGGCTCTTGTTAGTACACCATTCTGACCTTTTGATACTCAAAAAGTCAATGCAGTCTCCAATACTCCTTCACTTATCTCAGGAAGAATATACACAACAGAGGTAGAAGCAGTAATAAGGCCATGCCTATACAGACCTGGAGTTATCCAGTGATGATAGATTAAGACCTGAGACTTCTCTCTCCATTAGGATGTCTATAACATTTTCTGCCTCTGCTTCTAGGCAAGAAAGAGTTAGAACAAGGAGACTCATTTGGGTTAATCTGTTCCTTTTGATTGCATCACAGTTTCAACTCCACAGTCAATCACAATGGCTACTCATCATTACATGATTAGTGGATCAGAATATAAAGTTATTTGAAATGTCTACCTGTGTACCCAGATACATATGGATATTATATCAGCCAAGCATACTGTGACAAGATTGGACACATTGGTCTATCACAGTCCACTCTCTTTGCACTCATTTTTTGTATTTGTATCTCTAATGTTTAGCACAATGCCTGACAAAGAGTAAGCATTATTTTCACCCACCAATTCATTGGAGAGGTAGTTTGACATAGTAACCTTAAGTCAAGAAATTGTCATTCAGGTGTTTTCAGTCATGTCCAGATCTTCATGACTCCCTTTGGGGGTTTTGTGGCAAAGATACTGGAATGGTTTGCCATTTCCTTCTCCAGCTCATTTTACAGTTGAGGAAATTGAGGCAAAAAGTATTAAGTGACTCATGCAGTGTCACACAGCTTTTAAGTGTCTAAGACCAGATTTGAACCCAGAAAGATCAGTCTTCCTGACTCCAGTCCCAGCCCAAGAAGTCCTGGATTCAATTCCAGCCTTGAGCAAATAATGAACATATAGTCACTTAATAATGCTAAGACTAATAATAGCAGAGAAAGTGCTGAAATGAAATGCAACTGGTAGAGGGATTTTTTATCAGAAGTTCTCTAAATTGCTAAAATTACAGGTCCAGAAAAAAATAGATAAGCAATTAAATCTGAATACTTCAGTCAATATAGTAAGGAAATCTTAGGATTTAGAGAAGGGACCCCAGAGCCATCATATTCACTCAGACCCGTGATTTCACACATATGAAAATGGAACTATAATGTTTGGAAATGACCAAATAAAATAATGTTTATTAAAAAAAAAGAAAGAAAATGGAACTTTGGAGAGGTTGTAGAACTTATATAAGGACAAAGGGAAAATTAGCTTCATAGTAGTAGATTTCAAATTCAAATCAAAGTTACTGATTCCTAGGTCAGTGTCTTTCCCAGACATTACCAGGCCCCTTAATCAATGACATTTTATTGTGTTATGGGGATAGTCTAAGGAAATGGAGTCCATGGTGATTTCCATTCACTTGTACCCCAACTGCCACCACAGGGCAAACAGACCTTCTGTAACCAAATCCCATGGTGCATTTCCACTTGGATGGCTAAGACGAGGGGAATGATATTCTTGGGACAGATTGTATAAGCAGAAATAAAATTAACATTTGCACTGAAGAAATTTCTAGTGTGAGCAAGTTAATTTTCTAAACACTCGTGTCAGAATGGAAAAAAAGCATTGGCCCAGGAGAGCAAAGTTTAAGTACCAGCTCTGACATTATTTGCTTGGTCTATATCAAGGAAATAGTTAACATTTCTCCACCAAATATTCATCTCTTTGGATGTGTTGATTTCAATCCCAATAAGAAAATTATTCTCAGTAAGAAAAAAATGATTTCTATAGATCTATATGGCTTGCAGTTTGATTTACAGGACAGATCTCAAGGCTCAGTTCCAACTTTTAGAAATGTGCTCAGTAACCCCAGGATCCAGCTTTATTAGAATATCAGAGTTGGAATAGATCTCTATATTAAACCTAGTCTCATCTCTTAACCTCTTTCTGAGTAGAAAACCTCCTTAAAGCATCTCTGCTCTCACTTGAAGGACTCCAAATGATGGCCAACCTACTACTGAATAATGGAGGCTTTTCCACATTCGAATAGCTCTAATCATTAAGAGGCAGCTAGATGGTGTGGTGGATAGAACACTGGGCTAGGAATCAGGAAGAATCATCTTTATGAGTTCAAATCTGGCCACAGACACTTACTAGCTGTGTGACCCCGGGGAAGTCATTTAATCCTATTTGCCTATGTTCCTCAAATGGAAAATAAGCTGGAAAATGAAATAATTAGGTATCTTTGCCAAGAAAGCCCCAAATGGGGTCCTATAAAGTTAGACATACCCAAAATTGGCTGAGTAACAACAAATTGTTAAGAAGTATTTCCTCTGCAACAATCTGAATGCCATGAAGGTGACCCTGGGTTCTTAAAGTTCATGCCAGTAAAAAAAAGTCATAGAAAAACCAATAATGCTAGAAAGTTCTTTATTTTCTCTTTTGCATTTATTAAAATACTATATAAATATTAGCTAGAATTAAGTGACAACTTCTCAGAGGAAAGCATATGGACTCTAGAAACAGAGGAGTTGGGTTCAAATTCCCTCTCTAATGTGCACGACCTCTGTGGCCATGACCTTGGGCAGGTGATTTGGGTGGCTATTTCTTCATCTGTAAAATGAAGCTTGGAATTAGATGGTCCCTTACCTCTAGATCCTGGATATTAAATTCAGAAAGATTCTTGGCAGTTTGGCCAGAGGATGATGAATTAGTTATTTTGAACATGGCAACACTTGAAGATCATTTATTAAGTCATAGGGATGTTTGTATTAGTCAATCAGTCGATAAGTGTTTTAAGCATAAGTCAGTAGATAAGCCTTTTAAGCACCTATTTTGTGCCAGGATAAGTGCAGAAGATTCAAAGCAAGGCAAAAAACAACCCCTTATCTGTAGGAATCACAATATAATGGGAGAGATAACATGCAAATAACCATGTACAATGAAGGTATACACAGGACAAATTGGAAATAACAGAGGGAAGGCACTTAGCACAGTCTCTGACATAGTGGGTGGTTAATAAATGTTTATTATTGATAAACTAGTATTAAGAGAGATAGAGAAGGGGCAGCAAGGTGGCTCAGTGTATTGACAACCAGGTCTAGAGATGGGAGATCCTGGGTTCAAATTTGATCTCAGACACTTCCTAGCAGTATGACCCTGGGTAAGTCACTTAATCCCCATTGTCCTTCTCTCTTCTGCCTTGGAACCAAGATGCAGTATTGATTCTAAGACAGAAGGTAAAGGTTGTTTTGTTGTTGTTGTTGTTGTTGTTTTTTAAGAGGGATAAAGAAAAGTTTCCTTTAGAAAGTGGGATTTCAGCTAAGGCTTAAAGAAACCCAGAATAGATTTCTGAAGGACTGGAGTAATAAACCTCCTCGAGCAGAGGGAGTCATCACTGGTAAACCTAAGCAACTTAAAAAAAAAAAAAACTAAAGGATTAATATATAAAAGTAAAGTATGAAGTCTTTGATTATCCCTAAGGTAGGTAGGGACTGAGGTAAGGATAACTCATTCACACTTTATTGTTGTGTTAATGGACTTGTTTAAGTCTTCCAAATGGAGAGGTATTTATCAGTTCTCATAGCTTTTACCCAGGGTTCCTAGATTTGCTCTCTGGGATGTCCAGAAAGACAATCTATCCCTTTTCAACATCCAATCCTTCTGGGATGTGAAGACAATAATTATGCTCCTTTGCCTTCTATTGCCCTCCCTCCTTAAAATTTCTATTCCTAGGGTGTGTTTTCTCTGGCTTCTACAACTGATCCTTAGGTAGCTTTGATTCCAAGCCCTCCATGATCTTACCAATCCCCATCCTGCTCTGGTTCAGTTTGTCAGTTACTTCCCTAAAAGGTGTAGTTCAGATTAGGGAACAATCCTCCCAATTTGATCTGGCAGAACCTAGTGGAATCTGCTTAATGTTGCCCTCCTTCAGAACTCTAAGCACCTGTTAAAGCAGTCTAGGGTTGAATTAGCTATTGTGGCTTCCATGTTACACTCCTGATTCACATTGAGTTCATTCATGATTTCACTAAAACGCTGAGATTTTTTCCCCATAAAATGTTGTTTAGTCCATTCCCTGTTACCTAGAGACCTTAGCTTCCCTACTTGCCAACTAAAAGGGAATAGTCTTCTTCTTCTGTTTTATCATATTTCCAGAACCACAATAATAATAATAACAATAATGGTGAGTGTTATTATTATAGTAAAGCAATCAACAAGTACTTAGCAAGCACCTGCTATGTGCCTATCACTGGCCAACTCGGTGTCAGGAATATAAAGCCAAAAATGAAACAATTCATGCTCTCGAGAAGCTTACATTTTATCATCTTTGTTACCACAAATAACATTAATATGATGCTGGAAATTTATAAAGGGTGGTATAATGGCATAATACATAGGGAGCTGGGCTGAAAGCTTATCCTCTGATGCATACAGGCTAGAAGGCAGCTAGGCGGCACAGTGGATAGAGCACTGCACCTATAGGGGGGAAGGGCTGAATTCAGATCTGGCATTAGACATTTACTATTTTGGTGACTGTAGGCAAGTTACTTAATTTTTGTCTGCCTCAATTTCCTTATCTGTAAGATGAAAATGATAATATAGTAGCTACCTCCCAGGGTGTTGTAAGGATCAAATGAAATATTTATAATGTGCTTCTCAAACCTTAAAGTGATGCATAAGTGGTAGCTATTGTCATAGCTATTATATAGATGCATTCTTATGGCAAAACTGCATTTTGGAAGATGAAAGGTGCAAAAGTTGTATAATAATAAAAGGCATTATTTCCACTTCTCTACCCCTGGAGTCAACGATTACCCTCTTGATTGAGATCTCCATAGTTTTATTCAAGATGTAAGCAGCTTTCAACATTTTCCTGGTCTTCCAGAAGTCAGGAAGCTCATCTTCCTATCTCCCAAAGACTCTCCCATTAGTAGTTGACTGGGCATATCATAGAATGGTCATTAAAATGACTCTTAGATGAGGAGTTCAACTTTATTTGGAGTCAGAAGAACAGAGTTCAAATCCTAGATCTGTATGACCTTGGACAAAACAGTTCCTCTCTTTGAGTTTGTTAGATTGCTGTAGAATTAGAGGTTTAATGAGAAAATCTCTGGGATATCCTCCAGTTCTAAATCATACAATGCTATGATCCAAAGCCTGGGATAGAACTCCATTCTTATGGGAGAGATTAAGGGTGTTCTTTAGCATAGAGGAAAGAGAATTATCCCCTTGAGAAGGGTCTTGAAAACAGGAGGAGAGAGTGATGAAGGCACAAGTGTTTATTTACCAGGAAATTACACATTTCCCTGAGTTGATTGTATTTTTGCTCACCAATTGTCCAGTGTCAGGAGGAATTATGCTCGCTGACTGATGAGGGGGTCACATTCATGGTTTTACTGATGTTATCCTGCCTCACCTCAAGCTTGCGGTGATGTAACGCCCTGACAAATAACCGTCTGTGAATGGTCTTGTAGCAACTGTGCCTCTAGAGACATGGAAAGTTGAGCAAATGGCACAATGGGTGTGATCCTGCCACATCACCCAGATTTACATCTGCTCAGTATATTTTTAGCTTGACACATTTCTTGTCACTGAAATGAAACTGGAGCTGTCAAACACAATTGGAAAAGAAAGGACTGGGCTTAGACTGCATCTCCTCCAGCAAAGCAGAGTAGAGCTACCTAAGTGAATCGTCAATGGATCCTATCCAAAAGTAGTAGGATGCCCCCATTAGGTAGTGAAGTTCCCATCACTGGAGTTATCCAATTATACTACAAAGCATAAAGTGATAGCTAATATGGTGTATGATAGAGACACTTCAACAGGCTAGAACAGTGAGCTAAAGATCACATTTACATGAACAAATGCAAAATCCTTCACTTGAGTTCAAAAAGTCACTTGGATAAGAAAGTCTAGGGCAGGGAAATATGGTACTAGATAAAAGGTCCTAAAAAGCCATCCATAAGTTTTAGTGGATTATAATGGTAGTTGACATTACTTCAGCATTAAAAAAAAAAAAGCTTTATGGATACTTTCCCTTCTTTATGCTATTGTCATATTGTAGTGACTCATCCTCTCCCTCTATCCTAAAACAGTACCTTACTTTGTAATGAGTAAGTATAGTTGGTGGGTTGTCCTTCATACTCAAAGAGAGCCAAAATGATATCACTGGTGATGCCTTTTGACTCACACATAAACTGAATTTAAGTGAGACAGAGTTGCACAGTCATTGGCCTCACGTTCTTCTGGAGTCATCAAAGTCTTGGGGCAAGACAAAAGTCAGGATGACTGGTGATGGCTTGGGATGTGATGGATGGCCTTGGCTTCTTCAATGTCCAACCAAGCTAGTCTAAGTTCTCCACAGCACCTGCTTCTCTTGGCCTCATGGCTCTTCAAGCAAATTGTTCTCATCTGCCCCTTTTGTCAGGGAAAGTCTTCACACACCTGAGGTAGATACTCCCCTAACTCATTGACTATTTTGACACCTGTCAGTTACCCTCATCTGGTTAAACTACTCGTCAAGACAGTTTACCAAGATGAGGTCATTGTGTATCCTGCAGCTTCTTGGAACCACAGGGGAGAGCTGGGTGTCAGATGGACACCAAAGGCAGAAAGCAGATTTGAAAAGGGCCCAGCAAGCCTTTGCACCTACTAGTACTAGTTTTCTCTGGATACTTTATAGTTAAGCAAAATAAATCAGACAAATCAACACATCGATCTTTCTGAAAGTGTGCCTCGTTCCACATCTCTAACCCACCATCCCTTGTCAAGGAAAGGGAATTGGACTTTCATGATCAGTCTTCCAATGTCACTCATTAGGGCTCACTTTGTCGCTAAGAGTGTAGAAGGTTTTCAGTGTTATTGCTTGCACCTCTGCACTATTGTGACCATTTTGTAAACTACTCCCTTGGTTCTGTTAGCTTCACTTTGCTTGAGTTCATACCAATTTTCCCATTTCTCTGAATTCTTCATTTCTTCTAGTGAAATGATATTCTACCACGTTCATACTGGTGGAGTCATTCCTCTGTTTATGAGCACCTCTAGTTTACTGCAAGCACTTTTCTACTGTGGGATTTTAAAAACAAAACAAAGAATATAAGAGATAATTGTCTGAAAATATTGGTGGAGAGAGGCTAAGTGGCCAATTAAGGGACACAAAAACATTACTGCTGTTAATATTTTTATACATATGAGACTTTTTATCTTCCTTGGGGTTTGTGGGCATATTCCACCTAATGTTACCTGAAGTTTCCAAAACACTTTATATACATCATCTCATTTAATTTTCTTCATTTTCTTTTCTAGTTCTTGTTCTCTCCTGATTACAAGACTGGAGCTCTTGTTGCTGTCCCAAGACATAACTACAAACCAAATCAAAGTCTAATATAACTACAGAGGACAGCCAGAAAGCTATGGGTTTTTTTTCCACTCTCAGAGACAAAAGGAATGGTGTAGTAGGGATATCACTGGGCAAAACTCAAAGCACCTAGTTTTGAATCTCATCTCTGCCTATGTGTAAAACCAAGATATTGAATTAAATAGTTTCTAAGATCTCTTACAGCTCCAATTCCCATGGCTTTAATCCTAGGGCCTTCATCTCTTGGGGTTGGGGGTATAGGGAGGTAGGGGTTATCTGAGGCAAACATTTTAACCTTTCAATAAACTTCTGAAAGAAACAATCCAAGAAAAATAATTTCTTAATGCTCTATTTCTCTTCCTGTCTCCATCTCCCCATTTCTGTCTCTCTCTTCTCGCTTTTTTCTCTCTGTTTCTCTCTCTCTGTGTGTCTCTGTCCCCCTGTCTCTGTCTCTGTCTCTTTCTCTCTGTCTCTCTGTGTCTGTCTGTCTCTCTCACACACACACAAAGAGAGAGAGGTGGAGAGAGAGAGAGAGAGAGAGAGAGGTGGAGAGAGAGAGAGACAGAGAGACAGAGAGAGAGAGAGAGAGAGACAGAGAGAGAGAGAGAGAGAGAGAGAGAGAGAGAGAGAGAGAGAGAGAGAGAGAGAGAGAGAATGGTGAAACAAGGAAGGAAAACTTTACAAAAACCATGAAAACAGTATGTACAATTAATGCACTGTATTTCCCTAAGCACATGTGACCCTGTGGATTTGCTTCAAAGAGGGCTAGAATTGGTCACTTAATTGGGTTGCTTAACTTGTTATGTTTTTCATTTTGAGTCATTATTTTCAAAACATTCTCAGTCACAGATGTGATGGTGTCTGGGGTAAAAGGGTACTTTTTTTAGGTGGCCATTGGTTGTTCGTCACTGGTAGCCTAGCATTGTTCAGGCTAATTAAAAGGTGAATACTTACTGTACTTTAAAACAGACTTTTAAGAAACTACTTCAACTGCTGGCACCACAGAGATGATTCAAAAGTCCCCAGCAACTAATTTCCCTGGACTTTTGCTTGGCTAATTGTGTGAGTGAGTGAGTGAGTGTGTGTGTGTGTGTGTGTATGTGTGTGTGTGTGAAAGATAGAGAGAGACAGACAGACAGACAGAGACAGACAGACAGAGACAGAGAGAGAAACAGAGAAAGAGAGACAGAGAGAGAGACAGAGAGACAGAGACAGAGAGACAGAGACAGAGACAGAGATAGAGAGAGAGACAGAGAAAGAGACAGAGACACAGAGAAAGAGAGAGAGACAGAGAGACAGAGACAGAGAGAGACAGAGAGAGAGAGAGAGAGAGAGAGAGAGAGAGAGAGAGAGAGAGAGAGAGAGAGAGAGAGAGAGAGAGAGGGTAGAGTTCAGATATGACCTCAAATTCTGATTTGGGAAGACTAAAGGAAGTGATGCTAAGTAAATATCCAGGGCTAGATTAAACCATTGGTCTGAGGTACTGAGTATGTGTTATTGACACTACAAGAGGGCCAACTGACACATGCAAAAAAAGTTAATAACTCCTGATACAGACTAACTCTTTTTTTTTTTCTTTTGAGAAAAGAGGAAACTGTCTTTAAAGAGATTCAGTGACTTGCCCAAGGTCATGTACCTTGTAAACAGGAAAGCCAGAATCCCAGCTCAAGTCCTCTGATTCTCAATCTAGTGATCCAGGCTCTCTCATGTGCATCTTCTCATTCTAGTCAGGTAAGGTCTTTGAAGGGATACAGGCAATTGAAGGTAAATTCAGCTGGTAGTCCTAGTGATGAGTCACCTCCTCCCCATTGACTCTGGAACCTGTGTTCCCTACTGTTGTTCTTGCACAAAGTCCAACATACAGGGAGATAGTAGGACTCTAAGCCTGAATTGAGGGACCTACTCTAGCTGGGGACATGCCCTTTCTGTCCATTTAATATACTGTTTGTTATATGAATGGACCGTCTACATTCATCAATCCTCCACTTTTCTGTGCCCTTGTCCCCTCTTTGGACTTAATAAATAATAGCTAGCATTTATAGAAGTCTTTAAGCTTTGGAAAGGACTTTACATATATTATTTCATTTAAGCCCAACAGTCAGTTACCTTATAAGATTGGTACCCACCAGCTACCATTATATCTATTTTATAGAAGGAGAAAATATAAGCAGGTAAGAGACTTGTCCAAGGTCACACAGTTATGACAAAGGGATCATGAACCCTGGTTCTTCTGTTTGGAAGCTCAGCACATTCTCTTCCAAACTATGCTATCTTCTCTCAAAGGTAGGGCTACCCCAGTGCAGGCAGGAACCAGGAACTCACTGCCTCTGACACATTTGTTACAGCACACATCTTTCAAAGGACTGAGAATAAGAATGGCATATTCACGCTCATTTCTGCACTGACCTAATTTCACCCTAATTGCGGAAAAGAAATTCCCCAATTTGTTATAGTGCCACTGCATTGTTGAGTGTCTAGGTTGGATTTTTTTTTTAATTAAAAAAGGCTTCAGGAGTTCCCTAGGCTTTCTCTCCCAGTCTTCCAACTCCTGAATCCTCTTCATGTGCCATTCTGAGAGTTATGGAAAGATACAAAAAATAATGGTGGTGTTCTTACAGTTCTTTTTTAGGGATTGTTGGTTTGCTATTTTTAATACCGAATCTTCCATACAAGCTGCCAGCACCCCCACTGATTTACCCTACTCATCCTGGGAGGCAGACTCAGTGTCCTCCTTAGATTTTCTGGCTCAGAATCCAATCCTTCAGCCCCAATAGGCGTGAGTAGAAAGATGATGGCTACAAATGGGCAACCTCCTGGAGTCCAAAGGGCCAGTCCCCTGCAAGGGCCTTCTTAAGTAGCTCTGCCATCATAGTCACTTGGGGTATCAGGTCCTAATTCCCAAAAAGCCAAGACTTTGAAAGAACAAATGCAAGTGAAAGAGATCATGTGTCAACTTGCCTTCAATAAAGGTTTATTGTTGTTGAGTTGTTTTATTCACATCAGACTCCTCATGACTCCATTTAAGGTTTCTTGGCAAATTGTCATTTTCTTTACCAGCTTGTTTTACAGAAGAAGAAATTGAGATAGTGAAGTGACTTGCCCAGGGTCACATAGCAGGTAAGTGTATAAAGCTGAATTTGAACTCAGAAAGATGAGTCTTCTTGACTCCATGTCTGACACTCTATCCTCTGCCCCACCTAGATGTCCTAAATAAGGATACCAATGCTCTCTCCTATAGGGTTTTGTAGTTTATAGAAGGGTTTTCTCACGTGTACCCTCGAAGGCAGAGAGACAGGGTGGGAAGAAGTCTTACTTTGGAGCCAGGGTGGATATCTAGATTTAAATGTTACTTATGACACATTAAATCCCACTCCAGCTATGGAGACCTAGATTTAATTTTACCTCTGATATTCATAAGATGTGTGACAGATGCTGGACAAATCACTTAATATCACTGGGCCTCAGTTTCCTCAACTGCAAAATGAGATTAAGAACTATTTGTTAATGACCCATTTCCCAGGACCTTGGGGAGAATTAGATGAGATAATTTGTGACAAATCTTTGCAAACATGAAGACTATTGGGAAAAGAAAGCATTTTCTACTAAATGATAACTATGCAATAGTGGATTCAAATCTAGTCAACTGACTGTTTTGCCAATTGAGGGAATGGCGTGGGGCAATAGAAAGAGTACTGGAGCTTAGAACAAGGAAGATCTGAGTTCAAACCCCGCCTCAGGAAACTACTAGCTCTGTGACCTTGAACAAATCATTTAATTGCTTCCTTCCTCAATTTCCCCATCTGTAAAATGGGAATCACAATAACACCTATTTCCCAGGGTTTTTTTAAGGATCAAATGAGATAATAACTATAAAGTGTGGTGACTGGTATATAGTAGGCATTTAATAAATGCATATTTCTTTCCTTGATATCTATCATATCCTTTCTCATCATTTCCTCACCACTTTTCTAGATCTCTTAAAATTTCTAGTTTTCTTCCAAAGTCACACCCTCCCACATAAGACCTTTCCCCATTCCTTAGTTTCAAATTCCCTACCCCACTAAATTACAATGTAAATATAATATATATATAGTCTTTTACATGAATTTATCATATTGTTTATATGTAAACATACATGGAATTTGTATCTATGTATATATATATATTTAGATACGTTTTCTTCTGTTAGATTATAAGTTCCTTGATAATGGATATTGTTTCATTTTTGCCTTTGTGTTCCTAATATGTGGCACATAGTAGGTATTTATAAATGTTCGATGATTTACTGAATGCTTTATAATCTCACTTTAAAGAGAGAAGTTACCTAAGGTTACATGAGGCAGAGATGGGGTGCCTGGTCCACCCTCCCACGCTCTCACCATTGTACCTGCTGCCTCTTTAACAAAAGGAAGTTTTGTGAGAACATTCTTCTTTTCCACCCCCATGGACCCAGGATCTCACATGTTGAATAATTCTTCCTCCTCTTCCTTTGTCTCTTCCTTTTGAAAAAGCCCTCTTTATTTTCTCTTGCTGCCCTCCTTTGCTCACACCTCCCAACTCAGCTCTGATGTTTCTTGATACTGTCATTGCTTCTAATCCCTTCAAGCTGAAACTTTCTTCTTTTACTGCTCCTACAGGTCTGCCCTTCCATTCACTCCTTCATATAGCTGTTAGGAACTACTCGAGCCCATGGGGTGTACCCACTTGGGTTGGCATGCCCCTGGTCATTCAATTTTAAGATTTTCCTGCCCACCAAATCTCAGAGCTAAAAGGGACCTCAGAGATAAGCAAGTCTAACTTTTATAATAATACTATTTATTATTAAAGAGGATAATTGCATATATTAATTAAGGTTTGTGAAGCGGTTTACAAATATTATCTCACTTTATGGTCATAATATCCCTGAGAGTAGGTATTATTTTATTGTTGTTGTTATTTCCATTTTATAGAAGACAACACTAAGTCTAAGAGCTAGTATCTAGAGCAAAATTGTGTTTGGATCTCCCTGACTCTAAGTCGATTAACATTCTGTCCATTCACTACGTGGCTGTCCCTATAAAGAGTCTGGTATCTTTTCCCTAGATCTCTAAAGGCAAGTCATTTGACTTCTCCGGGTCAATCTCTTCATTGGTAAAATGAGGGATTTGGACTAGATAGAAAGTTCTTAATCTTTGATCTGATTAACTTATTTTTTGGTTTTGAAGGTTTAAAAAAAAACCCATTAAGTGTATTTTAATATGTTGCCTTCTCTTCTGCTCTTACATATTTTGCCTAATTTACTTACAAACGTTATTCTATGAAAACTTTAGTGGGCTACCAAAGGGGTCTATGATATGATAATGGTTAAGAATCCCTAGACTCAACAACTTCCCATTTCCTTCCAATTTTCAATCCTACATTTTTTTGTGGCACTTTTTGTTGTTCAGTCATTTTCCATCATATCTGACACTCTGTGACCCCATTTGTGGTTTCCTTGGCAAAGATACTGGAATGATTTACAATTTCCTACTCCAGTTCATTTTATTGTTGAGGAAACAGAGGGAAATAAGGTTTAGTGACTTGGTCAGGTTCACTTAGCTAGTAAGTGCCTGAGGATGGATTTGAACTTAGGAAGAAGAGCCTTCCTAACTCCTGACCCTGCCTTCTTGGCCATTTTGGGCCATTTGAGATAGCTCTATTAAGTTTTTCTCTATTATCTAGGTCAAATCTGCCTTTCCAACTTTACACCAACTGTTCCTTGTTTTGTCCTCTGGGATCAAACAGAACAAACCTAAACCCTAAACTCTCTTGTCCATGAAAAAGCTATTATACTCCATTCTTTACCCCTACACAGGCTACTCAAGTCTTTTCTTCTGCAAAAATATAATAATAATATAATATATATGGTACTTTGTTTTTCAGAACACTGAATACATGTTATCTCTTTGGATCCTCATAATAGCCCCGGGATTATTAACCCCCATTGTGCAGAGGAGGAAAGTGAAGCAAAGAGAAGAAAAAATAGAAACAAAAAAAATAGCATGTATCTGAGGCTGAATTTGAGTCAAGGGCTTCCCAACATCATTCTTACCCACTATGCCACCTAACATCCTAGGCATCAAACTAGGAAGGATCTTAAAGGCTCTCTAGTATAACCCATTCTGATTTGAACTCAGATCATCATCTCATAGCCAGAAGACTAAAATTATCTGCTGGTTAGTATCCCTGCCTCAAGTCTTTCCCCACTCCAGTCCATCCACCACTCTAATATTGTTTCCCTAAAGCACAGAGCTAACCATGTCATCCTCCTCCCATTCAATAAATTCCAAGCACTATCTCCAGGAACAAATGGAAAATGTTATTTGACTGTTAAAATTCTTGTTAACCTAGTCCTACCTTTACAGTTTACTTACATCTCACTCCCTCACATGATCTCCTATGATCCAAGGACATTATCTTCCTTGCCATTCCTCTCATAGGACTCTCCATTTCCTGATGCCATTCATTTTCATTGGCTCTTCCCCATTTCTGGAACTCTACCTCCTCATCTCTGCTCTTGGCTTCCCCGGTTTTCTTCATGTCTCAGTTAAAATCCCATTTTGTATCAAAAGCCTTTCCAGTCCTCCTTAGTCTCCATTGCTTCCCTCTGAGATGTCACAGTTATTCCTGTGTACATATATAATATTATACATATATATTATTTATATGAAGTTGTTCCTATGTTGTCTCTTTCTTGTTAGATTTTGGGCTTCTTGAGAACAGGGATTATATTTTGAATTTCTTTGTATCCCTAGTTTTCTAACATGATGCGTACCTGAAAATACTTATGGGCTTGACTTTACTCCTATATGGCCCTCTTACTGACTGGGTTTTGGATCTCCTGATGACAGATTGAAATTCACTAAAGGGGGTGGTCTATGTTTTTTGTGTTTGTTTGTGGGCTTCCATGAATTCTTTGCCCTTTGGAGCAATCTTTCAAGATTGATGAAATGAAAGTTGACCCATACTATTCATGTTTTACATTGGGTATCTGGGAAGGAATTGGGGGGGGGGGGTCCTGTTACACATATTTGGACAAACTTAGACACAAAATATATTTAGACTTTGTTTTAGAAATTACTCTTTTTTTTAAATTTCAGTGATCCCCAATTTTGGGGGGTCAATTTCGAACATTATTCCCTGGTTACAAAATCATTTTCTAGTCCTCCCTCCCTTCCCCTCCCCTCCCATAGCTGAAGCACAATTGCACTGGGTATTACATGTCTCTTTGATCAGAATCCATTTCCATATTGTTGGTATTTGCACTAGGATGTTCATTCAGAGTCTACCTCCCCAATCGTATCTTAGAAATTACTCTTAAAGAATTCCAAGTGGGAGCGTAATGTGCCAAAGAGACCCTGACCCAAGGGGTAAAGGTTCTCAAAGTTGAACCTGGTTTAAGTGATTCCAGTCTCTTTAGAGAACCCTTGGTCATAGATTAACATGTAAAAAGAAAATAGTAAGAAAATTTGATGGATGATGTGGGCACTCTAGACAGGCCTCCTACACAGAGTGGCACTTTCTGAGCAATGAAGGAAGCTGGGGATTCTAAGAGGCAGAGGTTAGGATGGAAGGCAAAAAGTCAAGCATAATTGTAAAAATTAAGATCCGCAAAGCTGCCATTGCTCCATCAATTTCTTCATTGTGTCTTTCTTGGGAACCTTGAAGGCATAAGCAGGGCTGCCTTTGTTTGTGAATCTAGTTTGGCAAAATAAAATAAAACAAAAAGCTCCGAAAACTTCCCAGGTATGGACACAGGTGGTCCCTTGCAGGGGGAGCCATGTACTCTTCATTCTGAGCTCTCTGGTTCGTGCTACATTAAAATAAACCTTTAGTGTCAGCTGCTGGAGCTTGCATTATGACTATTCTAAATGTATCGTTTTCACCAAGATGTTTTCAGTATTAATCAACTGGGTACCATGGATTTGACGCTCTGGTATTGGAATACAGGTTTTGTCGTTATTTATTTACCGAGAGGGAAATAGAACAGTAGTTCCATTTGCCACTCCTAAATTTATTGTCAATCCTTCTGTGTGGTGTAAAATTGTTAGTCATCTCCAACAGCTCTCGGAAATAAGCATTCCAAATATATTCTCCTACTGTACATAGATGTGCTGATGCCACTCCTTGCAATTTTGCCAGAGAGTATCTGAAATAGTAGATCTAAATGGTAGAGAATGAATCTTTGGAAGGAAAACATAAAAACTGGAGGGCTTCTTAAAAGCCTAGGAAATGTAAGGAATTGGAAAGAACTACC
The DNA here is from genome assembly GCF_027887165.1 of Monodelphis domestica. NCBI lineage: Eukaryota > Metazoa > Chordata > Mammalia > Didelphimorphia > Didelphidae > Monodelphis > Monodelphis domestica. The sequence goes on from NC_077227.1 coordinate 675,806,294, forward strand.
TGGCCCACTTAAATGCTCCCTTCAAGTTAAATCACCAGCCTGGCACTGAGGCAGGCAACATTTACTCATGTTTATCCCTGGAGCAAATATCAGAAGCATCACTTTTGTGATTGTGCCTTCACACATGGCATTCACACTACCTATTCAGGAGCCCCTTCGAAATCCCCCTCCCAACAACGAGACAGTACAGGCACAAACCCTACCACCCAGACTACTGGTTCTTTTTCTTCTCTATTACCTAAATTGGGAAACCTTGCCAGATTTTTGAGATTTTTGGCTTAAAACAATATAGAAACCTCAGGCCTAGAGACAGGAGATCCTGGGTCCAAATCTGGCTCCAGACACTTCCAAATATGTGACTTTGGACAAGTCACTTAAACTCCATTGCTTAGCCTTCACTACTCTTCTGCCTTGACCCAACATTTAATATTTAGAATCATCTTAGAATAAAATGAAAGGCAAGATGTTTGTTTGTTTTTTTTTTAAGAAAAAAAATGAAACCTCCAAAACTTTGTATCTCACTAGCGTTCAACTGCTAAGAAATAGTCACTAAGAATTTGGGGCATCCCAACTTCACTTGGGATACAAGCACTGGAAAGCAACCATTCCAAGGACCTTTGACTTGGAAAAGGCATCTATCGTAAAGCCTCCCTTGCTTACATCTAGAGGAAGGCAATAAGAAGAGCTAGCTCTCCTGTCAATGACCATCCTCTGGTCCTTCCAGAGCCTACACAAGGAAGCTTTTTCACATGATAAAATCAATCATCTTTTCCCCAGCCAGACAAAGCGGGGTCTGCACCAGGCTCATGTACAACAGGTCCCAGAAGCCCCCTTGGTTTTTGCCAAAATCCTCAAAATAAAGGGAGCATGCCCAAGAGATCTCTCAAGGAAATCCAGCTCTGGATTGCTCATGCTTTTAAGCAACCTGCTATGGGGTTAGTCCCACTCAAGTGTATAAAAGTTTCATAGATGGCTTAGATTTTCAGAGCACCAGAGTTAGAATTAACCTTATGGATCACCCAGTATCCTAGGCTAGTGGTACTTAATCTGGGGGCATCTATGACATTTGCATGTACATATAAACACATATAAATATACATACACATATCTACATATATGTTTGTGGTGTGTGTATATATTGATACACATATAACATACATATATATGTGAATTTCTGTATTTGTGTACATATATTAATGTGTATACATAAACACAGATAAAAACAAAAAAAAGAAGAGGGGACAAGAACAAGGAGAAGGAGGGGAGAGAGAAAAGGCATTGGATTTCAATAGAGTTGGTTTCTTTAGTCCTCTTATGTATTTTATTTTTTTCATTTTAAAAATGGACTCATGACAAAATAGGACTTCTACCACCAAAGAAAGAACACAGTCTGAATACAGATTGAAGCACACCATTCTTCACTTTGTTTCCTCCATAACATGTATTTTATTTTATGTATTTTATGACAGCATATGCACAAACTATATAATATTACCTGCCTTCTTGGGGGGTGGAAAGGATGGGAGTGAGGGGGAAAATGACACAAAGATTTTTGGACATAGCCAATATGAGAATTTGCTTCTCTTGGATGAGCATATGTATCATAATTTATTACATATTTGAAGCAAATCATACAAATTATATAATTGTTTTGTTATATATTATATTTTGTAACATAAACTAATGGCAACTCATATATATATATTTACATATATACATGTATATACGTATAGAAAAATGCTACTCTGACAAAGGATACATAACCAGAGTAGTCCATGACACACACACAAAAAGATGAAGAACCCCTGATCTAATCTAATTTTCTAGTGAAGTTACTTGTCCAAGGTCACATGAGTAACGGGTAGAAGAATGAGATTTGAAACCCAGGTCATTTGATCTTAAATCCAAGACTCTTTCTGCTATGCCCTGATGCCTCCATCTTCTGATCTGTTTAAAATCTAAGTTTTCTGACAGCAAAGCCTTTCAAACTATCAAACTATGCTGACAGTAAACTTTCTATGAGCTCCTCTGTACTCTCTTTCAGCTAGATGACTGGGACCAAATCCATAAGAAAGAAGGTTCTCTCTCTCTCTCTCTCTCTCTCTCTCTCTCTCTCTCTCTCTCTCTCTCTCTCTCTCTCTCTCTCTCTCCCTCTCTCCCCTTCTCTCTCTCTTTCTCTCCTCTCTCTCTCTCTCTCCCTCTCTCCCCTTCTCTCTCTCTTTCTCTCCTCTCTGTCTCTCTCCCTCTCCCTCTCTCTCTCTATCTCTCTCTATCTCTGTCTCTGTCTCTGTCTCTGTCTCTGTCTCTCTCTCTCTCTCTCTCTCTCTCTCTCTCTCTCTCCAGCTCACTTTGTTTCTGCCTTCCCCCACTACATCTCTAAATTGAGCAAAGAACCAAGAAGAAACATTATTAACCCATAGAGGATAACCAAAAAGCAACAGACATTGTCCCCACCCACAAAGGGCTTAAAAGTATAGGACCAACAATACATTTATAGCTGACTGGACATTAGAGGTTAACAAAATCAAACATTTCATTTTACAAATGAGCAAACTGAGATGCAGAGAGGAACAGAGACTTTCTCAAGGTGACAGAGCCAGGTTTTAAACCCACACTCTTGGATTCTAGATCCAGTGCTTTTTCCATTACAATGCCTAGATGAGAAACAAAATTAATTCCCATCATATAATCAGAAAGGAAAACCATCCTTTGCTAAATTGTGTGGTAATGAACAAAGGGGAAGGAGATCAAAGGACAAGAGCATTAACAATATCCATCATTAAGTCTCAGTCTCCTTACCTGTAAAATGGTGACAAGAATTCTTTCACTGACTATCCAATAAGATTTTTTGTAAGGGGTGAATAAGACAACAAAGTGTCAAGGATATAAAAACTGAGAAGTCACTTTTCTAAGAGGGTCGCTGGTCCCAAAAGGCCCATTCTGTCAAGGAAAGCCACATCTATATAATAGAGACAGCTGGTGAGAAATCCTATCCCATGACACCATCTCCTTATATTCCATCCATACCAGAAATCCCTTTCCATACAAAAAAAAGGCTCCCATTTATAACTTGCTTCTCTTAGAGTCGTGCAAAGCATCCGAGTAGTGTTAAACGGTTGGATCCAGTTCTGCTCGACAATCCACCATAGTGACAAAAGTTTTTATTTTATTTTATTCTATTTTTCCGAACCATATGGACTTCCCATTTCAATGCATCATCGCTTGTTTACTCTTCAGCAGCTGTCAGCACCCAGCTGATGCTATAGAAACTCTGATGCAGAGTTCCAAACCGCAAGTATATGGAAATCATCTCCCCAAACCCTCACATCCCAATGGGGAATTTCTGGAAGGGAAAGGGGGGGCACCTATAAATAGCTATGATTTTGCTATTGTTTCAGCTGTGATAAAGCAGCCCAAGGAGCTGGTTAATCAGAGGCAGGCCTTGACCTTTCACAAGGTACAATTTACATCTCCATCGCCAATTGCAACTCTGCTTTCCTCTCTTAATTACTAAACTGATGATTCAGAAGTCAGCCACGAGAACGGGAGTTTGGAAATGTGATCTCCTGTTGGTTTTTCGTGCTCTTTTTTATTTATTTATTTATTTTCACTGTGATCATGAACAAAAGAAGCCCCATGACCCTGAAAGCCAGCCAAAGACATTCAACCTGGCCTCTCTTCCTGGCATCCCCCTTCTTTGTCATGAAAGTCAATTGCCCAAATTCCATCCTAGAGGTTTGGGGTTTTAATAACAATAACCTGCTTACCATGAAAAAGTCTATGAAGCCTTCCCTGATCCTTCTCAGGCCCTTATCCAGGAGCCAAGTTGTTAAAATCCTTCTCCCACTGGATGGCATAGAGCTCTCTGGTTGGCTCCTCTCACGCATTCCTGGGAGTTATGGCTATCTGGAGGCAGATGCTCCATGAAAGAGGGAAGAGAGAATTAGACTTAGAAATGACAGCTCATGTCCTGGCTCTGAAGCATCTTGTGACTCTGCTTAAGTCACATGAAATCTCTGAGCCTCAGTTTCTCCCTCTTTAAAATGATGACGATGATGATGATGATGATGATGATGATGATAGCTGTCCTGCCTTCTTCACAGGTTTGTGGTGAGAAATGTCCTTTACAAACCTTAAAACCTTAGAGAAAAGGGAGATCTTTTAGTTACTGCCCCCACCCCTTCACTAAATTGTGAGCTTCTGGTAGTCAATATCCTGGGTCTTACCTGACCATCATATTGGTCCCAGAATTGAGTGCAGGGGTCTATGCACTGTAGGAACTTAATAAATGTTTGTTGATGAAATAAATGAACTCACAGTTATCTAGGAAAGGGGTTCTTAATCCTTTTTGTGTGTCACGGATTCTTTTGGTAGGCTGGTGAAGACCTGGTAACCCTCCACAGGGGGAAAAAGGGTTTCAAATAGATTAAATTAAATATCTAGGATTGATTACAAAGGAAACTAACTATACAAGGTACCCCCAAAACTAACTATCCAGGGTACCCCAGTGCAGCTTAAAAATGCCTTAGTGTACTGGTTTTGGAATATCTTGTATTAAAATACAATTCTCAATTAAAAACTAACAACTAGCTAATGAACCTCAGGCTAAGAAGCCCTGATCTAAGGTGTTAAAGGTTACAAAACACATTAGTCAGAATGACTCTATAAAGGAGCTAGTGCCCCATTTAATGGATGAGGAAATTGAGGTTTGCCTGACAGACAAGCCAGGTAGCTTACCACTGGTCTTACAGCTATTGAGGTGCAGGTGTTTGAAGCCAGTTCCTTTTCTGATGTTGGTTAAGTAAACATTCCACTGACCACAGGAGCTCCTGGGACCAAGAGATGATTTGGGGAAGAGTGAAATAGCCTTTAGTCAGCGGAGAATACACCAGGATTGTTCCCTAGGTGTGAGCACAGCCTGGAGTAGACACCTTTTTGAATCAAAGACATTTCAATTAACTGCCACAGGAAAGAAATCTGTTCTGGTTGGTTGTGCCCTGAGGAGCTCCTATTAAAGGAGGACCTGGTTCAGAACAATGATTAGCAGAACATAGGGAGTCTGAGAAAAAGAAAGCAGGACTGCATTAGGGCAGAGAAGTGAAAGATCAAAGAGGAGAGCCCTGTAGATATTTTGGGTTAATGACATCAATAGTACCTCCCTCCTCAAAGACTCTGGGAAGTACCAAAAAAGTCTATTCTTCCCCCAATTTCCATGCTGGGTACCTGTTTATGAACAGATATTGTAATTTAGTGTGCATTTCAGGAAAGTTGAATTGTGTCTCTTCCACAAAGAGATCTAGAATAATCAAAAATATAAATGAAGGCAGAGAGCCACATGGTTTGCCTAATATTAGGAATTTTCCTTGGTGGGAGCTCAGAGCAAACATAATGGTATTCCTAATGTTTCATATCATATAAACTCCCAAAAGCAACAGAAAGGGGAACTGCAAGGCCCTGAGAAGCCTTTGTATTGCTTCTAGGCTTAAAATAAGCTCATTATTGTTAGAGGCTGTTAAACCACTTTTGGAGAGCCCTGATTTTTAGAAAGTTTTCCCTATATCAAGTTTAAGCTCAGTGTGTTTAGTGTTCAACCACTCCAAGGCTATGAGTAAAAAGTAAAAATTAACTTAAGTTACCAATGATTTATAGGTTGTGACTATCCATACTGAGGTCAGTTTTGAGTTGCCTCATTCAATCATTTGTTCATTCATTCATTCATTCATTCATTCATTCAGCTGAGCAAAACTGAGAGGTTCCAGGAATTAGAAGTAAGCACCAGAATATTTTGCCATTCCCCTGCAGGGCTGCCAGGTAGAAGTGTCTTCTTGAGGCAGGACAAGCTCTTTAGACAATTAATATAAGCCTACTAATTGATTCTTTATAGGAATCCCTGCAGCCAGGGAGAAGAAGCAGAACTAGCAAATCCTGCCTTAGGGGGATATAAGTGTTATACCAGATTCCTGATTTATAGCATAAATGCTGCCAGGATTGGAGTCAGGAAGACCTAAATTCAAATCCTATCTAAAAGTCTTATTAGCTGTGTGACCCTAGACAAGTCATTTAACTCTGCTTATATCCCTTTCCTCATCTGTAAAATGAGAAGGAAATGGCCAACCACTCCAGTATCTTTGCCAAGAAAACCCCAAATGGAGTCACAGAGAATCAGATGTGACTAAAAACAACTAAACTAAACAATTTATAAAAAGATTTCCCCACAACAATCTTGTCAGGAAAGCAAGGGTGTCTTTATCCTATTTTACAGATAAGAAAACTGAGGCTAAGGAAGAAATTACTAAATTTCTGCTAAATAAGTTTTGGAAGTAAAATTCAAAGTTAAATCTCTTTATTTCAAGTTTCATCTTTTCATTATTCCACAATGATCAATCACTAATCATTGATGAAATGTCTACTATGTACCAGGAGCTGGGGATGCAAATATAAATAATGAAATGATTCTAAAGAATCTTCTGTAAGGACTAAGATTATTAGACTTTAGGGAATTTGCACTGGATTATGCACTGACTTTACACTGTGAGATCTCAGTTTCCCCATCTGTAAAACGAGTGGATTGGAATGATTTCTTGGGTACCACCCAGGTCTAAAATTCAATGTTTTAGGAATATAACAAAAGAGAAAGGAACCTGGAGAAGAGGTTACTGTGCCCAGACGGGTCTGGTAGGGTAGTTTATTGCTGCCTCTTGGCAATTGTTTTTGCCCCTTAGCTCCTCAACAAACAGGTCCAACCAGTCTTGCCAGCCCTGTTCTCTAGCAAGTTCCTCAAGTATGCGGATTCCCAAGGAGGAGACATTACACATTCTCCTGGGACATTACATCATTTAACCACCATGGTGAAATTTGACCTGGGTCACTTTGATAAGGTGAAACAGGCTCTCAATTGGCAAGACAAAGCTTCCCAAAGAGAAAGTCCCTAATACCCCCCTGGAAACACACACCCACAATACACCCACCCTCCAAGCTCAAGGCAGGCTATGCCTAGAGCCCACATCTTAAAATTAGGAGCTATTATCAAATCAGCTACAGAGCTTTGGATCCCAGGTACCCAGAGCAAAAAAAAAAAAGGAAAAATTCTCATTCTCTCTCTCTCTCTCTCTCTCTCTCTCTCTCTCTCTCTCTCTCTCTCTCTCTCTCTCTCTCTCTCTCTCTCTCTCTCTCTCTCTTTCTCTCTCTCTCTCTCTCTCTTTCACAGGACATTTTAAGGTTTATAAAACACTTTCCACTTTCCATCCATTACCTCCTTTACTCAAAAAAAAAGCCTTTGAGAGAAGATATTGTCCCCATTTCATAAATGTGGAAACTAAAGTTGAGAGACTTCTTTAAATGACTTGTCTAGGGTCTTAGAACTATTAAGTATCTGGGGCAAGATTTGAATCCATGTGTCCTTAATTACAAATACAGTTCTCTGTCCATTATGCAACACCATCTCTATACATAGCCCCTTTGTGACAATTATCATGGTATTATTAGCTTTATTAGTAGGAGCAGCTTCTTAAAGTCCTCAGCAAAAACAAAACAAAACAAAACAAAAAACATTACTAGAAATTTCCTGGTCCTACTCTTTCTCTGACTCCTCCTCCACACCTTCACTGTCTCTCTCTGTCTTTATCTCTATTTTTCTTTCTGTCTCTCTGAATTTCTCTTTATTTCTGTCTCTCATTGTCTCTTTTTGTGCCTCTGTCATTGTATCTCTGTCTCTCTGTCTCTGTCATTTCTGTCTGTCTTTATATCTTGCTGTTTCTCTGTCTCTTCATATCTGTCTTCCTGTTTCTGTCTGGTTCTGTTTCTTTGTCTATCTTTCTCTGTCTCAGGCTTTTTTGTCTGTCTTTCCTTCTTTGTCTCCCTCTCTATTTGTCTGTCTCTCTCTGTCACATATGCACACATTGTCTATTTTTCTCTCTGTCTCTCCATATTCCTCTGTCTTTCTCTTTATTTCTGTTTTTGTGTCTCTGTTTCTTACTCTATCTCTGTGTCCCTATCTTCTCTCTCTCTTTCTCTGTCTCTCTCAATCATCTCTGTCTCTATATCTTGCTCTTTCCCTCTGTCTTTTCATATCTGTCTTCCTGGTTCTGTCTCTTTGTCTATCTTTCTTTCTCTGTGACTCAGTCTCTTTTTATCTCTGTCTTTCTATCTTTGACTCCCAGCCTCCCCCCCCCCTCTCTCTCTCTCTCACACACACACACACACACACACACACACACACACACTGAGCTTTCTGTCCTAGGATGCTTTCAATACTGTTGCTAATACAACCAAGCGGAGCTATATCACCATGTCACCTTCTTGATAAGATGATGGCAACTCATTGCTCCTGACAAGTTCAGAACGTTCTTCTAAGCCGAACACCATCACAATTAGCAGCTTCTCTTGGAAAGTGTCTGAGGCTCAGTTGTATAAGCCAACTCCTAGAAAGAACCCCTCAATTGACACCAGGAGCTCCTTTTAGGAAGGCCTGCTCTCTGGGGAGGGGAATGGTGTAGAAGCATGAGTTCTAGACTTTCATTTAGAAGCCTTGGGTTTGAATCCAGTCTATCATCTTTATGATCTCAGACAAGTCACTCACTTTCTTCTTCTGTCAAATGAAAGGGTTGGTTTAACTAAGCTTCCCTCCACCACTGGGTGAAATGACCTTGCCACTCCAATCTCCGTTTTCTCCTCCATATGATGAAGTGGTTAGAATCGATGATCTCCAAGGTCACCGCCACCTCTAAAATTCTTTGAAAAGTACTTACAGCTCATATGTGTTTACAAATTACCCTTGCCAATCCCTTTCAACTCTGCTGGCTCATTTCATCCTCCCCAACCCCCTGGTAATGCAAGTTTTTTTAAGCTCATGTGACAGATGAGAATATTAAGGTCCAACAAGGGGAAATGACTCCTTTAGGATCTCATAGCTGGTAAATGGCTGACCTTGAATTAAGATGGTAAGGTTTCAGACCAGAAGAATACCTCGTGCCTGTAAATAGATAGATGAGGTAAATATCCCGTCCCCAAGACCACAAAGATAGTAAGTGGCAGAGCCTAGGCTGAAGCCCAGGTGATCTCATTCCATATCCACAGTTTTCTTTCCACTAGACCAAAGATGGCCCACACTCCCACCCCCACTTTCTGTACCAATTCACAGCCCTGGCTAAAGATTAGATCAAGTCTACCAGGGGAACAGAAGGAGAACAATAAATGCATTACTGAAACCAATTGGTTTACAGAATTGCTGTTATTTAATCCACGACTTCTAGCAGTTTGTAACTCCCCCCATTAGAGTTGCCACTTGGGCCTCTAAACTGTCCCAGAGAAAGGGGATGTTTCTATTCATGAGAAAAGCAGCTTGACTTTTCACACCTACCTCCTTCCCTTTTTATAACTGCTACTAGCTTAACTTGAGAAAAGATGACTTTCAGTAAGTCCCTTCCCAGCAAAGAGGAGCAAGTTAAGAGAAGAAAAGAGTCTTTTCCAGGTCTGCAAACTATAGCCAAGTCCAATGGGACTTTGGGTTTAAATGGCCCTTGAACTGACTAACTGATGCCTCTACTTCCAAAAATTCACTTGGTCATTCATTTGACAACCAACTCATGAGTGTCTTCTGTCACCAAAATACTTCTCTAGGTTGTAGGGAAGATACAAAGGGTGATACCAGTTCCTCTTTTCTCAGAGCTTACAATTTACTGTGAGGAAGGCCAAAAGCATCAGTGCCTGACAAATGAGAGTAAAATGAATTCAAAGGAGAATGTCATTCAGGGAGTGCAATGAGAAATTTGAGAGATCCCTTTTAGTGTCAGAGGGCATGGTTATTCACGGAAGACTTTGCAGAGGGCAGAGTCAGAGTCAGGATTCAAAGAAAGGGAAAGACTTAAAACAGTTTGGAATTCGCTTCAGGCATGGGAGATGGCGTGATTGAGAACAGAGATGGAAAGGGTTTGGACAAAAATAGGGAATGATAAATTTGACTTGAATGTGGACTATATTAAAAGGAAGAAAATGAAATGGTCTCAAAAGGTAGTTTTGTGGGAGATGTAGAAGAAGAAGATGTATAAGCTTAGTACTTTATATTACATTCAATAGTAATAGGGAGCCACAGAAGTTTTTAGAGCAAAGGAGTAATGCATACTTGGGACATTATCTTAGCAACATAACTCAAATACTTGCAAAAGATGGGTTGGGGAGAGAAGAGGATGAGAACAAGAAGGCTGGTTGCAACAGCCAAGAAGAGTACATATAAGGACCTAAAACTATGATGGTGATAATAGGATTGGAAAGAAGGGTATCAATTCAAGGAATTCTGACCCAGTCAATGGAAAAGTTGAAAATAACCGAGATTTCTGCTCAGATTTCAGAGGTTCCTTCCAACTTGGATTCTGTGATTCTGACTCTTACAGGGAAAAGAAAGTAAATTAAAGGCAAGATGTATTGGGTAGGAACAAGAAATAGCAAATCTAAAGGAATGAGGGCTCACTTCTCTGCATGCCGCATTAATCACCACCAATACAGCAGGTCTATTTTTATAACAATATTAAAGGATAAAGTCAATGCAATTTTTGCATTTTCCCTCTCCTTCTCAAATTACTTAGGACTCAGAGGAGAAAAGATGACCTGCCAGTTTGCTGACTGGAGACTTTAGACTGAATTGGTGAGACAGTATCTATTGTGTATCTGGCAAAATGCCAAATGATGATTTATCAATCACCTGATTCATTTGATCCATACAGATATTTTGTCCCCATAATTCCAATGTCCAAGCTAGTGTGGCAGGCAGCCCTTATTAATCCACTTTGGGCACAAGATTCTCCTTGTTTGGCGGTCTATGGTGATTAAATGGGGAATTAGTGTAGAGGAGAGAAAGCTAGGACTTTGAATCAGGAAGAGTTGGCTTTGAATTGCCCTTCAGACACTTAATTGGGGCTCTTGGCAAGTCACAGGCTCTCCGGGCCTCATTTTCCCTAACTGTAAAATGGGATAATAGTATATACCTCAAAGTATTGTTATAAGAATCAAAAGTGATAAGTAAAGTGATTTATAAACTGAAAAGCATTACATAAAAGCAAGCTATTCTTAGTATTGTTATTATTGTAACTGCTATTATTATTATTATTTCTATCCCTCAGGTAACTAACTATTTTATCAAACTTTCACATTGTATTGCATAGACAAAGCCCATTTTTCAATGACAGGATTAAGCTGACCATAGCACATTCAATTTGTTTTAATGGCTCATTGGCACTCAATTAGGTGGATTAGCCATCCACGATCCAAGATGTACATTAAGGCAGGCAAGAAATCGGACCAAGCATCAATAGCCTGGCCCACTTATTGGGAGCAATCTTGACATCTAGGTTTCCAGATTGTATTCAGTATTAACAGTGAGGTTCTCTGGAGAGAAAGAAGACATGTTTGCCCATTAAGGTGAAATCTCAGAGTGCTGGTTTAGATGATCTTGTACCTTTTCCTTAGGTGAAATAATGAGAAATGAGCAGAACATTTAAGTTCTGAAAATGCCCAAGGACTTTGAGCCATGAAATGTGTTGTCACAGATTACAGCTGACACAAGGTGTACAAAGAGGGATTTATTTCCCACATTAGCAACCCCCTAGATTGAGATCTGTCTGTACAATCTTTTACCTACTTGAGTGATAGGCAATTGAATTCATCTGTTTCTGCTTTGCTACTATGATCTGCAAAAGAAAACTCCTCTTGAAGGGACTTTAAAGATGAATAACTGCAATAATTATATACTGGAATGCAATTATTCAGGGTGTATTTGCACATGTGTATATTATACTATATACTTTGAGATGCATGTGAATATATAATGTATGTATCATATATACACCCACACACATAGGAAACAGCACAGAAACTGAACTCAAAACACAGGTTCAAATCTTGGTGCTGTCATTTCCTAACTGAATATTCTTAGTCAAATATGTAGGCTTCTTGGAACTCGGTTTCCTCATCTATGTGGAAAGAAGGAAGGAAGGAAGGAAGGAAGGAAGGAAGGAAGGAAGGAAGGAAGGAAGGAAGGAAGGAAGGAAGGAAGGAAGGAAGGAAGGAAGGAAGAAAGGAAGGAAGGAAGGAAGGAAGGAAGGAAGGAAGGAAGGAAGGGAGAGAGGGAGGGAGGGAGGGAAGGAGGGATGGAAGGAAGGAAGGAAGGGAGAGAGGGAGGGAGGGAAGGAGGGATGGAAGGAAGGAAGGGAAAGAGGGAGAAAGAGAAAAGGGTGAGGGAGGGAGGAAGGAAGGAAGGAAAGAAAGGAGGAAGAGAGGGAACAAGCATTTATTGAAACCTATTATATGCCAAGCATGTGAGAAGCATATAAATATTATTTCATTGACCCTCATAACAACTCTGGGAGGTAGGTGCTATTATTATCCCCATTTTACAGATGGGAAAACAAAAACAGAGTGACTTGGCCCAGCATCTCACAGTTGCTCAGTGTCTGAGGTCAAATTTGAACCTAGGTCTTTATGACTCTATTGTGCCACTTAGCTACCCATAAATGAGTTGTTCTTTCACAAATCTGATCACAGAAAGGGAAGGGGATCTTTAACTAATATCAGATGATACTTTTATAAGATAATAATGAGTCCTTTAAGGGAGTCAGAAAGGAAGCAATACCTTGGGTTGAAGGACAGGACAGGCCTCCAGATACCTTTGTAAGTCTTTTCAGTGAGTCCAAGAGAGAGATACAAAGAAGAACCCAGTAGCTAATGGTATAAAAAGAAGATATTAAATCTAGGAAAAGGAAAGCTATAAGAAGCCATATGGAGTTGGAAGACTAGAAGCACAGACAAAATCCAGGAAATGGAGAAGATTGCTTTGGCCAGATGAGCAAGAAGTATAGTGGGACAGAAGTTGTGTTCCTGAATTCTCACTCCCACAACCAATAACACCTAAGACATGTTTTGCTCCAAGATGGTAATACCATATCTCTTTGTCTCTCATGCTCCTTCATGGTAGATTTTTTTTCTGGGCATGGGGAAGTCTATTTATCTTTCTTTGTTATAAATGTTTATTTTATCTATCTATCTATCTATCTATCTATCTATCTATCTATCTATCTATCTATCTATCTATCTATCTGTCTGTCTGTCTGTCTGTCTAGCTGTCTGTCTAGCTGTCTAGCTGTCTAGCTGTCTGTCCATTCATCCATCCATCTATCTATCTATCTATCTATCTATCTATCTATCTATCTATCTATCTATCTATCAACCTATCTATCTAAAACTCTTCTCTTATGTCCTAGAATCTACACTAAGTATCAATTTCCAAGGCAAAGGGGCAGTTAAAGGTCAGGCAATTGGGGTAAAGTGACTTGCCCAGGGTCATACAACTTGGAAGTGTGTGAAACCAGACTCGAATACAAGACTTCCTGCCTCCAAGATTGGTTCTCTATCCACTGAACTACCCAGTAGTCCTCACTTATTTACTTTTTATCAACAGTGCTAATCACTGGCGTTTTGTAGTCAGAATTTTCTTACTGGAGATAACATCTCCAGAGAAGAGATAGGAATAGAATTAATCCGAGATGTTTTGCCAGAAGTGTTGCCCCTGCCTGGGGTTTCAGGGAGCTCAAAAGGATAGAGATAATTATAGATACACTGAAAAGGCTCCCTAAAATGGAAGATAGTTTAATACTGGGAAAACTATTTGGGCGTGAAGTCAGTACTAGTCTAAGGGGCAAGTAGGACTGATTAAACAACCTCAGTTATCCTTTCACACAGTTTGTATAGCGTGGAAGGATTTTCAGGCAAGTCCATTGTGAACTGTAGAATACTTCATAAGCCTCAGTTATTATTAATAAAAACTATTCAAATATATATAATATATTTACTATAAAAGCAAGGTGGCACAGTGTTTGTTAAAGTGTCAGTCCTGGAGTCAGGAAGACCTGAGTTCAAATCTGGTTTCTAATAATTCCTAGCTATGTGATCCTGAGCAAATTACTTAACCCTATTTGCCTCAATTTCCTCATCTGTAAAGTGGGGTAGAGAAGAAAATGGCAAACCACTCCAGTGTCTTTACAAAGAAAACCCCAAAAGGGGTCACAAAGCCATGGACATGATTGAAAGGACTGAATAAAAACAACATATACAGATATGTGTGTCTATACACAAAAACACACACACAATATCCCATATAGAGTGCTATGTTCAGTTTTGAACACACCACATTCTATTAAGAACATTGATTAACTGAAAATGTCTAGAAGGGAACCAGTAGAATGGCCAAAGTTCTCAAGTTTATGTCGTATGAGGATTGGTTGAAGGAACTGGGGATGGTTAGCCTGGAGAAGACAAGATCTAGGGAGAACATGATAGCTATTAGTCTTTGAATGTCTTATCAAAGGAAAAAAAGCCTTTCTTTGTCTAGCTCCAGGGAACAAAACTAAAACAAATGAATAGAAATTATAGTGGAGCAGATTTAGGCATCAGGTAATTGAAAAGCTTTTACCCTGGAGCCAGGTAGTACATTGGATAGAATGCCAGACCTGGGATCAGAAAGGCTCATTTTCATGAGTTCAAATCCAACCTTAGACACTTAGTAGCTGTGTGACCTTAGGCAAGTCGCTTAATTCTGTTTGCCTCTGTTTCCTCATCTCCAAAATGAAATGGAGAAGGAAATGGCAAATCACGCTAGTATCTTTGCCAAGAAAGCCTCAGACAGGGACACAAAGACATAGATATAACTAAAAGGACTGACCAACAACAAGGGAAAATGTCCAGCCCCCTAGCACTCTACCAAAGTGACTTGAACTGCCTAGAGTTACCATATATTCCATTTCACTGGAGCTCTCCAAGCCAAAAGTGGATGTAAGCTGGTTGAGTAGTTACAGGAGGAATTTAGTTCAACTATAGTTGGGCTATCCATGTCATTGTGGTCATTGAAGTCCATTTTATCTTGTACATATGTATATGTGTGTATATGTACAAATTAAATGTGTGCATACTTATATACATATACATATGTATTATCTATATGGATAGATGAATATAGACATATACATGTAAATATATGGACATGTATGCATATGCACATGTATATATATATATGTACACACGCACTATGTATATGTATGTCTTTTATAGAATAAACATATAAATATAAATAAAATATTATTTTTATTATTATATATAATATATATATTATATATATGTTATATATATAATATATATAATATATATAATATAAAAAATTATATTACAATAAAACAAATTTAAATAAATTTTAAATATATAAATCAATATTAGAAACAAATAAATAAGAATGAATATATGAATAAATATTTAAATATATGAAATAAATATATGAAATATTAAAAACATATATATGTATGTATATATTGTCTTCTCCCTATTAGAAGATAAGCTCCTTGAGGGCTGAATTATTTTCAATTTCCCTAGCATTTAGTATGGTGCTTAGCACATGGTAAGTACTTAAAAAATGATTTTTCATGCCTTCAGTTAGATGAATTTAAAGGTCAAACAACCTGACCCAAAAAGTAGCCATTAATAGCTCGATGTCAATGGTAAAGAAGTCTCTTGAGCCTTCTCTCTGCCTTTTAACGTTTTTGGTTTTTTTTACTTTTTTAAACTCAATGACCTGGATAAAAACGTATCAAATTTGGAAGGTAAAGCTAATGCGCTAGATGATAGAACAGAGAAGAAACTTGGCATCTTGAAGAGACAATAAATAGCCTTGAAGAAAGAAGGACCTCATTCTGACCCATTTTAAGCAAGTCAACTAACTTGGCTCAGTTTAGATTGTCTCATCTGTAAAATGAGGGGAACGATAGCTACAGGACCTATCTTCGAGGTTTTTCATAAGGTTTAAATTAGATCATGTACGAAAGCACGTGGAAGTTTTAAAGGGCTATATATACAGATCGGTTGTTACTATTAATCAGGATCCCTTGTTAGTATTGAATGATGGCCAGAACGTACCAAGATGAAACATAATAGGATAGATGCAAAGGCTTGTAATTGTGTTCAAAAAATCAACCACATATGTACAGGCTAAGAGGGACATGAGTAAAAAGTGTTTCCCGTGAGAGGTTATAAATATAAGCCAGCTGTGTGGCATGGCAACCTGGCTGCATGGAGAAAGGTAGTTTGCCGGCAGGATAGATGATGCATTTACGAACTTTACATATGTGGCTTCTCATTGGAGTCTCACGACTCATAATGGCTAGGGGAGATAGGCAATCCAGCTATTATTGAGGAATTGCGGTGACGTCACTGTGGTCATATGGCTAGTAAGTGCCCAGACAAGTATTCCAAGCCATATTTCTCCTGACTCTGAAGTCTGAATTCTATTTAAATCATAAGACAATACTGTGTCCAGTTCTGAGAAACACAGTGACAAGCTGGAACGTGTATAGAGAGAAAGAAGAGTAAATCCATACCCCATGAAGATGAGCTAAGCATCTCTTCTAGAGGACAGATGACAAGAGGGACATACTAGCCACCTACAGATACTTAAAAGAGTTGACTTTTGAAGGAGGGATGAGGCTTGTTCTGCTTGACATTGGGGTTAAGGATGGGACAAAACTAGGACCAAAGAAGGAAAGATAAGAATGTATGGAGTCAGAGCTAACCCAGAGCAGAACAAATTGCCTTAAGATTATCATTAATTCCTTCAGTTGGAGACTGAAGGATCACTTATGAATTTTGTACAAGGAAGTCCTATTGAGGTAGGAATTGGACAAAAGGTCCTTTGAGTATGCCTCCAATTCTAAAATCCAGATTGATCTGAATGTTCCTTAAATCAGGTAACATTGTTTTCATAAGAAAATGGACATTTTTAGGAGTTGTACTGTGTGGTTAATTTATTCTCTCAGGCTTCCCCTCTAAACCACACCAACTCCCTTTACACACACACACACACACACACACACACACACACACACACACACACACACACACACACACACACACCAATTTTGACATTCCTTATCTCTGTTTTATCAGCAAAGGAGGTCACACCCATTTCCAGAGAGCCATATTTGTAAATCTTCACTTTCCTTTCTGTAATATAATTAGCCAGATGGCATGGCATTATAAAATGAAAGAAAAAACTTAAATATATTGATTTTTTTCCTTGGGGTCATAATATTGAAAGTATCATTCCAAACTGAGGGAAAAACTCATTTCAAAGAGAATTATAAATTTAAAACAGTGACATTTTTAAGAGATGTATAACCCCCAAACACAAAAATAGAACTCTTACTCTATCAGCCAGTTTGGATTTTTACTAATATAATATGAAGGGCCTGCAACTGCATCAGAAAAGTCACTACCGTTATTAATTTGCCAGATAAATGGCTTCTGTATCTTGGAACTTTAAATGAAATGGAATTCACTAATCCTAATTGGTTTGCCTTCTACCGGAATTATTTCCCATTAGTTCAGCCCGTTTCCTTCTTTTTCTACTTGAACAGAGGAGACTTCTCCAGCTCAAAGCCTTGGGGTATACTTCGTGGGTTTATTAATTACCAGGTCTTCATTCAAAGGGGTTAATTAAGCAATAACTTTCTGTTGACTGGAGTATACAAAGGCATAAAAGGCTCGACTTCCCCTGCTGATTAAGCACTGAGTTGATCGTCGCCATCCTTTTACTACATGTGATTGGGTAGAATACAATTCTTTGACCAAGTTTGGGAACACAAGCAGCTCAAGATACTTGGTGGCAATCTGAAGAGAAAGAGAGCTGTACTTCATCAAAGTTCTGGATTAAAAAAAAAAAATAAGGTTAAGTGGTCAGGTTTTTCTTCAACCTTTATCATAACAGCTCCCATTTCTGTTGTATTCTTTGGTGTACAAAGTACTTTCCATGGCAGTCAGTCAGCAAGCATTGAAGTACTTACTATGTGCCAGGATCTGTGCTAAGCAATGAGGATACAACAAGCCTCTAAAGCAGATGGCACAGGTATAATTATCCTAAGGACTTGGTGAACCACTTCAGCTCTCTATTATCCTCTACTTTTGAATTCTTGTCTCCTTGTCCCAGGGCTGATACCCCCATTCCAAACACTATTCTTGAATTACTCCCACCATCTGCCTCCCTCTCTTCTAGTCACATGCTGCTAAATGGAGGTGGGGGAAATTACAAAATTGTCCTTACTAGCCACTAAAAATTTATGTTATCTAATCTGAACTGGGCCCTTACAAAAGCAAGGCAAATTCATCCTCTTCCTTCCCAACAATTCTTTATTCCATTCACCAAAGTGGCTGGCCCAAACCTTCTCTTCTATGTTCAAGCCTTCCCTGTCCCCATCTCGCTCATCCTCTAAGCATAACAAAATTAAAACATTTCCCAACACCTTATTTTATATCCCTCTGACACCCCTTCCCAACTACTCCCTCTTTCACTCCATTCTCTGGTGAAGAAGTGGCTTCACTCCTTGACAAGTTCAACTTCTTCCATCCCATTCTCCTCCCTATTCTCCAACAGACTGCTTGAACTATTATCACCACTCTTTGTCATTATCAGTCATTCCCTATTCCTTTACTCCTTCTCTAAACACACTCAAATTGTCTTAATTCTTAAAAAAAAAAAAAAAAAAACTAGATTTTAGCATCTCCCCTAGCTAAGCTCTTTGAAAAAGCCTCTTAGCCTCAGCACTTTCTCTCTTCTCACTCTCTTATAACCCTCTACAATCAGGTTTCCTAACATTCAACTAAAGCTGTTCTCTCAGAAGTTACAATTGCTTACATATTTACCAAATCTGATGGTCTTTTCTCAACCCTCATCCTTCTTGACTTCCCTGCATCACTTGACATTGCTGATCACTTTTCCCTCCTGAATACTTTTCTCCTTTATGAGTTTTCTTAATATTGCTTACTTTTGATCTGCTTTCTATTTAGTTAACTGCTTTTGGTTACACCAACTAACTTTGAGTACCCCCCAGGATCCTCTTGGGACCGCTTCTCTTTTCTTCCTACATCATCTTATTTGAATATCTCCTCAGCCATGAGTTCAATGATCATCTTTGTGTTAATGACTCCTCACTCAGTCTCTCTGGCTCTAGTCTCTTCCTGAGCTACAGGAGAGCTATATCAACAACTGCTTCTTATGTCCCATAAGTGTCACAAACTCGACGTGTACAAAACTGAACTCATTCTCTTTACACCCAGAGCCACCCATTTTCAGAACTTCCCAATTACTTTTGTGGATGAAACCATTTTCTCAGTCACCCAGCTTTGCAACCTTCAAATCCTCATTCTCCCTCAACTCATATATCTAATCCATTGTCAAAAGACTTGGGTTTAAATATGGTTTTGTCATGTTTAACCACATTTAACCATATTCTGCCATACTGACAGCCCATGTGAGCTAAGGCAAATCCCTTTTCTTGCTTAGTCTTATTGTAAAGTGAAGGCATTGAAAGAGGTGCATGCTGAGAATTCTAAAGGTTTGAATTATATGATATGTGTTCAGTCAACAAACTTTTGCTAACTCCTTACTAGGTGCACTAAATCCAGTGTCCTGGGCTCAGTGTTTTTAGACTAGAAAGATGGAAAAACAACAGTAACAATAACAAAACAGGATTCTTGCTCTATAGGGTTACAATTTAATAAAAGGACAAGATGTATCCACAGTAACTATAATCCAAATTAGAATGTAAAAGTGAGTGAGGGTCTAACACAGAAGAAGGAAAGTTAGAAAGAAAGGGATCATTTGTTTGGAAGGCTAAGGGAAGGCCTAAGAGAGGAAGAGACAGCTGGTTTGGGGCCTTGAAGGTAAAGGAAGAATTCAGTAGAGAAAAGGAAGAAGAAGAAACCTTTCTCAAAATGGGAGTCCATTTCAAATGCTCAAAGGGATGAATATTCAGGACAAGAGCATGGAATAACCAGTGATATAGTTGACTAGAATACAGAAAGCATAAAAGAAGCAATGAGGTAGAAGCCTGGAAAGATGAATTGAATCCATATCATGGTGGGTCTTAATTATGGGATTAGGTGTTTGTACTTTATTCTACAGGTAATGGACTATGTTATCAAAAATAAGGGAGAAGCATAGTGGATAAGTGGAAAATAAGCCAAAATTAGGAATGACTGCCAAAAACAAACAAAAAAAAATCTTAAACCTCTTGTTGTTTTATGTCTGCTATTCTTGGAATGGTTATTAATGGCCATATTTATAAAGCCCTTCTATTTAATTAACTCAGCATATGGGGTCATTCCCTAAAGGCACATTGGGGTAAATGCATAGATAATAGATATACAGGAAAGCAAGGTATGATGTTTCTTATCAGAAGAGAGCTAACAGGTGGATGATTTCTGAAAAGTTTTTTATTTGAAATAGGATGTTAAGACAGTTTAGAAAAAAATTAGATTTAATTTTGATCCAATGGAAAGCAGTAGGAGGAAAAGAATTTAGAGATCCATGATCAAAAATTATCTCTCCTACAGACAATATGGCACAGAATCGAGGAGAAGGATTCAGTACAAAATATGGTGGAATCAATGTAAGCTCCTTGAAGGTGGAGCCTTGGTGGTGGTGGTGGTGGTGGTGGTGGTGGTGGTGGTGGTGGTGGTGGTGGTGGTTTTTAATGTTTTTATCCTCAGTGACTAGAGCATGGTGGGTGCTTAGAGTACCTTCAGTTGAATTCAGTAAGATCACTGAATCATTTATTTAGCTATGAAAAAACTCTTAGAGGTTACAGACTCCAAGAAAACAAGGTTGAAATGACTTGTTCATGGCCACACAATTAATACAGCTCTCTGATACAGCATTTAAATTCAAGTCATCCCAAATCCAGCCTCAGTGTTCTATCCATGGCCAGGATTGACTGTCAGTACATAGTAGGCCTTTAATTAATCTTTGCTGAAATGGATTGGAGTTGTGTCCAGTTCTTAATATCTCATTCTACAAAAGTCACTAAAAAACTACCAAATGAGAGGATCAGAAACCATTCCATAACGAAGATTGATTAAAGAAACCAGGAATGCTTAATCTAGAGAAAAGATGGGAAGGGAATAAGGATTTTTTTCTAGTGCCTACTATGTGGCAAGCACTATGCTATGTTCTTAACGAATATTATTTCATGTGATCTTTACAATACCCTGTATTAATTATTAATATCCCCATTTTATAGTTGAGAAAAATGAGACAAACAGAAGTTAAGTAACTTGTCCAGAATCACATAGCTATTAAGTGTCTGAGGCCAAATTTCAATTGAGATCCCCCTAATTCCAAGTCCAGCACTCTTGCCACTGTGCCACCTAGCTGTCTCAGAAGATTTAGCAAAACACAGTTTTCAAATATTTAAAGAACTGTTCCAAGGAAGAAGAATTAGACTTGCTCTGATTGGATCCAAAAGGTGCAACTAGTAGTAATGAGTAGGAGATTCAAAAAGGCAGATTTCAATTCAACAAAAGGAAAAACTTCTTTAAAATTAAACCTGCCAAGCAAAAACAGGGTTGCCTCAGGGCCTTTTTGACTCTCCTTCATTGGAGATCTTTTGGTTGAGATTTGATCACCAATTGCCAGGGGACCATAAAGGAAATTCTTTCATTGAGGAGGCTAGACTAGAAGGAGCAGCTATGTGGCACATTGGCTAGAGTGGATAGAGTGCTGGACCTAAAGTCAAGAAGACTCACATTCATGATTTCAAATCTGGTCTCCATCTTGGTAGCTATGTGACCCTGGGCAAGTCATTTAACCCTATTTGTTTTTATTTCCTCATCTGTAAAATGAGCTGAATATGGAAATGGTAAATCATTCTAGTATCTTTGCCAAGAAAACTCCATCATGAAGAATAGAACACAAGTAAAATGACTAAACAACAATAAGACTAGACAGACTATAGGGTCAATTACAGTTTGATTCATTGGATTGTCCCGAACCTTTACTATAGTTGTCTTTGGGGTGGGAAAGTGATATGACCACTATGATTCCTTTGAAGTTAACTTAAAGTCTCACGTGAGTTAGCCCTCATGATATTAATAAGCTTTTTCCTCATTTAAATCCTCTAAGAATATTTGGCTATCCACATAATTTTAAAATAAATGTTACCAGTAGTCCTAAGACTATTTCATACCATAAGAGTTTTCCAAATTTTCTAGTTCTTATGACAAAATATTCACAGGTTCTAGGACTTACTATTCTGCAATTTTACAATATCTATAGGTGAATATTGAATCTATCTCTCACACACAGAGAAACACAGAGAAATTTCATAGCATCAATCCATATGGAAGCCAAGCTCCTAAAATCAAACTGGTATATATAGACATAGCCAGACACATGTTCAGCAGCAAATGAATACCCTACATTGGTACTGACACTCCCAACAAGTAGGAGTCCTTCAAATAACCAGAAATTCTCAAGTCAATATCCAGCTTCCATTCTGAATGTTATCTCCCAAAGACTTCCCCAAGTTCTGACAAGTATCCAGTCACTGGCTTCTTGAAATCCCTTGAAAAATCCCAAGTAATGGAGAACAGTTGAGCCCTCCCCTGGTCTTCCTGGAGTCCAGTTATGAACAAGGATAGAATATGGACTGGCTCTTACACTGTGATTATAGGGCTGAAGATGCTGGCAGAAAGTGAGAGTAAGAAATCCAGGTGAACCCTCATCTCTGTAGCAGATAAGTAAAGCTCTGAAGACTTGTAACCCAAGTTGATTCCCCTAGGTAATCATGTTTGTGTTTTTGGTATTCTGGGTGACCCAAGAGAATGTCCTCTACATTGTACAATTCTCTGAGCTGCCCTTAGGCACAGAAAGCACAGCTCTCTGTAACATGGGGTCAGTGGCAGACTACAGCCTTGACAGCACCAAAATTTCTCCCAAGGGTTTTGGACATGACTATGTCAAAGGGCATATACCCATAGGTTTAGATGTAGGGCTGGAAAGGACTTTTGAGGACATAAGGTCAAATTCACCTCATTTTACAGATGAGGAAATTGAAATCAAGAGTTTGCTTAGGTCAATTAACCAAGGACCTCCAGATAAAAAGTGAAAGCTTAGATCTGAACCCCCATTTTCTGAGTAAATCCAATACTCTTTCTTGGTACATGTTTTGCTTTGTCTTTTATTTTAATACTTAACCCTTTGGGATAAACAGGTCACAACTTTTAGACATTCTTTATTTATAAGGCATTAATACCCTGCCAAATTCCGACTACCACCTTCTCACAAGTCCCTTAATAGTTAGCAGTCATAGGACTCTGACTCCATGGAACTAAAAGATATCTAGGGGAAAAGAAAGAAAGAAAGAAAGAAAGAAAGAAAGAAAGAAAGAAAGAAAGAAAGAAAGAAAGAAAGAAAGAAAGAAAGAAAGAAAGAAAGAAAGAAAGAAAGAAAGAAAGAAAGAAAGAAAGAAAGAAAGAAAGAAAGAAAGAAAGAAAGAAAGAAAGAAAGAAAGAAAGAAAGAAAGAAAGAAAGAAAGAAAGAAAGAAAGAAAGAAAGAAAGAAGAAAGAAATAAAGGAAGGAAGAAAGGAAGGAAGAAAGGAAGGAAGGAAGGAAGAAAGGAAGGAAGGAAGGAAGGAAGGAAGGAAGGAAGGAAGGAAGGAAGGAAGGAAGGGAGGGAGGCAGGGAGGGAGGCAGGGAGGGAGGGAGGGAGGGAGGGAGGCAAGGAGGGAGGGAGGGAGGGAGGGAAGGAAGGAAGGAAGGAAAGAAAAGGAAGGAAGGAAGGAAGGAAAGAAAAGGAAGGAAGGAAGGAAGGAAGGAAGGAAGGAAGGAAGGAAGGAAGGAAGGAAGGAAGGAAGGAAGGAAGGAAGGAAGGAAGGAAGGAAGGAAGGAAGGAAGGAAGGAAGGAAGGAAGGAAGGAAGGAAAGGAAGCAAAACAAAAAGAAGTCTAATTGTTTTATTCATCAGGAACAGACCAACATCTAAAGCAGAGCCCCCCCCCCCAACCTGATATAAGAAACATTCATTAAATACTTATCATGTTTCAGTCACTGGTCCAGGCACAAATAGGGGAAAACCCTTTATTTAGCAGCTACTATGTGCCAGGAACTTTTCTAAGGATCTTACAAATCTCAGTTGAGGTGCTAGGGATATCAAGACAACAAAGTAGTTCCTGCCTTCATGAAGCACCCATTCTACTGGAGAAATTGAATGTACCTGGCTAAGTCAAAAAAGGGCAATTTGATGAGGAAAAGGGAGCTAACAACTAGGAAACAAGGGAAGATTTCACACAGGGGAACTGAGCCTCAAATGAGCTTTGGATCTCATTCCCAAGCAGTAGAATGGAGCTCAGTTAGGAGAAGCATTCACCAGGCCATTTCTCCTTTCCTATCCCTTGAGAAGCTCAGTCACCATCAGCCTTGGTCTTGATGCAATAGGAGTTGGAAGGGCAAGGAGAGACTAGAGGCCTCTGAGGAGGACACCGAATTTTCTAAACTGTGTGGTGGGTATAGAGGAGGAGATCTATAATAAGAGGAAGATGGTGGGCCCCAAGGTGAAAAGGGAGTGACTGAGAAGTCACCATCTCCCCCCCTAGGGGCAGCTGAAGCGGTCAGTTGATGCTGGGCTGGTGTGGAGATGTTGAGCTTAGGACAGATTAAGCCCTTGCCCTGCATCTCGAAGGCTCTGTCCAGAAGGTCGGGGGGTACTGCCTGGTCTGGACTGTATAGCATTGGAGAGAACAAAGAGAAACACAGTTGTGACCTGGAGTTTACAAATGTTTTTCTTCCAGAACCGCAGGGGACAGTCTCTTTGGTGAGTGATGCACCAGATGGCTGGGGCTCGTCAGCTGGTTACAATCAGACCTTGCACCACTGAGTTAGTGTATCCCACACACTCAGCAAGATTCTACTGAGTGGAAAAACTCTGATTTGCTCCATACCTAGAAAGTGCGCTCTTGGGGTTTGGGGGCAGAATCCAAACCCAGCAAGGAGGCATCGAAAGAAGGTCACGGAAACTGGAGGCATCTCGCCCTGTGCCTGATGTCTCAGTTATGGTTTTTGGTGTCAGTGTTGGGGAGAGAGACCAGCTGGTTCCTCAAGTTGGCATGGGCTGCAAAGCAGGAGGGATGGGGGGGGGGGCGTGTTGTAATTTGAGAGGGAAAGAGAAAGAAGAGAAATAAAGGAGGGAGAGAAATGGGGAAGAGAGATAGAAAGAAAGGGGGGGAGAAGATTTTATATGAGGGGTAGAGTCGAGGGTCTGGATTAGAGAACAACCCATGGAGCATGTAGGGAGCGGAGCTCCTCTGGCCACTTCTGCTGACGTGTGTGACCCAGCACTGACATACTCCTGCTTTGGGATAATGAAGACATGTCCTTATTGCTCCTCTGGGACCTCCTCTTGTCTCTATGAATATTGGCCCTTGAGTCCAGAAGAACAGATCTTAAGAGGAGTGACTAGGACTTTGAATTCCTCTTTCTCCCTGCAACTCCTTTCTGCCCCTGCTGAAAGTGGGCTCATAAGCCCTACACCCTGGGCAAGCCTAAGCCTGAACCTCAAACCCTCCCTGGCTTTTCTGCTTCTGTTTCTTTTCATGAGCACAGGGGATCAAACAGTCATCTCCAGAGGGGCTTTCAAGGAGTTTGGGAGCTCCTCGTTCAGAGTTTACTATCAGAGGGAAGAGTTTTCTGAAATGTCAGTGAGCTAGATGGCAGAGAAATTGGACTTGGGGGCAGGAAGACCTGAGTTTGAATTCTGCCTTTGCAAAGTAACTCTAGGAAGATTATTTAATCTCTGTAGGACTCAATTTCCTGAGGGGGCTTGAACCCCATGGCCTCTAAGGTTCCTTAGAGCTCTAAATCTAGGACTATGGTGCAATTGTTTGTCAGCTCCGGGAGTGGGGAAGGAGACAGCATGAATCATGTAACCATGGAAAAATATTTCAAAATAAAATTAAATAAATAAATAAGTACATCTAGGACTGTGGGATATACTAAACTTTTTCCAGAGAAGATGACCACGACCAGGAAGATGAATCCCACCCATACTCTGGCATTCCAGAGAATATTAACCTTGAAAGAATTGTCTGGACCCAGTTCAGAACCCAGGTGAAGGTGAAATGGCTATTTAGTGGTCCTACAAAATAATTTATGTTTTGATGTTTTAAGAATTGACCTCTGAGGAGAATTTAATAGGAAAGGAAGTTATTGTTTCACGTTTTAATTTTATGTTAATTTGCACTTAGGAGTTTTTTTGTGTGTGTTGTGTGGTGTGTGTGTGTGTGTGTGTGTGTGTGTGTGTGTGTATGTGTGTGTGAAGAAAGTAATCATTGATCTACCTTTATAAAAGGGATCTTGTTAATTCAATTTAGAAAAATCCTAGACGTGAATGAATTTTTTTTCTAAAGAAAATGATTCTTAATCTGGGATTCATAGATAGATTTCAGGGGATCCATGAACTAGGTTGGGGAAAAATCCATTATTTTCACTAAACTTTGATTTTTTTGTAATCCTACATCTTCTAACTAAATCCAACCCTCTTTCTACCACTATCTATACCTTGCTTCTGTGTTTGGAGATTAGGATGAATAAAAAGGCAGAATTAGGTAAGACAACAACTTTTATTTGGCTTCTGTCCAAAAACAGAGGAAAGTAGAATTACAAGTAAGTAAATTAGAAAATGTGTGAATATTTCACTCATCTACTGAAAGGTGATCTTGGAGGCCTTGTATTGCAACTGCTTCATTTTATAGATGAGGAAACTGAGGTTCAAGGAAGCTAAAAGTTATTTGATCATGTTTACAAACAGGTAGCAAGTATCAGAAGTGGAAATTGAACCCAACTCCCTCTGACTCTAGAAGGGAGTTTCTTAGATTTTAAGGGCTCTATGAACTTAGATAGGAAAAAAAAATTACATATCTATTTTCACCAACCTCTAGGTGAAATTTAGTTTTTCCTTCAGTTATTTAAAAACCTTATTCTGAACAGAAGTAGGCATCTTGAGATGACTAATGGAATGAAAATGGTGAAGAATCCCTGTTCATTTCATTTTACCAAGTTGACTCTCTCCATCAGTAGTTACAAAAATCTATTTAGGGTTCTATGCCAGGTGCTGTGGAGAAGGCACAAAGACATAGGAACACTCTCAAAGAAATTTTTCTGCTCTCTGTATAGAGAATTCAATGAAGATACGGCAGCAAATACTATAGGGACTCGGAGAAAAATGAAGAACTTTCTTGTGAGATGGAAGTTAGCAAAGGTCTAATAGAACTGCTAAGACATGATGTAGGCCTAAAAGTATGATTAAATCCAAGCAACTAACTGCAACCCTTTTTCCCCTTCAAGGTTCAGCTCTACTACCATTTTTTAGATGAGGAGATTTTTTTGATATCCTTTCTTGTTCCCCTTGGTGTGAATCCTCTGGGACTAACTCCCTCCAAAATTAATTTGTATTTATTTTATGTTTATGTATCTGTTTAAGGCAATGGTCAAACATCATTTTTATGTCATGGCCCCCTTTTGCAGTCTAGTGAAGGCTATGAACAACATCTCAAAATCATGTTTTTAAATTATAAATTAAAATACATAGCATTCCAAAATTACCAAATTACATTAACATATAGTTATCTAAATAATTGGTTTTCAGTTTCTTCATCTGTAAAAAGAGGAGATTGAATTAGATGATAGAAGAGATCCCTTCCCACTAGCATTCGATGATCCCATGAACTCTAAGTCCTAAGATCCTCTTGCAAACATGACACCTTAGCTTTTATATCATGAGAAGTTGCAGCAAGAAACCATAAAAAAAAAAACATGTCCTTGGCCAGAAGCATTTGAAATCACATAGGTCCACACACCTCTCTATATCCTCAAACTAGAAGACTTGTTCTGACCTGCTATCATTCCAAGGGCAAATAGAAGGCAGCCTTGCCTTCTGTGAGGCACATACAAGAATACTGTTAGAGAGAAATCAAAGGTCTGAAGTGCAATAAGTCCCTTAGGTCTCTTAGCCCTGGCAATTCAGGAGGAGAATTGTAAAGTGTCTGGCTAGAGACTGGGTTTGGTGCTACCCAATGAAATGCTTTGCCTTTCCAACTATCATATACCATAGCTATGAAAGGAAACATTCAACCATCCTACTTTCAATAGGAGGAATTAGTTAGATTGGCTCATCATGTTATTGAATCCTTCTGTCTTAAATGCTGTTACATCAGTATTCTTGATTCTGGAAATGGTACCACAGCTTTTGTGAATCAGAGATGGCTAACTGGGAATTAGAAGCACAGGATTTCTGCATGTTATCTCTTAATCCCCTCCAGGTGATGTCTGGGCAATGAAAACAAAACAAAACAAAACAAAAGGCATAACTTAGGAAGTAGGATCAGGTCATTGCTGGTAAAGGACAATCTTGTTTGGAAAAGTGTTCTCCTTCTATTCAGCTTGGTATAATGGAAAGTCAAGATTTGGATTTGGAGTCAAGAGACCTGAGTTCAAGTTCTTTCTCTGACATCTATGGTCATTAACAAGTCCTTTCTGTGATTCTGTTTCCATATCTATGAAATAAGGGAAATGTTTGCACTGCCTTTCTCATAGGGAGAAGTACTTTGCAAATGTCAGAGTTCAATATTAATATAACTTAATATTATTTTCATGATCTGAGAATACCTGATAAAGTTTAGAGCTGAATCTTGGTAAAAAGAATGTAGTTCCTGATCACTCGTCTCTAATATCCTAAGATAGTCAGATAGTTCAGTGCCTGAAGTGCTTGACTTAAGTTAGGAATATCTGAGTTCAAATCCTTTATCAAACATTTGCTACCTGTGCGGCCCCAGGTAAATAATTTAATACCCTAAATCTCAGTTTCCTCATCTGTAAAATGGGCATGATATTAACAGGATAGTTATGAACATTGAATGAGAATATATATTATGCTTTGCAAACTTTAAAGTCCTATAAAATGCTAGCATCAGGATCATGAATAATAAGAATAATAATATGTATTATTATATTTTCATAGAGAATCACTCCTGGGTGTACCTATTTTCATTTGTTTGAAGTTGTTTGGGTTTTTTCTCCATGCTAGAATGCCAAAAATAAGTATGGGGCACATTGTGAAGCTCAGAATTCCCTGGGTCATCTAGTTGATGGATTGTGAATTTGTAGAAGTGCTAACATAGATTTACCATCCATCCCTGTGCTGCCTAGAATGAGATCAGTGATGAAATCATGTAAGTTTGGAGGGGTAACTTTATAAAAAGATTAGGCTAGATGATTTCTAAAATCTTCCAAGATTGATCTCATAATCCTACAAGTTTTCAGTGAATTTTCTTCTATTTCAGCTTATTAAATAGAGTGTAAACTACTTGAGGCCAGGGCTCTTTTGTTTTGTTTTCAATCAATATATGTAATGCACCTACAGTAGTGTTTCACACAATTTTCCGTTGTTTCAGTCATGTCCAACTCTTCATGACACCATTTGGGATTTTCTTGGCAAAGATAATAGTGACTTGCCATTTCCTTCTCCAGGTCATTTTACAGATGAGGAAACAGGAATAGAGGGTTAAGTGTCTTGCCCACAGTCACACAGCCAATAAGTAACTGAAGCTGGATTTGAACTCAGAAAGAGGAGTATTTCTTACACCAGGACCCAGAACTCTATACACTATGCCACCTAGATTCCCTTTACACATAGTAGGTACTTACTAGTTACATACCAAATTATATTTAGGCCATTTTAAATTCTACTTCCAAGTTCCTGATCATCTTTCTTCATTCTCCATCACAATAGCTAGTCACTAACTTAAGGACAACGGAGGGAATGACAGCAACCAATCCCATAATGGAAAACCATCTGTCACTCTATCATCCCTCGCCAGTCTTATCCCAAGTTATTGTAGCTAAATTAGACCAAAGGTCAATTTAAACATTTATTAGGAACCAACTATGTGCAAGTCACTAGATATGCAAAGATAAAATGGACATGCTGGCCCTCTCTTCAAAGAGTTTATGTTATTTATATATATATATATGTGTGTGTGTGTGTGTGTGTGTGTATAATATAAATATATAATATATAATAAATATATAATATAAATATATATGATTTGTAATATATAATATAAATATATATGATTTGTAATATATAATATAAATATGTAATATTTATATTAAAAGTTTATATTTGACAAGAGGATACAAAATTTAGCTATAAAATCACTAGAGTGGAGACTTAAACATTGATCTAAACATTGACCCAAACAGTAAGAACTAAAGACAATCAGCAATGGCTTTCCATAGGAAATGGTCACTAGGCAACAATTTGCTTAGTCGAGAGCTTCGGGATTTACTGTTTTCTCCATACTACAATGCATTAGATAATTTTATTTCTTCTATTTTACAGATGAAAAAACTGAGTTTTAAAGGAGTAAGTTACTTGATAAAGATCACACCATGCTAGTAAATTGCAAAGCTAGGATTTGAGTTCTAGTCTTCTGGTCCAAAATAATACTACACTAAGTAGCCTTTCCCATGGTTGCTAAAGAGGAAGAAGAGGAGGAAGAGGAAGAAGAAACCCAAGTCAGCAAAAATGTCTGACATTGATGATGTTCCAATACCCATTGTCCCCTACTTCTTCAATTTATAGGGACCAGCTAGGTGGTTCCGTGGATTGAGAGCCAGACCCAGCTCTGGTTTCAAATCAGACCTCAGATACTTCCTAACCATGTGTCCCTGGCCAAGTCACTTACCCTCCATTGTCTAACCTTACTGTTCTTATTCCTCAGAAACAATGCACAATGTTGATACTAAGACAGATGATAAAGGTTTTTTAAAAATAAATTTATGCAAATAACTTCCCTGACCCTCACTTTCTCCATTTGTACAGTGAGGGAATTGAACCATCAAGTCCCTCAGGACCCTCCCTGCTCTGACAGTTAATGATTCTAAAAGCAAACATGGTAGGAATGACTTTCAGCTGCCCGTCTTCCTGACATAGTCATCATGCAGAAATCTGTGTCAATCATTTAGACAAAGAACAGTGAAACAGATGGAATGAGTGAGCTGGGCCACCATCCATTTTACAGAACACATAGAAATAAAATGGAAGAGCCCTGGCCATAGGGAGAGGAGCCATGGACTACTGCTAGTTCCATCTTTAGCGTTACTTGGAGCAAATCCCTTCCCCTCAATGTGTCTCAGTTTCCCCCTCTTCCAAATGAAGATCAGGGATTAGGCAATCTCTGAGGTCCTATCCTACTCTCAGGCTATTTCTCCATGACTGTTTTTCTGAGCTATGTTGGCAGAATGAGTATGATCTAAGCCCCCAGATTTTTACACTAAACTTTCACGCCACAAGTGACTCATTGCTAATCTCTTAATTTAGGGATGAAATCACTATAATCCAAAATGAGTGTAAGAGTCCCAGCCTCCCTTTTGTATTAAAAGGTAAAGAAATTAAAACAGTGTGTGTGTGTGTGTGTGTGTGAGTGTGTGAGTGTGTGTGTGTGTGTGTGTGTGTGTGTGTGTAGAGTTGGAGGGCAGGCGTGGGATATTCAATCATCACACTCAAAAAGTCCTACAGTGCTTAGAACCCCAAGGAGTATGCTTTGGCTCTACCCTGGCTAGAGCACTCATATGGACTGGTACTAAAAGGCCACTAGAAAATCCCCCAAATATGCATTTCATTGAAGAGGAGACTATTCCAAAACCTCCCTAAAGTCCCTACAGGGACAGAGTACAGTTGCTAATCAGGGCTATGCCCACCTGTTAGAAAAGCCTGAATCCCCTTCTCTCCTCTTCATACCTTCTCCCAAACACATACCTAAGTACATAAATGCATCTGGGAAAGTCTATACTCTCACCTAATAGACTGAAGCTTTGTGAATGGCCACTTCAGAAAGTAATAAAGACAGACTTCCCAAGTGGGTGAATGTGTGTGAGAAAAAAGGGGACAATGCAATTGAAGGCCACCGACTTTCATTAGAGATCAACGACTCCTTTGGGGAAGTGCCCTGTGATGACCTCAGTGGGAAAAGATGGACAAGATTCTAACCTAACATTTTTCCTGCCCTGAAGTTGTTTACAATCTAGATGATGAACATAAAACATCATGCTAATGTGGATTTGGAGAAAAGACTCCAGTTCAAAATCCACTTGTCCATTTCACACTTATTATGTCTTGGGCAAATTATTTAATGCCTCTGAGCCTCAGTTTCCTCATCTGTAAAATAAGGGGATTGGACAAGAAAGCTTTTTTGCATTTTTTCCATATTGGTCATCACTGTAAGAACACTCTCATACATAAATGAAACCCCAAAATAAAACTAAAGATACACTGATGTAAAAGACAACACCAAGGGTTCTTTCTCAGGAGGTGGAGAGCACTTCCTGTCATAAGTCTTTCAGGATTGTCCCAGATCATTACCTTGCTGAGAGTAGTCAAATTTTTACAGATAATCATTGTCCAATTTTGCTATTATTGTGTATTATGTTCTCCCAGTTCTGCTTATTTCACTCTGCATCAGTTGCAGTAAATCTTTCCAGTTTTTTCAGAAATCATCTTGCTTATGATTTCTTATAACATAATAATATTCCATTACCAACCTGTTCCACAATTTGTTCAGCCATTCCCCAATTGATGAAGATCCCTTCCAATTCTTTGCCATTACAAAAAAAAGACCTGCTATAAATATTTTTTAACATTGTTTTATTTGGTCATTTCCAAACATTATTCATTGGAAACAAAGATCATTTTCTTTTCTTCCCTCCCCTCTCCCCCCACCTCTCCCATAGTCGACGTGCGATTTCACTGGGTATCACGTGTGTTCTTGATTCGAACCCATTTCCATATTGTTGGTATCTGTATTAGAGTGTTCATTTAGAGTCTTTCCTCAGTCATATCCCCTCCACCCCTGCAGTCAAGCAGTTGTTTTCCTGGTGTTTTTACTCCCACAGTTTATCCTCTGCTTGTGGATAGTGTTTTTTAGATCCCTGCAGATTGTTCAGGTACACTGCATTGACACCAATGGAGAAGTCCATTACCTTTGATTGTACCACAGTGTGTCAGTCTCTGTGTACAATGTTTTCCTGATTCTGCTCCTTTCCCTCTGCATCACTTCCTGGAGGTTGTTCCAGTCTCCATGGAATTCCTCCACTTTATTATTCCTTTTAGCACAATAGTATCCCATCACCAACATATACCACAATTTGTTCAGTCATTCCCCAATTGAAGGGCATCCCCTCATTTTCCAATTTTTGGCCACCACAAAGAGTGCAGCTATGAATATTCTTGTACAAGTCTTTTTCCTTATTATCTCTTTGGGGTACAAACCCAGCAGTGCTATGGCTGGATTATAAATAGTTTTATACAAATAGGTCCTTTCCCTTTTTTATCTCTTTGGAATACAGACACAGGAGAGGTATTACAGGATCAAAGGGTATGCATAGTTTTATAGCCCTTTGGGTATAGCTCCAAATTGCCCTCCAGAATGGTTGGATTAGTTTACAACTCCACCAAAAATGCATTAGTATCCCAATTTTGCCACATCCTCTCCAACATTTATCATTTTCATTTACTGCCAAATTGGCTGATCAGATAGGTGTGAGGTGGTACCTCAGCATTGTTTTAATTTGTATTTTTCTAGTGTAAGATAAGAGAAGAGGGATTTTACATGGACCAGAGATAGATCATCTTTTGGAGAGACCTGTTGAAGGAAGAGTGGGGGAAGGGAAAGAAAAAAATTGAGAGTTCTAAGAAAGGAGCAGAGGCTTGGAGATCCAACTGTCAACTCACTTCTGCTTTCAGGAAGGAGAGGAGAGAGATAGATTCCCTGAAGCTAAGGAGAAACCTGCTGTTTCTGGGAGATCTACTATTCCTTCTGAATGTCTGAATATCTCCAATCAAACTCTCAGTGGGATTGTGGATTGGGACTTCTGAAGAGAGCTGTCTACAGATCCCTTCCAGGGATTTCTCTCTCTCCCTTACTAGGGTCCCTGGACTCCTATATTTAAGTTTTAGTTAGTTTAAGAGTAGGGACTAAAAGGCAGTTAGAAAGAAAGAGGGATCAAGGCTGAGAAGCCTTGAACCCCTAGACTTTGGAGGGCCAATCTGCTAGAGGGGATAATTTGTAGGGCTTCCCTGTTTATCCACTTTCCTACCTGATATCTTTGCTACCCCTTCCCTGCTTGAACCCCAATAAATCACCTGATATTTAAGATTTAGGTCTGGGCCAGTCTCTAAACAACATAGTTAAGGGGATTGAAGATTTGGGGAGGGTCACACCTCTCCCCAAAAGGTGGTTGGCTTCTAGATCCCAGTGATTTTGCCTTAACCAAGGAACTGGGGAATGACAGTTGATGCCCCTGGGGGAAGGAGAGGCATAAGAAACCATCTTGCTTCTCAAGGATAGATTGGACCTCAGGAGTCCTGGGTTCCTCTGAGGGGGGCATCTTGTCATTTCACTAAGGCATTTCCTCTCTAGTCTCCTCTCCTCCATCTCCCAGAAAACATTCTCTGGGGAGACACACTCTCCTTTCAAAGATTTGGCTATCTTCCCCAAGAAGGAGGGAGGAGAAGAAGAATCTCTTCACTCTCTCAACCCCATTCCCCCTTTCTCTCCATCATCATTTTCCCTTCTCCAAATCCCTCTATTACGTTAGTTAAGAGTGATTTCATATGGTTATTGATGGCTTTGATTTCTTCATCTGAAAATTGCTTCTTCATAGACTTTGATCATTTGTCAGTGGGGAATGGGACCAAATAGTTTTGAGACTTTTTTCCAGCTCTAAATATTTCATGTTGTTGTTTATCCTTTATTTTCAAAGAGAACCAATGACATCATGAATTTGAGTGGGGCAGAGTTATACTGTTGTCCACCTCACTCGCTCTTCCAGAGTCATTGAAGTTCAGTGGTAAGACAAAAGTCAGGAAGAATGACCAAGACCCAGGATGCAGTTCTACTTACTCCGAAACATCTGTCGCCTTCCGTTGCCCTTGGAACAAACTGTTCTCCTCTGACCATTTATTTGACAGAAGTCTTTCCATGTTTGGTTTAGACATCCCCCAGTTCAGGAACAAATTGAAGGCCTATCTGTTTCCTTCAATCTGGTTTAGCCCAACAGCTATGATGGTTTTAATAGGGGGTAGCTGCTGTCCATTCTTCAGCTTCTTCTATGATATAATAATCATGGTAATTAATTAAGAAGGAAGTCATAAGCAACAACAATGTATGGAACTGTATTTTATGAATATCATCTCATTTGATCATCGCAACAACTCTAGGAGATAGGTGTTATTATTATTCACATTTATAATCAAGAAGGTAACGTGTTTTGCATCAGACAACAAATGTCTGAGATTTGAACTGGGGGATAGTACCCACTAGAGCTTATCAGAGTGTCTGGCACAGAGCAAGCATTTAATAAGTGCTCATTGACTGACTAACCAGTGCCATTTTTCCATTAAGTTCTATGAGGAGACAAATCACTTCTAAGGGTCAGAGGAATGAGAAGGGAGACTTCATGGAGGAGGAGATTCACTAAGGCATTTCCTCTCTAGTCTCCTGTCCTCCATCTCCCAGAAAACATTCTCTGGGGAGACACACTTTTCAAAGGAAAATTGAGAAGCAACTAGGCAGCAGAGTGAATAGAGGACCTAGCCTGGAATCACTAGGACTGGGGCTCAAATCTCATCTCACACACTTAACCCTGGGTAAATCACTTAACCACAATTGCCCAGTCTTTACTGCTCTTCTGCCTTGAAATAAATACCTATTAGCATCAATTCTAAGACAAAAGGTAAGGATATTAAAAAAAAAAGGCAAGTTGAGAACAAGAGGAGACCAAAGGTGGTTTTTTGTGAGGATGGAGCATAAAGTGCTGTATTCAAGAGAAGAAAAATACACTGATTTAGGAAAGGAAAAAAGGAGATGAAGAGAGGGAAAGAGAAACAGAGAATATAAGCTGTCTTTTTTTGGTAGTATGGGGTTCCACAAGTGATATGAACTAAGGAGCAAGCTCCAGGAAGAATGGAAGGCAGGTAATCTTCATTAGAAAGAACATCCCTGAAGAGCTCACAGACAAGAGAAGACTCTCCACAAATGTAAAACAAGTTCCGAGTTTACAAGTGAAAATGTACAGGGACAGATTCCAATCTGAATGTGTATTTAAAACCTCAAACAACATCCCAGTGGCATTTTGTTCATTCATTATCAGACTAAGACCTGGAAGGGACCTTACAGATTTACAGATTATCTAGATCAGAGATCCTTAATCTTTTTTCTGTGTGTCCTAGACCCCTTCAGGCAGCCTGGTAAAGCTTCTGGACACCATTCCAGAATAATTATTTAATGGAATAAAATAATAATGAAACTAAATAACGCATATTTTGAGGTTTTAAAAGCTCTTTACAAATAGCATGTAATTTAATTCTCATAATACTTTTAAAGTAGGTGGTATTATCTCCATTTCACATATGAGGAAATTGAGTCAGACAAAAGTTGCCAGGGATCATAATAAGGGTTTGAGGCAGGATTTGAATTCAGGTTTTCCTGACTCCAAGTCCAATCCTCCCAATCTACTGGGCCAACTAGGAAATCAATTATATTGAAAACTTATTCATAAAAACAAGTTCACAGATTCCAGGTCACAAAGTCATGATCTAGTCCAAACTCCATTTTTCAAATAGAAATTTAAAAAAAGAAAAGGCTCTGGAGAGGTCAATGATTTTCTAGGGGTCATTAGGGCTCAAACACAGAGAAACTATATATAACTGGCTAGGATTACACAACAAATATATCAACAAAAATTCAAATCCTAGACTTCTTCCTTTACAATTATGAGTGATACTTCAAATCCTGTTGCATGTGCTTGTATGGTTAAGTCTGCAGCATGCTATAATTCAAAGGTCCTTAACCTTTCCTGAGTCACTGCAGTCTGGTGAAACTTGTGGACTTCATAATAACTAGCTAGCATTTATATAGGGTTTTAAGGTTTGCAAAGCACTTTACATAGGATATTTTATTTGCCTCTTAAAATGTCTAAAATAAAATGCATCAGATTACAAAAGAAACGTGGTACCACTGAAATAATTATAATTTAAAAAAATTCTCAGACCCCAAGTTAAGAACCCTTGCCTTCAAATTAGAAAATTTAGGTTCAAATCTTGCCTCTAACACAGACTTGCAACCATTTAACCTCTGCATGGCCCAGGCAATATAGTTCATTACAGACAAGTGATTTGCCTCGATGCCTGGACCTTGGGAATTTGCCACAGGTGAAACTTGGGGTCCAGAACAAATCACCGTTCTGTGCTAGTAATACACACACATTCAACATGACCTTGCCCCAGTCATGTCCCTTTTGAGAAGGGGTTGGCTGAGGTAGCCACCAAGGCCCCTTCCTTCTCTGGTACCTTTGTGTTCCATGCTGGGTGTGTGGATGGGTGGATGGATAGGTAGACAGACAGACAGATAGACAGACACAGACAGATGTTGGAGAGATTGATAGATGATAGATGATATAGATACGTATTAGAGATGGACAGATAGATAGGCAGATGTTGGAGAGATAGATGATACAGATAGATGTTGGAGATATGGAGAGAGAGACAGAGACACAGAGAGAGACAGAGACAGACAGGGGGTGGGGGGGGGGCAATGCTTTGCAGACTTCTCAAGGGAGATTCCAGAAGAGACCCACTTGGCCTTTAGTTTCTTACTTGGGCCATATGAAAAGTCAGCCGTGATGAGCAGGGTGAGCACAATCCACTACAGGCTAGTGAAGATCATTTGCAAAAGGAGAGAAACTTGAACTCTGGCGTCTCCAAAAGCACCCTGGTTTGTAGTCTTGGCAAGGAAAAGAAGCTTTGGGCACCCCCCCACACACACACACACACACATACCCCACCCCTCCCTGGGCTCCTGGCTCCACGCCCAGCCATGCACACCTCTTATTGGCCCTGGTCTGGCTGTTGCTGAGCTGGCTGTCCAATGACCAACAAGGATTTCGACAAGCCCCACCTTGCTTTTGGCCAGCTCCAGGATCCCTGCAGACTGGGCTGCAGTCTTTCCTCGCCCTGGGGATTCAGAAAAAAAAAAGTCAAGTTCTTACAGGAGAAGTGAAGGCAATGGAGCCTGAACCCAAGGCCCCTGTGCTCTGGACCTTAAGGGTCCAGTTCTTCCTGACATGCCCAGTCTGTTTGCTCTGACTCTCAAGGATTTGAAGACCTTGGAGCTTTCCAAGAGCAGCCAGCCTTTTCCTTCCCCCCATTTTACAGATGAAAACAGTGCCTGTCCTGGTTGTGATTCTCAAGGACTCTTAATGCTTTTGTTGCCTGCCTAAGGCTTTATAGACCATTTGACTCCTCACCCCTTCTCCCCATTTTACAGAGGGGAAACCAGGTTCAGAGAAAGGGAACCTCCTTTAGTTAATAGGTTATTTATTATTTAGTTATTATTTAAGCTAGAAAAGAGCTTAGAAGTGGTCTGGTCTACCCACCTCTCTTTCTATTTTATTGATGAGGAAAAGTCCACCCACCATCACTCAGAGTTAGTGGAAAAACTAAAACTGGAACTTGCCGGCTCCATTGAACCCCAGCCCAGCCCAGCCCAGCCCAGCCAGGTCTGTGATCTTGCCTGTGTATACCACACTTCTCTGGCTTTCTCTCCTTGGGCTTGCACAGCCCAAAGGCAGAGGGCAGGGCTCAAATGTTTTCTTCTGCTTTCCTGTCTGTTTCTCACTCTTAAGAAAAAAAAAAAATAGCTTAATAACTTTATTAACTCGGTAAACTCCAGGATGATACATGGGCTTCCTAGGTTCCCTTTCCCAACCGTTCTCCCTTCCCCCTTTGCTCTCTCTCCCTTCCCCTCAGCTTTTAGGTCTCTCCAGGGCTGAAATTTCTCATTGAAGGGCATGATTAACCTTTTCTATGCCTGTTTCCTAATACTGGCTGGAAAAATAAAGAGAGCTCTAACTTAAAAGAGTGACAGCCCCATCCTACCTTTCCAGATAGAGGAGCCTTGAATGCCAGGTGTAGATATTTGAATTTGACCATAGTTAATAGGAAGCCAGTGAAGGATTTTGATAAAGGATGGTCAACTTAAAGCAGTTTTTTTTAACCTTTTGGATTCTTTTTATGCCATAGACCCCTTTGGCAGTCTGGTAAAATTTGTGGAACTTTTCTCTAAATAATATTTTAAGTGCAAAAAATAAAATATTTAAGATTATAGAATAAATCAGTTATGTGTGTGTGTGTGTGTGTGTGTGTGTGTGTGTGTGTGTGTGTGTAAACTTCAAGGACACAAGGTTAAAAACCTGTGATTTAGAGGCTTTGAATGGCAGATTGACAGAAGAAGACTAATTTTGTCATTCAGTTGTTTCAGTCATGTCCAACTGCATGATTCTATTTTAGGGTTTTCTTGGCAAAGATACTGGAATGCCTTGCCAATTCTTTTTCCAGCTCATTTTTACAGGTGAGGAAACTGAGGCAAACAGGGGTCAATGATTTGTTCAGGGTCACATGGCTAGTAAGTGTCTGAGGCTAGATTTGAACTCATGAAGGAACCTTCCCGATTATGAATGCAGAGCTCTATGACACTGTACCACCTAGCTGCCCAGAAGACTAATTAGGACACTATTATAATAGTTGAGATAGGTAAGGTTGATATCCTAACACTGAGTGGTTGCAGAGAAGAAGCAATCAGTATTCAGGAGTTCAGAAGGAGAATCTAAGGACCTGAAGACTGATTGAAAATGAAAGGTGGGAAGAAAGGTCTACATCCCTCAAGGTGTCAAACCCAGAAGACTGGCTAAAGAGTACAGCCATAGAAAGAAACAAAAAAATGAGAAAGAATGACATGTTCCGGGGAATGATGGGGAGTGATAATTCTTGTAACCCGACTAAGGAGAGAGAGGTACTATTTTAGATGCTGGTGTTTAGGGCTAGGGAGAGATGGGAAGCTCTATTAGAATAAAAAATTCTTTATAATAATTCTTAATAATAATCTTTCCTTCCTGGTGTTCACATCTAGTATTCCAGGAGGGGGGCAAAGCTTGTACTTCCCTTTTTATTTAACCCTTATCTTGTGAATCAGAATCAATACTAAGTATCAATTCCAAGGCAGAAGAACAGTCCAGGCTAGGAAACCAGGGTTAAGTGACTTGTACAGGGTCACACAGCTACAAAGTATTTGAAGCCAGATTTGAACCTATATCCTCTTGATCCCAGATTGATGATCTATTCACTTCAATTCACTGTGCTACCTAGCTGAACCCTATTACAAAGGACATTCCTCCACTCATCTGGATAAAGGATTCCCACACCAGAAGAGGAGCTTATTGTGATATAACTCCAATCTCTCCTGCTGCTATTTCCACAGTCCAGCATTGAAGGTCATCACACTCCATGGCCCCAAATCCTTTGGTCTAGTTTCCAGGCGAGCATCTCTTTGACTATGAGGCATCATGTGCCAGCACTGAAAGTATCCCTGAATGATGACTAAGATTTGGAGGACATTTCATTCTCTTCAAAGGGAAACAACTCTTGTAGATGGAAATTAACAAACAGCAGCTAATAGTTTAGAAAACAGAACCTGGGCCAAAACAATTAGGATGGAAACATGGGTTGAATCTTGGGAAATGAAAATTAATAGAGAGAAGCAAGATCTGTATTGGGTCATATGTTATACTTAAATCTCTCCTTGGGTCTGCATGGAAGTGAAAGCACACAGGGGCAGCCTACGAAAAACTACGAAACAAATGAAGCTTGTCTTGAGAATCTAACTCCTCAGTCTCAGCTCTGAGATTCTTTTTAATGACTACAGCACGTGCTTGATTTCACTTTGGCCAATTCTCTTTCGAAGGCCTCCCTTTCCTTCCTTTTCTCCCACTATGCTTATTAGAGGCAGCAGCTAGTAGGGCAGTGAATAGAGCTCTGGGCCTGGAATCAGGAAAACCCAAGTTCAAATCTAACCCCAAATAGTAACTGGCTGATCCTCTGTTTGCCTCAGTTTCTTCAATTGTAAAATGGGATAGTAATAGCACCAATATCTCTGAGTTGTTATAAGGATCAAATAAGATATTTGTTTGAAATTATTTTTAAAAGCCCTTAGCACAATGCCTGGCACATAGTAGGTGACATATAAATGCTTTTTCTCCTTATTCTATTCGCCACCCTTTTCTCCACAAATCTAGTCATCAGAATTTGCCAGTCAAGTATAGCTAACAAGTATATATGGTAGTGATTACCATACCTATTTTAAAGACAAAGTCACTGAAGTTCAGAGAATATGTTTTTGTCCAGGGCCCCATAATAAGTAATTATTTGACCAAGACTAGACTATAACCTAGCTTTTCTAGTAATATCCTGGTATTATTTTCCTCTGGAATATATATATATATGTATAATTCTATACTAATTCTATTTATTAGTTCTATATAATTCTATAATAAATAATATAACATATAACCATCATACTAAATATAAATAAAAATTATAACATAATTATAAAATTATAATATAATTTATAATAAATTTAATTGAAATTCATAAATTTTTTGTTTACATTAAAAATGCTCTCTTCTTTCCCTCTCTCATAAGAGAAGGCTTCATCTAAAAAAAAAACCCTTACCTTCTGTTTTAGAATTGGTTCCAAGGCAAATGAGTGGTAAGGGCTAGGCAATGGGAGTTAAATGACTTGCCCAGGGCCACACAGCTAGGAGGTACCCCAGTCGATTTTAACCTGGGGTTTCCCATCTCTAGACATCATTCTTGATAATGAATTGTTTTAGAAGTCACAGCAGATTGCTGGAAATAATTTTGTTTGGATGATCTTTTACCTATATCCCTAAAATCCAAATATCACAAAGGACAAACACTTTGTCTACAAATAGAGCTATTCCTACTGTTTCCGTTCTAAATCCAGAGCCAAAGCCCTTATACCTATTTCTGCCCCTTTTGTTTTTTTTGTTTGTTTTTTTTGTTTTGTTTTGTTTTGTTTTTCAAACCCTTACCTCCTGTCTTAGAATCAATACTGTGTTTTGGTTCTAATGCAGAAGAGCAGTAAGGGATAGGCCATAGGGGTTGTGACCATTGTGCTAACTACCTGCCCCCTCTTCCCCTTCTTGTTGAGTAATTTTAGTTATGTCCAATTCTTTGTGATCCTATTTTAGGTTTCCTTAGCACAGTTCCTAGAATAGTTTAAAATTTCCTTCTCCAACTCATTTTACAAATGAGGAACTGACATGGTTAAATGACTTGCCCAGGATCACACAGCTAATGAGTATTTAAGGGTGGATTCAAACTCATGAAGAGGAGTCTTCCTGATTCCAAGCCCAGTGATTCCAATACCCACTATGCCACCTAGCTGTCCCTAGTCCCTTATGAAGTTGGAAGATCTTAGACTAATATTGTTGAAACACCTCAGAGAGAGTACAAACATTTCTTTGAGACAGTGATCTTTTAATCACAAGATTCCATCCTGAACCTTACTCCATAACCTTGCTCTCCCATCTCCCCTCTTGCATAGATGTGCCTACCTTCACGCAGACCCAGCAAACAAAGGCTCCCTCAGCACTGATTAGGAGGAGCCATACACCCAGCTGCCAATGTATGGGATCCTGAAACCAAGATGCTGTCTATGACCTCTACGAAAGGGAGTAAGGAAGGGCTCAGACAGGTGTTGTTGAAGTCATTGCTGACTTTGGGTCTGTTGCCAATCCCTTTGGTGAACTCTGTGACAGGGACCCTAGGTAGCTTGCAGAACATCTCAAACCACAAGCCTTTCCCTAGGAACATATTCAGCCTAAGAAAGTACAGCTACAGCCACACAAGGAGAGCCATCCAGGTGATCAGACTTGTCCAAACCATACATGTATTCCATAACATAGTCACATTTTACCCTGGGCTTTATTATTCTCTCTTCTCCCAAAGAAATCTCCTTTCCAACCCTCGTATGTGAGTCAGTTTAGGAAATACCAACCCAGAGACCTCAGTGGCCCGTGATGGGTTTTGTTTGTATTTTGGAGGGTGGTGGTGGTTATTTTTTTTAATATACTGCTGATAGGCAGTCTCAAAGGAAGAGAGAAGGTAGTGTCCTCATTTGGATTATTGACAACAGCTGCTGCCTTCCTGCCTCACAGCCTGACTTCCCTGCCTCACTGACTGTGCTAACACTAAACTCAATAGGAATCTGGGATTAGCTTCCGACCCCCAACTGCTGCTGCTCTGATCACTGCATTACTCTGCTGCCCAGACATCTGCCTGCATCAGTTTTCAGTTCAACAACATACAAATATTAAGCACTTACTGTATGAAAGAATCAGCCCCAGGAATACAAATATGAAAAATGCAACATTTCTATCCCTAAGGAGTTACGATGTAAAAAGGTAGGCTATGATGGGTAGCTATCAGATAGACCCTGGACCTAAAATCAGGAAGACTCATCTTCCAGAGTTCAAATCTGGCTTCAGATGCTTATAACTGTGTGACCCTGGACAAGTCACTTACCCCTGTTTGCCTCAGTTTCCTCATCTGTAAAATGAACTGGAGAAAGAAATGACAAACCACTCCAGAATCTCTGCCAAGAAAACCCCAAATGGGGGCATGAAGAGTCAGATATGACTGAAAACAGTCTATGAAACTTATTGAAGTAAATACCAGGGAGCAGATAATATGAGCAAATAAGAGAATGAGAAAAAGACAACTAAGGAAAATTGAGAAAAGATGAAGGGCAATCCTCATGGAAGCTGGCCTTTAAAGAAAGAAGAGGATTTCAAGGAAGGAAATGAGCATTTATTAACCCCTATTCTAGCCATGAATTGTGCTAAGACTTTATTTTTTTCTTAAGCAAGTATTATCTCATTTAAATCTTATAGCAGCCCTTTGAGGGAGATGCTTTTATTATCATCTCCATTTTACAGCTGAGGAAACTGAGACAAACAAAAGCTAAGTGATTTGTTCAAGGACATTCAGCTAGTAAAGATCTGAGATAGGATTTGAACTCATCTTCCTGATTCCAGGGCCAGTACTCTAACCACTGTCAGCAAGTTCCTCCTATTTTGACAGATAGAGATAAAAATGGAGTATGTTCCAGGTATGACGACTACAGAAAGGGAAGAATGGACTAAGGAAGATATAATAGTCTATTTTTGTGGGAATAAAAAGTGCATGTGAGAGAACTTAGGTCACACAGTGGATAGAGTGCCAAGCCTGGAATCAGGGAGATTCATCTTCCTGAGTTCAAATCTGTCCTCAGATACTTATTAGCTGGGTGACCCTGGGCAAATCACTTA
The DNA here is from genome assembly GCF_027887165.1 of Monodelphis domestica. Classification (NCBI taxonomy): domain Eukaryota; kingdom Metazoa; phylum Chordata; class Mammalia; order Didelphimorphia; family Didelphidae; genus Monodelphis; species Monodelphis domestica. Next base: position 675,850,437 of record NC_077227.1, read on the forward strand.
ATTGTGCCTCAGTTTTCTCATCTGTAAAATGAGTTGGAAAAGAAAATGGCATACTACTCCAATATATTTGCCAAGATAACCTTAAATGAGGTCATAAAAAGTTAGATGCAACTGAAAAAAAAAAACTACAACTGAATAAGGTATGTGAATAAGAGTAACATAAGAAAAGACTGCAAAGGTTGAAGGCATATTATGAAAGGCCTTAAACACTAAGCAAAGAAGTTTGTATTTAATCTCATAGGTTAGTGGGATCAACTCAAATAGAAACAGGGGCCACTAATCCCTACTCTAGGGATCCCTGCAGCTTCATATTGACTTAGTTTAACAAGGTAATACTATCTATGCTTTACTATAGTTTTAGACTTAGACTTGGTAAATATTTTCTATTTTTTTGGTAAATATTTTCCATTTACATTTTAGTCTGGTTCAGAGTGCCCCAAAGTATGCGGCTGCTGTCTATGTTTGTTTCCAACTCAGCTATAGGCAAATGACTTTCCTGGAGAAAAGTTAAATGGTGAGACATGTGCCTTGGGGTGATTATATTTTGACTCCTTGAAGGATAAGTTTGAAAATGAGCTAGACTGTATGTCAGAAAACTTTGAGAGCTCTACCAAAGTCCAGATGACTAGCGATGAGTGTTGTACAGTAGGATAAAGGAAAAGAAAAATATCAAAGCTGTGATGGAGAAGGCATTAATAGTGGCACAGTTTGGTTGCAGAATGGATAGAGTCCCAGAATTGGAGTCAGGAAGACGTAGCCTCATGAGGTCAAATCCAGCCGAAAACAGTTACTAGCTTTGTGACCCTGGGCAAGGCACTTAACCCTGTTTGCCTAAAAAAGAAAAAAAAAATAACTAAGAAGACATAGTAGGGGAATAAGGGATGAGAAGCGTAGAAGAAGAATGAAAGAGGATTCTGAAACCCAGAAAAGGGAAAATCTCACTGATGTGTCTTAGCCAACTTTTTCAACTGTTGGAGGGTGGAAAATAGACTTGGCTCTGGAAAGTCAGACCCAGAAGGAACCCACCCATTCAGCCCTAGCCCCTTTCATTTTACATAGGAGGACCACTCAAGCTGGGAGAAGGAATGTGCTCTGGCTCACCCAGTGAATTTGTGGTGGAGATCAGTAAGAATCTTGCTCCTATCCTCAGCACAGAGTTGTCAATTCATGCCAAAAGAGGCATAATATATGGTGAGAGCTAAGGCAGATTTTATTTCTCTTTTCAAAATCTAGTTTATCTCATTGATTTTTTTCTCATCTTGCTTCTATGTTATTATGTTTCAAATAGGCTTCCCATTTGAATGCAGATCATGTTTGAGATTTTGAAGTAGGATCTTTGTGTGGTTTTTCTATTTTAATTACTATTTAGCAGAAGCTTGAGAAAAACTTCTCTGTTGTCCATTTCAAGTGTTCTTTTTTTGAACTCTTTTTTTTTCATTGTTGGTTTTTATTCAAAATATAGAGGAAAGTAGATAAATTCTTGATGTTGGTATGAGAGGAACTAGCTTCTAATCTCAACTCTGCCAATTACTAGTTGTGTGACCTTGGGTAAGTCACCTGTCCTTGCTCCCAGAAAACAAAAGTAGAATTGATGAGTGAAAGTTAATATGAGCTAAAGAATTTAGTTTTATATAAGGGAAAAGCAAAGCAAACTTCTTGAAATTCAGAACTGTCCAAAATAGAATGGGCTTCTTCCAACAACACTGATTTTTCCATCCATGAAGGTCCTTCCGTAAAATTTTGTTCTGGTCATCCTTAACTGTACTGTCTTCTAAGGCTTCCCAAGCCCGCGAGAAGCCTCAAGGTAGGAAGATAGAAAAAGGATAGAAGTTCTGGATGCTGCGAAGGGCATAAGGGAGCCAAGTTCGGGATGTCAAAAATGAGTCAGAGATCAGTTATTATTAATATCTTGGAGCCGCAGCCATGCTCCAATCAATGGATGTCACTGGAAGGCTATCTTCCATCCAGAGATCCCAATTTAACACTTCACTGGTCAGAGGATGATATAGCTCAGCTGGGAGAATGAATAGAGAATGATAGGAAGAATTAGAGAATGCTAGCTATTAGCATTGGAAAAGAGACACCTGGCCGAAGGCCAGGCCTCAGGTAGAGATAGAGAGGAGAGAGAAAGGTGGAAAGACAGTGTAGCAAACCTGTGAGATTGTCCAAGAAGAAGAAGAGAAAGAGAAGAGATGGCAAGGGCTCCCTATTTAATCTCTTTGATACGCAAAACATATTGATGAGTTACATAGTGTATTGCCATTGGATAATTGCAAATTACAAGGTGAAGGTGGAGTTTTTATCCTCAGGTGAGTGAGACAAAGGGAAGCAAGGTTTCGTGCCCTAACTCCAGCCGCTGTGAACAGAGTTCATTGCCATGCGCAGAATGGCCATGTGCCCACACACAATCCTTGCCTCTTAATTATACATATGGGCTGGACTGCTACATCTTCTCTCTGAGAGATGATATCCAATTTCTCCAGTATATACCTTGATTGTGCATAGCTGTTTGTATATCATCTCCCTCTTTAAACCTTAAACTTCTTGAAAGCAGGGACTAGTTTTTAATTTTTTTTTCTTTCATTATATGCCTAGTACTTAGCACAGAACATTGCATATAGTAGGTGCCTAATAAGTGCCTGTTGATGTCCATGACTTCAATGAAATGCTAAATAACCTCTTGTTGAAGATATAGAGAATCAGATTCCAGTTTGGGTAGTTGTTTGAATAGACGATCCTAGTATTATTAATGGTGGAGAAGGAAATGGCAAGCCACTCCTATATCTTTGCCAAGAAAACCTCAAATAGGATCATGAAGAATCAAACATGAGTGAAAATGTCTGAATAACAAAAGTATTATTAGCAAAATCACTGGCTCTGGAATCAGAAGAACTGGGTTCAAATCCTGGTCCTGTTTGACTTTGGGCAAATGTCAGCCCTGATTTTTCCCTCATGTAAAATGAGAGATTGAAATAGATAAACTCTACATCCTCATACTATAATTTACAGAATCTGTGACTGAGACAATTGACATCTCTGAGCCTCAGTTTCCTCATCCATAGAGAGGGCATAACTTTTGCTGCCTACCTTAATGGGATGTTGCTTTTTTGGTAGTTAAGGAGCTTTAGAAATGTGATCCACTGATATTTCCTATTAGGGCTCAAAGAATAGTTGCCCTATGTATATTATGTGTACATTTTCTTTCATTGCAGGTAAAGGGGGGAAGAGGAATAGATTTTATCCTCATAAGTAGCTTATCATCACCATAAAAAGTGGGAAGATCTACAATTGTCCTGAGCTGTACATATTTCCCATTTTAAAAACAATGACTATTTTAAAACTTGTATCATGCTTTGTCATCATTTCTGCTCATCACTCTCCAGAATAAGTATGGACTTTTCATCCATTTGACAGACAAGGAAATCATGATGTAGTGGAAAGAACATGGGGTTTGGAGTCAAGAAGACCCAGCTTTGATTTTCTGCTCTGCTACTTTCTAACTTTGGAACCCCTTGGCCAAACCCATTCCCTCCTCTGAGCCTAGTTTTTTCATCTATAAAATGAGAGGATTTAATTCATTTATCTTTAAGGCTCTTTCCAGATCCAGATCTAAGAATCTTCTGAAACCCAGAAAGGGCAAAACAATTCCCAAAGACCATCTAAAGTCCAAATATCACCTATGATGAACCATAACTAAACCCCTATTCTTGGCCTAATTTATCTTGTCCTGCTTTTCCTTGATTAATAGCAAGCAGGGAAGAGAGTTTCCTCTCAATATAAGGAATTATTTTTATTTTTACTTATTTATTTTAAGAGTTGTCCAATAGCAGAATAAGCTGCCTAGGGAGGTAGATATACTCACTATCAGTGGAGGTGACACCAAGGGGGTTCAGAGCTGGAAGTAATCTCAAAGCTCATCTGGTTGAACTTAGACTTGACTAGGAATGCCTTTATTAACTTCCCTGAAGATGTCCAGTCAAGGACTATAATCAAAGGCAAGCCACTTGCCATTGTTATTGTTATTGTTCAGTCATATCTGACTCTTCATGACTCCATTTGAGATTTTTTTGCCAAAGATCCTGGAGTGGTTTGCCATTTCCTTCTCCAGCTCAGTTTGTAGATGAGGAAACTGAGGCAAACAGGATTAAGTGACTGGTTCAGAGTCATACAGCTAGTAAGTCCTTTGGCCTGGATTTGAACTCAGATATTCCTGACTTTAGGCCTATTGCTCTAACCACTGTGAAAACCTGCCTGCTATTCTCCTTTGGGGTAGCTCTAATAGTTACAGTTCTTCCTTATTTCAAGTTTAAGTATACTGCTCTGAAATGTCTCCTCTTGGCTCCTGGTTCGGTCCTTTGTATGTCAAGCAGGGGGGAAAATGTAACTTTCCACATGACAGCCCCTCAAATATTTGACAATAGCTATCATATCATCAAGCAGGAACTGGATGGCCCTTTCTCCAGACAGTTGTGGAGGGGATTCCTGTTCAGATGGTCTGTACAGCATGTAACTCATGACTTTGAGACTCTTAATTGTTAAATGCCAAGTTTATTGAGTCTCTCTTCCTATGAAGAGGGAAAACTCCTATACTTATCTTGTTTTATTTACCAAGAAAGAACAGTAATAATAGCTAATTTTATATAATACTTCATGGCTAATTAATTAAGGATGTCTATATATATATATATGTACATATATGTATGTGTGTGTGTACATTATTTCATTTCTTTAGGATAATCCTGAGTGGTAGGTCCCATTATCGCCATTTTTATCTTATATATATATATATGTGTGTGTGTGTGTGTGTGTGTGTGTGTGTGTGTGTGTGTGTGTGTATTCAGCTATTTTCAGTCATGTCCAACTTTTCATGACCCCATTTGGACTTTTCTTGGCAAAGACACTGGAGTGGCTTACAATTTCCTTCTCCAGCTCTTTTGATAGATGAGGAAACTGAGGCAAACATGACAAAGTGACATACAGTCACCCAGCCAGAATGTGTCTGAGACCAGATTTGAACCAAGAAAGAAGAGTTTTCCTGAGTGAAGACCCATAATTCTATCCACTGTGCCACCTACCTGCCCATATCACCATTTTACAGATTAAGGAACTGAGGACCAAGTTGGTTTAAGTAGCCTGCTTAGAGTCCCATAGCTGATAAGTAGATGAGATGTGATTGGGACCCATGTATTCTTGATGTCAGGTCTGGTGCTCTATCCATTATAACATTATTCTTTTCCTGAAATGAAGAAGCATCCTAAGGGCTTCAGGGAAGTTGGAGCAAAGGCCAGAATTAGCCTGAACTAGCTTCTGCCATCAAGTGCTGTGCTCAGACCACCAGTCATTACCCTGTCTCTCCCGTAGCACTTGCAATTAGGCATGCAGTCCCTCATTCCCAAATTGCAGACAAGGAGAGAGGAGCAGCTGAATGTCACTGCAGGATGCAGAAGATGGATGATAGGATCGGTTTCCTCTGTCCTATTGACTCAGACAACACCAGTCTCTCTATCTCTTCTGTCGGCATCACCTCCAATTTGTCCAGATGGACATCACCAGGAAATTCAGTCTGGGCTGTAGTTCTTAAAGCTTTGGCAAGGGGAGCAAGTAGATGGGAGAGACCAAGACTTTGGGCCATTAGAAGGTCTGAGCTGTGGTCATCAAGAAATAGGAAAGTTTAAATTTGGTCTTTCCTGGAATCACTGGCTGTTAGTACTGGAAGGGTCCTTAGAGGTAGTGGATTAAAGCCCCTTCCTTCATTTTTTAGATGAGGAAACTGATTTATGGGAAGATGAGTGAATTGCCTGAGACCATAAATCCTGTCAGGGAGAAAGAGGGAATTCGAACCTGGATTGTCTGATTTCAAGTCTAGTACAACATGCTTTCTCTATTGTATAAGATTATGAACAACAGCCTGAAGGGACAAGAGAGGTTATTGCAGACCCCATACCTTTATGCCCCAAAAAAGACCACTTTGTATCCCTCCTGAAATAAGAGTAGAAATAAAAGAAATAATTAGGAACAGAATTGGGTTGAGTGTGATAGCCAATTCTGACTTGAATTAGCTGTACCTTAATAAACAGGAACTTATCCAATCCTCTCATTTTTGAGAGGAGGAAATTGAGTAAAGATAACTTTCCAGGGTCATATGGGGCAAAAGGCACAGAGCCAACTTTTGCATCTAAGCCTCCTGGTTCAAAGTTCAGTGATTTTTCTGTTGCTATTATTTTTGTTACGCCCGGGACATCCTTTATTTTTCCTTCATTGCTGCCCATTTGTGCACATAAACCCAATTTTATATACTTCTTTCTTATATTAAGAGAAATCTCTTCTTTATTTATCTCATATTCTTTTCCAATACTAATATTAGTGGTCAGATATACCAGGCTAGGAGTGAGAAGATATTGAGTAGAAAGATATACTCCGTACTGCTGACTTGAGTGAGCTTAGATCTCTTAACCTCTGGTCCTCTTCATCTTCCTCATCTATAAAAGGAAAGAGGGTTGGCTCTGACAGTCCCTTACAGCTCTAGATCTATGATCCCATGATCCTGTTCATCAGAGACCAATTTAAACTTAGTTCTTCCTGACTCTGAGCCCAGGGCTCTATCTTTCACTCCACCTATCCTCATAAAAGGAGAACTAGAGTAGACAAGGAAAGGGACCACGTATACCCCTAAAGCACCTTTTGGAATGGCAGGAGCATATCAAAATGACCTAATTCTGAGTAAGATAAAGTAAAAAATTCACCTCTCAGAACCCAGAGTCCCAGAGGGTAAGTACTTTCCCTCGATAGATCTCATTTCCTCCACTGTAAAATGAGGACATTGGACAAGAGGATCTCACAGTTCTAACATTCTAAGTCTTGTGATCTTCTTCACCAATAGCTGTTTTCTTATTAGTGTCAGGTCACCTAGGTTCTAGTTAATTTTACTGAAGCACATTTCCAATTAAAGGCTGGATTAAAAAAATAAACTTTAACTTTTCATCTTAGAATCAATATGATGCATAGTTTTAAGGTAGAAGAGTAGTAAGGGCCAGGGAATGCAGGTTAAGTGACTTGCCCAGAGTCATACAGCTAGGAAGTGTCTAAGTACAGATTTGAACCCAGGTCCTCCAGTCTACAGGCCTGGCTCTCTCTCCACTGAGCCACCTAGTTGTGCCTGGCTGGGGCTTTATTTTAGTTGAGTTAGCTTCTCTGACTGCTGCTGCCCTATACTAGCATCTGGATACAGTCTTTTCTGTAGCCCATGATTCTCCCTATTTTTACAATTTAGAGGATGAGACATCTTTCATACTCAAGGAACATATCCAAAACCATTTGGTCCCATGACCATTGCATCTCATACAAGCCCTCATCATCTTTCACCTAAAATATTAGAATTGTCTCTTCATTGGTTCCCCTACTTCCATTCTCACTCATATTTAATTTGCATTTATAAAGATGCAAAATTTACATTTGTAAAATTCATATCACATTACCCCAAACCCTTCATCCCTATCCTAACCTCAACAAAAATCTTCAATGACTATCACATTTGGAATAAAATGCAAACTCCTTAACCTTTCATTTAAGACCCTCCAAAATCTGAATCCCATCCATGTTTCCATTCTTATTTCATATTATACTCCTCCATTCCCTTTCATTCACATTCACTTCATTCACATTCACAGTCAAACTGACTGTCTATTATCTTTATATTTCATTTCCTATGTCAATACATTTGTATAGGTTGGACATTCCCTCTCCTGAGGTCCTCCAAGGACCCCCAGCTCCCTTTACATTACGGTTTAGAAGTAACCTACAGGGGGACTCTCCTTATCTTCCTTCTTCCTCTAATTCTTGGTACTCTTACATTGTTGAAATTACTTTGCTTTATTTTGAACATATTGAACATACTTTGGACCGAACATCTGTGGACATGGTGTAACCACTCTAAATTAGCCAATTACTATGTATATCCAGGAAGCTTGTAGTAAAGGTCTCATGTCTTTGCTTCATCCTCATCAGCAAATTTTTCTTACCCTTCCCAACCCAACTCCATACATCTTCCATTAAGTTCCCCTTTCCAGAATCCAAAGCAGAGCTAAGATAGCAAACATAGACTAGGGACAAAGAACAATAGGAATCCTCCCTTGAATCTGCAGCCTGCACCAAGACCCACTCTGCTACCATTTCAGTCTAATGACTATCTTATCTCTCTATCCCCACCACTCTCAGAAAGTGTCTCACCAGAGACTCTCTCCTCACTTCCCTGTAGAATCCCAGTGAAAAAGATGTCTTCGACTCAGTGACTACTACTAAATTCCTTCATTTTACAGTAAGGAAGGTAGGCTCATGATATCATAGCTTTACTGGGGTAGAAAGTCACACAGCCAGTGGGAAGGGCAAAGATATTTGGAAGGCAGTTGTAAGATCATTGATTCAGAAGAAAGAGGGAAAAGTGTAATACCATTATTGTTACTGTTGTTGCTATTAGTATGGTACAATCAGATGATTTAAAAAAAGGCTTACCACTAACTGAACCTTACAGTTTCCCAGGAAGACTACATAATTCAAATGTGCTGGGTGGTAAAGATTGGATTTAGCTCTCCTCTGATTGTAACAATGAAGATACTTAGCTCTTCCTTTATTGGGAGGATTGAATTGTAATCCACAATCTATTTATAGATTTTAATCCACAAAAAGGTGATAACTCAGTATTGTAAGAAGATCTACCCTACTATAAAAATGTGTTATGTAACTATAAAAGGTGAACTAACCAAAAAAGGTATTAAGGTAAAATCTAACCAAAGAAGGTGTGAACTAAAGAGTGGGCAGTCCTGGAGAGGAGTCTCTGCTGTGACTGATAGATGTGAATTTTAGGGGAGGGTTGACACAAGAGAAAAAGATCCATAAGAAAGAGGATCAGAGGCCAGAAGAATATATTTGATTCGAGTTTCCAGGATTCTCTGACTTGAAGTTGGACTGGAGGAACTCAACCCCAGGAGGAACTTGTGCAGGAGACCTCAGACTGCTTTTCCTTTTAGATGATCACCTTTGGTGAGTAAAAGGCTGACTTAGTGACCCCACCTTTCTGGAGACTCTCTTCCCCTGGCTGGGGCTTAGAAATTCTAACTGGTATCAGAAGAAGCAAGAGGGCTCTCTCCCTCTCTCTCTCTCTCTCTCTCTCTCTCTCTCTCTCTCTCTCTCTCTCTCTCTCTCTCTCTCTCTCTCTCTCTCTCTCTCTCTCTCTCTCTTTCTCTCTCTCTCCTTTTCTCTCTTCCTTATATCTTCCCTCTATTGTAAATAAACTACCAAAAATTCCATTTACTTTAGTAATTCATTTGAGATTTAGAATGTAAATCCCTGGCGACCACCTAATTAATATATTTCAGTTCCAGCCACAAATAAATTTAACAGTGTCTATGAAATACTTGACTTTCATAGTCTTAGACCCTGCCATATATAACATGGCATTCTTAAGGGACCCGGAGGGCATGAAGCAAGGTCCAGGGAAGCACCAAGATGTCAAAATCTTCCAAGGGAAGCATGTTCTTGCAGGCATTAACAGACACAAGTGATTCCAAGAGTTCAGATTCAGGTAAGCTTTGGACCAACACCTGGGGCTCTTGGAGACTTAATTAAAATGAGATTTAACTTAAACATTTTGTGAGGTACGCCCAGTGCTAATTTTCTTGGCCAAGTTGGGGTCTGTGCCTCTGCAGTGGTAATCTTATACTTGCCTAAGAAGCTAGTGTTCGACTTTTGAGAACTTATTTTATTTTATCTCATTCCAATAATTCTCTCTCCCTCTCTCACTCCCCCTTTCTCTCTTCTTCTTCCTCTTTATTTCTTTCTCTCTGTAGCTGTCTCTCTCTGTCTCTCTCTACTCTTTTCCTCCTCTCCTCCCTCTCTTTTTCTCTTTGTATTTGTATCTGTCTCTATATTTGTGCAAATATATTCATACATACTTATGTGTGTTTTATATCTTTAAAATACATTGTGTTAATATATGTATGTATGTTAATATGTATACACAACTATACCTACATGTATATTTATGTATACTGTATATATGTAAGTTTGGATAGATAGATAGATAGATAGATAGATAGATAGATAGATAGAAAGATAGATAGATAGAAAGAAATGATGAATGGATGGATATAGATAGATAGATAGATAGATAGATAGATAGATAGACCCAGACAGATAGATTGGCAGATAGATGGATGGATGGATGGAAGGATAGAGATAGATAGAAAGACAGAGACAGAGACAGACAGACAGACAGACAGACAGACAGATAGATAGATAGATAGACAGACAGATACATGGGTAGTTAGATAGGTAGATAGGTAGACAATCTGTAAGATGCATCAATGCATAGCAATGCTCCAAAGTCCTAGACAGCCAGGCCCCTTCTACATTGTGTCATGTTATTACCAATGACCCTTTTCTTTTTATATGTACATTTTCCCAGTATATAGCCTTTCCTAGTATAACTAATGATTCAATTTTTCAAGAAAGCCTCATCTCTCTAGCCTCTTAACTGTAAGCTAAAAGGTTGCCACCCCACATGTCCAATATAATGGAAGGAGAAAGAGACCCTGACCAGTGTTGGTAAGTGAACTACTGGGAGAGTAGAGGTCTGCTCTGGAAGCAAGAGAAAGAAAATGAGGTATGACAGGCCTTCTGGGAGAGAAAGTTACTTGTACTAGAGAGGGATGATCCCTAAAATAGTTCAAAACCTTTTTTCAGTTTGAACAAGCTTCAGATTTATATATATGTATATATATATAAATCTCTGCCAAACTTCTTGGGCATTGGGTAGGGGAACCCTGGAATTGAAGACTTCCATAGGAAGCCTGAATGAAGAGAAGGCTCGTTGAGGGGGTCCCATGGGCACTGGCTATGAAAGCACTTTGAGAAGAAAATATAATTTTGTTTGATACTATTAGCATGTTCCCTTTTAGGGATCTTAGAGAACTTATTTTCGCAGGAAGATTTTCCTAGTCCTCCTTAGTATCCCACACTGTTGGTTATCTCAAATATCTCCTGTTTACATCTCATTTGTACATAGTGGTTTACATGTTGTCTCTTCAATTAGACTATGAGCTCCTGGTGAGCAGAGACTGTTTTATTTTTTTTAACTGTCTTTGTATTCTAGTGCTTAGCACAGTGTCTGACACATATTAGACCCTTAAGAAAGGCTTGTTGATTTGACCAAAATTGTCCCCTTGTTTCTTCCATCCCTGGATATACAGAGAAACTGGGAGACCTGTTGATGCAAACATCTGGCATACCTTTATTTCCAACTCAGTGAGTGCTTCAGTAAAGGAATGAGCCCAGCAGGACACTGGCTCAGCTCTGATGATTCTCAAAGGGAACTTTTGAGGCACCCACAGGTGAGCACACCTGCAGATGGACTCTTTCCTTTATCCACAGTTCGCCATCTTTCAGTTATATAACCTTTCTCCAAAAATCTCTCTTCATCTGAGGTTTCCCTACCTCTCCCTTACCTTAGAGCATTTTCCCCTTTGTATTATTATTATTATATCCCTTATTGTCTGTTTTAGTAACAACTCTAAGAAAGAAGGGGGAAGGGCTTGGCAATCAGAGTTAAATGACTTGCCCAAGATCACATAGCTAGGAAGTATCTGAGGACAGATTTGAACCCAGGGCTTCCTGACTCCAGACTTGGCAACCTGGCTGCCCCATCTTAGATCATTTCTGCAGTGGTCCAGTCCTATGGTCCCCTCTGTCCCAGAGATAGCCCTCATCCAGATTCAGTTTTTCCCTAGGTGACTTTGAGATCAAAGTTCCCAGAAAGGAAGAAGTTTTCAACCAATTCAACAAGCATTTAGCAAGCATTTATGATGCCAGTTCCTGAGTTAAATCTGAGGAATACAAAAATGAACAAAAAGGAAGACAATTCCTGCTCTCAAAAAGCTTCCATTCTAATAAAGACAATACATAAAAGGAAGCTGGAGGAGAAAGAGGAAGGAGAGGAGTCAGGAGTTCAGGCTGGTAAAGAATGAAGATAACACTTGCTTGAATGTCCTCCTTCTAATGGACATTCTGGTATGAACCAGTCAATCTGAAAGAGAGGTTGAAAGGGCGCACTGTATTTCTTTTGTGTGAAGTCTAGGGTGGACTGAGCTTCCAGAGAGAAAGGTACCTATGGTGTGGTTCAGAATGTCCAGGAAAGTCAGGAATGCATTCTCTAGAAGGGAAATATTTACAATTAGTTAACTAAAAAACAATTAACAAATAAATGCTACTTATCTTTTGCTTTTACTATGCTTCCCACTGAATTCTCCCCTCTTCCCGGTGGTTCTGGTCCCATTTCAACACATTCCAGAATGATGACCTCCCCAAAACATGCCTTGGGCCTTCCTCTACCCACTCTAGCTTGTCTTTTACCATATGTGTTGGTCCTGGAGATCAGAATCCTATTAGATCTCACCAAATCATAACAGGTATAATTCCCCAGACAGTTTGTAGAAAGAAAAGAGTGAGGCTCATTACACCCTATCCCTCTGTACAACTCTTCTAGGGGCCAAAATTTGCTCAGTCTTCAGGAATCTGTGGGCCAGGATCATAAATTGACTATAATAGATAATTTGTCCAAGACCAGTGGACTGGCCTTAAACACAACCACTGAATAGTGTGCTACAATAGAGCATCAGCTCCTTGAAGGCAGGGACTTTTTCATTTGTTCCTGTGTATCTCCATTATCTAGCAATATTCCTGGCAAATGTCATAGTAGATTTTCAATAAATGCCTCTTGAATAGAATTGAGCCACCCACTGACATTTTCCTGAGGGCAAATCCCAAATACCTATGATCAAAGTAATGTTTTCCAAACTTTTTGGTTCTAATTTGGTCTTGAATTACCTAGGAGGTCTGGGAATTTAGAACAGCCATGGGTATAAATAGTTTAAGAAAATTGAAACAATGGAGCTAATTCTCATCCCCTTCTTCAAAATTGCCACACATAATAAATACACTGTCGTCTTCCATTAAAATGTTTCTTCCAACGTTTCATTGTGGCCTGAAGGTGAAGCTAGGATCTCAAAGGCTTTGCTAGTTAAGTGCAAATGCTGACTGGTCTTACCAAGCTGGGAAATATCTATGGAGGGTCCAGTGATTGTCCCCCATGACTCAGACCTCTCACCTTCACCTTCTAGCTTCTTTCAAGATTCAGGTCAAATCCTACTTTTTGTAGGAATCATTTCCTGGTCCCCTACCCCCATCCCAGCTACTAATGCCTTTCCTTCTCACATTACTTTAAATATACTCTCTACACAGATTGTACATGCCTGGATAACATGTTACTTCCTCTCTTGCAAAGTATATTCTTGGAAAATAAGGCATGAGATTTGTAATTGTCTCTGGTTTTTTCTCTTTATATCCTCAACCCTTAGTAAGTGTTTATACTTACTGTCATTTAAGGACCTGCCTAACTAAGAATATAGAGATTTCTCCCAATATCTTAGGTCATCAGGAAGATAATTTGGGGGCTATAGTAGCAGGTCATAATGGTCCATCCTCAGTGTGTATGTGTGTGGGAATAATCATGACCTGAATCAGTGGAAGGAATAGCCACATGGACAAAAATCAATAATATTTGGAATCATAGAAGCATATAATTTTATATTTTCAGGGAAAAATATCACTAGCTCCTAAATTTCCTTCTGGAATTTCTAATACAATTGCAAAAGATATAAGAGATTAGATGTAGCACAAGGATCCCTTGGAACCCATTTTAGGAAATATTGGACTAGAGCTTTTCATTATGAAAGTAGCATAAAGGAACACGTGATGCTGGAAGGGCTTTTATCATCATTTCCATAGCATTAAAACACTTTTTATGTGGGGGCATCAAAACCCCAGACAATGTCCCAGTTCAGTCTGACTAGTGGTCAGTGCAATGAGAGTCAGTCACTCAGGAGGGCAGTGAAGAAGGAGGGCAGACCCGAGCACCCTGTGTGGATCTCTCACCTCAGTGGTACTGTCCGCCTTCTCTATAAAAGCATGGAAAACCCTTTCCATTGTCTGGGATGAAGGGGCTCAGAAAGCAATCTTCACATGTTAGTGATGGCTCTTGTATGTCACTCTCTGAAGTACTGATAGCTTAGTCTGCTGCTTAAAATACTCTATTCTCTCCTTTCTCCTTTCTCTTTCTTATATCAAATTGGGCTATTTTCTGTGTTCCTTTGCATTCCTAACACAATGACTGGTACATAAAATACTCAATAAATGCTCATTGATTGACTGTCATATCTTTCTTTGCTTTGCATTTTCTCTTCTTTTTCCTATTGTTCTCATCTCTTGTATTTTTCTCTTTCACCTTTTTCTCTTTCTCTTTTCTTTTTCCTTGTTTTTCTCCATTTCCTTCTTCAATTTTTCTCTCCACTTCTTTCTTTTCTCCTCAGGTTTTTATCCTGTTCTCCTTCTCCTTTCCCCTCCTTTCTCTCCTTCTTTCCCTTCTCTTTCTCCTCCTGCTTCTTTTCTTCATTGAGATAACCTGGCCTCACCATCCACATGTTTGAAGAAAACAACAAATCCAACTCTTTATTTCCTCATCTAAGGAAAATAGGAGGTTGGGTTTTTTTTTTTTACTGCTTTTTAATGTTTACTGTATTTTAAAATTTTTATTTAAAATATATTTTTATTGATGTTTTTATGATTGTAGTACAAATATTTTTCATCTACCCTTCCAATTTTAAACCCTCCATTAAGGGTTAAATAAGCAAAAATCTCTAACACAAAAGGCATTTGACAATGGATACAATATTCTGTCCAAGCGACCCCTAGCATATCTGCTATGATGAAGGAAGTACAATAAACATATTTTAGCACTCAAGGAAGATTAGGGGAGGTTTCAAGATCACATAGGGAATCCAAAAGGTAATATGGGAGACTTGAAAAAGCACTGAATTTTGAACCCAGGGCCCCAAATCTTGTCTCCTATACTTTACTAACCCAGTGTCCTTTGGTAATTTACAGATGTCCTTTATCATATGTTATCCCTATTTCCCAGGATTGTTATGAGAAAACACTTTCAATGTTTAAAAAAAGTACTTGGCACAAAGCAGGTGCTTGATAAAAGTGTGTTGATTAGTTGATTGGAAGTTTTAAAGTATTAGGAAAATATAAAGCACAGAGATGGAGCACCAGACTTTCTCTGAATTGGACCAAGTCTCTGGTCTCTGCAGCAGGGCCTGTCCCCTACCATCAGTGACATATTTGGACAAGATCTATAAAAATTGCTAATCCAAAGGCCATTTGGTAAAATGAGTTCATCATCATATCCATGTAAAAATTGGGTTTCAAAATCACCAGTATTATCTTACTAACTTCAAATTCTGACTTGTAAATCATGAAAAAAAGGCTAAGGGGTGTACAAGATATCTTGGGGTGATTTTAGTTCAATGTTAGTTATATATGTTACTTAACCTCATATCTAAACAATTGGAGACATTTTAATTTTTCATGGGTAGGCCGAGCCAATATAATAAAGCTGACAATTCTATCTAAATTAATTTACTTATTCAGTGCAATGACAATCAAGTTACCAAACATTATTTTACAGAGTCAGAAAAAAATACTAACAAAATTCATCTGGAAGAACAAACAGTCGGAAATATAAATTAAATCAATTACAAAAAAATATTTTAAGGAAGGTGGCCTAGTAGTACTAGATCTCAATTATATTACAAAGTGGAAATCACCAAAACAATCTGATACTTGATCAAAATAGAGTGGTGGATCAGTAGAATAGATTAGGTAGGGAAATTTCAACTGCCAGTTCTATGGATAAGAGAAGGATTTATAACCAAACAAAGATAAAGAGAATTATGGGATGTAAGTTGATTACATTAATTTATTTTGGCACAAACAATATCAATGCAGCCATTATTAAAAGGAAAGCCAGAAACTGGTGGGGGGAGGGTTGCAGCAAATTCCTCTGATAAAGCTTTTAGTTCTCAACTAAATAGAGAACTGAATTAAATTTATAAGAATATAAGTTATTCTCCACTTGATAAATTGTCAAATGATATAAATAGGCAATTCTCAGATGAATAAATTAATGCTATTTATATTCATGTTAAAACATTATCTAAATCACTATTACTTAGAGAAATTCAAATTAATACAACTCTGAGGAACTACCTCATATCTAGATTGATTAATATAACAGGAAAGGAAAATAACAAATGTTAGAGAAGATAGTCAAAGTTTGAGACACTAATATATTGTTGGTGGAGTTGTGAACTAATTCAACCATTTTGGAAAATGTTTTGGAACTATGGCCAAAGGACTATAAAACTGTGTCTACCTTTTGACCCAGAAATACCACTACTAGGCCCACAAAACAAAGAAATAAAAGGAAAAGGGAAATGACCTATATGTACAAAATGTTTATAGCAGTTCTTTTTGTGGTGTAAAGAATTAGACATTGAGGGGATGCCCAAAATTGAGGAATGGTGCAAAAAGTGGTGGTATATGATTGTGATGGAATACTATTGTGTTATGAGAAATTGCAAAGGGGATGGTTTCAGAAAAACCTGGAAAAGTTATAGGAACTGAAGCGCAGGGACATGAACAAAACCAATAGAACATTGTACATAGTAACAATAATACTGCATGAAGATCAGCTATGAATGTCTTACCTAAGATCTATGACAACTGATCTAAGACAATTCTAAAGGACTTGTGATGAAAAATTCTATCCATATGTTGAGGAAGAACTGATAGAATATGAATGAAGATCAAAGCAGATTTTTAAAAACTTTATTCTTCTTTTAAAATTTTTGTCTGCTTTTCTTTTGTATTATGGCTAATATAGAAATATTTTTGCATGCCTTCACATATATGATACATATTAAATTGCTTGCCCTCTCAAAGAGAGAATTTGAAACTAAAAATTAAAAAAAAATAAAACCAAATGTTAATTTTACATGTATTAGAGAAATATTTAATGAAATAAATAAAAAATATATTAGGGGGAAGTTGCTTAACCTGGATAGAGGTTGCAAGACTTGCCTTCCAGGGAAGATTTTGCACTAATTCTCCCAGAATTTCCTAATGTTAATTGCATCTGAGTTTTGCAGTTTCAAGGTAAGACTGGGAGTGTTCAAAATTGGTACTTCCTTCATTGTCTGTTCCTCCTTCTTGCTCAGGGCCATGCAGCCTGACATCCCCATTGGGTTCCTGCTCAGTTGTACTAGGATTTGAGGTGACATATTTGCAATTAAAGAGTGATGTCAGTTGATACAATGCCATGGACACCAGTTAAGTATTATTCTTTATAGAAGAAGCTCAAGATTTAATACAAAAAGGTTGGTAGTGGTCCAGGGACCTGACTCATTTGGACTTTGGTAAGCGTCCCAGCTAGCTAGAACATGTTGGAGTGTTGGAAGCTTCTTCTCCTTTTAATAGAGAAGTGAAAATGAAAAAAAGAATATCAGAGTAACAGCACACCAGACAGTAACCATTATTTTTCTGTTTGGGGGCTCTGCCAGCACTCCTTGTGCTAGCTGAAGAAGCAGTGAAATTCTCCAAAATTTGGTTATCAGTCACTCATTCACAGAATCATCATAGAAACAAAGAATTTCACAGCTTGATAGGAAATTGGAAGATGCATCCTGAAAAAGAATTCCCTTTACCGAATTTTTGGCAAAGAGATATTTAGGCAAAGTCCTAAAGACCTGCAATAATAGAGACTTCACCACCTCACCAAGTAATCTATCCCAAGTTTCATTCATGATTCAGTTCAAACCCTACCTTCTGAATGAAACTCTTCCTGGTCCCTCTTCTGCTAATATTCTTCCTCTGAAATTACCTTTACATCTATCTATCTATCTATCTATCTATCTATCTATCTATCTATCTATCTATCTTTCTTTCTTTCTATCCATCCATTAACCCATCCATTCATTTTTTTATCATCTATTAATCTATTTTTTTCTCTTTTTACAAATATATAATGCATTCCCACCATCCCCCCCTTGGATTGGGAGGCTCCTGTGAATAGAATAGATTACCATCTAATAATTACTTTTAATTCCATGTAGCAAAGATGAAGACTCTACGGATCCTACTTGTGCTCTTAGAGTCAGTTATGTTAAAAAGCTTTTCCCTCACTATGATCCTGTAAGATAGGGAGGGCAGATATTATTGTACAAATGTGTGTGTGTGAGAGAGAAACAGACAGACAGACAGACAGACAGAGACAGAGAGAGAGAGAGAGAGAGAGACAGAGACAGAGAGACAGAGAGACAGAGACAGAGAGACAGAGACAGAGACAGAGAGAGACAGAGACAGAGAAAGAGAGAGAGAGAGAGAGAGAGAGAGAGAGAGAGAGAGAGAGAGAGAGAGAGAGACAGAGAGACAGAGAGACAGAGAGAGACAGAGACAGAGAGAGAGAGAGAGAGAGAGAGAGAGAGAGAGGGAGAGGGAGAGACAGAATAAATACACAGTACATGGTAATTGATATATTGTCTTCCTTCATTGAAAAGTGAGCTCCTTGAAGACAGACCTATTTTGCCTGCTTGGTATCTCTAGCATTCACACACAATATTGTGATTTAGTAAATGTTTGTGACTTTGTGACTTCCCCCTTAATGTTAGTATTTTCCCCTCTAAGAATACCTCCAACTCACCCTTCATAATACTAATAATCATAATTTATATTTATAAGTTATCTACTATGTGTCAGGCACTATGCTAAGCATTTTATGATTAGTATTTAATTTGATCCTCACAATAACCCCAGAAAGGTAGGTGCTATTATTATTTCCATTTTACAGATGAGGAAAATGTGCCCAACAGAGGTTAAGTGACCTTCCCAGGGCCACACAGCTGGTGTCTGGTGTCAGATTTGAACCTGGGTTTTCCTAACTCCAGGTCGACAGTTGTATTTATTGTACACCTAACTCCCTAAAGAAGTTTAATAAATATTTGTTGTAACTCGGTGTTAGATTTTCTTTTCCATTACATACATCCATATTCTGCCTCTTGGCTACTTCTACCCATTGCTACTAATCATGTCCTTTGGAATCAATCAAAATCCTTCCAGTACCTCTTCTATAGTATATTTCTTCAAATACCTAAACCTCACTACCATGTCTTAGATTTTTTTGTTTCTTTGTTCTTGTTGTTTGCCACATAAATATCCTTAGTTCCTCTAACCTGTGGCATAGTCAGACTCCAATTACTCCACCATTCTAGTCAATTGCTCTTTTTTGGTATGTTGTAGAGTTCCAGTGTCCTGCCCGAAACAGAACCCCTTAAAATGTTCTAAAGGTGGTCTTGCCAGGATAGAAGACAATAGATCTATCAGAACTCTCCTGCTAGACACCGATAAGCACTGGCATTATACTGCACTTCTTGATTAAAAAGTGCTTTACAACATAATCATACTTATTTTTCAATACAACCTTCTGAAATTAGCACTACTATTATCCCCTGCTTCATATTCAATTGTTGACTAAAATTTTATGGACATCCACTTTTTTCTCTTTCATTCTAAAATTATTTTTCAGATAACCTACATTCTTCTATTCTCCCTCCTCTTCTATCCTTATATGACTGATTTAATTTTTTTTTTTTACTTTTTTATGACTGATCATTTTAACCCACATTTAGAAGATTTGGAATTTTATTATTATCCTTATTCCCATTTCATCTTTTTTTAGGTTTGGTTCTAAACTGCCAAAGATATCTTTGTTTAGTCATTTGTTCATTCATTCTTCCTCACAACATTTATTTGGGTACCTGTTACATGTGTACAAGGCTTTGTGTTGGTATATGTTGTTATGTGTATGTTAGATGATATACCACATAACATTTAATGATACACAAGTATATTGTATGTTATTATATGTTCCAGTATAAAATAGAGCAGCCTCTTCCTTTCTCTTGAAAACTTAAGCATGAGATTTAAGTTCATTCCAATTCTAAATCTCTGTGTATGTGTGTGATCTAAGTGTTTATATTTTAGTATAATAGGAAGATCAGGTATTTGAAGACTTAAGTTTTACCTCTCACACATACCAAGCAAGCAAATCTGCTTTCTGAGTCTTGTTTTCCTCAACTGCCAAATAGCAGTAATGATATCTGCCTTCCCTACCTTGTAGGATCATAGTGAGGAAAGAGTTTTTTGTTTTTTTTTTTTAACATAACTGAATCTAAGAGCACAAGTAGCATCAGTAGGGTCTTCATCTTTGCTACATGGAAAGAAAAGTAATTATTGGGAGACAATCTATTTCTATTCACAGGAACCTCCCAATCCAAGGGGAATAGCAGGAATGCATTATATATTTGTAAAAACAGAAAAAACAAAAGTTAATGTGCCTACATGGAAGCCTGAAAGAATACCCAAATGACTCTATGCTGGTGTTTTGCGTGATTGTAATTTCGCAAAAATATGTAATTTAGGAGAGAGGCAATATGGCAGCTCTGTTTGCACTGAGAACATGGTTATATTTCTTACTTATCCATGAAATAAATTATCCTGAGCAAATCCCAACTGCAGATAAGTCCTTCTCCATCTGTTTTTCTACAAAAGAAAAACAATGAAAATTGCCTTCGCACAACAATTACACAACTGAGTCTAGAGTTATAAATTTATAGGAGAAGGAGAAAGGGTATTTTTAATGGGTTTTGGTTAAGAGCCAAAGATCCTTAAATAAAAATTCTCTAGAAGTGCTGCAATAAACAGATGACGGTTAAACTTAAACAGTCATCAAGTTAAGTTAAATTCAATTTAACTTAAATATTTATTAGGAGTGAAAGCAAACATAAATGAGGAAAAACAAAATCTTGATTCCTCAATTGTCTTCTCTCTTTCCCACAATGTATCTTTGGCTGTTTTGGAGGCAATTCGGGGGTTTTATTAACTGGTACCAGAAGGGCTTTACAATCAAATCCATTCCAGAGCAGAATTCATTGGAAATCCTGTAAATTGGGACCCAACTCAGAGCCAAAAGGGTTAAAACAAAAACATGGAGCTTGGGAATCAGGTTGGATGTGAGTGGGACTGGGGGGATGGGGAGAAGCAGTTGGTAATACAGAGATGTTTGTCTGGAGAAATATAGATCTCCTGGACAGGCAGCAACAAGTTGGCTCTTGGTAAAGAAAGAAGACACTCTTGGATGAAAGGGCTAGCATCGTCCTCCAGTATAACCAGACCTGTGACGCATAGTCAGGAGGTGTAGAGGCAGATAGAGATCCAAGAGGTAAGGAAGGCCTAGAATATCTAGAAGGCATTGAACTTTAAGTACTGGATCTCAGAGCAAGGATTGTACCCTCCTGTGAGTTTAAGTTTTCAGATTTCTTTTCTCCATTACTTGAGAAAGGTTTAAATTCTGACAAATAACTTAAAAAACTAATTGGTCAGATTCAATCAATGATTTTCAGAGTAGCTGGTTGGATGATTTTATACACACTTGAGAACTGGCTGGATTCCATCTTAAAAATGACTAGTTTAATTTTTTTTTCAAAACTTATACAATATCAAATGGCTACATGGAAGTCTTCCTCTGAGAGGCTTCATTGTAGTTTGGGGGTGACCTAGAGTTCTTCAAGGCCATGCCAGTAAAGAACAAGTTTTGGCTGGTCCTGCCAAGCTGGAAAGGCTTCAATGGCAAGCCAAGCAATGGACTAAGTTTGTTATCTGAGGATCAGGTTGTGTGAAGAATAGAGTAGAGAAGCTCCTTGTCTGGATCCTGTCAAAAGGATTTCTTTTCTTTTTCTTCCCCAGAGCAATGGTCAAGGTCCCTTACCTTCTAAATGTCATAGTCCTACAATGTCACATGCTGATGGGTTCACAAGCCCATGGGGCATTTGAAGTTTGGTTGGAAGTCACCTCTTTGGAAGGGTAATGCTCACCCCAGGGTATAGACCCAGGTTCAAACCCAAATCTACATAGGAGGTATTATTAATAATATAGAAGTGGCTGACCCATAATCCATCACTGTCAAGCTCTTTGTTATAATTTAAAACTAGCCAAATTACAGTCAGTTCAATGTTTAAGCATTTCCTCTGCAAAACCCATACTACAAGAGAATGTGAACAAAGATACACAGAAGTCCCATAGCAACAATACTCCTCCATGATAAATTTCCCCATCTCCCCCTTGTTTGCTTTCCCCTCTTGTCCCAAAACAGTCAGTTCCATCATCACAACCTTAAGGTCTATCTAACCCCAAAGCCCTGGCTATTCTTTCTCTGTTTTGTTAAACTGTCTATAGGAAATCTCAAAAGAAAAAAACTTAATATTATAGTTAATAGTAGTTCCTTCAGTTCCCTTGATTTTGTGAATAATGACACAACACCAAAAATAATGGGTGTTCCAAATGTTTTAGAAGATTTTTGGAATGACCTAAACCAAATATTTTAAAGTACTTCAGTAAGACTGAAGTGTTTCTAGGAATGAGGATCATTGAATGGAGTCACCCACAATTTCTAGTAGTATCCTTGTGGCAAGATAAATGCATTTGTAAGAACAGGCAGTATTTTAAATCCACATTGTATATATATCAAATTAAATTGAGTCAACTAGCAACTGTTAAGTACCAACCATGTGCCATGAATAGGGGCAAAGCCCTAGGGGTTCCAATGAAAGTTTCCATTTGACATTAGAAAATAAGCATGTTGCTAGATTTATAAGTTCCATCCCATATTAAACTTAAAGTAACCTCTTCCTTTCTGCCATAGCCTTCTGGGGTTAGATAGATCTTTATGTTGTGATGATACAGTTGAGTATTTTGGAAAAAGGGAAGAACAAGAGAGAACCATGAGGAAATACATTATGGTGGAATATTGTGGCTATGAACATTCTTTCTTTTTATTGCTCTGAAAACAATATTAGTGTTCTTATATATGAGACACCTGTAGCTTTGTCTAAATTACTTCAACCTTAATTTCTTTGATTAAAGATTTCTTTGACAATTATATTTTTAAATGATATTTTATTTTCCCCATTGCCTGTAAAATTTTTTTAAATTCTATTTTTAAGTTTGAGTTCCAAATTCTCTCCTTTCTTCTGATCCTCTCTCCCTCCCTGAGGCAATAAGGACTTTGATATAGATTGCATCTCTATAATAATATAAAATGTTTCCTTAATGCTCATTTTGTGGAAGATTTCTCAAATAGAAAAAGAGATGGAGAAGGAAAATGAAACACAGTATGTTTCAGTCCGCATTCAGTCTCCAGTTCTTTCTCAGAGGGCAGATGGCATTTTTCAACATGAATCTCTAGGATTATCTTGGATCACTGAATTGCTGAGATCAACTAAGTCATTCCCACTTGATCTGTAAGAAATGTTGCTGACATTCTGTACAATGTTCTTTTGTTTCTGCTTACTTCATTTTGCATCAGTTCATTTTCCTGAATTCATCCTACTTGTCATTTCTTAGTATTCCATAACTATCATATATCTTCCATAACATATCATATACATTCAGTCCTTCTCCAATTGATGGACAGCTCCTCAATTTCCAATTCTTTGCTAACACAAAAAGAGCTTCAATAAATATTTTTGTGCAAATAGGTTCATTTCCCTTTTTATAAATCTCTTTGGGATATAGACCTAGGAATGATATTGATGGATCAAAGAATAAGCACAATTTCAGAGTCCTTTGAGCATAGTTTTAAATTGCTCTCCAAAAAGGCTGGGTCAGATCGCTCTGGTTGTGATCTATACTGGTGTTTAAATTGGTAGATATGAAAATATGCCAGGCACAGAGAGTAGAATGAGAAAAAGCAAAGAGTCAGGGGATATGTTGCAATGGACAGAGTAGAAGAATCTGAAATCTGGCACTTACTACCTATTTAACTTTGTTCATGCTCCTTATCTTCTTTGGGTTTCAGTTCCCTTTTCTGAACAATGAGGGGCTTGGATTTGACGAACTGTGAGGTCCCTTTCAGCCCTATACCTGGGATGCTATGATATTGTGTTGAACAGACAACAAATGATTCAGTTCGCCAAAGAGAACAGGTAGTAACAATGGGAAACAGCAAGTAAGGTTATAAAGGTAGGTTGGAATCAGATTGTAAAGGATCTTGACTGATACTGCCACACCAAGGAGCTTGGGCTTTATTCAGTAGGCAATGGGAGAGAAAGGAGCATTAAACAATTTTTGAGCAGAGAATGATGTGCTCAGACCTGCGTACCAGGAAGACATATATGACTATGATGTGTAGGTGAGAGTAAAGAGACTGGAACCAGGGTTCCTATATTTATATAGAACTTCGAGTTGTTGGCACTCACTGCTTCTCTTTCTTCTGAACTCATCATTTGACTGAACTCACTCTCTCCACAATTGCTAATGGTCTCTTTCTTAATTGTTAACTCTGACGGTGCTTTTCAGTCCTTACCCTTCCCTCGCTATCCTCTGTATTTGACAGCATTGATCACTGGAATTTAGTGACACTGCTCTTTCCTGGTTCTCCTTTCTGTCTAAGCACTCCTTCTCTATCTCATTTGCTCAGTCTCGATCTTATTCAGATCATACCCTCTCACGGTAGCTGTTCTCCAGGGATAAGTCCTATCTCTCCTATTCTTTTCTTTCTACCATCTTCTTGGTGACCTCGTCATTTCCCATGGGATCAATGATCATCTCAAGAATAAAGACTCCCAAATCTCTATATCCAGTCCCAGTCACTTCCCTCAGCTTCAATCCTGCATCACCACATTCCTACTAGATAGTTTAAACTGCACATTCTGGAAACTTCTTAAACTCAACATGTCCAAAAGAAAATTTATTTTCCTCTCAAACCAATTTCTTTCTTAAACTAATCTAATTCTGGCAAAAAACATCACCATTCTTCAAATCCTATCTTTTATAGGAGGCCTTTACCAGTCCCTACTTGAGCTCCAGGGCCTTCTCTCCAAGATTACCTTGACTATATGCTATGTATTTTCACAGTGTATTTCCTATTAGAATGGAAATTTCTTGAGGCTAGGGACCATGTTTTTGCCTCTCTTTGTATCTCTAGTCCTTAGCACAGTTCCTGGTACAGAGTAAGTACTTAATAAATGTCTGGTGACTCTTTCTGTCTCTGTCTCTGTCTCTGTCTCTGTCTGTCTCTGTCTCTCTGTCTCTCTCTGTCTCTCTGTCTCTGGCTCTCTGTCTGTCTGTCTGTCTGTCTGTCTGTCTCTCTCTTTCTGTCTCTCTCTCTCTTTCCACTTCCATACCTCTTCTTCTCCTCTCTGTCTGTCTGTCTTTGTCTCTCTCATAGGTGAAGTGGTAGTTTGACTTAATTAGGAAGGTCTAGGTTCAATTTCTGCCTAAGTCAAATACTCAGTGTGTAAGAGTGAATGGTTTACTTAAGCTCACAGAACATCCAGACCACTCTTTCAGACTATAATGTATATTCTATTTGTTATTCTGCATTGGTATAAGAAGTTTGCACACTGGAATTTCCCCACAGGAATGAGATGACAGGTTGGGTCCAGAGCCACTCCACTCTCAATACATGATAATACTTATTCCCCTTTCAGAATTTTCATAACACTCTCCTAAATCTCACGTTAGCATTTATTAAACTCAACATTTTATTTCCTTCCTTTTCCTAATCCCCATCATTCAATACCTCAATCCCACCTTCTCCTGTAATTATATTGTAAACCCTTGGAAAATAGAGCCCAAGTCATCTCTTGCCTTTGTATTCCCAGAATGAGCACAAAGCCTTGAATACAGTAGGTATTTAATAAATGGGCAGTAAATGTGCTGATTATTAGCAGCATAGATGTATATGTGCAAAATCCATATCAACAGCTTGCATGTGTGCGTTTCTGCACAACTTCATAACCTGCAATTATGAGTTGACCAAAAGAGTAGCCACACCTGCAGACACACAGACTGTAGGCGCCCACCCTCCCCCTCTTGGCATGGATTGCCCTTTCTGCTAATTCCATCAATATCCTAAATAAATAATCAAGCTGTAAAACATAATTGAACAACAGAAAATAAAGCACAGACAATGGAAGTCAGGGGATGACAAGTGTATTGGAAATCCCCACCATCCATCATCCCATCAAGACTGTTGAGACATGGGCTGACTAAAAGGCTCTCTCTGACTCATTCTGTCAGAGCAAACCAAATAAAAGGCTTTGGCTTGGCAGGACCTGGCTCCGAAGCCCCCAAACATGGTGGTTGTTAACTGGGATGTCCCTTAATTCCATGTTAGGATGATTCCTGTACTATGAGGTGCAGTTGATGTTTTGGTTATTTGGAACAACTTTCCAGTGACTTCTATTTCCAATGATCCTGTCTAGGGAGACTTAATAGGTAAAAGGGCTCCTAGGGATAATCTGGGCCAATATCTTCATTTTATGGATAAAGAAAAATGGCATCCAGATTGAACTTTGCCCAAAATCACACAACTAATAAGTGCCTGAACTTAGACCTAAGCTTCACTTCAGCTGAATTTAACAATTATTAAACTCCAACTAGGTGCAAAACACTGTTCCTGGTAGGAATTCAAAGAAAATTGAAAGTTCCTGCTCTCAGGGAGTTTACATTTTACTGAGTTGGGAAAGAGAAAGCATACATTACAGATAAGTGTATAGTCTATATGATTCAAAATTTGGGTTTATATAAAACAGGTTCAATCTTGCAGGATTAGCCCCCCAATCAACAATGTTTTGACTCATTATACCCTCACTCAACATTCCATTTGGGGGATCTCTAACCACAGCTTTTGCATAATTTAAGCAAAGTTTTTGTCTAGGTCTCTACATATATAGAATTCTTACATACCATAAAAGCACTCAGGGCAATAATACATAAATATTACATATAAGACAGCCTTTATACAAGTCCATGGCAAAATGCAGACACATAAAATGACTCAAAGTGCCCCATAAATGATACAGAAAATATG
The DNA here is from genome assembly GCF_027887165.1 of Monodelphis domestica. NCBI lineage: Eukaryota > Metazoa > Chordata > Mammalia > Didelphimorphia > Didelphidae > Monodelphis > Monodelphis domestica. Next base: position 675,877,315 of record NC_077227.1, read on the forward strand.
TGAAAGACATACCATAGTCTATAAAAATTGATATAATTCTCCTCTCTCTCTCTCTCTGGTTTAAGTCCCACTCTCCTGAGGGACACATGTACTGACCTTATTCCTCCAACAAGAAATAAAATTGGGATTGTTAATGGAGCAACCTCTTGATAGTAAGTTCAATTTTTTTTTATTCAGGACCTTATTTAGCCCCAAGATTCATAACACCACCTAGTGAATTGGATTCCATTCAGAAAGCAAACAACTTGGAGCTATTTAGATCTGTTAGACTTGAATTCTCCACTATTCATGAGAACAGAAAGCAAAGTCCTTCCTCCTATATATTTCATATATTTCTAGGGATTCTGTGAGAGGGAAATGAGAAGGCAGTCCCTGACTGATCTTCCAGTTTCAGAAACTACATGTGACTCTTCTCTCTCCCAAAGAGGCTGGTGCTAATGAAAATCTTTTAGGAATTCCTCCCCTGCTAGAAATGTTGATTCTGGAACAATAGAATTTGGGCTTGCTAGATAGGCAACCTCAAAGTCTAGTACTGCCCATTCAGTCATCTTCTCTGATAGAAAATTGGATTTCAGGATCCCACTGACCTGGAAGTCACTCTTATTCTATCCAAGAGGATGCCATTCAAGAACGCTCAGCCACTTGGCCTGATTTCCTTCTTCATGGTTTTTATATGGCTAAGATGTTATACCACTGCTTCTCAAAGGCTGTGGTAAGGAATTGTCCTATTAGATTTGTGTGGACAAGAGCATGAACCCATGGTTGGGTTCTAGTTTCTAGGGTCTAAGCTTAGCTATACTTTTGAGATCCCTTGAAAAGCCGAAAGAGAAAAAGAATTGAGTCCAAGATGAAACCTCCCATCTCTAGTTCAGGAGAAATTCTGGCTTCCACCTATATATCCCATCAGAATACAACCCAACAGTTCATCACTAACCACTGAGATCCATCCTCAAGGAAGCACCCAGGGATATATTACTGTGCTACTTTAAATGTTACAATTAAAGTCCTAGAACAAGCTTCAATACCTTATAAGCTCAATAAATTGATCAGGAAATACCTTTGGTCAATTTTCTTCAAGCAAATAGAAGTTATTTTAAGAAAGAGGGAACAAAAACTGCCAAGATCGTAAACACTTCATATAACAGGGGATACCGGAACTGTATAGCTTGAGAAAAGCTAGAGAACTTATGGGGTAGAGATGAGGAGAAAGAGTATGCAGATGTAGAACCCTTTCCAACCTGACATTCATAGTTTCTCTTCTCCATAGCTCCTCTCTTTCACAGGTTCTAAGTGGTAGCCTATGTATTAAGATTCCTTTTACTACAGTCCACAACCAAGGAGATTCCATTTAACAGTTAGCTAGTTGACAAAATAAGCTCAAAGGAAAGGTGTTTACTAATAATACCTAATAAGAAATAGCAGCCATAAAACATTACTCACCCTGCAAAAAACACTAGGAAGAATGAGCATAAAACTATACAGTATATTATACACTACATATTATTACATATATCTTAAACCTCATCCTCTTGGATAGAATAATGCTTTGACTCATTATACCCTCACTCAGAATTCCATCTAGGTGTTTTCTAACCCCAACTTTTGGTTCCTGGTCAATGGGATCCTGAAATATAATTTTCTATCAGAAATGATTGAATTGGTAGGGAGGTAAATATGTAATGAATACATGTGGACAGAAAGATGTATGTCTCTATTATTGCAGACCCTTTTTTTGAAGTGTCCACAGCATTTCCCCCCCCAGCAAAGTATCTTTGCCAGGCAAGCTGCTCAACTCCATTCCTCTCTTCAACTCAGCTCACTTGCCAGCTAGCTCTCTCTTGAGTCCAAAGGCAGCTCTCTTCTTTTCTGCCAGAGGATCCTCTCTTTGAAATTGTTTGAACACTGCCTGTATATATTTATCATGTCTGTTGAGTCAGTGTGTCTCTCTGCTTCCTGACAGAGGCAGCTTCTTCTCTCAGCAAATCACTTTGCTTTGAGACTTCATGACCAATGGGGACTAAAGAGCAGAGAAAATCTCTTCCCCCTCAGCTGCCCTCTGGTATAGGTATAGAGGTCACATGCCAAAAAAGCTGCTTCCAGTCCTGACTCACCTGAACCAATCTGAACTGTGTTGACTGTCTCTAGAGTTGGAAGATTTTACTCTTTAAAAGCTTCCAAGAGAATGGTCATCCAATCCCAAGCTCCCCTTCCAATTCAATCAACTAACTTGTTCATACTTCTTAAAGGAATGACCAGGCATGGCCACATTTTTTACAGTTAATTTTACACCTCATTAACATAGTAACACCTCATTACCTTTCTTACCTGCCCTTTGCTTTCTGTGACTTTATTAACCAGTTCGGGGTGGGGGGAGACAAGAGGGTGAATAGCAATGGGTCAAAATCCATCTTAAACCTACCCAATCCCCTCCACAGGCATGAAGTATAGCCTGTGTAAATACATAGAGGTCAGACATGAGAGATGGAGTGCTGAATTTAGGTAATAGCTAGTAGACTAATTTGATTCCTAGATAGGATGCATGAATGGAAACAATATGAAATAAATCTGGAAAGGAAGCTTGGAAGAAGATTATAGGGGGCCTTAAATGTCAGGCAGAAGAGATTAGTTCATCATAGAGGCAATAGGAAACAGTGAGGATCTTTGAATGGGGAGTGACATGGTTAGACCTGTGCCTTGGAAGGATTATTTTGGTAGCAATATGGATGATTTATTGATGAAAGGAAAGACAGAGAACAAAATTATGATTAAGTGCCTCTTGTAAAAGTCCAAGTAAGAGATCATGAGGGCCTGAGCTTTGGTTGTGCCTGAGTGAAAATGTAGGGTTGGATGTGAGAAGTCATTGGTGGCAGAATCAACTTGACTTAGCTACTGCTTCTCTAGGGGGTTGGGGAGATAGGAAGAAGCTATGAGAGAGGGAAGAGGAAAGGATACCAGTCACACAGTAATATGGGTGACTAAAAAAATCACTGGTCCCTTCCACATAGAAAGGAGAGTTTGATGTTTGGTCAAGTTTAAAGGAAAGGAAAATATCTTACTTTTTTACATAAGATGCCAATAAGGAATTCCAGATGGAGATGTCCATCAAGGAGTTTGCAAAGTTGACATGGACTTTAAGAGAGAGTAAGACTGGATTATGGATTATAGATTTTAGGTTTATCTGCCTGGAAGTGTCAATTGAATGCAATGGCTATCCCCCAGGTCTGGAACTTACTCCTTCCTCATCATTTACCCTGTCTGGAGCCAGTTTGTACTGAGCTGTTAGCTTCTTGCCTCCTCCCAACCTCTTAGACTATGAGCTCCTTGAGAACACAGTCTTATCTTTTGCCTTTCGTTGTACCCTAATGTTTAGCTCTGTGCTTGCCACATAGCAGGTGCTTAATAAGAGTTAGATGGCTGACTAACCATGAGTGCTATCTAGACCACTAAGGGAGTAAATTCAAAATAAAGAGGAGATGGCTCAGGACAAAGAATGGGGGGATACACATGTTTAGGAGGTGAGAGATAAGTGACGATCTGTCAAAGGAAGCCAAAAGAGATTGTCATACATATAGGAGGAGAACCAGGAGAGAGAACTGTGATGAAAATTAAACAATGAGAGAGAATCCAGGGGACCTGGGGAGTCAAACAGTGACAAAAACTTCAGAGGGTCAGTTGGACAATTGGGAAACTTGTTTCTCTGATTCTCAAAAGGTGTGTTTGGTTGGTGGATCACAAAGGATAATTCTTGTGAGGGAGTTGTTTTTAGCTGACTCAACTCTAGGTGAGCTCAATGCTTATGCTTTCTGAATCTCTTTCATTTGCTAAGAAATGATGGCTGAGTAAATTTCTTTTATTAATTGTTGATGTCCTATGAGTCTCATATTGTTTCATCATTGAATCCTAACTATCAAGGGACTATCCTGAGATAGGACCAGCCCAGAAGATGAAGAATATTTTAAGGCAGGAATGCTGTCCTAAAACAACACAAATTATACCACTCAAGTTACCACTTCAACTGTTATATTGCTGCATTAGGAGCAGTAAAGAGCCTTAGAAACCTTTTGATCTAATCCCCTCACCTTACAGATGAAGAAATTGAGGTCCAGAAAAAGAATAATTTGCCCAAGATTATAAATGTGGTTGTAAGTAGATGTACAAGAGTTCTTTTTTCTTTTCCTTTTTTTAATTTTATTTGGTCAATTTCAAACTTTAGTTCTTGGTTACAAGAATCATATTCTATTCTTCCCTCCCATCCCCCCACCATGCCTGTTGTCAACTTGCAATTCCACTGGGTATTACATGTGTCCTATTTCCATGCTATTGATGTTTGCACTAGGATGTTCCTTTAGTGTCTATATCCCCAATCACATCCCCTTCAACCCATGTAATCAAGCAGTTGTTTTTCTTCTGTGTTTCTACTCCCACAGTTTTTCCTCTGAATGTGGATAGTGCTCTTTCTCATAGATCCCTCCGGGTTGTTCATGATCACTGCATTACCACTAATGGAGAAGTCCATTGCATTCAATTGTACCATAGTGTATCAGTCTCTTTGTACAATGTTCTCCTGGTTCTGCTCCTCTCGCTCTGTATCAATTCCTGGAGGTTGTTCCAGTCTCCATGGTATCCCTCCAGTTCATTATTCCTTTGAACACAATAGTATTCCATCACCAACATATACCACTATTTGTTCAGCCATTCCCCAATTGAAGGGCATCCCCTCATTTTCCAATTTTTTTTTTGCCACCACAAAGATGAGCAAGGGTTCTAATCCCATTTCTTTGTGTTAGGAAAAAGCATTGAATTTGGAATCAGAAGACCTAGATTCAAATCATAGCTATGTGTGACTTTTAAGAAGCTACTTAACCTTTTTCTTCCTCAATTTCCTAATCTATAAAATGAGTGTGGGATGACATGACTTTTAAGGACTTGTCTAGAAGCTTATGGGCCTATGACTTCTGATTAAGTGGGTTTTTTTCCATTTTGCCTTTAAAATTGGCTCTATTTGCAAGGCTTTCATATTGTTGTTCTCTTACATGTCCCAATCTCCCAGTTTCTCAGTCTTCTTTTGAGTCATTACTATTCCTTTATTTTACCTCAACTTCCTAGAAAAATAAAGACAACCTTAGATCATCTATAAGTGTCCCATTTCTATGATCAAGGACTCTGAAATCCCCTTACCTGATCATAAACCCCTAGCCAAATCCTCCTGTGCTATTCCCTACTATCTATGCTTTATTCTTCTGAAATCTATTTTTCACTTTAAATATGATTTCCAATCCCTTTACCCTTAATTACCTTCCCATCACTTATGCTCATATTTCCCTTTCTCTCCAAGCCAATATTGACCGCCATAGCTAACCAATTCAACTCTGTATGATCTCCCAATTCTCCCTACCCCCCTTGTTATGTTACTACATTGTCTTGGCAAACATTGATCATGGATTATTTCAACCATCTAAGAACCTTCTATTCTTAGACACATGCTAATTACCAGAACTAGAGGAACTTATAAAAACATGCCAATTGATTCTACTACAAATTTATTTTGTCTTTTCCAGAAATCTGCTGGAGCCAGCTCTAACTGGCTTGCAGAATTAATTTTAAAATGTTCAGTGCAATACTTACACTCAGAAATTGGCAAATACTACAAATCAGTGCTTGATTTTGAGCATTGTTTAGTCTTAAAGTGATGGGGAAGAATGTCAATAATGCAAATTAAACTTCGAAGTATATCATGTGTACATTCTTCCCCCAGAAAGACAGTAGTTAAACATTTACCAGATCACCCCAGGACTTATCTCAAATGCATCATCACTACAGCAAGGCAATCTGTTTGATTCTGTCTGAATGATTCTTTATTCTACTCCCCATATCATCTATCCCAAACTTTCTCTTCTCACTTCAAGCCTTTCATTCAACCTTCTTCCCTTCATCCTCTCAGTTGATATTTTTGCCTCCTATTTCGTTGTAAAAAATAAGAATGTTTGCCAGGAACTCCCTCTTGTCCACTTATCCTCTTATCTCATCTTAAAATCATCCTCCAGTATCTCTTCCTTTCCACCAGTCTCTGGTAATGAGACTTCTCTTCTCCTTTATAAGGCTAATCCTTTTGCCATCACCCTTGATCCTATTCCATCCTGTCTTCTATGGGATATTGAATCCCTCCTATCATCCCCATTCTCTCTAATTTTCAATCTCTCCTTATCTATGGGTTCTTTCCGTACTCTCTTCAAACATACCTAAGTCTTCACCATCCTTAAAAAAATCTTCACTAGATATTTCAATTCCTAGATATCATAGCAAAACTCACCTCTTTTCCTCAATTAAACTTCTTGAAAAAGCTTCCTCTCCTTTTCCTTCTAAACCCTCAACCCTCGACAGTATGGCTCCAATCTATCATTCAACTGACAAGATCTCTCCAAAGTTACTAATAATCTCTAAATTCCCAAATTTAAAAATTTCTCCATGATCTTCATCTTCTATGACCTTTCTATAGAATTTAGCATTGGTGAATGATGTCTCCTCCTGAAAATTCTCTCCATTTTAGGTTTTCCTGACATCCTCTCTTGGTTCTTCTCCTACTTGCCTGACCCATTCCTTTTTGGTCTCATCTGGTAGATCATTATCAATATCACACCTTTTACTGTAGCCATTCCCCCAAGACTCTAACCTGGGGGGGGATTGGAGGGGAATATATATATATATTAAATGAGATCTTCTCAGTGTAACCATTACTCTTCTAAATCATCTAGTTCATCAGCCCCAGCAATCCTGTCCTAGTATCACCCATCATATGAATTGGACATGAGATTAGCTTTGCCCAACCTCTTGGATTGTTTTCTCTAAAGGATGTCAAGTTGTTTTCACCTCACCTCCTAGCTGTAAACTTCTGAAAAATAAATCTGGTCTGAAATCTGCTAAGGTTCTCAATGTTTCCTTCGGGTCCTCTAGGAAGTCCTGTAGATCATCACCTTCCAATGTGCACCATATGTACAAGTTAATATTTTGTTAGTTTCGCATCTGATGCTGCATGACTTATTTCTTTTTAAATGTGGATGCATCTGCTGGGTGAGAGTAATTTTGCAAATTGAGCTTTAAGTATAATAACTTTTAAAATTCAGTACAATATTTTGAATATTCATCTTATCTTTGGTATGATACTTCTTGAATTACCTTGGGGCAGAAGAGGCAGGGCAAGAATAAGTTCATTATTTTGGTTCAAGGAAAGAATAAAGATTTATTTTCCTTATCTGAGCTAAGATAGGGGAAATACTATCTTCTCTCTATTTATGTATACTTTGTGACTACATGTAGCTCTCAAAGGTTTAGGTATCATCTCTATGTAGACTGAAATATATATACATATATGTGTGTGTGTATATATATATATACATATATATATACACACACACAAGTGTATCTATATAAATGGTTAAATTGACAAGCATTTCTTCAGTGCCTACTATGTGCAAGGAACATATATTTCTATATGTATTATGTATGTATGTCTGATTAATCCTAGAATCTCTCTCTCTAGCTTTAGATCCACATCACCAACTGTCTATTGAATATTTTGACCTGGATGTCCCATAGGCAATTCAAATTCAACATACCAAGAACCCATTATCTTTCCATATGAACTTATAACTCTTCTGAACTTCCCTATGCACCAACATTCTTCTTGCCACCCAGGTTACCAACCTAAATGTCATTCTCTATTCCTCCATCCTCATCCCAAAAATTCTCAACCATTTTCAAATCTCTCTTTTTTTTTTTACTTCTACAAACTTCTTTCATCCATCACCTTCTCTCTACCTAGCTAGTCACTACCCTAGTCCAGGTTCCTATTGCCTAAACTAATACAATAGTCTCTTTACCAGTCTCTTTGACACCATTTCTCCTCTCTTCAATTCATCTCCTACAAAGCTGTCAAAGTCTTAAAATCCAGGTCTGATCCTGTCACTCCCCTGTTCAATTAATTCCAGTGCCTTTAGTGCCTCTAAGATCAAATACAATGTTCTGTTTGGCATTGAAAGCCATTCATAACCTGACCCCAGCTTACCTTTCCAACCATATTAGACTTTACTCCCTGTCATACATTCTGTGCGTTAGCCAATCTATGCCTTTACACTGGTTGTAATCCTCTATGTTGGGAATGTATCGTCTCTTCAATTCTCTCTTACAAGATTCCTAGCTTCCTTTAAAACTAATCAGTCTTTGTATGGGGTTCTCACTCATGGCATGTCTTGTACAATTTGGAGAGGTGCTTCTCTTTGTTTCAGTGCTGCTATTTGGCTATTATTAGTGGCTCCAGTGGTTTAAAAATGGTGGTGCTAGTGGCTCTGATAAACCTAGGGAAGGTCACAGAATACATAGGTTTAGTCATATAGGAAATAATTGTTGAAAGATGGAGGTCACTATTATGTACATTTTTTTACTTATATGAGGGGTCTTAAAATATGTTGGTTGGATAAGACGAAGTCCTACTGTAGTAATTTTTTTATAAATCAGTGCCCAGACCAACATTAAGCCTGAAAATAAAGGATCCTAGGATTCAGGCATGGAAAAGATCTTGGGAAGTGTCTGCTTCAATACCCTCTCATTTTACTGAAGAGAAAACAGGTCAAGAGAAAGTATATAACTTGCTCAAGGTCACAGTAAGTTAGTAGCAGATCAAGATCTTGGACAGAGATTTCCTTACTCCTAGTCCAGAATTCTTTCCATTCCACTACAATATCTTTGTTAAAAAAAGTTGATTTAAAAATATTAAACAATTATTATTTAAATATTAACATCATGGGTGAGCCAGCTATTTCCTAGGTGCTTAGTAAAACTTAACAAAATTACTATATAAATCAGTTACTGTGACAAGGTCTTGAAGTAGGTTGGCCATCTGGAAGGCTATTGAAATAATCCAATTGAAAGGTGTTAAGGGACTGAGCTAGGGTGGTAACCCTGGGAGTAAATAGAGGACAGGTGGATGATTGGTGAGAGTGGCTGTGGAGAAAAAAGTTATAGGATTTTGTAACTAACTATATGTAGGAAGAACAAGAGAAAAGAATGGAAGATGACAGTGAGGTTGTGAACATGGAAGACTGGTGCTCTAAATAAATAGATGGAAATTCTAAAGAGGGTATTCAGATAAAAAGAATAACAAGTTCTGTTTTGGGTGTGTTGAACTTTAGATACTTAAAAGGACATCCAGTTTCAAATGCCCAAATGTTAATTGGCAATGTTTCTCAGGAAAATTTTTCCTTATATCAAGTCATAAATCTTTCTCCCATTACTCCCATTTGTGCCTTCCAGATCCAAGAAAAAAAAAGACTAAACCTTAATTTAATGGTCTTTCAAATAATTAAACAAAACTGTCTTGTCCTTCTACCTACCTCCACCTACCCCATTTATTCTTCTTTTCTCCATTCTAAACATCCCTATTTCCTTCATTCTTTCCTTATATGGAATGGATTAGAAGCCTTATGCCAGCCTAATTGAATTCTTTTGACACCTTACTTTGATACCCTCCAGATCATCAACAGGCTACCTTAAATATAAACCTGGGAACCAAACACAGTATTCCAAATGTCTTCTGCCCAGAACAGATTGCAAAGGGGAAAGGAAAAGGAAAAGAAAATAGCATTTATATAGCTATTCTATGTGTCAAGCACTATACTAAACTCTAAAATCTTCCTAGTCCCAGACATTATACATTTCTAAATTCATAACATCTAGCTTAAAACTCAATTCTACTACCTTATGCCTTCCCTCTTCAATCACAGTGGATAGAGCATTGGAGACAGGAAGATCTGATTTCAAATCGTGCAGGATATATACACTAGTGCTATATCACCTTGAGCAAATCATTTAACTGAGACTCAGTTTCCTCATCTGCAGTAATATAAGTACCTACTTCTCACAGGGTTGTTGTGAGGATCAAAGAAAATAATATGTGAATTTCTTTGTCAACTTTAAGGGGTTATATAATTGCTATTGTTATTACTTTCATCTGTAGTTATTCATTCATTTCTTTTTTCATTTGCTTACTCATTTACTTACTTTTGCCTTTCTTTGTTTCTATACTCCTTAGCACAGGAAATAAATAGTGAACATTTAATAATAAATATGTGTTGATTCACTTGCTGACCTTGCATACCTGTATGAACTTAGGCAAGTCTTTCCCTTCTCTGGGCACCTCTTTTCTCACATATAAAATGAAGCATCAGATTATTAATAAGTCCCTTTGAGCTCTAAATCCAATTATTTTTTCTGTTTAAATAAGGCAGACCACCAAGTATTGTCAGTACTAGTCTATCATTCTAATGACTAAATTCCCACATCTGATAGTCCTTCAAAGGTTCTTGTGATGCCCAAATTAATCTACAAGGTGAGATCACAAGATTTAGGGCTGGAAGGCCTAAAAATAATCTCTTTTGCATAAACTTGATATTTACTTAGTTTTGGTCATGGAGAAGCCCTACTCACCTCACACATTCATATGCTTGTTGAGGGCAGAATTCTTTCATTTTTTTATTGATTTATTTTTATTATTTATTATTTATTGATTTATTGATTATTACTTCATTCCTTTGCAGGATCCCCTACTGACTTTATGGATTTTGTATACCAATGCACAGAAGCTTTCTCACTCTAGAAATTCACTCTACTTCCTCCACTGCAGCCCCTTCCTTTGGTTGGTTCTTTCCAGAACTTCCATTTTATGAAAGTGATTCAGTGAACCATGATCATGATCTTCTCTGAGCTACCCTGTAGATCCTCTAGATTTTCTTTATCATTTCCCCACCCCCTTTTCAGCTTCCTTATATGTATTCTTTTCCTATTAGAATGCTAGCTCCTTCTGGGCAGTGGTTATCTTTCTGCTTTTATTGATAGTCATAGCACTTGACACATAATAAACAATAAATGCTTACTGATTTGACTCAATTTTTTTATCCCTGGTTCCCAAATCAGTGCCTAAAACACAATAGATGCTTAAGAAATGCTTATTGAAGAAATTGGATTGAATCTAGTCCAGGGTCTCTCATTGTACAGATGAGGAAAGGCACTCCAAGAAGGCTGGTGATTTAATCTGGATTTTCATGGAAGCCATCTGGGAAGAAAGGAATGGTGATCGTAAACCTTTGGCAATGAAGTTAAGTGTCAAATTGAATTATTATTGTGGTTTCTGGGTAATAGGAATACTTTAGTCATGAGAGGTAACAAAATCCATAGTCTCAAAGGACAAAGAGACTTCAGGGAGAATTTATTCTGACTTCTACCTAAATGGGTATATCATCAACAATATTTTAAACAAATAATCATTCAGCCTCCAGCTGAAGACTTCTAGTGATGGAGATCTCTATACCTACCAAGACATCTTATTGTGTTGTTGGATAGCTCTGATTTTTTACAGAGTCTAAATCTGCCTCTCTTCAACTTCTACCCATTGCTGCAGGGATATGCTAGTAAATGTTTAATGATTTCTCTCCCCATGACACACATTTAAATTTAATCTGCATAATGAACATTTTCTCTGTAATTTTTAAAAGTCTAGATAATCAATAAAACAATAAATCAAGCCCTGATTTCTAGAAACTGAAAATTTAACAATTGGCTCTCGTGGGGCAGCTAGGTGGCTCAGTGGATAGAAAGCCAATCCTAAAGATGGGGGTCATGAGTTCAAATATAGTCTTAGACACTTCCTAGCTATGTGACCCTGGGCAAGTCACTTGACTCCCATTGACTAGCCCTGACCACCTTTCTGCCTTGGAACTGATAATTAGTATTGATTCTAAGAAAGAAGGTGAAGGCCTTTTTAAAAATGGCTCTCTTGAACCTTTTGAATTGATTTCAGCATGCCTTTGCATTGCTCCTTGGGACCAAGTTCTGCCCTTTGGGACAAAGCAGAAGAGTACATAGGACCTGAATTCAAATCCTTTCTTTAACAGTAACTATGTATATAATATTGAACATGTACCTTACTTCTCTTGGTTTCAGTTTCCTTATCTGTAAAATGAGAAGGTAGAACTTGACCTCTGCTTTCTCTCTGATCTGCAGATTTGAACTCTTAGGAGCTAACTGCTACAGGGGATAGGTCACTGGATCTGGAGTTAGAAGACCTAAGTTCAAATCCAGCCTCAGATATTTATTAAAGCATGTGATCCTGAACAAGCAACTTCACCTCTGTCTGCCTTAGTTTTCCATCTGTTAAACAGAAATAATGACAACTCCTACCTCCCAGGATTATTGTAAGAATCAAATGAGAACACATTTCTATGGTACTTAGCATGATGCCTGGCGCATCAGAAGAGATTTAGTAAATGCTGGTTTTGATCTATTTCTGTCCTCTATGCTATTTGACCTACAGCTCTAAAATCTTCTCTTCATGGCAGCCTTCCATATACTAGAAGACTCTTATTTTGTTTTTTCCCATCTCTTTTTAACATATCAATCCAATGAGCATTTCTAAGTGCCTACTCTATAACCACAGGTACTTTAGGAACAACAAGTGATAGTTAGTTAAAGAGATTGCCTTGAGAAGTCCAACAGTCCTCAGGGGTTTCCTGATTACTTGAGAATGACTGTGAATTGTAAGTTGATGAATAAAGTTGGGCTGGTCCCAGGACCATTCAGGTATACCAAGAAGCTGACATGGATTACAAGGTCTAAATTTTAGGATTGGGTCTTTTCTTTATAGCACCAGGTGATGGTGGATGACCAGGGTTCTCAATACCAGATGTAGTCAGATGACAAAGTATATAAGAGTATTGTACTTGGAGTCAGGAAAACATGAGTTCAAATCAAGTCTTGGATATTTCCTAGCAGCATGCCCCTATCCAAGTCACTTAATCTTTATTTGCCTAAATTTCCTCATTTAAAATATAGGCTATGATAACAATAATAACAAAAATTTAATTAGACTGTCATGAGGGTCAAATAAGATATTATTTGTAAAGCAATTTGCAAATTTTAAGGCACTACGTAAATGCTGGCTTTCATTTTCATTATCTTGACTATTGATGAGGCTATTTTTGAGGCATAACATCTCCTCACAGGGTATATCAATATCTTTCCCAGAGGGGCAGAACAGATTAAAAAGGCATTGACAAGTAAAGTCACAAGAATTCAATTGAATGGATTTACATATTTTCACAAATTTAAGTCATCATACAATAATGGTGTCATAGGAAAAACCCTAGTCTGTTGTCAGAAGACTTGTATTCATGTTCTATCTCTCATTGTATAACTTTTTGTTAGCCATTCACCTCTAAGAACTTCAATTTCCTCATCCAGAAAATGGGGATAATGGTGTTTGTACTATTTACTGTCATGGAGTTGTGATTAAGAAAATACTTTGTGTATTGTAAACACTTGGAGAAACATTTATTTTAGTATTATGATCCATCATAATGCCTTTAGTGATTTTAAAAGAAATATGATTCAAGTCAATAGATTAAAAAAATAGAGGAAACAAAGTAAGCTAATACTATAGAAGGAGTTGGGGGACACAAGAAAAATTATAAAAATGAATTCCTTGGTTGTTAAAAAAAAAAAAAAACCTCAATCTTCACAGTTGGCCCAGCTTTGAAATTAGTTTGAGAAAATGATTTGGCCTGCCAAATTTATATTTAGCCTGAACAACTGGAAATATCCCATCAAGCTACATCACAGACCACACACAAATGGTGTCAAGAGTTTGTTACAATGTCTAAGAGGTGAAGCATTTAGCCTTGGAAGAGAGTTGAATACAGGAGTATGCACACATGCATTCACACACACACACACACACTACTCAGAGAAGAAAGACTTGATGAAGGAAACAAAAACAGAGAAAAAGTCAGAGCTCTACTCTGGGGAATAATGAAAAGAGGGATAAAGACACCATTGGGAAGGAAATGGACAAATGCATAGACTAAGGGACAGTGAAAGTCAGAGAAATAAAAGCTAATAGAGTGGGGAAAATATATAAGAAGAGAAGAGAAGAGAAGAGAAGAGAAGAGAAGAGAAGAGAAGAGAAGAGAAGAGAAGAGAAGAGAAGAGAAGAGAAGAGAAGAGAAGAGAAGAGAAGAGAAGAGAAGAGAAGAGAAGAGAAGAGAAGAGAGAGAAAAATAGTGTGATCTTCCTTAAGTGGGAGGGGGGAGGAGAATGGTAATAAAAGGCTAGAAAGACTTCCTGAATTGTTATATATAAGGCTCTTCTGATTTGTGGTGGAGGGGACACTGAGAAGGGATTCCACAATTGTAGATGAGATTTAGACTTAAAAGGGACATAAATTTCATAAGGATGATAGATTCCATAGTCCCTCATTTTAGAGATGGGAATTTAAACTTACAGTAGTTTAATAACTTACCCAGGGTCATATAACTCATTTCTAAGATAGAATGTAAACCTGGGTACTTATGACTTCCATCTTGGGTCCAGAGCATTCTCTGACCTAGAATGAAGACCTTGTCTCTCTTCAGCCTGCCCATCATTAACCAAAATTTACAACTGATATCCTGATCATTCTTTAATATGCAGCAAAATTTCCCACTCTCCTTTCCTTTACACCCATTATTCTTAGCCTTATCACTGTTTTCTACTCTAATGCTGTTCACCTTTTTCACTATGCCTACAGAAATGTCTGTTCTGTAACTAATAAACTATCATCTTTTCCTTTCTCCCTTCTTCCATATTCTGGCATTTTCTGATACCTGGCTTTCTCCTGATGACATTGTATTCATGGGCACCCTTTGAAGTATTATTCACATATTTCCTATCATTCTTCCTGATTTACTGATTAAGGTGGAAAGGTTGAAATATTCTTTGTTTCTCATTACTACTTCCAGATTTTTCTAATATCACCATCACTCATGAACCTCTCTTCCATGTAGCATACAGTATCCAAATATGTCATGAAATATAGGCCCTGATTTCTACATTAGCCATATCAAAAGTCCTTGACCTCTCTTCCGGAGGCAGTTGATATATTTCCTCATTATTCCTCTCTAATCCTAGTGATCATTTTACTGACATGAGTTTAGCATAATAATATTTCATCACATTTACATAACATACCCATTCCCCAATTTATGGTCATGCCTAAGATTCCCATTCTTTGTATCTCAAAAAGATAAAAATACTTTTTGTATTTTCTTAATTTGTTTGACCTAGGACTAATCCTTCCCTTAATCTACCCTCCCCCTAACTCCTTTCCTCCCCTTATCTTTTTTCATTTTATTCTCTGTTGAGTTATATGTATTGCAACACCTTTGGAAAGGAAAACTGTGAATCAAGCTTTTGCATTTATGCCCACTGAGATTGAGCAGCCATTGTTTGGAATGTGATGGGAGGAGGAGTGATAGTTGGAGCAAGAGAAGAGGATTGTGGGAGAAACTGCTAAACTGAAGGGTCTTGGCCCTCTGAACTTGATTGAGTATGGAGCAAAGACCTGGAGCTCTAGATCCCAACCTGTAAAAATCCTTGCCTCCATTTCCATTACCCAGAAGAAGATTCCTTTTCAATCTGACTTCTAGGTAAGCTCTTTTTGCAATTCATCTCTTATGTTTTCAGTCTTTTGACTTTATTTTAATATTTCCTGTTGTCTTGTGGAGTCATATGAGTTGACTTCTATTTGGTCCATTCTAATTAAAAAAAAAAAAACAAGTTGAGAGCATCCATTATAGGAAGAACCAAACAATAACAACTGCTGAAAGGAGCTGATCCCCTAACTTTAGGGGGTCACCCTGAAGATCCTTTCCATCCCTTGGCCTTCCCAAGAAGGACACTTGCCATTTGTTTAGTTAGGAGATAGTGATTAGCTAAGAAGTTAGATAAGCTGAAGCTGAGCCATCTTGACTCAGCTGAAGAAGAAGCAAGGGTCTCTTATTCCCACATACCTATCCCCTTTCTTTATTACTACAATTATTAAACCACTTTACAAAAAAGAAAATCGCAGTCACATTCATATTGAAGGAAGAACAAAGAAAAAAGAGGCTGGTGGGCTAAGTGAGTCATTAGCCTCAGCTAACAACTAAAGCCAAGACTGACAGTCTGCTTGCCAGACAAGGGGAACTTCTGGGGTTTCAACTACCAGTCAAGCCTTGAAGAGTAAACTCCACTCTTCCCCAGAAGTCCACTGGAAAACACTGGTCCTATTATCCTTAACCTAAATTTACCCAGGGTATCCCTTTATGGATTGAGTGTGACAGAGGGTACCTTTATCCATTTACCTCACCAACCCTCCATAGTCTCACTGTCCCTTTACCTCCTCCATTCCCTATTACCAACCCTTCCTTATCCCTTGTACCTCAAGCTTTACAACCCAACTGGATTTATGTTAGTTTATTGTGTATTCTACTTTTTTTTTTAACAGCCTTGAATCATCTCTTTTTGGCTCCTTGAGTATTTATCTCTGACCTGGAAGATCTGGATTTTGGCTATGATACTCCTAGCAATTTTTGTTTGGGGGCTTCTTTCTAGAGGTGACTAATGGATTCATTCTGTTTTCTCTTTGCCCTCTGGTTCTAAGATACCTGGGTTAGGCATTCAGATAGCTCAATGATTTATATATATATTTTTTTTCTTTTCAATCTGACTTCTAGGTAAGCTCTTTTTGCAATTCATCTCTTATGTTTTCAGTCTTTTGACTTTATTTTAATATTTCCTGTTGTCTTGTGGAGTCATACGAGTTGACTTCTATTTGGTCCATTCTAATTTTCAAAAAAAACAATTTGGTGGGAGAGGTGGCTTGGGCAAGACTGCATAGCTCTTGTGCCAAGCTATTCTTTTCCTTTCTAATTATTTCTTCCATAGTTTTAATTTCTTTTCCAATTCTTTTCTTTAACAATCTCATTTCATTTATAAAATGAATTTAAATCTCTTGCTTCATCTCTTCCAGTAATTTTAGATAATGTTATATATACCCAATTGTTGGTTTTTTTCCCTCAGTAGGTATTGCTTGTAGATATTTTGGAGTCATTCTCTTCTGTGTTTGTCTTGACTATTTCTGCTACCGTAACAGCTCATTGTTATAGTTGGGTTTGTTGTTGTTGTTGTTGTTGCTGTTTTACCCATTCCTCTGGTTTACTTCTGACTTGGGACCTGATGTTAGGGCTTGATTTCGCCACACTTCTGGAGGGAAGGTCTGGGCTGATCTTGTTGCTGTGTTCTTGGTATTGAGTTTTGTGTTATTCCAGGATCTCAGGGACAGGCTGGGAACTATAATCTCTCAGTGCCCTCAAAGTGGTCTGATCCAGGCCAAATTCTGATAGCTGTTCTGAGCTCTGCAAGCTCTTCACCTAGGTTTGGGTCTCTGTTTACTGCTGCTAGACTCTATCCCTCTCAGTCAGCTGGAAAGCTATTCTGGCACAGAGTGGCAGAATTGTAGTCTCTTCTTTGGTCTGGGATATCTGAGTTGTTTATTACTCCACAAGCTGAGCTTAGTGCTAGGAGTTTGACCCTGTTCTGAGGCTAGGGTCTAAGTCATTTCACTGATGCTACTTTTGGCTTCTGAACTGCCTCTTTCTCAGTACACTGCCCAAGGCCTCCCAACCCTGGATGTCTCTACTATGAGCAGATCCCTTCGTCATTCTGCCCAGGATTTGTGACCAGAAACTGAATGGAGGGCAACAAAGCTACTAGTTCACATCTATTCCCACTTCAGTGCCCCATGGATCTGGAAGTGGCTTTGTCTGGGACTGGAACCTTCTTTTGCCCTGGTGCACCATCCCTAGCCAAGTCCTGGAGTGCTCCTTGTGAACCTCCTCTTCCATATCCTCAGACCAATTTTTTATATGTCATGCTAGGCTGGACAAAGGAATCACTAGGAGTTATTTTCTGGATTTCTCCAACAGAATTCATTTTCTAGGCCTGTCTGGAAGAGTGCGGACATCTGCTCACCATATTGTTTCCTATCAGTCTGATAGCTTGACTTTTTCCTTCATCTTCAACACATGGATATTCACTCAGCAACATAAGTTTTTTTTTTTTTATTTCTCAATGTACTCAGTTACTTTAAGTTACTCCTACACTCCATCTTAGCTACACACAGAGATGGGTATATACCTGAATTTGTCATCACCTACAAATGTTCTTCTTCCATAGTCATAAAATCTACAATTCCTTTATATGATCAAAATATTTTTATTGCATCTTTCTCTATGTCTTATAACCCTTTACCCTTTTTGCTTCCTCAGGTAACCTTCAAATGCTACACCTTTCAGTTCTCTCTCAGGCCATCACCTTTGCACTGGTTATATTCTGCTACTTTTCCTATGTTGAACCCTTTATTAAACCACTTCAACTCTCCAGTGAATCACCTGCCCCCTTTTCCCATCACTGATGGACTTCTCTCATCTTCTGTCTTTCACTCCTATTCATATGCTGCTGAACAGCATTGAAGAAAACCCCCAAATCATGCTGAATGCATCCATTACATATTTTTTAATCTAATCTCAATTTAGCCTCCACAAACAGCAAAGCAATCATTCTACTCCCCCCCTAATAGATTTAATATTCCATTCTTCACAGAAGTGATTCCAAAACTTCTCATCTCTTTTGAAAGTCTTTCATGGTCATTCATTTCATGATCCCAATAACCCTGGGAGGTAAAAGCTGTTATTATTCCTCTCTTTAGATAAGAAGAGCCTGAGGCAGACATAGATTAAATGATGTGGCCAGGGTCCCGAGGCTAGTATCTGTGACAAATTTGAACTTGGGTCTTCCTAAACCTGAACCACCTAGTTTTCCCATTACCATACCATTCAGGGGAAGACTAACCCAGAAACATACCCTGAAATGGAGAGAGCCCTTATCTCTCATCCCTATCTATCATTTTATATTCTGTCACTCATGGTGGAACTGTGATCTGAGCCTGGACAGAAAAGAAGTAGTCAGGGTGCTGAAGTACCTGTCAGAGTAGACTAGATTTGCTTAAATCTATGAGGTCCCCATCTATGAAAGCCCTAAGAAGAGGTTGGATGGCCACTTTTCAGGAAGATAACATAACAAAATCTATTTCATTTATAAGTTAGAATGAATGCCTCTATAGTCCTGTGAAAAGAGACATCAGAGCACTAAGGTGTCAAGATGGTGGTCTTTGATGATCTCAAAGGCAGTTATGTGGAAGATGGATTGGACATGCTCTGTTTTAGAACAGAAGGAAGAACTTCAAACAATGATTGGAAGCAGTAGCAGATTTTGACTCAGTGTAAGAGAAAATGTCCTAATAATTAGAGATGTCCCAAAGTTAAATGAGCTACTTTTGGAGATAATAAGCTTTCTACCACTAGAGATTTTCGAGTAGAAATTTGATGAGACAACATGATGCAGTAGAAAGAAATAAGAGAGATGTAGTTGGAGTTAGAGTATCTAGATTCAAATACTGGCTCTCACATAGCTTGTGCAAACTTGGACAAATCACTTACTTTCTCTTGGCCTCAGTTTCTATCCTTTGTAAAAGTCAGTATTTGGACTATTTATCTCTGAAGTCTCTTTCAGACTTAAGTCCACAGCTCTGCTTCCCTTTTGGGGGTATTTTCTCAAGGGTATTTCTTCTCAGCTACTGGTGGAATTGGATGACTGGAGATTCATACTAGTTTTGATTATCTATGATTCTATCATATTATCAGACGTAATTCTTATATGGAACTCTATGCTCTACTTTTCTCCCTATTTTTCCCTTATTTGACTTCCTTCTTTCCTAAGCATCTCATTCCTCTTTCTTGTGCAGAGAGTTCCATCTGTGGATGAAAAATCTACAGATGTGAAGATGTTGACCTAATGCCCCCTGACAAATGGACATTATGTTCTATTTGAAGGCCAGAGAATATGTTGCTTCCAACTCTCCATCTTTTTTTAAATCATGCAGTTAATTTCATTGGATTTGAAGAAACACCATTTCAGAAAAATCACACAGCACTCTTCCACATGTGTCCACATAGGGAGCAGATCTTGGGAAGGAAAATTCAGGAAGAAAAACTCAATTACTCTTGAGTACAAGCTGCTAAATTCAATCACTTCGTTATTACCATTGACCTGTGACCTTAAAATCAGCTGCTATTTGACTGAATTTGATAGGGGTTTGTGTCGACCTGGATACAGCAATGGTGCAGAGAAAAGGACGTTATTTCTCAAAGAACATTGTCTACACGGGGTGCCAATTTCCTCTCCTCTCACTCAGTTTTAAACCTTCTGCAATCTGGTTTCTGATTTCATCATTGGACTGAAACTGTTCTCTCCAACAATACCAATGGTCTCTTAACTGTGAAATCTTGTGGCCTTTTCTCAAGTCTCATCCTTCTTGACCTCCCTGCAGGCTTTGATGCTAGTGATAAACTTCTTCACATATTTCTTCTTTAAGTTTTGATGACATTGCCTTTCTTGGATCTCCTTCTATTTGTCTGGTTGCCTCTTACCAGTCTCAATGATTGGGTCATCTTCTAAGTCCTTCACCAGTTCTTCATCCAGGCAATACCCCCTAATCATGGTATCTGCCCCAATATGCTGTCCTGAGCCCTCTTTTTCTGCATCTATATTATTTTCCTTTATTATCTCATCATCTGCCATTAATTCAATTATAATCTTTAGGCACATGATTCTCAAATCAACAAATATAGTTCTAATCCTTCTTTTAAACTTGTCTCATATAACTAACTGCCTCTTGGATATCTTGTATTTGAAGTTCAGCTTCAGTCAAAACAACTACTTAGTTTTTTCCTCAGTCTAGATTTCATGAAATCCTGGATATAGAGAATTTGATAGGTGCAGCATGGAAACCAAAATAAACATCCAGTCATCAAAAGGCTGAACAGGTAAAACTTTAGTGCTCCTTGAAAAGTTACAAAAGTTGAAGACCACTAAACTATCAGTAAATAAAATTCTAGTATCCAAATTCTTTCTGAGTGTTTTTTCAAGAAAAAGTGGTAGTGACTTCCGGGTAAGCATGGCTGCAGAGTAGACGCAGCTTGCTTCCTCTCCTCAGACCCAACGACACAGATGACCGCAAAGGACCCTCCCAAAAAAAAAAAAACAACCATCCTCATAAGAATGGATAGACCCCACAACAAGGCAAAGCTCTGAAAGTAGGTGGGATTCCGGCACCTCCACCATATAAGGGAACGAAAAGCTGATCCACCCTCCCCTCCCCCACCAGACAGACAGAGCCAGAGTTAAAGTCAGCACTGGCCAGAATCAACAAGCAAGAGAGGGGCACCCCAGGACTGAACAATGGGCAGCCCCAAGCCTGGGGACCTGAATAAGATTGCCAAGGCCCTTCTCCTGAGAGTACTAACACCCGAAACCCCGGCAGGAGGGCTAGGGGAGCACAGATCTCAGGCACCCAGAACTGGCACTCTGTAATCACTGAGTGCGCGAAGGGATCCCCTGACATGATCAAGGGGCACCTGCAGGTCTTAGGAGTTAGCTAAGACCACCAAAGATTTTCACCTGAGAGCACTAACTCCCAAAATGCCGGCAGGCAGAGAAGGGCAGTCCTTGGGCCTCCCCAGGAAGACAGCACAGCTGCAGAGAACCTAGAATTAGGCTGAGACTAAAGCCTTGACCATTAGACCCTTATACTGAGGGCAAGTACTACTTATTCAGATTTCTGACTGGAAAGGGGAAGAAGGAGGAAAAAACAAACAAAACACAGAGATGGAAAACTGTACCCAAGAACCCCAACACCCCAACACCAAGAAAATCAAGAAGAAGGGGATGACTTTGGATACATTTTATGGAGGGAAAACACAAAAAACAGAGGAAATAGCAGAAGAAAAACAGCAAACAAATGCTCCAAACCTTCCAAAAGTAATGGAAATTGTCCACAAGCTCTTGAAGAATTTAAATTGGAAGTTATCAAAAAGATGGAAGCCTTCTGGCAGGAAAAATGGGAAATAATGGAAAAGGACCCCAGCAATTAGAGGCATGAAAAAACACAACTACAGAAACAGATTGAGGCCTCAAATAGCAGGATAGAACAAACTGAAAAGGAAAACCAGGCTCTAAAGATCAGAATCAGGCAACTGGAAGACAATGATCTTGCAAAAAAGAGCAAGAATTAATAAAGCAAAGCCAAAAGACTAAGAAATTAGAAGAGAACATAAAATATTTCACTGACAAGGTGACAGACCTGGAAAATAGAGGAAGGAGAGACAATCTGAGAATAATTAGCCTACCAGAAAATCCAGAAATAAATAGTAATCTCGACATCATAATACAAGATATCATCAAAGAAAATTGCCCAGAGATTCTAGAACAAGGGGGCAATATAGGCATTGAAAGAGTTCACAGAACAATACACTAAATCCCCAAAAAGACAACTCCCAGGAATGTAATTGCCAAATTCCAAAGCTTTCAAGCAAAATAAAAAATCTTACAAGAAGCCAGAAAAAGACAATTTGGATATAAAGGAATGCCAATCAGGGTCACACAGGACCTTGCAATTTCCACTCTGAAAGATCATAAAGCATGGAACATGATTTTCAGAAAGGCAAGAGAGCTGGGTCTTCAACCAAGAATCAGCTATCCATCAAAACTGACTATATACTTCCAGGGGAAAGTATGGGCATTCAACAAAATAGAAGATTTCCAAGTTTTTGTAAAGAAAAGACCAGAGCTCTGTGGAAAATTCGACATCCAAACACAAAGTGCAAGGAACAATTGGAAAGGGAAATGAAGGAAAGGGAAAAGGAGAAAAATGTTATCTTTTTCTTTTATTCAAACTCTCTTCTATAAGGACTACATTTATATCAAATTTTATATATATATATATATATATATACATATATATATATATTAATATGTGGGGGGAAATGTAATGTGTAACCCTCAAAAATTGTATGCATCATTAGAGTAGTTAGAAGAATCATGCATAGGGAATGATTGGGGCATAAAGACAATATGGAGAAAGGGGGGGGTGAAAGAAAGAAAAAGGGAGTGGTGAATCATTGATGCTACTAAGATATACATGAAGAAATACAAAAAAAACTAAATAGAACAATCTTTCTCACACAAAGATAGACATGGGAAGGGGAGGGGAAGGAATTTCCTATAGGGAGGAGAGGAAGAAAGTACTAACTGATATTACTTAAAACTTACTCTCAGTGAAATCAACTCTGAGAGCTTAGAACTTCTAGATGCATTGGGATCTTTAACTTTATCTTATCCAACAGGGTAAGAGAGAAGTGTAAATTAAGGAAGGGAGGGGGGAGAGAGTATAAAAAGGGAGGGAAGGAGAGAGGGGAGGGGAAGGGAACAAAAAGGGAGGGGCTAGAAAGGGAAGCATATCAAGGGAGGGGATTAGGGGGATTAATCTAAAGTAAATCACTGATTTAAAAGGTTATAGCTAAAGAAGGAAGGTCAGAATTAGGGGAGGATATCAAAATGCCAGGGAATCCACAAGTGACAATCAAAACTTTGAATATGAATGGGATGAACTCACCCATAAAACGTAGATGAATAGCAGAATGGATTAGAATCCAAAACCCTACAATATGTTGTCTTCAAGAAACACATATGAGGGGGCAGCTGGGTAGCTCAGTGGATTGAGAGTCAGGTCTAGAGATGGGAGGTCCTAGGTTCAAATCTGGCCTTAGACACTTCCCAGCTATGTGACCCTGGGGAAGTCACTTGACCCCCATTGCCTAGCCCTTACCACTCTTCTGCCTTGGAGCTAATGCACAGTATTGACTCCAAGATGGAAGGTAAGGGTTTAAAAAAAAAAAGAAAAAGAAACACATATGAGGCAGGTTGATATTCACAAGGTTAGAATTAAAGGATGGAGTAAGACTTTCTGGGCTTCAACTAATAGAAAGAAGGCAGAAGTTGCAATCATGATATCTGAAAAAGCCAAATCAAAAATAGACCAGATCAAAAGGGATAGAGAACATAAATATATTCTGTTAAAAGGGAGTATAGATAATGAGGAATTATCACTAATCAACATGTATGCACCAAATGGTATAGCACCCAAATTTCTAATGGAAAAACTAGAAGAATTGAAGGAAGAAATAGAGAGTAAAACCATATTAGTGGGAGACTAGTGGGAGACAACCACTATCAAATTTAGATAAATCAAACCAAAAAATAAATAAGAAAGAGGTAAAAGAGGTGAATGAAATCTTAGAAAAATTATAGTTAATAGACATATGGAGAAAAATAAATAGGGACAAAAAGGAATACACCTTCTTCTCAGCACCACATGGCACATTCACAAAGATAGATCATACACTAGGTCACAGAAACATGGTATACAAATGCAAAAAAGCAGAAATAATAAATGCAACCTTTTCAGATCATAAGGCAATAAAAATAATGATCAGTAAGGGTACATGGAGACCCAAATGAAAAATTAATTGGAAATTAAATAATATGATACTCCAAAATCGGTTAGTTAGAAAAGACATCATAGAAACAATTAATAATTGCATTGAGGAAAATGACAATGGTGAGACATTCCTTCAAACCTTATGGGATGTAGCCAAAGCATTACTCAGAGGAAAATTCATATCCTTGAGTGCATATATTAACAAATTAGGGAGGGCAGAGATCAATGAATTGGAACTGCAAATCAAAAAACTTGAAAGCAAACAAATTAGAAACCCCCAGAAAAAAACAAACTAGAGATCCTAAAAATCAAGGGAGAAATTAATAAAATCGAAAGTGATAGAACTATTAAACTAATAAACAAGACTAGAAGCTGGTATTTTGAAAAAACATACAAAATAGACAAATTACTGGTCAATCTAATTTAAAAAAGGAAAGAAGAAAAGCAAATTAACAGCATCAAAGATGTGTGAGATTTAAAATGGCTGATGTTTTAAACTGTAGTGAGTTTAAATGGTGGAAGATATAAATTGTTATTGATATAAGAGAGGGTGAGTAAATTTGACCGCAGAAAATATGTTTCACTACAGTGTCTTGGTTTTAAATCAAATATAAGGTGGTCGCCAGGGAAATATTCCCAATTATTCAAATACCCAAGTCAACTGCGTTTTATAGAGATTTTTAATTAATAATATAATGAGGAATTAGAGAAAGAGAGAAAGGGTAGGAAAGGAATAATTATGAAGAGCCTCAAGCCAATATGGTCTAGACCTGAGTCTTAAGAGAGAGAATCAGTCAGTCAGTCTTTTAACACTCACCAAAAGGTCTGCCTAAACAAGGATTCTAGTGACACCAGGCCAGCTCCATCTCAGCTGACTTCACCAGAGAGCCTTCCAGCCAGAGACTGTTCCAAAGGGCCTTTCTCCAGAGCCTCTCTCAAGAGATTCTTCCCAAGCGATCCTCATCAGAGATACTCCAAAAGGATTTCTCCAAAAGGATAATCTCAAGAGATTCTGCTTTTTCTTATATAGGGGTTTTTTCTCCCATGTCACCTCCCCTAAGTCCCTACATCTACCAATCACTGTAGACACTTTCCAAAGGACTGCCCATCTAAATTCCTGATAAGTCAACCAATCTCCTCAGTAAGTCTGAATCAGAAAAAATGCTGCTGTGTCGACCAAGATCCTCAGTAAGTCTGAACGAGAGAAAACACAGCTGTGTCAACTAATCTCATCAAGAGAAAACTTGCCTGAACCTTTTAGGTACCTAGCATCTCATTGTATCAATTCTAAAAAACAGGCCTGGCTCAAAGAACTCCTTGCCCCACCATAAGCATGCATCCAAGTACTTTCTTTGTTTAGCAAGGACGTTTTTTTTTCTTTTTTCCCTAAATCAGTCTTAAGTACGGTTGGAGTAGAGGTCCTCCCATTTCTGATCCTGGCAAGTTCTCACATCAAAATGGGGAATGCTTCTCAGTAGGGAAGTTGTTCCAATTAAGAATTCCCTGATGGGGAAATTTTTAACATTCACAAGTCTGAGAGATTTCAAGATTTACAGATGAAAAGGGGGACCTCACCTCCAATGAAGAGGAAATTAAGGCAAACAATAAAAACTACTTTGCCCAACTATATGGCAATAAATATACCAACCTAGGTGATATGGATGGATATTTACAAAAATATAAATTGCCTAGACTAACAGAAGAAGAAACAGAATTCTTAAATAATCCCATATCAGAAAAAGAAATCCAACAGGCCATCAAAGAACTCCCTAAGAAAAAATCCCCAGGGCCTGATGGATTCACAAGTGAATTCTATCAAACTTTCACAGAACAGCTAATCACAATACTATACAAACTATTTGACATAATAAGCAGAGAGGGAGTTCTACCAAACTCCTTTTATGACACAAACATGGTACTGATTCCAAAACCAGGCTGGTCAAAAACAGAAAAAGAAAACTATAGACCAATCTCCCTAATGAATATAGATGCAAAAATCTTAAATAGGATACTAGCAAAAAGACTCCAGCAAGTGATCAGAAGGGTCATCCACCAAGATCAAGTAGGATTTATACCAGGGATGCAGGACTTGTTCAATATAAGGAAAACCATCCACATAATTGACCACATCAACAAGCAAACCAACAAGAACCACATGATTATCTCAATAGACACAGAAAAAGGCTTTGATAAAATACAACACCCATTCCTATTAAAAACACTAGAAAGCATAGGAATAGAAGGGTCTTTCCTAAAAATAATAAACAGTATATATCTAAAACCATCAGCTAATACCATCTGCAATGGGAATAAACTAGATGCATTCCCAATA
The DNA here is from genome assembly GCF_027887165.1 of Monodelphis domestica. NCBI lineage: Eukaryota > Metazoa > Chordata > Mammalia > Didelphimorphia > Didelphidae > Monodelphis > Monodelphis domestica. Next base: position 675,903,945 of record NC_077227.1, read on the forward strand.
AGATCAGGAATGAAAGAAGGATGCCCATTATCACCTCTACTATTTGACATTGTATTACAAACACTAGCAGTAGCAATTAGAGAAGAAAAAAAATTGAAGGCATCAAAATAGGTAAAGAGGAGACCAAGTTATCACTCTTTGCAGATGATATGATGGTCTACTTGATGGTCTACTTAAAGAATCCTAGAGATTCAACCAAAAAACTAATTGAAATAATCAACAACTTTAGGAAAGATGCAGGATACAAAATAAACCCAAATAAGTCATCAGCATTTCTATATATCTCCAATACAGCTCAGCAGCAAAAACTAGAAAGAGAAATCCCATTCAAAATCACCTTAGACAAAATAAAATACCTAGGAATCTATCTCACGAGACAAACCAGGAACTATATGAAAACAGCTACAAAACACTCTCCACGCAAATAAAACTAGACTTGAGCAATTGCAAAAACATTAACTGCTCATGGATAGGACGAGCCAATATAATAAAAATGACCACCCTAGCCAAACTTATTTATCTATTTAGTGCCATACCCATTGAACTCCCAAAAAATTTCTTTACTGATTTAGAAAAAAACATAACAAAGTTCATTTGGAATAACAAAAGATCAAGGATATCCAGGGAAATAATGAAAAAAAAAAACACAAATGAGGGGAGCCTTGCAGTCCCAGACCTCAAACTATATTACAAAGCAGCAGTCATCAAAACAATTTGGTACTGGCTAAGAGACAGAAAGGAGGATCAGTGGAATAGACCTGGGGTAAATGACCCCAGCAAGACAGTATACGATAAACCCAACTATCCCAGCTTTTGGGACAAAAATCGACTATTTGATAAAAACTGCTGGAAAAATTGGAAGACAGTGTGGGAGAGATTAGAAATTGATCAACACCTCACACCCTACACCAAGATAAATTCAAAATGGGTGAATGACTTAAACATAAAGAAGGAAACCATAAGTAAATTGAGTAAACACAGAACAGTATACATGTCAGACCTTTGGGAGGAGAAAGACTTTAAAACCAAGCAAGACATAGAAAGAATCACAAAATGTAAAATAAATAATTTCGACTATATCAAATTAAAAAGCTTTTGTACAAACAAAACCAATGTAACTAAAATCAGAAGGGAAACAACAAATTGGGAAAAAATCTTCATAGAAACCTCTGACAAAGGTTTAATTACTCAAATTTATAAAGAGCTAAATCAATTGTACAAAAAACCAAGCCATTCTCCAATTGATAAATGGGGAAGGGACATGGATAGGCAGTTTTCAGATAAAGAAATCAAAACTATTAATAAGCACATAAAAAGTGTTCTAAATCTCTTATAATCAGAGAGATGCAAATCAAAACAATTCTGAGGTATCACCTCACACCTAGCAGATTGATTAACATGATAGCAAAGGAAAGTAATGAATGCTGGAGGGGATGTGGCAAAGTAGGGACATTAACTCATTGCTGGTGGAGTTGTGAACTGATCCAACCATTCTGGAGGGCAATTTGGAACTATGCCCAAAGGGCGATAAAAGAATGTCTACCCTTTGACCTAGCCATAGCACTGCTAGGTCTGTACCCCAAAGAGTTAATGGAAAAAAAGACTTGTACAAGAATATTCATAACTTCGCTCTTTGTGGTGGACAAAATTTGGAAAACTAGGGGATGCCCATCAATTGGGGAATGGCTGAACAAATTGTGGTATATGTTGGTGATGGAATACTATTGTGCAAAAAGGAATAATAAAGTGGAGGAATTCCATGGAGACTGGAACAACCTCCAGGAAGTGATGCAGAGCAAGAGGAGCAGAACCAGGAGAACATTGTACACAGAAACTAATACACTGTGGTATAATCGAATGTAATGGACTTCTCCATTAGTGGTGATGTAATGTCCCTGAACAATCTGCAGGGATCTAGGAGAAAAATCACTATTCATAAGCAGAGGACAAAATGTGGGAGTAGAAACACTGAGGAAAAGCAACTGCCTGACTACAGCAGTTGAGGGGACATGACAGAGGAGAGACTCTAAACGAACACTAATGCAAATACTAACAACATGGCAATGGGTTCGAATCAAGAACACGTGATACCCAGTGGAATCACGCGTTGGCTATGGGGGGTGGGGGGAGGAAAAGAAAATGATCTTTGTCTTTAATGAATAATGCTTGGAAATGATCAAATAAAATATTATAAAATTTAAAAAAATACTAGAAAGGAATAGAAGAGTCGTTCCTAAAAATAATAAACAGTATATATCCAAAACCATCAACTAACATCATCTGCGATGGGGATAAACTAGATGCATTCCCAATAAGATCAGGAGTGAAACAAAGATGCCCATTATCACCTCTATTATTTAACATTGTACTAGAAATACTAGCAGTAGCAAGTAGAGAAGAAAAAGAAATTGAAGGCAACAAAATAGGCAAGGAAGAGACCAATCTATCACTCTTTGCGGATGATATGATGGTCTACTTAAAGAATCCTAGAGAATCAACCAAAAAGCTAGTCAAAATAATCAACAACTTTAGCAAAGATGCAGGTTACAAAATAAACCCACATAAGCCATCAGCATTTCTATAAATTTCCAACACAGCTCAGCGGCAAGAATTAGAAAGAGAAATCCCATTCAAAATCACCTTAGACAAATAAAATACTTAGGAATCTATCTCACGAGACAAACACAGGAACTATATGAACTACAAAACACTCTCCACACAACTAAAACTAGACTTGAGCAATTGGAAAAACATTAACTGTTCATGGGTAGGATGAGCCAATATAATAAAAATGACCATCCTAGCCAAACTTATTTATCTATTTAGTGCCATACCCATTGAACTCCCAAAAAATTTATTTCCAGGGAAATAATAAAAAAATACAAAGTAAGGTGGCCTTGCAGTCCCAGATCTCAAACTCTATTATAAAGCAGTGGTCATCAAAACAATTTGGTACTGACTAAGAGACAGAAAGGAGGATCAGTGAAATAGACCTGGGGTAAATGACCCCAGTAAGACAGTATATGACAAACCCAAAGATCCCAGCTTCTGGGACAAAAACCCACTATTTGACAAAAAACTGCTGGGAAAATTGGAAGACAGTGTGGGAGAGATTAGGTTCGGATCAATACCTCATACCCTACACCCAGATAAACTCAGAATGGGTGAATGACTTGAACATAAAGAAGGAAACTATAAGTAAATTAGGTGATCACAGAATAATATACATGTCAGACCTGTGGGAAGGGAAAGGCTTTAAAACCAAGCAAGACTTAGAAAGAGTCACAAAATGTAAAATAAATAATTTTGATCACATCAAATTAAAAAGTTTTTGTACAAACAAAGCCAATGCAAGCAAATTGAGACAGGAAGCAACAAATTGGGAAACAATTTTCATAACAAAATCCTCTGACAAAGGTCTAATTACTCAAGTTTACAAAGAGCTAAATCAATTGTACCAAAAACCAAGCCATTCTCCAATTGATAAATGGGCAAGGGACATGAACAGGCAGTTTTCAGATAAAGAAATCAATACTATTAATAAGCACATGAAAAGGTGCTCTAAATCTCTTATAATCAGAGAGATGCAAATCAAAACAACTCTGAGGTAACACCTCACACCTAGCAGATTGGTTAACATGACAGCTATGGAAAGTAATGAATGCTGGAGGGGATGTTGCAAAGTCAGGACATTAATTCATTGCTGGTGGAGTTGTGAATTGATCCAACCATTCTGGAGGGCAATTTGAAACTATGCCTAAAGGGCGATAAAAGAATGTCTGCCCTATGATCCAACCATAGCAATGCTGGGCTTGTACCCCAAACAGATAATAAGGAAGAAGAATTGTACAAGAATATTCATAGCTGCTCTCTTTGTGGTGGACAAAATTTGGAAAACTAGGGGATGCCCATCAATTGGGGAATGGCTGAACAAATTGTGGTATATGTTGGTGATGGAATACTATTGGGCTAAAAGGAATAATAAAGTGGAGGAATTCCATGGTGACTGGAACAACCTCCAGGAAGTGATACAGAGGGAGAGGAGCAGAACCAGGAGAACATTGTACACAGAGACTGATACACTGTGGTACAATGGAATGTAATAGACTTCTCCATTAGTGGCAATGTAATGTCCCTGAACAATCTGCAGGGATCCAGGAGAAAAAACACTATCCACAAGCAAAGGACAAATGGTGGGAGTAAAAAATACTGAAGATAAGCTACTGCTTGACTACAGGGGTGGAAGGGACAGAAATGAGGAGAGACTCTAAATGAACACCCTAATACAAATACCAACAACGTGGAAATGGGTTTGAAGAAAGGACACATACGATACCCAGTGGAACCGTGCTTTGGCTAGGGGAGGGGCGGTGGGATGGGGGAAGGATAAGGAAAGGAGCTTTGTTTCCAAGGAATATTGTTTGAAAATAACCAAATAAAATAATGTTTAAATTGGAAAAAATGATAAAAAAGAAAAAGTGGTACTTTCTTTTTCCCTCTCTCAAAGAAATTTTTAAAAGAAGGTTGTAACCTCTTAGAGAGGAAAAATAGCCTGCAATTTTTACTTTTTATACAGATCTAGAATGCAGTTTTTTCAGTTGAAGTTGTGGTGGTGAAACTCTTAAGTGTCTCTCTGTCTCTCTCTCTGTCTATGTCTCTCTGTCTCTGTCTCTCTCTCTGTCTCTGTCTCTCTCTGTCTCTCTATCCCTCTCTCTATCCCTCTGTCTGTCTGTCTCTCATTCTCTATTTCTCTATTTTAGGGTTCAAAATTACTGAAAGATAATCTAGTTTAAGCCTTCTCATTTTATAAATAAGGAAATTTTGGCCAAGGAGATTTTGTCTATATTAAGTTGGCTCTTAAGCCTTGACCATATTTTACCATAGCCTTCTTCAAAACATGCTGACCTGCTGCTGGAGCCTTTGAGTTGAATTTCTAAAGGCCATGTCTTGGAGCTGCTTAAGCCATTGAGCTTCAGAACTCCAGGTCTGGGTCTGTGCTGGCCCAGCTGATAAGAGCTCCCTCTATGTAATGCACCCAGATTCTTGACCATGCTTAATCCTAGTCATTTCCCTTCTTTGCCTCCACATGAGTATGCCCTGCCTTCTCTCCATTCTTCACTTCTTCCTTTGGAAGCAATCAATCAATACTACCATTGCTTGTGGAAAAATCAAGTTAGCCTTATTCTTAATGGCTCCACTCACTATTTCTGACTTTCCAAACCAAAGTGTACTTTTCCTTACCACCATTCACTATATCTCCTTATTTAAAGGTGAATTCTTTGAAAGCATACCCTATCTCTTTTATTTTTTGTGTCTCTAGCAGTTACAATTGTACTTGAAATGTAAAATATGTTTTTTATTTGATCATCCAATTACCAAAGCTCCCAAAGATAAGAGTAATTTGTAACATTCATACTATATTATTTATTGGTATTATTATCTTTCTATTATTATTACAAAGTATTTTATTAATTAGCAACATTAGATTAAAATATTAATAATAGTAAAAGCCATAATTTGAACCTAAGACCTCTGATTCCAAATGATCTCCCTATGCCATGCTATTCTAAGATTGCCTGCACCTTTGATATTCTCTATTCTATGTTTAAGGGCCTTTATTATTCTGATATACTATCTACTCATGTGTTCCAGCTCTTATAGTTCATGTTCTAAGGTCCTTTCTAATTCATTCTAACAATCTGTGTTCTAAGTTTATATCTTCTATGTTCTAAGATAACATCTACACCTGACTTTCTCTGTTCTTTTATAAAAGTCCCTTCTAGTTGTAATATATTATGACATCTTGTGACACTTTTTTATTATATACCCTGGATTCCTATAATATGATTAAGAGAATATATGGAAAAGTAACATGGAAACACAGGCAAATCTTGGCAAATATCCTTTGGCCCAAGAGACAAGACAGGAGAATGCTGATAACAGGTAGTAAATCTCAGTCATTTAATAACAGTTTCAGTCAAATATTGATCCATTTTACTTTCCTTTTACAGGATATAAGCATCCCCCAGTCTCTCTACCTAGTTAGAATTCCTTTAAATGCTTTCTATTGATCCTTAAGCCTATTGTCTTGGTCTGCAGTATCAGGTTTGGATATGCCCTTAGCTTTTTTTGTGTCTTGTTCTCTGCTTAGTTTATGTCCCAAATACTCTTTCTGTTCTGAGAATCACTGTCAGGTTTCTAATATAAGCCCAGATTTCCAGATGAGATTTCTTAACTCTTTGAGACCCTGTTCTAGGGTTATTATGAGAAAGGAGCTTTAAAAAACAATCAGAAAAGTCCTAAACAACAACAGAATCACAAGGATGAAAGAGTGGGGAATAGTCCTAGGAAAAACAGAACATAAAACTTAGTAATAAGGGAAATAAAGATAGCATCTTGTGACAAAAGCCCTGGAGATTCAGAAGCCCTGGCTTTATATCTTGAGTATGCCATTTTCTTATCTCTGGCCCTTAATTCTCTTTTCCTTGAACTGGAGGGATTGATTATATGGGGTGGTATATAAGGTCTACTATATGTTTTGTGTTCACAGGGTCACAGATTATCAGAGCTAGCAGGGATTTCATAGGGGATCTAGTCCAAAACCTTTCTGAATAGGACTCATCTCTACATCAAGATTTAGCCAAGACTTGTAGCAAAATATTTATAGCTATGCTCTTTGTAGTGGCAAAAAATTGGAAAATGAGGGGATGCCCTTTGATTGGGGAATGGCTGAGCAATTTGTGGTATCTGTTGGTGATAGAATATGATTGTGCTAAAAGAAATAATGAACTGGAGGAATCCCATGTGCACTGGAACAACCTTCAGGAATTTATACAGAGTGAAAGGAGCAGACACAGGAGAACATTGTACACAGAGACTGATACATTGTGGTACAATTGAATGTAATGAACTTCTCTACTTGCAGCAATTCAGTGATCCAGGACAATTCTGAGACTTATGAGGAAGAATGCTATCCACATCCAGAGAAATAACTGTGGAAGTAGAAACACAGAAGAAAAACAACTGCTTGAGCAAATGTGTTGATAGGGATAGGATTGGGGATGTAGACTCTAAATGATCACCCTAGTGCCAATATCAATAATATGGAAACAGGTTTTGATCAATGACACATTTAAAACCCAGTGAAGCTGCAAGTTGGCTATGGGAGGGGCGTGGGAAAAGGGGAGGGAAAGAACATGAATCATGTAACCATGGAAAATTATTCTAAATCAATTAATTAAAAAAATTTTCAAATCAAATAAATAAATATGACTTAGCCAGCCTCCACTTGAAGTTCTCTAGTGCTGAGTAACTTACTACTTTTGGAGAGATCCCATTCTATTTTTGGACATATTTAATCACTAAATTCAGCATTCTCCAGATATCTTGATCATTGGAACTGTTAAAGAGCACTAAATCTCTTGCTTATTACTGATGATTTTGCTTTCAGTAACTTTTTAACTGTTATAAGTTACTGTTATAAGTAACTGTTATAAGTGGTCCTTGTTATTCCCCTCACTGAATCACTGATGATTAGGATCAGGCTTAGGGAAGGACCTCACTATAATAGCGTAGACCTTTATAAAAGTTGAATGTGTGACTATCCTACTCTCAGTGTCCTGTTCTGGCTCTCAGAGCTTATTAGTGAAACACTGTTGGAGACAAATAGACGGCTAAATGGATAGAGAGCTAAGCCTTGTAATGGGAGGTCCTAGGTTCAAATCAAAACTTCCTAGCTGTGTAACCTTGGCCAGGGTTACATATCAGTACAACATCATTACCTAGCACTCACCACTCTTCTTTCACAGAACTAATAGGCAATATTAATTCTGAGATAAAAGGTAAGGGTTAAAAAGTACAATTTATAGAGTATACTCAATGCTAAAGAGTCTCACACATAGAATTAATTAATTAATTAACTTACTTAATGCTTATTCCCTTCATAAAATGAGAAAAGAACCCATTATATTAATATCATAAGAATACTGGCTACTTTTCCATTGATTATTCAACCCTTTCCATTTTATCTACACCATTAGTCTATTCCTGACTACTTCCTATCAGCCCCTATTCCAAGTTAACTATTTTCAAAGATATTCCAATCATGACTCTGGAGATCCTCCTCTCATTTATATCTCCACATCACCAATTTCCAATCTTAAGTTACCTTCCAGCACAGTGTTGGTTAAATACTAAGAGAACAAAAATGTTTGATTTTTTTAATGGAACAACCAAACTCTCTTTACCTGAAACTCCTAATAATGTACAGCAATAACCAATGAAAATAATTCCTTATGGAAGCTTTGTTTTGTCACTTATTTTCTAAAGGATTTTAGAGAGAGACAGAATTTATTTGCGAGTCTGGTTTTAAATTATTGTTATAAAATCAGGAGGCAGAGTCAAGATGGCAGCTTACAGCCAGCAAAAATTCAGACCTCCATAAACCCTTTGTCACCGATCAAAAACACAATGCTTCCAGGGGAATGAAAACCAAATCTAACAATAGGACAGAGCTTGAGAACCCTCCTCCTGAACCCAACTTAAAAGGTATGCCCCCTAAAAAGCCTGAATTCTAGACCATGCAGGTTTAAGGGTCTAGGAAGAAGGAAGGTCCCAGGATCCTTCCCCCACCTATAGTTCTGAGCCTCCTGCAGTGGCTAGAATCTCTGTGTAGGCAAGTGCTCTAGTATGCAGGGAAAACCTTGCCAGCAAAGCTGTGCCAGGTTCAGGGATTAATACACAGGCAGCATAGAGGCAGTTGGAGGAGAAGCACAGAGCAGGCAGCCCAATTGCAGGTGAAATGCTCTATCTTGTCACTCTCTTCTAGAGGTTTTGGCCTCAGGGCACAGCCAGCTTTGCAGATCAACTCCTCCCTGGATCAATCTCATCAATAAGGGCAAATAAGAAACCTGCAGAAGGCAGAGAAGCTCAAGCTCCAACACCCTTCCCCCAACGACTGATCTGAGAGCCTTGCTGACTGAGCTCCAAGAGGCAAAGGCTGCAATCAACTTCAAGCAATAACCTTGACTACAGGGCAGGAAGCCCAGCTCCTTCTCATCATCTGCTGGCAGCTGGGGAAGATCAGACTACTTGATCAAACACCAGAACAGAGAAGAATCACCTTCAGGACAGAACAGCCCAAACTCACAGATCCAGCATGAAATGAGAGAAACAAGACTACAGGCAACTATAGGGGGGAGAAGAAGAGGTAAATATGAATAAACAACAGAAAAAGAAAAAGAATTACATTCAACAGCTTCTATCCAGGCAATGAACAAAGAGCAAATGTAAAAGAGGAAGATCAAGGAACACCAAGCAAAAACACCAAAAACTCCAGCAAATTGGATACAGGCTTTGGAAGAACTCAAAATACAATTTAAAAAACAATTAAGAGAGACTGAAGACAACTGTGAAAAGAACTTAAAAAGTAAAATAAATCATCTGGAAACAGAAAATAGTGTTTTAAAAGTCAAAATTAATCTGCCTGAAAATGAGGCAAAGAGATGAAAAATGAGGCAAAGAAAATTAAAGATTACCTCCAAATAAAACAAGAGCAGAAGGATGACCAAAAAGCCAGAGATGGAATTCAGTCTTTAAAATATATTGCAATAACTAGAAGCAAACAACTTCACAAGGCATCAGAAACTATAAAACAAATTTAAAAGAATGAAAAAATTGAGGACAATATGAAACACCTCATCCACAAAACAGAAGATTTAGAAAACAGGTCCAGGAGAGACAATTTAAGAATCTTAGGTCTACCTGAAGATCATGACAAAAGAAAAAGCCTGGACATCATTCCACGGAAAATTATCCAAGAAAACTGTCCCAACATTCTAGAGCCAGAGGGAAAAGTGGAGATGGAAAGAATCCACAGATGACCTCCTGTACTTAATCCCCAAATGACAACACTCAGTAATGTTATAGCCAAATTCAAGAACTACCAGACCAAGGAAAAATATTACAAGCTACTAAGAAAAAGTCTTTCAGATACCATGGAACTACAGTTAGGATAACATGGGATCTGGCTGCATCCACATTGATGGACCAAAAAGCATGGAATATTATGTTATAGAAAGCAGGGGAACTAGGTCTACAACCAAGAATCAACTACCCAGAAGAACTGAATATATTCTTGCAGGGAAAAGTATGGTAATTTAATAAAATAGAAGACTTCCAAGTATTCATAAAGAAAAGACCAGACCTGAACAGAAAATTTGAAGTCCAACCACAGAACTCAGTAGAATCACCAAAAAAAGGGGAAAAAATAAAAACAAAAAAATGTATTTTTAAGGGACCCAATAAGTTAAAATGATATGTATCCTTACAAGAAAAGAGGATATTTGTTAATTCTTAAAAACTGTTATTATCATGTGAGTAGCTAGAAGAATATTACTTAGAAGGAACAAACTGTTTAAGATGAAATGCCAAGACATAAATATATATAGATATATGTATGCATATATATTTATATATAAATATGTGTGTATATGTATATGTATATATATATGTATATGTATATACATATATATATATATATATATAACTAGAGGTAAAAAAAGAGGTTAATATTGAAGGAAATGGAAAAAGAAACAAAATGAGGTACATTTATATGTCATAAAGAAGCTCTTGGCTGGAGTGCAGGAAAACACCAAAACACTGGAAGGGTAAAGAGATTGGCAGTAGAAAATACTTAATTCTTATGTGCATTGAAATTGACTCAAAGGGGGAAGAACAATCAAATACAATTGGGGCAGAGAATTGATTTGCGCCCTATAGAGAAGTAGAAGGGTAACAAAAGGACTAATAGGGAGGGAAACACTACAAGGGAGAGAGAAGGTGGAGTAGTTTAAAAAGACTATAAATAAAATAAGAGGCAAATAAAAAGGGGGGGTAGAAAGGGAAGTAAAATAAGGGTGAAATTAGGGGGACTGATTAAAAACAAAACACTGGTGTAGAAGGAAATAGTGAAAGAAGAAAGGAGGGTTAGGAGTGGAAATCAAAATGTTGGGAAATACACAACTGGTAATCATAACTTTGAATGTGAATGGATGAACCCACCCATAAAACACAAACAAATAGCAGAGTGGATTAGAAACCAAAATTCTACCATATGTTGTTTACAAGAAACACACATGAGGAAGGTAGATACACATATGGTATAGGTGAGCGGATGGAGCAAAATCTATTGGGCATCAACTGAGAAAAAGAAGGCAGGGCTTGCAATGATGATATCTGATAAAAATAGATCTAGTTAAAAGAGACAGGGAATGTAATTAAATCCTGATAAAAGGCAATATAGACAATAAGGAAATATCAGTACTCAAAATGTATGTACCAAATGTCATAGCATCCAAATTTCTAAAGGAGAAACTAATGGAGCTCAAGGATGAAATAGATAGAAAAACTATATTAGTGGGAGACCTGAACCTTCCTCTATCAGATCTAGAAAAATCAAACCAAAAAAATAAATAAGAAATACTGTAACTCAGTTTACCATCAGTTTACCTTTTTCATTTCAACAAGAAACAGTTTTCCTCACTTTATTCTATTTCAAGAGGTAACAGAAGTGAGTGAAATCTTAAAAATGAAATATTGGAAAAATTAGAGTTAGTAGATATGTGCAGAAAAATAAATAATGACAAAAAGCTTGGACAGCCGAGTCAGCATTCTCTCAGATGGTGACAGTCCTCTGCCTAACAGTCAAATAATGGAGTTAGAGACACTGTATGTTCAATCCCACATGCATAGTCATCATACAGTGTTCTGCCATGGCACAAAGGTTTGTTTATTTCATAGGTTCAGTGAGTACATGCTTTGCTGGCACACAATCAATTTTCAACATTGTGACAGAGGCTGGCACTAAAGAAAAAGTGCCAGGCTGAAGAGTGTATGAAATTGATCACCTCGACAGGGGAGGAGCACCAAGGGATTGGAATCTGGAGGAGAAGACTCCAAGTGGGAGAGGAGTTGGTGGCTCTCAGTCTTGAGAAGCCAAAGACAGAAGGTGGGGAAAAGACTTTCTCCTGTGGGTTATCCACTTTTCCTGCTAGTGACTGAAAATCCTTCCCCATAACATTCCCCAATTGATGGGACTTTCTGAAGAGAAACCTGAGCAGACTTTACATCAGCTCCTGTTGCCCAGGGGTGAGTCAACCTGCCCTTCTCTCAGGGGGCTCAGGCTGCCAAGGCCTTTTCCCATTTTCCCCTGCCTGTTATTCCTTTCATATTGTCTGATAGAGTTGACAATAAAAGTTATCTGTTCCCCAAGCAGAGTGTGAGTGGACAGATAAAGGGGAGATCCTTTGGTCTTGAGTAGTGGAGGGGGGACAGGAGTGAATCTGTGAGAGCAGCTTTAGCTAAGGAGGGAAGACAGAAAGGAAAAAATCTTCAAACACCATCTCCTCTCTCTCTGAGTCAACCCTAAACATCAGCTATCTCCCCTGAACCCCGCATTGAGAAGGGGGGTCTACTCTCCTTTCCCCTCTCAATACTGAAAGGTTGAATCCCTCAGAGTACAAATTAACCCCTCTTTATAATACAACATACATGTTTCCATAGAACTTAACAACAGACATGAAGCCTAAGGAGATAGTCAATGAAACATTGTTGCTACAACAAAGATGGAGATAAATGACATGAGTTGGGTGATTTGGAGTTAGGTGATTAGTCCCTCTTGACCTAAGGAGAATCATTGTTACTTTTGGTCAGCTTTCACAACCAATCACAATTACTTAGGAGATGGGTATCGAAATATTTCATAGCTAAGTACAGGGTTAGAGGGAATTTAATGACAGAAAGAATTGTGGTTTTCCTCAACTTACAAGTTCTATTTTTCCTGTGTTACTTTAAAGCACCTGGCAATGTTGCCTGGTTTCTGTCTACAAAGGAGTGTGTCTTGAAAGTGATTGATGTTTGGCTTGCCTGGCTTGCAATGAGAGTGAATGTAAGTCTGTAGAGAGGGAAAGGGGGTAGGGGGTTATGGGTAGTGATCTTTAGGTTTTAATTCTGTAAATTAATCTTTTAGGGTAATAATCTGGGGGGAAATAAGGTGGGATACATTTTTATTCTATAAGTCTTTGCTCTTATATCGTTTCCGTTGTATTGGTGAGAGAATACTAATCATCCATTAGTGAAAGAAGTAAAAAGAGAGAAGTCACAGAGGGGGATCAATGGGGGCCTCACTTTCTTGGGGCTGCCTTTCAGTCCCCATTTCTCAAACTGTGACTTTGTCAGCCAGTGGGGGTTTGATGGCTCCCAACAAAAATTCAATATACCTTCTTTTCAACAGCACATGGCACATTCACAAAGATTGACCATGTACTAGGGCACAAAAACATTGAAAACAAATGTGAAAGAACAGAATTGATTAATGCAACCTTTACAGATCACAATGGAATTAAAATAATAATTAGTAAGGGTACATAGGGAGGCAAATCAAAAATTAATTGGAAATTAAATTATATGATTCTACAAAATTGGTTAGTTAATGAACAAATCATAGAAACAATTAATAATTTCATTGAATAAAATGACAATGATGAGACATCCTTTCAAAATCTATGGGATGCAGCCAAAGCAGTACTTAGGGGGAAATTTATATCCTTGAGTTCATATATTAACAAATTAGGGAGAGCAGAGGTCAATAAATTGGACATGCAAATTAAAAAATAGAAAGTTAATAAATTAAAAATCCTTAGATGAAAACTAAATTATAGATCCTAAAAATCACAGGAGAAATTAATAAAATTGGAAGTCAGAGCTATTGACTTAATAAATAAGACTAGAAATTGGTACTTTGAAAAGACAAATAAAATAGACAAAGTACTGGTCAATCTATTTTAAAAAAGGAAAGAAGAAAACCAAATTAACATTATCAAAGATGAAAAGGGAAAACTCACCTCTAATGAAAAGAAAATTAAGGCAATCATTAAAAACTATTATGCCCAAGTATATGGCAATCTAGGTGATATGGATGAATATTTTCAAAAATATAAATTGCCTAGATTAACAGAAGAAGAAACGGAATACCTAAATAACTCCATATCAGAAAGAGAAATTGAACAAACTATCAAAGAACTCCCAAAGAAAAAATCCCCAGCACCAGATGGTTTAAAAATGAATTATATCAAATATTCAAAGAACAACTAATCCCAATATGATACAAACTATTTGACAGAATAAGCAAAGAAGGAGTTCTACCAAATTCCTTTTATGACACACATATGGTACTGATTCCAAAGCAAGGCAAGTAAAAAACAGAGAAAGAAACCGACAGCCCAATCTCCTTAATGAACATAGATGCAAAAATCTTATATAGAATACTAGCAAAAAGGCTCCAGCAAATGATCGTGAGGGTTATTAATTATGACTAGGTGGGATTTATAATAATCTCATTTTTTGTCTCTTCAAAGATAAGGTCAAGTAAAGTCTCTGCAAAATGCTTGGAGATAGGTGAACCTTCTGCCTTCACTTGCTTGAACTCTATAGAAACTTCAAATAGCCTAAATAGGTAAGTTGTACCCCTGGATATGAAATATGGAAAGAAATATAGATTGCTAGACAGTTATTACCTATAAGAGGGTTCCACTAGTTATATGAATTCAAGCTATAGTAATTTGTTGACTAAAACAATATTAAATATTACACTGGCTGATTTCAGACAACAATTACTATTATAACCAAAAACCTGGAGAGAGGTTTTTTGTTCTTCCTGTTTATCCCTATCAAATTTTCTATCAACCCCCAAATCCTGTACATCCTAAACCCCACTCATTTTTTAGTTATGAAGGGAATCTTTTTTTAAAGATAAAGAAAACAATACAAAATTAAAATCAAAGAATCTCAATATTGGCAAGGCAATGATAGTGAGAGGTATCTATAAGGATAGTAGGATTCCATTATTCAAACAAAATATACCACAAGGATCTATTTTTTGTTATTTTACCATAAAAATAAATACAAAATAAATACAAAAAAAGGAATTAAATTTTACAATTAGATTATTGAATGATAATGACCTGGAATTTCCCATAAAATAGAAGAGAATTGTACAACAGACTAGAGATGAGAAACCTACAATCTGCTCTATACAAGACAGAGAATGACAGAAATTAGATGTCTGATTTCATTGTTATAGGCAACACATAAATCCCTTTTATCAATGTAGGACCACAGTTTCTCTTCAATTAATGTTACACAGAGTCACCTATTCATTAAGTTAAAAATGTTTATATGTCTGCATGGAAAGAGAATTTCTATAATTCTCAAAAATTACTCTCAATAGTAGAGAAGATAGAAGGAATTTATTCAGAAAGAGGCGGGAAGTAAGCTAATTTTGATAATATGATGTATATGGTATTATGGTGTATATGTAAATGTGATTAGATGGAATTATATATATATATATATATGATATTATATGTATGCATATGAATGATGTAAAAATCATTCAAAGGCTGAAAGAGAGGGTTGCAGTGAGATAAAAGGGAAGGAGAGATAGAATGTGGTAAATTATATAACATAAAGAGGTGAGAAAAATGAATACAGAGAGGGGAGATTAAGGGTGGTGACAGGCAATTCTTAAACTTTACTCTCTTTGTACTGGCTCAGAGAGGGAAAATGAGTATACTCAGTGGGGCATAGAATTCTATCTTACCCTACAGAGAAATAGAAGGAGAACAATAAAAGGGAAGGGGGGAGAGTAATAGAAAGAAGTGAGAACTGGGGTAGGGTGACAAAAAGCCAAATACTAGTGAGAAAGAATAGAGTGAAAATGGATAGAGCTGGATCTAAAGGGAATAATAAGATGGAGAGCAATACACAGTTAGTAATCATAATGCTTAATGGGAATAGGATGAACTCACCCATTAAATGGGAGCAGATAACAGAGCAGATTAAAAACCAGAACTATATGTTTTTACAAGAAACACATTCAAGGCAGGGTAACACACACAGATTGATGGTAAAAGGTTGGAGCAGAATATATTATGCATCATCTAAAGTAAAAAAAAAAAGGCAGGAATAGCAATCATGATACTAGAAAAAGCCAAAGTAGAAATTGACCTGATTAAAAGATATAAGAAAGGAAATTACATTTTGTTAAAAGATACTATAAACAATGAAGTAATTTCATTACTAAAACATCTATGCACCAAATGGTATAGCATCTAGATTTCTAAAGAAAAAAATTGAAGGAGCTCAAGAAGGAAATAGATAATAAGATCATACTAATGAGGAATCTTAACCTTCCCTCTCAGAACTAGATAAATCAAACCAAAAAATAAATAAAAAAGAAGAGAAATAAATGAAATGCTAGAAAAATCAGTGTTAATAGATATCTAGAGAAAACTGACAGGGATAAAAAAGAATATGCATTCTTATCAGCAATATATGATACAGATACAAAGATTGACCATGTACTAGGGCATAGAAATATTGCAAATAAATGCAGAAAAGCAGAAGTAATAAATGCCACTTTTTCATATCACAATGTGGTAAAAATTATAATTAACAAGAGTCCATGGAAAGACAAATTTAAAATGAATTGGAAATCAAACTATCTAATTCTTCAAAACAGGTGAGTCAAAGAAAAAGTAATAGAAACAATTTCAAACTTCATTAAGTAGAATGACAATGAGGATAC
This sequence comes from Monodelphis domestica, assembly GCF_027887165.1. Lineage (NCBI taxonomy): Eukaryota > Metazoa > Chordata > Mammalia > Didelphimorphia > Didelphidae > Monodelphis > Monodelphis domestica. The sequence goes on from NC_077227.1 coordinate 675,920,590, forward strand.
ATCATATCAAAACCTATGGGATACAGACAAAGCAGTAGTCAGGATAAAATTTATATCACTGAGTGCCTATACCAATGAAATAGAGAGGGCAGAGATCAATGAATTGGGCTTGCAACTTAAAAAATTTGAAAAAGAACAAATTAAAAATCCCCAGATAAAAACTAAATTGGAAATCCTAAAAATTAAAGGAGATATAAATCAAGTTGAAACTAAAAGAACTATTGAATTAATAAATAAGACTAGGAGCTGGTATTTTGAAAGAACATAAAATAGATAAAGTACTAGCCAATCTAAAGAAAAGAAGGAAGAAAATTAAATTAACAGTAGCAAAGATGAAAGGGGCAATCTCACCTCTAATGAAGAGGAAATTAAGGCAATTATTAAGAATTACTTTGCTCAATTACATGGCAATAAATATGACAATCTAGGTGAAATAGGTGAATATTTACAAAAATATAAATTGCCCAGATTAACAAAAGAGGAAATAGAATTCTTAAACAATCCTATCTCAGAAAAAGAAATTGAGTAAGCCATCAAGGAATTTTCTAAGAAAAAAGTCCCCTGGGCCAATTGGATTCACAAGGAAATTCTATCAAATATTTAAAGAACAACTAATCCCAATACTATACAAATTATTTGACAAAATAAGCAGATAAGGAGTTTTACCAAATTCCTTTTGTGACACAAATATGATACTGATTCCAAAGCCAAGCAGACCAAAAACTGAGAAAGAAAACTACAGACCAATCTCCTTAATGAATATAGATGGAAAAATCTTAAATGGAATACTGGCAAAAATACTCCAGCAAGTGATTACCAGGGTTATGCACTATGATCAGGTGAGATTTATACCAAGAATGCAAGGATGGTTTAATATTAGGAAAACCACCCACATAATTGACCCTATCAAAAATCAAACCAACAGAAAACACATAATTATCTCAATAGAAGCAGAAAAAGCCTTTGACAAAATACAACACCCATTCCTATGGAAAACACTAGAAAGTATAGGAATAGAAGGATCATTCCTCAAAATAATGAACAATATATATTTAAAATCATCAGCAAATATCATCTGCAATGGGGCTAAATTAGAAGCCTTCCCAAAAAGATCAGGAGTGAAGCAAGGGTGTCTATTATCGATTCTTTTATTCAGTATTGTACTAGAAATGCTAGTAGTAGCAATTAGAGAAGAAAACGAAATTGAAGGGATTAAAGTAGGCAGTGAGGAATCTAAAATACCACTCTTTGCAAATGATATGTTGGTATTCTTACAGAACCCCAGAAAATCAACTAAAAGGCTAGTGGAAATAATTAACAACTTTAATAAATTTGCAGGGTACAAAATAAACCCACATTAATCATCTGTATTTCTATATATTTCCAAAAATCTCAGTAGCAGGCATTAGAAAGAGATACTCCATTTAAAATCACTCTGGACAATATAAAATATTTGGGAATCTATCTGTCAAAACAAACATAGGAATTATATGAACACAACTACAAAGCACTTCACACAATTAAAACTAGATCTAAACAATTGGAAAAACATTAACTGCTCCTGAGTAGGACAGGCTAATACAATAATGGCAATCCTATCCAAATTAATCTACTTATTCAGTGCCATACCTATCAAACTACAAAAACACTTTTTATAAAATTCGAACAAATTGTAACAAAATTCATCTGGAAGAACAAAAGATCAAGAATATAAATGGAAATAATGAAATAAAAATGTGAAGGAAGGGAGCCTAGCAGTACCAGATCTTATACTGTACTACAAAGAAGTGGTCAGCAAAACAATATGGTACTGGCTAAGAGACAGAAGGTTGGATCAATGGAATAGCCAAGGTTTAAATAACCTCAGTAAGCTAGTTTTCGATAAACCCAAAGACCCCAGCTTTTGTTACAAGAACTCACTATTTAACAAAAACTACAGGAAAAATTGGAAAACAATATGGGGAAAATTAGGCTTAGATCAACATCTTATACCCTATATCAAGATAAATTCAAAATGGTTAAGTGACTTAAATATGAAGAATGAAATCATAAATAAGTTAGATGAACATATATTAGTATACCTGTTAGATCTGTGGGAAAGGAAGGAATTTAAAACCAAGAAAGAGATAGAGAACATTGAAAAAGTTAAAATTATGACTCATTATATCACATTAAAAAGGTTTTATACAAATAAAACCAATGCAACCAAAATTAGAAGGAAAGAGACAAACTGAGAGAATACTTTTTTAACAAAACTCTCAGACAAAGGTTTAATTTCCCAAATATATAAGGAACTAAGTCAAATCTACAAAAAATCAAACCATTCCCCAATCAACAAATGGTTGAGGGACATGAATAAGTAGTTTTCACAGGATGAAATAAAAGCTCTCAATAAACACAAGAAAAAGTATTCAAATCCCTCCTGATTAGAGAAATGCAAATTAAAACAGCTCTGAGGTATCACCTCACACCTAGAAAACTGGCCAATATATCAGCAAAGAAAAACAATAAATGTTGGCAAGGAAGTAGCAAAATTGGGACACTAATACACTGCTGATGGAGTTGTGAATTGGTCCAACCATTCTGGAGCGCAATTTGGAACTATGCACAAAGGGCTTTAAATGAGTGCCTAGTCTTTGATCCAGTCATACCACTGCTGGGTGTGTTCCCCAAAGAGATAATAAGGAAAAAGACTTGTACAAAAAATTCATTGCTGTGTTCTTTGTGGTGTAAAAAAAAAAATTGGAAAGTGAGGGGGTGTCCATCAATTGGGGAATGACTGAATAAATTGTGGTATATGTTGGTGATGGAATATTATCATGCTGAAAGGAATAAAGAACTGGAAGAACTTCATATGAACTGGAACAACCTCCAGGAATTGATGAAGAATGAAAGTAGAACCAGGAGAATATTGTACTCAGAGACTGAAACATTATAGCACAATGGAATGTAATGGACTCTTCTACCAGTAGCAATGTAATGACCCTGGACAATTAAGAGGGACTTAGAAATCCAGAGAATGAACTGTAGAACCAGAAATGCATTAGAAAAATATATGATTGACCACATAGTGTGATAGGGATGTGATTAGGGTTTTGATGTTAAAGAATCACTCTACTAAAAATATGAATAACATGGAAATAGATTTTTAACAATGATACTTGTATAACCCAGTGGAAATGCTTGTTAGCTTTGGGAGAGGGGAGGAGAAAGTGGGTGGCAGGGGGAAGGGGGATCATGAATCATGTAACCATGGAAAAATATTCTAAATAAAAATTAAAAATAACTACAGCATTTACATTAAATCACTTAAAATAGGTCTGATGTATCTTTTCTAAATATGCTTAAAAGTACTTATCTATAACCAACATCAAATATTATTTGTAATAGAGAAACAAAAACAAACAAGCAAACAAAAAAAAATTGGAAATTTTCCTAAAGAGGTGAAGTATGAATTAATGATGTTCCTTATCACCATTTTTATTCATCATCATAATAGAAAAGGTTAACCATAGGAATAAGACAATGGAAGGGATTTAAAATTTTAATGTAATAAACATTAGCAAAGAAGAGGTAAAAACAGCCCCAATCATAGACAGTATTACAGGTCACTTAGAAAACCCTAGAGAATCAATGGAAATATAAGATATTAATACCTTTAGAAAATAGCAGGATACAGAATAAATTCAAAAAAAGAATATATATTTATATATTATTAATAAAATAAAGGGGAAAATTAATTCCATTTTAACTATAAAATACATAAAATCTGAGCTATAACAAGATATACACAAATCTTATATAAATATAGTTACAAAATAATGTTTTTAAAAATGATAGATAACTTAAAGAACTGGAGAGATTTTCAATGTCCATGACTCAGCCTCACCAAAATAACAAAAATGCAGATGCTACTTAAATTAATCTACAGATTACGCTGATCAAACTACCAAGGGTATGTTTCTTGGACTAAGATAAAATAATAACAAAATTCACAAGAGAAAACAAAAGGTCAAAAATACCAATGGAAATAATGAAAAATAGTTAAAATGAAGAGACCCCCAATATTATATTATCTACAATTATGTTATGAAGAAGTAATTATCAAAATTATCTGTTACTGATTAAAAATAGAAAAATAAATCAGTGGAATACCCTAGACATAGATGTAAGCAGTTACACTGGAGTTTGATTAGATTATAGAATGTGAATGAAAATGTGTGATAAGACTAGAGAGCAAACCTGAGGCCAAGTTTTTAGAAGACTTTCTAAATTCCTCCACAGCAGAGGAATTTGCATTTCCTTCTAGAGGTAATAGAGAGCCACTATAGTTTAAAGTAAAAAAATTACATGACTAGGCATGCACTTTAGGAAATCTTTCCAGCAATTGTGTAGGGGATAAATTGGATTGGAGTAATCATTGAGACCAGGAAACCAAATCAGAGACTCTTGTAATATCTCAGGGAAAAGATGATGATGTTCTGGATTAGGTTGGTGGTTGTATGTCTTTTCTTTGAACTGAGGTATACCTTAACTGCCTTAGGACATTGAGATGAAAAGGCATGAAGGTTAGAAGGCTTACATCTGTGCTATGGGAATTGAATATGAATCAATGCTGGGGTGTTTAGGACATGTGTATAACCTTAGGCAAGTCCTTTTCCTTCTTGGTTCCTTCCTATGGAAAAAATAATATTTTAATACAATTTAATAAAATAAATGCTATACAAATGATCTCTAAGGTGCCTTCCTGTTTTGAAATTCTGTGTTAGAAGAAAAGAATCTATATTTCTGCTTTGACTCTGAGATACAGAAATATTCATATGATTATTCTCTTTGTTTTACCTAATCCAATTTTTTTTTTTGGTTTGGATTATTTGCAAAATCTTATGGCATAATAGTATTCTATTACAGACACTATAACTTGTTCCTTCACATCCCAAATCATAAGATTTTTTAATGCAATAGTAAAATGTTCCAGGTTCCACATCAGTGTGCGAAAGTTCCAATTCCAGGATTAAGGTTTCATAGCCTTCTGAGACAGAAGAAGGGGAAGCCTCAATTTTTGTATGATGGCTCCAAAGGGAGAATTGTATTTAGGGGATTTCTTTAACTTTAACTTTGATCTTTAACTGCATAAAAGATGATGTGAGAAAGTGTGGAGAGAATCCACCCAAGCTGAAGCAATGGTAAAGGTGAACAGGGCTTTGGCACAGGGTGCCAAAATTTAGAGGACATTTAGTCCCACAGACCTAACAACTGAGTGGTTCTACAACTAAGTAGCAAAAAATAATTTCTTAAAACAGAAAATTACCAGAGGACCCCATTTCTAAACCCATCTTTGATACATGGATCCCCAGTTAAGCTCTTCAATGGAGGTTGACCCTGATCTTTCCCCACTCAGAACTCTTGCAATCAGCAGCCTCATAGTGTCCCTTGGGAATAGGATCTTGGGTGGAACAGGGGTAGATGGAGGCATCCTTCAGTCATTTACCTCATAATATCTTATGTCACCAAGTCTGGGGTCCTTCTCTGGAATCATACCTGGACTACTGAAAGTACCTTACTGACTGCCACAGGCAAGTTTTGTGGTGGTTGCCCAAAGCACTTGGTTTGTTAGTTATAGCTCTGAAGAGAATACAGAAGCAAAAAAAATAGCTAATAAATAAATTGATAAAATCCTTCTGTTTTCCACCTCCATCAATGACAGCTTGCATTTCTTTAACATTTTATTGCTATAAACAACACTCTTTCATCATTTTAATCTCAAATTACTCCTCTTTAAAATGAAAGGACTGGGCAAAATAATCTCTGGGATCCATTCCTCATCCTTGGAATCTTTCTTCTGAATCAAGTTTTAGGAATCTTTGAGTCTCTTTTAAGGTAAGACCTGCTGTTCAAACCTTTGCTTGAATCTCTCTCTACTCCCCCCACTATACCTCAGCTGTTAGGACATTGTCCCTCCTCAAATATTCCTAGAGCTCCTTTGCTTACATCACTTCCTACCCTGGGTTTATTCATGGAAATTTATGTTGTATTCCCTTAGCAAAAAGCAAGGTGATTGAGAGACAAAAATTCATATTTCTTTTTTTTTAATCTTTAAGAGACAGTATTACATAAGAATTGAAAAAAATGTGTTGAATTTAAATAAGTATTTGGCCTCTTATCTTCCAACACTACATTGAAACTATTCTTTCCAAAGTTAAAAGTGATCTCTTAATTGCCAGATCTATTGGCCTCTTCTCAATTTTTGTTCTTCTTTACTTCCTTGCACTATTCAATTCTATTTTATATTCTTCTTCTGAATAATCTCTCTTCTTTGGGTTGTCATGGCATAATTCTATCTTGACCTCCTCCCAATTTGACCACTTCTTAGTCACATTTCCAAAAATTTAGGAAAATCCATTCCAAAGTATTCTATTTATTTATTTATTTACTGATCCTGCCAAAAAAGGAAATATCAGAAAAAAATCTTGTTGGGACATGAAAACTGTTGTGAAGCATATGAGGATTCATAAAGTCTTAAGATCTTTGGTGTAAATACTAAAGGAACGTTAGACCATCTAACCAATCTCCTCATTTTACAGATGAGTAAATTACACACTAGAAGCATCAATATAAGAGCTATCACTCAGAATAAAGTTTGATTTGCTTAGCCTGGCATCAGAAAACATAATTAGAACCAATATTAGAAGCTGCAAATTGTGAACTGTAGTGCAGAAATATTAAGGGAAAGAAGGAAGGAAATAAGCATCAATTAAGTACCTACTGTGTGATGTGGGAAAATCAACACTCTAAAGCACTATTGTGCAACTATGAAGTGATACAACCATTCTGAAGACCATTATGGAGCCATGCCTAAAAGACCATAAAATTATGCATACCCTTTGTCCCAGTATTACCACTATTTAGTATGTATCCCAAAGAGATCATAGATAGAGGAAAAGGACTGAGTTATACAAAAATATTTTTAGCAGCTCTTTTGTAGCAGCAAATAACTGGAAACTGAGGGGATATTCCATCAACTGGAGAATGAATGAGCAAGCTCTGGCATATGTTTGTAATGGATTTCTATTGTGCCGAAAGAAGTGATGAATAAGATGGGTTAAGAAAAATATGGAGAGACTTTTAATGAACTGATGCAAAGTGAAGTGAGCAGATCTAGGAGATCACTGTACACAGCAACAGCAATATTGTAATAATGACCAACCATAAAGGACTAAACTATTATCAGCAAAACAAGGTTCCAAGGGATTCGTGATTAAAAAAAAATGTTAAGGCTATCCATAGCCAAAGAAGGAATTGTTGGAATCTGACTGAAGATCAAAGCATACCATCCTTCACTTTATTTCCTTCCTGACTTTTTTTTTCCTATATTATATGTGTCTTCAGTCATGACATGGGGAATATAGAAATATATATTGCCCAAAATACCATTATAACTATATCAAATGATTTACTGACTTGGGAAGGAGGGAAGATAGGAGAAGGGAATCTGAATCACAAAATATCAAAAACAATTGTCAAAAAGTGTTTCTAGTTATAATTAAAAATAAAATTTAATTTAAAAAATGGACATACTTGAAACAATTAAATGACTTCCTGACTCTAAGCCCAGTACTATATCCATTGAACCTAGCTACCTTTCAGGGGGGTAGATGACAAGGACCAAGGTCCTTGGGTTACATAAGTAGGTCCTTTATGAGGAACGGGGACTTGGCTAAGCTCATATTGGGTCATCCTTTCCATAAGCAGCTGTGGGTCTATGGTCTTTTGGCCAGTACAGAAATGGTAGGAACTCTGTGGTGAATTCCCTATTGGCATGAGTCTTCCAAACCTCACATTTTCCCTTCTTAGACAACTTTCTCATCCTGGAGAGTGAAAATAAAGCATTAAAAGCAGTAGGAAGAATAAGGAAAAGGCAAGGACAACTCAGAGATGTATAGTTCTGACACCCTATACTATAAGGTGTAAACACAGAAAAACAAGGGGGTGAGAACAATGGGCTAGAAATCTGGGTTAACAAAAACACATACTTGATAGGGTCTCCATGGGATAGATAGAGTTCATGTATAATACCAGAGCAATATTCCCTTTCACTACCGCACTTTAAGCTTCTGAATAGGCTAGGTGGTCAGGAAAACCAAGGGCTTAGAAGCCAAGAAGGAGGACATATTGAAAGATATGCTATTTTAAATTCATTGGCTGGGTGACTTTTCCATTACACTTTTCAACTTCCTTTAACCCATCTATGTATGGCATGGCCTTCAGATCACCTTTCTCTAGCCACATTCCACCTTATCAATATCCTTCTTAAATGGTGGTCTTAGAATTGAACACAATACTCCAGATGTGATATGACCAGGGAAGAGATCAGCAGAACTATCCCCTTCCTTTCTCTAGATATCTGACTTCTTATAATGTGGTCTAAGATCACTGTGTCTTTTTTTAGTTTTCATTTAATTGGAAGATGACATATAGGCAGGAAAAATTCAATGACAATAGAAGGAAGGCAAGGATCATTGCCAAATGAGGGATAAAGATATTTGCTTTAGGAGTTCATAAGAGGGAGAGATCACTGTGAATTTCCAGATCATGGAAGAGGGGGGCTTGGAATCCATAGAAATAGCATGTCAGAGCTAGAAGAAATATCGGGACTGAATACAGGGATTCTTAACCTGGTGCTCATGAATTCATTGATTTTAAATATTCTGAAGATTGTATTTCAAAAGAAATGGTTTCACATATAATAATACCTATAATAATATATAAAATAAAATATAATGATAATAATGCAAAATAATACCTATGTATATTATTTTGTAAATTTCTGAATATTGACTTGAGAAGGAATCCATAGATTTCAATAGACTGCCTAAAGTGTCTGGGGTCTGAAATCAGGAAGTTCTAAGTTTGAATCCAACCTCACATGCTTATTAGCTGTGTAATCCTGGGCTAGTCACTTAACTTTGATTTGCCTCATTTTCCTAAGTTATAAAATGGGAGTAAAAATAGCACCTACCTCATAGGGTTATTATAAGCATCAAATTAGATGATATTCATGAAAAGTATTTAACCTACTACCTGGTAGTAGGTACTATATGAAAGTTTATCCTTTCCCTTTTCTTTCCCCATGGCACAAAAAAGGGTTATCAACCTAAGCCCAACCCAACTCTCTATAGGATTCCCTTCTACAACCTACCTAATAAGAGGTTATCAACATCTTTTATTCATTAAAAAAATTTATTGGTGCTTTTTTCCCCCCTAGGCCTGACACTTCTGAGGATCATTGTGTTCCTGCTTTTCCAAATAGAACCCTCCTTTGTAACAAAGAAGTACAGTCCCAGGCAAATCAGCATATTTGAACAAATATGAAAATAGATACCCAACTCAGCACCTCTTGCCTTCCAACTCTCTGCCCAATGGGGAGAGACAACCTTTTTCATCAAGTCCTTTGAAGTCACAACTGGTCACTAAAGCTTTCAGAGTTCAACAATCTTCTGTAAGGGTAGAATTGAAATTAATCAGTCAATGCATCCCATCCCACTTCCAGTGATAAGATATCAATCAGTTATTTATCAATAATCAATCAGAGACTTTAAGTCTGACATATTTTTTTAAAACCATTTAATTGTGTAGAATGATTTTAAACAGGAAGTCTATTCTAATTGGCTGAAATATTTTTTGCTGAGATCAAATAATTTCAAAAATTGGAGCAAGCATGAATTTCCAGTAAAATTCTAGTGGAAGAAATATATGGGGAGGAAGGAGAACCCATTGCTTTGACCAGTCTCCCTTCCCTACTTGGGTTGGAGAAGAAATTTGCAAGTTTGGAAGGATCTAAAGGGTTTTGAACTTCCTATCTCATCCTGAAGGCAAGATGGAGCCTTTCTATACAAACAATTTTCTTCAAGGTTAGGAATTGAGGTAAAGATCCTCAGAGTTCATATGACATCCATTGTTGTTTTTTGTTTTTACATTATTGTAGTCAGCATTGAAAAGTGATCTCCTATTTATTTCACTTTCTCAGTTCATATAAGTCTTTATACTTTTCTCTCAATTCTTCACATTATCCATTAATTATAGCATACTAATATTTTGTTGATACTATAGTTTGTTCAGCTATTCCCCAATCAGCAGGTGTCCATTTGTTTCTGATTTTTTAGTCTGATATAAAGTGCAATTCTAAAAATTTTTGTTTATATAGTGCTCTTCCCTCTGTCTTAGATTTTCTGGGGACATATGAGAACTACTTGTTTGAATGAAAAGATACAACAATTTGAAGAGTTTGGAGTGGCAGTGCAAACTTGGGAGTTTCAGGGAACCAAAAATCCCATCAGAGATCTTAAAAGAGCTGATTGGTAGCAGTAACAGTGGCCACTGAAGGAAGAGTGTCCAATGGTAGTGGAAACAGTTGTAATTAGATGCAGAAAAGACAGAAACTCAAAGACGATCTAGAGAAGTGATCCAGAGAAATTTCAGCTATGGATTCTAGAAAAGTACCAATTGTCAGAATCCAACATAAAACTATGCAAAGGGGAACTTGGTGTGGATTCCATGAAAGGAGAAAAGGTCTCCTAATGCGTGGAGTTGAAAGATACCCCATCTATTTTATGTGTTCTCTAGATATTTATGTCATTACCTTTGTATTTTAAGACTGAGCCCACTGTCCCTAGAGATCTTATATGTGTAGCAGGAGAGTATATAAGAACCAATTATTTTTGCTATGCCTTTTCAGGCAATATCTTTACTAAAACACTGATAATTAAGGGGAAGCACACCTGAAAGGGGCTCATGAGCAACAGTAATAGAAGTCTAGCTCCTCAGGATGATCTTTAGAATAGGTAGTTGTCAACTGACCGCTGGTGACCCAACCTGCCAATATGAATTAGGAGAATTAGGAAAGTGGAACCAGGTGGGGTGCTACATATTCATGTAAGTCCTAAGTATGTCTTGGATGATTTACTCACATATATTTTCTGCATTTTGTAGTTATTTCTATTGGAGTTTCTTTTTCCAATCTCCTGCTGGGTTTTGTTAGTAATATACAGAACAGCTGTTGATTTTTTGTGGGTTTTATTTTGCATCCTGCTATTTTACCCTGTCACTAATTGTTTTGGTTAATTTTTTATTGACTCTCTAGGATTTTCTAAATAAACTATTGTATCATATGCAAATATAGTTAATTTTGCCTCCTCTTAGGTGATACTTGTTCTTTTAATTTCATTGTCTTAAAACAGAATAGAAAAGAAGCAATTGATTGGGTGGATCAGAGAAAGAAGCAACCCTGAACCATAGTATGGATGTGGAAGGCACTAACCTCTCTTCTGTCTTTAGAAAAAAAGTGCTAACCTTCTTCTTTTATATAACACCAGTTGAACCTTGAAAGAAGAGCAGGACCTATGGTCACAGAAGAAAAGCAAGACATTTCAGGCAAGATGAATGGGGTGAGCAAAGGGACATGGCTAAGTAATGTTAAGGGCAGTGAATACATCTGACCTATGGCCATTTCAGACTCCTGCCAACTAACTCAGTAGCTTGGACAGTCTGATGGGATGAAGACATTGCCCTTAATAGACTTCTTTCAAACTTGGCAAGCCACAAACCCCTCCTTTGATGAAAGACCTCTCTTTGTCCATTATCCACTTGTTCAAAAGAATTCCTGTTTTCTTGTTTTCCCCCAAATCTATCTTACTGCCACAATAGTTAAATCTACCCATTTGGAAGGTGTGTGTTTCTTTATGACAGAGGCCATACTGTGCTTTGGAAAGAGTAGTGGATACTCATCGTACTTAGGTTCACGTCTGGGCTCTCATACTTAACTGTCCATGTCCAGGAGCAAAAAGCTTTAACTTTATGGAGTTCAGTTTTTCTACCTATAAAATGGAGGTAGAAATAATCCTCACAAGGGTATTATATGGAAATGATTTATAATTCACAAAACACCATTGAAACATGAGCTATTATTCTTACTTCTTGGAGTAGTAAACAAGCAAAAAAATAAACTAGAAGCACTGTTAGGCAGTCAAGGTCAGGAGTTTGTTGGAATTTTTTTCTCATAAATTGATTCATCTTCCAGCTGGGTGGCTGAACATGATTATTAGTCCAATGTGACTTCCTTGTGGTTTAAAATATGGAAAAGAACTGGTACGATGCTATTGGACAAAACTGGGATTTCTCCAGCTAAGGATGCATATTTCCCTATTGCTATATCTAAAAAGGACTGGTGCTTTTAATAAAGATTATGCAATGACCTACTTGAGCTATGTGGTATTTAGGATTTCCCTTACAGGAAATAAGATCTTTGAGTAAAAGGGAACTATTAAGATCATTTAGTTTAAAGGGTCTTAAATTTTGAGGTCATGCACCTCTTTAGCTATCTGGTAAAACGTGTATTCTTCAGGATAATGTTTTAAAATAAATAAAATAAAACACATAGAATTACAATGGAAAGAAAATATATTTTAAAGTTATCAAAATATATTTTTAAATATACCAACTCAAGATAAACAAAGCTCTTATCTAATCTGATCCCTTAGTTATATATACATAGGGAAATTGAGGCTCAGGGAGAACTTGCCTGCTGTCACAAAGCAAGTTAGCAACTCCTACTCTTTTCTAAGATGATATTTAGTTCCGAGTGCCATACTTTAAGAGGGACCTAAAGAAACTGGAACCTGGGCATCTGGAGGCTGATATGGTGAGAGGCTTGGTACCCAGGCCACGCCAGGTTGAAGGAACTGGAGATCTTTAGCCTAGAAAGGGAAGACATTGAGGAGGTATAAGTTGTGGTCTTCATATATTAGAAGGATTGTCATGTGGAAGGCAGATCAGAAGATTGGTACTATTTGGCCCTAGGGGTGGTACTATTTGGCCCTAGGGGCCAGAAGAGACAGACAGACAGACAGACAGACAGACAGAGACAAAGAGATAGACAGAGACAGACAGACAGACAGACAGAGACAAAGACAGACAGAGAGACAAAGACAGACAGACAGACAGACAGACAGAGAGAGAGAGAGAGAGAGAGAGAGACTAATACCTGATTTATAGAATGGGAGAAGAGGATAGAAAAGGGGGAGAAAAGTCTCACTATAATTAGAATTGTCCAAAGGTGGAGGCATGAGATGCTTGGAAAGATAGTGAGCTCTCCATAACTGAAGGTCTACAACTGGACACTGCATGACTATTTTCTAATAGTGCTATATAAGGGATTCCTAATGGATAATAGGGTTTTGACTGTGAGGTCCCATAACTCTGAGGCTCAATGATGTGAGCTCTCCTTCCATTTAATCCATTACATTTCCTACTTTCCCATTATACTATGAGTTCCTCAATAGCATAGACCATCTTTTTCCCCCTTTTTTTATACCTAGCATTTAGCACAGTGCCCAGTATATAGTGGGTGCTCATTAAATGTTTATTGAATGAGTGAGTAGCCAAGCTTATTCACAGCATTTTTATTTTTTAACTATGAAAGATAACAGTGAGTTCTGGGCACCCATTGCCTCCCTCCCCAGTGTGGACGTGCTTGATGCTTTATTAGGGGTGGGAGGAAAAGCACAAAAAGATTTTTTTCCCCTAATCAAATCTCTCTGGATCAGGCTTTACAATGGACAGCATCCTCGCAAACATTCCAGGATTCTTACAAGGAACAATGAGAACTGAACTCCAGGCGACCCTAGCCTGCTAATCACTGGTTGATTACTAGCTAATCAGTGGCTCGTTTAGGACACTGAATCCCAAATCACATTGGACTCTGCTGGGCTCTGGCCAAGAGTCACCTGGTCAGGAGCTCTGTTAATAGGTCTGAGTGGTATCAGGGTCATGGGGTATAACACAGAGAGGTCAAAGGGTCATCTTAAAGGATTCTTCACTAGGGTCATCCTTTGGAACTTGGAGTGGGCCAATGGGGATAATGGGACCCCAAAATGGGCCATCAAAATGAAAAAGAAATAAGATAGAGAACTAGCCAAGGATGAGTTATGAATTTCTTCCAATGAAGCAACAATCAAAATAATGATGATGATTCCCCAAACCTGACATTTTATATTTACAGAGTACTTGGGAGTTTGGAAAGTACTTGACATAAGTTATCTCTTTTAAGGCTCACCAGACTGGCAATGAAGTAGGAACTACAGGTAATATCACTACCATTTTATACATGAGGATAGAGAGATTAAGTTATTTGACCAGAGTAACATTTGTGTTCAGCTGACTCACTACCTTATTTTTATTATTTTGGTGAACCAAATTGCAATCGTATTGTCCTCACCCATCCCACCTAATGCCCCCCACCCCCCAAAAAAGATGGGAAGTGTCAGCAGTAAGATTTGATGTAGGACATCCTGACTCAATCCATAGTGTTTTGTCCATTAAATTGTACCCATGACAAAAAGAAAAAAAAAAGATCATCAGGCTCCATGTCAAGAGGAGTTTAAATTTCAGTTCTGTTGCTTCTTACCTGAGGAATACATGGCAAGGGATTCCTTCTTTCTAGACCTCAGTTTTCTGTTCTAAATCCTAGGTTCTAGGATTCTCAGACCTGAAACAACTATCAGAATGAGGGGGGCATGTCACCTGGAAAAGTGCCTACAACAGGAGAAACAGTTCAAGAGGTTTTTTTTTTCCAAACTCATTGGTCTCCCCGACCTCAACTGGAATGCCAATGTATACAGTAACTGAGAATTACCCATCTTCCACAGAAAGTCTTCACTTCCCTGCCCCCATTGGAAAAGGAGTCAGGCCCCACAATCTCAGGGGTTTCCAAGCTTGAAGAAAAAGCCTAATAAAATGCTACCTTTGCCCTGGCTCTAGAAAGTAGTTCAATGTTTGACCATTTTCCCTAAATATGTTAAGAGTTAATCAAGTTAAGTAAGTTGTCTTGTTTTCTAGATTTCCCTTCTTATCCTTAATTTCCCTGAACAAAAATGTATTCTCTGTCTCTCTGTCTCTGTCTCTGTCTCTGTCTCTGTCTCTCTCTCTCTGTCTGTCTGTCTGCCTATTTCTCCCTTTATCTTCCCCCTCTCTCTTTCTCTCTCTCTCATTCTCTTTCTCTCCCCCTCATTCTCTCCCTTTATCTCCCTCTCTCCCTTTATTATCCTCTCTCTTCCTCTGTCTGTCTGTCTGTCTGTCTGTCTCTCCCTTTATCTTCCTCTTTCTCTGTCTCTGTCCCTCTGCCTTTCTGTCTCTCTGTCTCTCCCTTGATCTTCCCCCTCTCTCATTCTCTCTCCCTGCCTGTCTCAGCCTCTCTCTGTCTCAGTCTCTGTCTATCTTTGTCAATGTCTTTCTCTGCCTCTCTCTGTCTTTCTCTTTTTTTCTCTCTCCCTCTTTCCCTCTCTCTCCCTTCATCTTCCCTTTCTCTTCCTCTGTCTGTTGTCTCCCTTTATCTTCCTCTCTCTCTGTCTCTGTCTCTCTGTCTGTCTGTCTCTCCCTCTCTCTCTCCTTCTCTCTCCCCATTTATCTTCCTCTCCCTGACTGTCTGTCTCCATTTATATTCCCCTCTCTCCCTCTTTCTCCCTGTCTGACTCTCTGTCTCTCTGCCTGTCTCTGTCTCTGTCTCTCTCTCTCTTCCTCCCTCCTCTGTCTCTCTTTCTCTCCTCCCTTCTTGTTCTTTATCTTTATTTCTATTTTTTTTCTTTCTATCTACCCTGCCCACTCCCTGGGATAAATCTCTTCCCCATTTTCCCTAACTTCGTCACTCTCTGTCATTACACTTCTTTAAACTAAGAGTTATGAGGAGGTCAAAATCATCACTGTATGAATGAGTCCCAATCTCTCCAAAAGGTGGAGAGGGAAAGTGACAAAATGGGGGAGCAGATAAGCTTTGGCCCCAGGCCAGGGAAAGCTGAGGTTCCATTGCAAAGGGAAATGTAATCCCAGGATCATACATAGGCTTTAGAATGGGAACCAATTTCAGGGACCAGGTAGTCTAACCCTCTCTTTTCATAGATGATGAAGTTGAAGACTAGAAAAGTGAGGTGACTCACACATGGCATTAAAAACAACTTTTCAGAAATGTTCTAGCCAGCTGAAGAAGGATCATGGGATCATAAGATTTAGGGCTCAGAGATTCTTTAGGGATTATTGAGTCCAACCCACTCCATTTACAGAGGAGAAGACTGAGACTCTGGAACTTGTCTGTGGTCACATAGGTAACGAGTGGCAAAATGAGACTTCTTCCAATTCAGATTGGTGGACTCCAAGTCCAGTAACTCTGCTGCCAATGCTGTCACTAACATGTAAACTCCCATGTATTTATTCTGTGATAGACTTAGAACTGAAAGGCCCTTTAGAGGTCATACACTTCAAGTCACTCATTTTCTAGATGAGGAAACTGAGACCCTAAAAGTTAAGTGAATTTCTTCTCAAAATCTCAAAGAAAATAAGTGACAGATTTGGGATTTTCATCTAGGGTTTCTGATTCCAGATTCTGATTCCAGAACTCTTAAGGTTTTACCCCTTGTAGAAGCTTTCTAGGTGTTTTAAGGTTGTAAGGGATCTTAAGATTATGAAGTTCAAACCTCTGATTTAACAGATGAAAAAATTGGAACACAGAGAGTTGCTTGGGGTCCAAACTCAAGTCTTCCTAATTCCAAGTCCAGCACTCTGTCCTCTATGCCAGTGGTTCTCAAACCATTTTGTAGGGATCCCATTCAAGGAATATTCAAGGTAAATCTATGTTCATAACAATATTAAATTTTTAAAAATTTTAATGCAACAAATATTGATTCCACATAAGTAAAAATTATTGAGATGAGTGTCTTCAACAATTTTAAGAGTGGAAAGGGGTCCTGAGACCAAAAAGTTTAAGAAACCTGGTAATAAGTCATTTTTCTGCTGTTTCCTATAAAAATTTTCTATGCTAAATTCTGTTAAATTTTCATCTAAAATTTCAAAGGTTGGGAATCTATGGTTTAAAAGATAACTGGGGGGAGGCAGCTGGGCTGCTCAGTGAATTGAGAAACAGGCCTGGAAACAGGAGGTCCAAGGTTAAAATTTGACCTCAGACATTTCCTAGCTGTGTGACCCTGTGAAAGTCACTTAACCCCCTTTGCCTAATCTTTACCACTCTTCTGCCTTGGAACCAATACATAGTATTGATTCTAAGGTGGAAGGTAAGGGTTTTTAACAAAAAGACAACCATGCAATAATGATGATTGTTCCAATTCAAACCAGGTAAGATAGATCTATCTCTCTATAATAGTAAAATGTATTCTAGTCAAGCCAGGCCCTTGCGAGAGCTTAGAGACAAGATTTTCTTACTGCACAATATGAGATCTTAGCATTTGACAGGAAAGAAAATGGTAGATTCCATTCTTTATTGCCCATGCCAATAGGAAAAGGTAGCTCAGATACGAGGAGCCTGGAGAGGTCATCTCCAGGTTCTACTTTAGCTGAAAAATATCACTATTGCCCTTCCCACCTCCACCTAGAGTTGCCATCAGGCAACAGAATTCTGATTTGGGCCACATCTCTTTTTTCTTCTTTCTCTACAACCTAGGAGAAAAGGGCTGGTAACCAATCCCCTTCAACATAAGTAGAAAGCATCTGGGCAAAAGAGGAAAAGGAGGAAAATCTTTGAAGAGAAAACCAACTGAAAGTACTTAAAGTCATCTTCTATGTAAATTCATCATTGGAGGGGAGGGCAACATGTCCTAAGCATTTTGATAAAATTTTGAAGTTGCCAAAGCTTAAAACAGACTAAGAATTCTGTGACATCCTGCCTACACCCAAATATCTAATTCTAAAAGAAAAGATATTTCATCTCCCTTTTGCTAGCCCAGTACATAAATTTTCAAAACTCCTTCCCACCTGACCTCAGAAAGAAAATCTCAGTCAAAGGCAGCTCATTCCTAAATACTTTGTCTATGTCATATTGTCATTTCTTTATTTATATAGTCCCAAAGAAGGTTCAACCCAGTGATTACCAGAATGGCACAATTGGGACAGAAATCATACTATTTCCAAATTCTCCTCCCCTTTATAAATTTTATAAAACTCCCTTCACTAGGATTATGCAAGTCCACTTACTGAATAGGATGCAGGATCAGAGAATAATGAATTTAATTCATTCCTCCTCATAGATGAGGAAACTGAGGCACAGAGATCAAGTGAGTTGCCTGGGACCAATGGGATTTGAACCTAAATTATTCTGGCTCCAGGTCCAGTCCCTAAGCCACACTTCTCTGATTAACTATCCATATTTTCAGAGGAGGAAACCAAGACACAAAGAAGATATTTTATTGTCTCTGGACTACAGACCCCATTTCAGGAGAAAAACCTGAACTAACCTTTCCTGGCTACCATTCTGGTGTCTCAGTTACCATATAATACCTCAGTTCACTTTAATTTTATTTAACTAAATTCACTGCCAAATGAATCAACTCTTTATTTTACTTCTGAGTCTACATATGATCATCACACAGGAAAAAAGAGCAAAAAAAAATTATTGATTCCTGAAGAGGGAGGTAGATAGTAAGAGAGCCTCCAGGAGTCTGGGATGAGTTCAGTGAACCAGGTCCAGATGAGTACATGCTCATATAGAAGCGGAAGGAAACAAGTATTTATATAGTGCCTACTCTGTGCCAAGCACTGTGCTAAGCCCTTTATAGATATTATCTCATTGATCCTCCTAATAATCCTGGGAGGTAGGTGCTCTGATGATTCCCATTTTATAACTGAGGAAACTGAGGTAAACAGAGATTAAGCTACTTGCTCACAAATAATAAGAGCAAATAATAAGGAGCAAATAATAAGAGGCAGCAGATATCACTGATCTTAGAAAGACTGTGGAAAATGAAAGAGATAGAAAGAGGTAGAATAGCACTGATGAGAACAAACATTTCCCCAATTTTCAAGAATGGGAAGAGAATGAAAACTGTAGGTGAGGGGGTCTTAGATTCTTGGCAAAGTTCTAAAACAAAGTATAAAAGTATGATTAGTGAACATTTAGAAAAGGAAGCAGTGACCACAAAGAGTCAGTCTGGTTTCATCAGAAACAGGTCATGCCAGAACAACCTTATTTCCTTTTTCCTTGCTGGGGTCACTAAGCTTGTAGATAAGAGGAATGCTAGATAGAGTTTAGATATAGGTTATCTAGATTTTAGCAAGGTATTTATCAGAGGCCTTTGTGCTATTGTTGTGGTGTAGCTAAAGAGATGTAAGCCCTAGAGATTGGTACAATTGACTTTGGAACTGATTAAATAGCCAGATTCAAAGGGGAGTCATTGGCAGTTTGATGTCACCTAGAAGGTCTCCATTAATGTGCTACAGGCATTTCTACTTGGCCCTGTGCTATTTATTGATGTTTTCAATAAAGATATAAATATCATGCTTTTTGAATTTACCAATAACACAAAGCTTTATGGGACAGCAAATGCATTATATTATGGTGAAGATTCAAAGATATCTCAACAAACCAGAGCAGTGTGTTTTCTACTATAATAGGATAAAATTTAATAGAGACAAATGTAAACTCAACTTGGATCCAAAAAATCATTGTTACAGGAAAAATATGGGGGTGGCATGGTTAGACAATAATTTGTATGAAAAAATACTAAGAGTTTTATTGGACTACATACTATTTAAGAATCAACAATATACAATCTTGGTTTGCATTAAGAGAGAAAAGATATTTAGAATTAAAGAGGAGTCAGAGGACATTCCTGCTGCATGTTGCTTTTATCATCCCACCTCTGAAGTAATTAATTATACTCATTTCTAGACACTGAATTTGGGGAAGAAAATTCAAAATCAGGAAAACATACAGAGGAGGACAAATGGTATATATCTAAGGCTTCAATATTTTATAATTGTGGTAAAAGCTTTAAGATTAGATAATATAAAACTCAATGAAAGGAATGAACTAGAAGACCCAGATAGGACATGGTAGCTATTTTTAAGTATTTGAAGGGCTATCATATAGAAGGGGAATTTAATTTATTTAGCTTAATTCTAGTAGTCAGAACCAGGAGAAACATGAGGAAATTGTAGTAAGTCAAATTTAGGTTCAGGACAAGGGAAAAGCTTCTTATCAGGGCTATCTAAAAGTGGAATGGGTTGCCTCTGGAAATAGTTTTTTCTCTATTTTTTTATCTCTACTTCATCTTTTTTATCTCTACTTCATCTTTCATCTCACATCATTTTATCTTTTGTCCATGTCATTGTTATCTTTGTCTTTCAAAAAAAGGATCAGATGGCTATATGATGTATTTTTTAGAGAGGGCCCTTGTTCAGTTCATGGTTAGATTAGACAGCCTCTGAGATTTCTTCCAATTCAAAAACTTATGATTCTTTGAATCTTGAAAATGTTGTCCTAAATCTGCATGATAGCAGCTTAATCTCTTGTAATTTGTTTTCTGCTCCCACCATGTTTTAAGTCCACATCCTGTTTGACCTCATGTTAGCAACAACATGGTAGACCAGTAGTCTTCCTGAATCTTCTCTACTACTTTCATCTCCTGAGTATTTTATTCTGTTTCTTTACATGTTATCATCATCATTATTATTCAATTACTTTGTTTCCTTCACTGGCTCTTCATCCTCTTCCCTACAAAGATGTATATTCTCCAAAGTTCTAGCTTTTACCTTCTTGACTCACCCTCTCCATTTGTCTCCTTTGACAAGCGCATTTATTTCACCCGCTCCAAGTAACACCTCAGTGCAGAGAATTTTCAAATTTGTAGTGCTAATCTGAATATCACTAGCTACAGACAGACATTTCTGCTAAACATCTTTCTGCTACTTCTAATTTTTAGAAAAGGCTATCATCTTTCTCTCTAAACACCTTTATTTTTATTTTTAAAAACCACCTTTTGATTTGACTATTAATGACATACACTTGTTCATCTCCCATATGTAAAATCATGGAGTTTGACTCTCCACTGTATCTGACCTTCATAGCCAATCATTTACCAGGTTTCACTCTCCCCCCCCCCCATTCTTCTCCTTTTCTTTTCTCTTTTTTTTTCTTTTTTAGAATACTTAGTTTTTGTCTTATAATCAATACTTGTATTAGTTCCAAGCCAGATGGGTGAAATTACTTTCCCAGGGTCACATGGCTAGGAAGTGTCTGAGGCCATATTTGATCCTAGGTTCTCTCTACTCCAGACCTGGCATTCTATCCCCTGAGATACCTAGCTGCCCATCTCCTCACTTTTTTCTCACTGTCATTGCTCTCATTTGGTTTTGATGAAAGGGACAAACCTCAGTACCATCTGCCTGGTGAGGCAACGTGTGCCTAACACCTGAGTTCCAATCCTGCTCCTAGCATATATTTGGTGACTTTTTTCTATGCTTTAGTTTCCTTATTTGTAAAATGAAAGAGTTGAACTTAGTGTTCAATATCCTCTATGGTCCCTTTCAGGTGTAGATCTTCTGTCCCTTGTTTCTATGACTATTGTAATATGATTTTTAACATCTCTATTCATTTCTCTTTACCCCTATGAATTAGATAATACCAAAGTAATCAGTTTCTTTATATGCAAAGTGATTGGTCTAATTTAAAGGTTCTTAGCCTTTTTGATGTCTTGGATAGCAGTCTGGGGAAACCTATGGAACCATACATACTGTTGCCAACATTCATAGTTGAAGGACATTCCAGTTAAATGTTAATGAAAGTAGAGATGTGTTATTTTCCCCCTTATCCAGGTTCACAAACTCCTTGAAATCTATCCATGGACCCCAGGTTAAGAATTCCTGGACAAGATTATCTTGGACACCCCTCCAACTCTAGGTCCTAGAGTCTCATGCTAAATTAAGATGCAAGGACTCTATGTCTTCCAGTGTTTGTGTCTTCTTCAACCCAATGCAACTAAGTATTTATTAAGGACCTAATATATACAGTTTCATGGACTACTAGAAAAAAAAACAAAGCACAATAACAAATATTGTTGTTTTAAGAAGCTTACATCCTAGTAGAGGAAATAAATATACAAATTCACAAAGGAGTGATAATTTGCAAGGGAAAAGAGCTTGAAAACTATAGGAATCAGGTTAGGCTTCCTGTATGAGATGGCACAGGAGCTGAGCCTTGGAGAGAAAGGAATTTAAGCTCTGTGTCTGGATTTCCTCATCTGTAAAAGGAGATGGACTCAATGACCTCTAAAGCTCCTTCCAGCTCTGTCTCTATGAACATATGATTCTTAGAAGCAGACTAGAGGCAAGAATAAATTCCGGGTATGATGGACAAGAGTGAGCCAATACCAAGTGCTTAGTAAACATTTGACACATGTATTAAGAATCTATTTGTGCAAGAACCTCCCATATTAAGTGCTGCTCCCTTTTCTGTTATTTCTAGAAGTGTCTACATACCAGTCCCTTTCTGCATGAAGAAGGCAGTACGATATCCTAGGCAGGGCTCTACTTTTGGAAGAAGAAGACCTCAATTCTGGCCCTGGCTCTTCCTGCCTATACAAACGTGGGGCAAGC
This sequence comes from Monodelphis domestica, assembly GCF_027887165.1. Classification (NCBI taxonomy): domain Eukaryota; kingdom Metazoa; phylum Chordata; class Mammalia; order Didelphimorphia; family Didelphidae; genus Monodelphis; species Monodelphis domestica. The sequence goes on from NC_077227.1 coordinate 675,943,018, forward strand.
CCCATTTCTTTGCTGATCTTCACTTTTCCTCATATGGGAAATGAGAATAAAAATGCCTATATTACTGGTAGTAGGAAATGATAAGGAGGAAGAGAAGGAAGAAGGAGAGGTAGAAGAAGGAGGGATAAGAGAGAGGGACAGGCAAGACAAAGAAAGGAAGTAGGGCTTCTCCTCCCCAAACACATGCTCTGCCTACAATCTTTGAGTCTTACTAGAATGCGATCATTTTGCATGCTTTCCTAACAGAAAACACCCAAATATCTTTTTTCCTCCACCTCTCTCCAAGCTTGGAATCAGAATGTTCTTTTACGTCTTAACCAAAGCCAGAACAAATGTGGCCCAGGTTGGGAAAACAGCCTCCCTCCCCCCTACCTTGTACAATCTTTAGAGAAGTTGTTGGAAGAGGGGTGGGGAGTCCAGCCCTCCTGAGGGAAGGAAGAGACAGATTTGTCACTGTGAAACTGCTGGAGTCCCCAGTCAAAAAACCCCACCTTTGCTATCTCCAAGTCTTTAGGTAAGAAGAGCCCTTTAGACCTACCTACCCAATTTGGAGAGGAGAAAAAAGGCACCCAGCAGAGAATGGACATACTTTACTTGGAGAAATGGAAGCCAGAGAGGCAGAACTACTAGGAGACTCTTTGGACAAAAGCAAGAGAAAGGAGGGAGCCCTGGGCTTGGCACTGGGAGGAGGAGGAAAAGGTCAAGGCAGGGACCTTCAGAAATGGCATGTTTTTCTTAGAATTGGGGCATATAATACACACAAATTTGAGATTATCTGTGACAACTATCTAAAATTAACTGTGGTTTTCAAATGAAAAACATTTAGGGGAGGATCAGATAAGGAAGGGGACCTATTTATAATACTTGCCACAGGAAGAAATAAAGGGGGGTTCTGTATGAATCGAAACTGAATGTGTTCCACATACCCCCACATAGCATATAAAATAATGTTGCAGGGCTGGCAGGTGGGCTCACTCACTCCTTCTTGGTTATTAGTAACAGAAAGGAGACATTTTATCACAACCATCAGTGGTTAATGGGAGAAAATTCTATTCCACAGAGAAGTTTTCCCAGTCACATCTGGTTCTGGGTACAGCCTAACTTCTGTCTCTGTCCTTCTTATAGGATTCTGCATGGCATTTATTTAGAAGAAAACTGAAATGTTTGCCAGCCATGTCTGACTCCAAAGTGGCTAATTACAGTATGGAATGACCACAAGCAGATAATAAAGTCACAAATCAGAAACAGCATCCAATCAAGCATCAGGTACGTCTTATTGTGGCACTCTTTACTGGAATGTTGGGATGCTTTGAGCAAATCAAAGATTTAAAACAAAGATTCCTTTCCTCCCCCCCCCCCAACCAAAATATCTTGGAGAACTTCAATTCATTCCAATCTAAAAAAACTATGTATGAAGCCCTATGAGAGGCATCCAGAATATAAAGTCGTGTTGGGGTTTTTTTGTTTGTTTTAAATTTCTGTCCTTAAGATACTGGAGATGGTTCCTTAAGCCATTCCAGTTCAACCATTCTTTCCCCCAATAAAAAGTTTTATCTTTAGTTTGTTTTTATCTCCAGTACATAATACAGTGAATGGCATGTAGCAAACCCTTCAATTGTTTACTGATTCACCAATCCCATGCCTTTTCAAGTTTTGTATAAACCTGTTTCTGTAGAATCCACAGGGTTTTCTAAACAATAAATTCCCATTTTTAGAGATCAAAAATACTAATGATATAAACTGTTGAAGTATTAGGACTCCTATTATAAAAATGAGGAAACGAAACCCCAGAGAAGGGAGGCCACCATCTTATTCTCAGATAGTAAGCATCAGAGACCAGATTTGACCTTAAGATACTCATTCAGCATTATTTCTACAACCCTTTTCTCCCTCTCTTTTGAGGAGGTTTGAAATGGAAGCCAGCTGACCAGAAAGTGACTGGCTTAAAATTCTATGATAGAAAGAGTGTAAGTTCAGAATCAGAGCCCTGGGTTAAAATTCTTGCTCTTCTTATAGCTCTCATTCTGACATTTTCAGTTACATCTGACTCTTTGTGATCCCATTTGGGGATTTGGGGGCAAAGATTCTGAAGCAGTTTGCCATTTCTTATCCAGCTTATTTTACAGGTGAAGAAACTGAGTCAAACAGGTGAAATGACTTTGCTCCGGGTCACACAGCTAGTAAGTGTTTCAGACTGTATTTGAACTCACAATTATGAGTCTACCTGATTCCAGACTCAGATCTCCATGCACTGTGCCACCTAACTCCCTGTGTAATCTTTGGCCAATAGTTTAACCCCTTCTATAGGTTTCCTCCTTAAAAAAAAAAAAAACAAGGTGTTGGACTAGATGAACATTAATGTCCCTTCCAGCCCTAAAATTCTGTGAATCTCTGTGAAAGGCAGACAAATAAAATATTTATTCCACATATTTGTCAGGGCTGTTTATCAGTGCCTTTCAGAAACAGCCAGTTGAGCTGTGACCTTCATGATATCCTGTTAGGAAGGATAGTGACAAATTGTAGCAGGTCAAGAAGAAAACAAGGATAGCGAAAAGATGGGAGACTCTCACAAAGAACTACATGAAGGACTCAGAGATTTCTAGCCTTGTAAAAAGATTTAGTGAGATTTGTAAAAATGAGGGTATTTAATTAAATGATCTCCATGGTTCCTTCCAACTAGATCCTATGATTCTAAGCAGGCTTCTACTAAAGTCAGGTTGAATCAGCTGGAGCCAATTATTACATCTTTTTCATGATCATTTACATCTCAGAAAGCAGAAAATGGATACAAAACTGCCTTGATTTGGTGTTTTGTGGATTGTCTAGACTTAAGAAAGTGATGGAGGGAATGAAATTTAGACTTTAAATTTTGTGGTACATAAAATTTTTCCCCAAAGGGCTGGATGTTAAACATTTACAAGCATACCCCCTGATTTTAAGTCTTGGGATTTCTGGTTCCTTCAAAATCCAGATCAAACACTCCTACATGACATCTTAATTGCTCCCTCCAACTACGAATATTATCTCTCCCCCAATTATTATAGAGTAGAACTCCTGTGTCCATGGCAGGATGCATTCCAAGACCTACCATGAATGGTAGATTAAACAAATGTCTCCTAACCCCATAGGCAATATGTTTTTCCTATACATTCATATGTATAATGAAGTTCAATTAATAAATTAAACACACAGAAAGACAATACCAACATTAGGGGGTATGTTCCAAGACCACTAGCTTGAAACCACAAATAGTTCAGGCTTAATTTTCAATTTTAATACATATGTTAACTTTGCTGTAATAATACTGTGCTCTCTCCCTGCTCCTCTCCCTTGCCTTGGGACTCCGGGGTCTTTTACCCTCCCCATACCCTCCCCTGTAAAATACAGCTTTTAAAAATCCTCCAAGTGAAAGCAGAAGAACTGACTGGAGGAGAGATCACTACCACCACCACAGGCAGACCACAGTAGCATACCTCCTGCACAAAGAAAGGAGACCTTTGCCCCACTCCACCCACCTGGCTGCCTGCCAGCCTGCTTACGTGTCTGTCCAGTGGGGGTCTATCCTTGAACTACAGGCTGATCCCATCCTTCATCCAACAGCAGCCCCCTTCCTGCCTTCCTCCTTCCCTTGGAATTTTCGGTCAACTATTGGTAGCTATATCTGTAGAAAGCAAACCACCTATAAGGGGGGACTACTCTATATGTGTGTGTGTGTATATATATATATATATACACATATATAGTGTGTATGTATATATATACACATATAGTATGTATGTATATATATATGTGTATATGTATATATGTATATATATATATATTTTATACACACATGCATATGAAATGTGTGTATGTACCCCCAAACACATATATTCATTTTTGTTGTTATTCAGTTGCTCTTCAATTCTGTCTGATTCTTTGTGACCCTATTTAGAGTTTCCTTGGAAAAGATACTGGAGTGTTTTGCCATTTCCTTTTCTATCTCACTTTACAGATGAGGAAAAAGAGGCAAACAGAGTTAAGTGACTTGCCCAGAGTCACGCAGTTAATAAGTCTGAAGTCAACTCAAAGAGATAAGACTTCTTGACTTCAGATCTGGTACTCCATCCACTCTGCTGCCATACAGATAGATAGACAGAAAGACAGATGGATGGATAGACAGACAGATAGATAGATAGATAGATAGATAGATAGATAGATAGATAGATAGATAGATGGATAGATAGATACATAGATACATAGATGGCTGGATAGATGGCTGGATGGATAGATAGAGAGAGATATCTATCAAGTTAGATATTTATGTCTATATATGTATATATTTACATACATATATATGTAAATGCCTATATGCACACATGTATATCAGTATTTATGCACATATGTAAATGCATCTATGTATATATAAACACACATATATACACATATACATAATCCCACATATGGGCATGTATATATCTGTACATCAACATATTGGCATATGTGTGTATGTATATATACATATATGGGCACATGTGTGTATATTTGTATGTGTGAGGGGGGGTCTCTGGTTAGAGTATAAGCTCCTGGAGAACAGGAACTATTTTACTTTTTGTCTTTGTATCCCTCACAATTAGCACCATGCCTGGGTCACAGCAAGCACTTAATAAATACTTGCTGTTTAATTAATCCCAGGGCATAGACAAGTCATATAGGATCTGTGTCAAAGGAAGAACTGGGTATACCAGAACCTGCTGAACCTATGAGAGATATTTGTTAAGTTTTCCATGTTAGCATTTACACCCAGGAAATAGACAAAAGCTACAACTCAGGGCTTGATTTATTGTTTTGTTTTGCTTGATCTATTTTCTTATTTTTGTCTAGACTTAAAGTGATAGATAAATTGTTGATACAAATTACAGTTCGTAGCTTGACTTACATTTTCAGAGAGCTGATTGTTAAACATTTACCAATGCTTGAGTATACCAGTCCTTTTACTTTGGTCACTTTTGGAATCGGTTGCCAGTGACTATACCATCAGTTAGCCTGTGACAAATGTTTGCCCTCTCAGGGACAGCCAGAAAGAACAAACTGTCAATATTTCCCACCAACTGGACCTACCAGGTACAGAAGAGCTTTTGATTCTTTAAGTCTAACTTCCTTATTTTGGGGAAGAGACTTTTCTAAATTCCCAAAGCCAGTAAACAAAAAAAACAGAGTTTGAATTCAGGGCTCTGAACTACAAGACCAGGATCTCACTTCTCCTGGGAGAACCAGTATTTTGGCAAAGAGACTCTATGTTTTAGGGCAGAGCTGGGGGAGTAGCTGCAAGCTTTGTTTCAAAGTATTTTTGCCCCAGGGGAGTTGTCCAGACCAAGGTCTATCTTAGGGTCAAGTTTTCCCACTGTCTTATCTTTAACACTGTCTCTGAGTAGACAAACAACATTTGAGGGAAGCTATTTGGGGCCCAACATGGTCACAGGGTACTTGGCTTTTAAATCTAGTGTCCCACTATTATCATGGATCATGTTTTAGTGATTTCAGAGTTTTTTTGTGTTGGTGTTATTGTTGTTGTCTGCATATGAGTCAAGTTAGCAAGGAACCCTAAAATAAAAAAAAATTAAAACTCCACAATTCAGTGATGATCACTGATTTTACAAACCCTAAACCCAGTAGAATCAGCTGCAACACATTGTATCATGGTCGTATAGCAACATTTGTTTGTTGCCCCAGAAGCAGAAAACCTGGATTCATATTTTTGTTTCTGCTAATTTTTTAACATGACCTTGGGCATCTCTTGCACCCTGGTTTCTGGTAAAATGAGGGTCTTGGATACACCAAGTGAGGATCATAGAGACTCACAGTAGTTTGAGACCTCAGACATCAACTAGTCTCCCAATATATGCCTGAATTGTAATCTAAGTCAAGACATCACCTGGTGTGTCATGAATCCTCTTCAAAAGTGAAGGACAAATAAGAAAAATATAGCTGAAAAAGATCTCCCGCTAAAGCATCCCTGATAAAGAGTCATTCAGCCTCCATTTAGGAATCTCTAGCAAGGGGGAATCATCTATCTTCTGAGGCAGTCTATTCCACTTTGGGATAGCTCTCATTATTAGGGTACTGGTTGCTTTGTTTTATTTTCTCACATCAAGTCAAAAATCACCAATTTTCACCATTCTCCTTGAAGTACAAGCCTTATGACTCTTTCATTATCTTCTTACTGTTGCCCCGTCCCCAGTTTTTTTTCTTCTCTGCTCTCAATATCCCTAGTTCATTCAACTAATGTTCTTGGTGACTGGTTTCCAGAACCTTCAGCATCCTGGGTCTAGAATTTAGAGCTAGAAGAGATTTCAAAAAGTATCTAATCCAATCATATGCTATAAGATATCAGAAATGGAAGAGATCCCTAACATTACCAATGCAAAGATTCATAGAATTTAGAGATTGGAAGGGGCTTCAATGGCCATCTGATGCCACACACATTTGAAAGGAACCCTCATTATAATACCTGTGACAAATGGTTAATCATGCCGTCATAATCACCATTTTACATCTGAGGTCAGTTGGTTGTGGTCCTTCATACTCAAATGATATCACTGGTGATGCCTTTTGAATCACATGTAAATTAGATTGAAGTGAGAAGCATCTCTACTCCATTGAGGGGGAACATGATACCTCTTGGGACATACCATTCCATTTTTTTAAACCCTTACCTTCCTTCTTGGAGTCAGTATTGGCTCCAAGGCAGAAGAGTGGTAAGGGTTAGGCAATGGGGGTCAAGTGACTTGCCCAGGGTCACACAGCTAGGAAGTGTCTGAGGCCAGATTTGAACCCAGGACCTCTAGTCCCTCGGCCTGGCTCTCAATCCACTGAGCTACCCAGCTGCCCCCATGCCATTCCATTTTTGAACAGCTTGAATTACTAAGAACTTTTTTCCCCTAATTCAACTCTAAATTTGTTCAGATGTATTTTCTACTCATTATTCCTGGTTTTACCTTCTGAGGACAAACAAGTTTAATCCTTTTCCTATCACAACTCTTCAAATATTTGAAGATAGCAATCATGTACTCTTTGAATGTTCTCTTCTCCAGTCTAAACACCTCTAGTTCCTTCAATTCTCATCCAGGTTCATCTCATCTATTACCCAATTCTGTCTCAGGACCCTTTCAGCTCCAAATTTTATCATCCGATGGGCAGAGTGACAGAAATATTGACTGTTGTATTTTTGGTTTTTGTTTGGTTTGTTTAATCTTTCAGGATGAAAGTAAATTTCCTATACACTTAGCAAGTCTTAATGGAAACCAAACAGTTCTTTGAGAAACCAAGGTCTGCATGGCCCCAAGAAAAGTGCCCAAGTGTTGAAAAAAAATAAAAACACCAACAAAAATGTATTTTTAAATATCACAGCAACCAAAAAAAATGAGCAACCCTAATCTGAAGAGTCAGACATACTTCTTAAGGTTGAAAAGGGGTGAGCCTGCCTTTCACAAAACTAGCTTGGGGCTATATTTGCAAAAGTCTAATCATTTCCCTGGCAAGGTTTTGTTTATCTAACCATTAAAAAAATGGTAAAGCCACTCTTACTTTCAGACCCCCACACAACTGTTTTTCCAGCTGTTTAGTCTAACAAGGGTACCCAAGGACCAAGTTTAGAAATATTTTCCTCTGCATAGAAGGAAAGTTCTTTCCCCCAAACTCCTTCTCCAACTTTGCTACGCGCATACTGCATACAGAGCAGTCTATTTATATGGCTTTATCACGCACCTGTTTGGATATGGGCTGTTTTCTGGTATTTAAACATACTATTTCTTGCCAATTGCTTTATCTGCACAGTTCCATGCTTTTGCCGCAAATGTTTCTTATTAACCCAGAAAGAAACATGAATTGCTCCCTGAGCATTATTAGCGAGGACCAAAATAACTTAATTGTTAGTTACTTCTAACATGTTATCACGGAAGAACTATATACTAGAACTTCTTTCAAAATACTGCAGAGAAGATTTCACTCCACTAAAAAATGAATACCATATCCTTTAAGCCCTTGCTTTTCTATGGGAACTTTTTAATGGAGAAAAAAATTAATTTTTAAAAAAAGAGTTTCAAGTATTTAGAAAAAAGATTGAGCTGGTTTGCTCTATAGAATAAGGACTGTGATGGATGGCATTGGTAGCTGAAATTCAAGCACAATGGAAAATTGAATCTATGAAGCAAATGAGTAGTCCCTTACTGGACCTGTATTCAAATCCCTTCCATCTTGCAAGGACCTGCCAAAGTTTGTGCTTTGCTAGCATAGACTTGGAGAATTCAAGGATTCCTTCCATACGAAGAAGAGACTGTGTATCTTGTGTACACCCAACACTAAGAATCGTTGACTTCACCAACATGAGGATTTCCTAGTGTAGGGATTCCTTCCATCAACATTTTGTAAGCCATCTATGACTCAGTAGAGATGTCCTAAGGTTGGTTACCTGAGGAACATAAATGGTGAAACAATTTGATCAGGATCATAGAGAGAGTAAGTATACTAAAGGTAGAATTTCACCCATCTGTATCCTGACTCCAAAGGCCAGCAAACGCTACATTGTAATGCTTTCATTTTCAAACTATGCACACTGATGTGCCTACCATTACTAAAAGCTGGACCACCAGCTGACAAATTTACTTGGGCCATTATAATTCATGGAGTAACCACTAAGGTTTAGATGGGTTAAGATCACCATCAGTGAAGGGAAGGAAAGGAAAAAAGGATACTTATAAAAGAATATTATTTTAATTTACTTATTTATATTTTATTATATTATATTTAATTATATAGTATATATTTATTAAAATTAAAAACTATATTCCTTTATTAAAGGGCTTAAAGGGATGTTGATTAAGCACCTACTATGTGCCAAGCATGGTGCTAAGCACTTTACAAATATTCTCAGATTTTAATCTTGCAACAAACCTGGGAAGTAGATACTGTTGTAATCACCATTTTACAGTCATGGAAACTAAAGCAGGAAGAGGTTAAGTGAATTGCCTAGGGTCACTCAAATACAAAGTGTCTGAGGTAAGGTCACATTTGAACTCAGATCTTCTAGTCTCCAGGTTCAGTGTCATCATCTACATATTATTGAGTACCCAAATAGATGAAATCACAGATCTTCCTAAGTATATGCCATATATTTGTTTCCATAATTTGTTCATTCATTAATTCATCCAAATATATATTTTATATAGCCACCTAATGCAAGATTCTGTGCTAGGGACTGGAAGAATTCAAAACAACTAAGATGCAGGCCTTGCCCAAAGGGAGCTTCTAGGTAAATGACAATCAGTATGCACACAAATTATTAAAAGCCAAAAAAGAAGGATTAGTGTAGAGATAACTTAAAAATAGTATACCTATAGTAGTACAGGAGTTCAGAAGAGGGAGATATGACTTTGGGGCAAAGGATCAGGGCAAAGTCTTCATGGGCATGGTACCATTTGATTGGTCAGGAATGATAGGGAGAAAGTGGACAGGTACAACTGGTAGAGAAGCAAATCCCAAGAAGAAGAAACAACACGGGCAAAGACACAGTTCAATCTTTCAACCAACATTTATTAAATCTGACTTCTATATGCCAATCACTGTGCTAGGCACTGGTGATACAAAAACAAAAAGTGTGAAATAACTCTGCTTCAAGAAGCTTCCATTCTATTGGAGGAGATAACATGTTCATTAATAAGTATATTCAAAACATACTGAATAAATACAAAGTTGAAAAAATGATGGGTGGAGAGAAGGCACCAGCATCTGAAGAAAACAGGAAACTTTTCATGTAGAATATGCCATTCGAGCATAATTTTGAGGGAAACTAAGGTCTCTAAAAGACATAGATGATGTGGGAGTACAATCCAGGCATGGGGGAAAGCCATAAAACTAACATGGAAAGAGAAAACACAAAATTATATGTGAAGAACAATTAGAAGGCCAATTAGGCTAGGTTGTAGAGTATGGGAAGGGGAGTAATATATAATAATATTGAAAAGGTAGGTTGAAGACAGGTGGTAAATTGCTTTAAAAGCCAAACAGGCCAGCTTATATTTTATATTAGAGGCAATAGGGAGCCATTGGAGCTTACTGAGTAGAGAATGACCTAGTCAGATCTACAGTTTAGGGAAATCACTTTGCAGCTATATGGAAAGAGGAATGGAGAGGGGAGAAATATGAGATAGGAAGACCAATTAGGAAGCTACTAAAGTAGTGAAGGTAAGAGGTGATGCAAGCCTAACTAGATTGTGGCCATGTGATAGATAGATTATTAGGGAGGTAGAAGTGGAAAGATTTGGAAGCTAGATATACGGAGAATGAGCATGTGGAGTCAGGGATGAGGTTGTTACCCTGAGTGACTAGAAGGATGATGATGATGGTGATTTTGACAAAAATAATGAAGTCTTGAAGGGACATGAGTTTGGTATATGTTGAATTTGAGATATCTGTGGAACATCCATTTGAATTATGAGTAGATAATGGGAGATATACAACTGAAGACAGGAAAGAATGGAATATATCTGGGGGGGGAATGAGTAGTCTTGTTTGGCTATAAAGTACTATATGTATATATATATATATATATATATATATATATATATATATATATATATATATACATAAAGGAATTAGAGAGAGAGAGAGAATTTATGAAGCTCTTACTATGTTCCAGACATTGGGGCTACAAGCAAACAATTAAGAGATTCATTGCCTTCACTAAGATTCCATTTTAATGGGAGAAGGCATCACATAAAGGGATACAATAAAGTGGGAATGAGAAAAAAGTGTATCTGTACTGAGACATGAGGAGGAGACCCTACAAATTACTTAGATATTAAAGCAAAAAAGCTCACCTATAAGAGCATGGAGAGGAAGGGATGGATCCTAGAAGATTAAGATTGGAGAGATATGTTGAGGATAAATTATAGAAAGCTTTAAATGACACAGGGAAGGTATATGACCATGGAGAAGTCACCTGGTTTCTCAGTGGTCTTTAAGATTTAAGATGTGGATTAACTGATAATCTAAATTGGTAAAGGGAATTTACACACCAGAAGTTACCTATGCCATCAAAATCTATACTTCTCTCCAAAATGGGAAGTCCCTGAAACATTAATAGGCATGGGGTGATAATCAATTAAGAATTAAGGAAAATTCATCTAGAATTAGATGAATTAGATTGCAAGCTTCTTAAGGGAAAATACTATCCTTTGTCTCTTTTTTTATCCCAACTGCTTAGCACAATGCCTGGGACACAATAAGTTAAATAAATGTTCATTGATTGTATGATTAAGTGGTTTGGCTGAGTGCAAAGGATCAATTAAGAGGGAATAAAATTGGAACAAATATATAATAAGATTCTTGTAAGAGTCTAAATGAGAGGTCATAAGGATCTGAATTATGGAACTAGAAAAAATATATGTGAGAGATTGTAAAGTAGTAGCATGAATAAAATCTACACACTTGTCATATGTAGAGGAAGGGATTGAGGGAGAAAGAAAGAAAGAAAGAAAGAAAGAAAGAAAAGAAAAGAAAGAAAGAAAGAAAGAAAGAAAGAAAAGAAAGAAAGAAAGAAAGAAAGAAAGAAAAGAAAGAAAGAAAGAAAGAAAGAAAGAAAGAAAGAAAGAAGAAAGAGAGAGAGAAAGAGAGAGAGAAAGAGAGAGAGAAAGAGAGAGAGAAAGAGAGAGAGAAAGAGAGAGAGAAAGAAAGAGAGAGAGAGAGAGAAAGAGAGAGAGAAGAAGAGAGAGAGAAAGAGAGAGCGAGAAGAGAGAGAGAGAAAGAGAGAAAGAAGAGACAGAAAGAAAGAAAGAAAGAAAGAAAGAAAGAAAGAAAGAAAGAAAGAAAGAAAGAAAGAAAGAAAGAAAGAAAGAAAGAAGAAAGAAAGAAAGAAAGAAAGAAAGAAAGAAAGAAAGAAGGAAGGAAGGAAGGAAGGAAGGGAAGGAAGGAAGGAAGGAAGGAAGGAAGGAAGATGTAGATATAGCAAAAAAGCAGTTAAATCTACATAGGAACTTTTGAGAAGGTGAGAAAGTACTAACGACTTAAAAGGTCAGGAAAAGATTTACCTGTGATGACTCCTGACTCCTCATTTCTCCTTTTTTCCAGCTACCTACAGAGAAATAAAGAAACCTAGAGTCATAAGCAAATCAATGATGATTCAGATGCCAAAGATATAGACTATTATTCCAAATATTTGCACCCATTCTATCCCCATGATCATTATTGTCATACCTAATATGAATCTTGAATGGAAATGTAAAGAGTGATACAGAGGAATGAACATTGGCTCTCTGACTCCAGAGCTCTGGAGTCAGAACATACAAGTTCAAATCCTTCCTCTAAGGCTTGCTATCTGCGGGACCTCAAGCCTCTGTTTCTTTATCCTTAAAAGAAGAGGTTTGTACCAGATGGCCTCTGAAATCCCTTCCAGCTCTAGACCTGTGACCCTGTGAAAATGACTAAAGACAACAATAAACAACTAAGATTTTGGATAAAACCAAAAAGGAGATTCCTGTTCCCATGTGTGGGTTAGATTAGATGTTTCAGCAGAAAGAGTATTAGATTTGAAGCCAGGAAAATCGGCTACAAACCTTGACTCTGCTGCGTGCCATTAGTGACCATGACCAATTTTTTCTCAGGGGTTTAGTTTCCTTCTCTATAAAATGAAAGGGTTGGAATAGGTGCTCTCTGAGGTCCCAATTTGGATTGCTACTCTTCTTTCATCTGATGACCCCTCTGGTCCCTTCTGTCTCTAAGATTTTCAGATTTTGTGTTTTTATTACCCCAATAATAGCCAAAGCTGGGGTGAATAGATGACTGAGAAAAAAATTCATTAAGCACTTATTATATTCCAGACACTGTTAAAGTACTAGGAATGAAAATACAAGCATGTCAGATAGCCCCTGATTTCTAAGACTTTATATTCTAGGGAAAGATGACACATTAATAGGGGTGTGGTATCTAAGGAAGAGGTTTTTAAGACCAGGAAGTCAGAGGGAATGATGGTGAGAGTCAACTAGGATTTTATTGACCTGTTCTTGCTAGGAATGATGGAGATGATTTGTTATTTTCAGAGCTAGAATTGATGGCCTGGCATGGAAATGACTGGATTAGTGGCATGGGTGGTCTGTGTCTAGGGAAGATAAGGTGAATACTCATTGATCCACACCCAGGGTCCTAGACAAAGATGTGCTGGTAAATGTTTAACAGTGAGGATGGAGGGGTAGGAGGCAGGAGCTTATGCATTAAACATTAAAAAAAAAAAAAACCTTACTTTCTGTTTTAGTAATAACTCTAAGACAGAAGGGCAAAGGTTAGGTAAACCATGTTAAGTGACATGTCCAGGGTCACACAGCTAGGAAGGGTCTGAGGCCAGACTGGAATCCAGGTTCTCCCAACTCCAGGCCTGGCATTCAATCCAAGGTGCTACCTAGCTGCCCTGAAGCATGATTCACTTTTCACATTCATCTGCCTTATTAACATTACCTCCATCACTTTCTTTGGTCTGGATAATCAGTAAAACAGTAAATCAAACCCCAAAATACTTATGGTATTTGTTGATTTCCCAAGTATTAATACTCATCCTGAAAGTATAGTAATAAAATCTCACAAGTCTACTAGACTGGCCCTAGCATAGTTTTAGTTCTAGGAGTGGAAATCCAGGATCTGGATGAAAAGTGGAAGCTAAAGAACATGGTGGACCTGGGTCCAGACAAAATAATATAAATGAATTGTGAGGTCTAGGGTTCAACATGTGGACTACAGTGCAAGTGGAAGAAGGGATTTTAACTTAATTTTGGCTCTCTTCTCACTCATTTAACAACACAATTATTAGACAACACAATGGCTTTGACGTTTTGGAAAATGTCTCACGAAGACGTGGAAGGATGTTGGAAGAGCCATTGGGTAGAAGGGACTAGCTCTTCCTAGGTCCATTTGGGCAGCTCTCACCAGAGTTTCTGTGGTTCTGCTTTTCTGTTCTCTCTGGGACACCATAGACCAGAGTCCAGAATCCCAAGTTAAAATAGCCAGGATCACAGTTGCGCCCCCACCTTCCACATCATGCCAAAAGCCCAAGTGACTTCTGCCCTCCATGCTTGCATATGGTACTGAGTTCTGATAACAGTCCTCCCATCCAGGGAACATTATGACCAAAGCTCCAGCAGAGAGCTCAGCTCCCCGGAGCTGGAGTGCCACAGAATGACTCACGTTTTGTCCTGGCAGACATTTCTAGGCACAGAATGACATTTTCTGTGTCCACCCCAGTGAAGGAGTTAATTTCCCTAACACAGGGTTTAAACATCATTTTGCAAAAGACGCTTCCTTCACTCTGCCAAAGTCCTTTCATCTGCTGCCAGAGTACACCCGGTTTCCCTCTCTCCTGCTCACTTAACATTTCTCACAAGAGCCCCTACCCAGGAACCAAGTGTAATGAGGTCAAGTATCCAGTTACTGTTTCCAAACAGCTGGATTCACAAGGCACGTGTTCAGCCATGGAGAAGGGGAGAGTACTGGGCAGTTATCACTGGCACAAACTAAGTGGGCCATGTGGTCGTCTTTGACCGTGACCTTAGCTGTCCTCCCCACTCTATTCTACCTACAAGCCCAGGCTACATCTTCCCCTGGTTTATGGCCAAAGAAGACTGAACGAGGTGGTTCCCTTAGAGAAGGAAGAAAGGTTCAGAGGACTTCTAGGGAATGGGGAGGGGGGATGGCATGCCAGGGTAGAGGTAGATGCCAGCAGTTCAGTTCTGTTGGGATCCTTCCCCAGAAATGTACAGACTCATTACTTTAATTAGATACAACCTATAGTGTTTTATTTAAACCAAGTTTTCTTGTACTGTTATTTAATTAAAAAAAAACCTACTGTGCTTCAAAATAGAGGAAAATATAGAATTTCAGAGGAGATGAGGCCTTTGCCCTCATGGAGTTCATAGTCTGACCTTTCGGCCTCTGGACTGATGCCCAAATGCCCTCTGGGGTAATACAAGCAAGGACTGCTGTGCATTGACATCTCTCTCTCCCTGCCTATTTTCACCCACATTCCAAACAAAAAAGATATTCAGCAGAAACTCACTTCATATACAGACTCTCTGTAGCATGCAAATCTGGCTCTTTTACTAAGAAAACATAAGGACATGAGAATTGTCACAGCAGGAAAGACTAAGGGTCCTTTCCGGCCAGAGTTCTGTCTCTATGGAGGACTTGGGGGATGGTTTTGTGGAAAGAGAGCTTTTTTTTTTTTCTTCACAGCATCAGCCTTGGGGTAATAGGTAAGGAATGGGAAAAATATCTTTTTATTTTTTTTAAAAATCATTTTTCAATCAATGACTTAGATAATGCTCAGTGAACATGCCTATCATATTTAATGATGACAAAACTGAGGGAAATAATTAACCTACCGGATGCTAGTCAGAATCCAAAAGCATCCCAACAGGCTAAAACAGTGATTTAAAACCTTTTTATATCACGGATCCTTTTGGCAATCTGGTAAAGCCTATGGATGCCTCACAATAATGTTTTTAAATGTATAAAATGAAATGCATAGAATTACAAAGGAAACAAACTATAATAAAATATAGCTCTCAAAATATTTTTAAAATGCTCACAGACCTCCGATTAAGAACTTCTGGATTGCACTGATGGGGCTGAATTAAATAAGATGAAATTTAATAGGAATTGAGTCATCTTTCCTTTGGGTTTAGTGACCTTAGTTCAAGAGGGAGAGGAAGAAGGAAAGAGAGGAATGAAGACACAGACATTCGTTCAAGAAGGACTCAGAGGTGTCAGGAGAACGTAAGCTCAATATCAGTCCAAGTGACACAAAACAACCCCAAAAGTGAAAGTGATGTTAGACTACATTAATTTTCATTAGTATGGTGTCCAGAATGAAGGAAGTTACAATCCTACTTTTCTCTATTTGGGGCAGACTATGTTCAGTAATTGAAGGAGGACATTAACATGGTTTTAGGGCCACATATGATCGGTGGGGTCTTTATCCCAACTCTCATATGCACTGATAAGTCAGGTCTTCAGTGTGGATACTATATCCTTTTAGGTCTTAAAGGGTTGCCTGGTTGGCTGCGAGGGACCATCTCCTAATATTATAGTTATCAAGCCCCCCCCCCTTCATTGAGTACAAGTGGATAATGGAATAGTCAGCCAGACCCAATTAGCTTTCAGAAAGCTAATTTCCTACTCAGTCACTAAAATAGTAGAGTAAGAACAGTCGTTACCAAACATTCCCTAACAAAATCTGTGACACTTTTCTCACACATACGTAGAGAATACAGGGGGGTAAAGTGGACACAGATTTAGAAAAGCCATCTAATCAATATATTATCAAATGAGAGAACATGTGTAGAGTACTTTGAAAGCTTTAAGGTGATATAGAAATACTAGTTTTATTGTTACTATTATTTTCAAATCAAAAGGGGGTAACTCAGATTGTGGTTGCTGGAATTCATCTTCTCACCTTCATGGGTACTTAAGGAATTTCCCTTAGACATGGATTGCTTTTTTGCAGGGTAGCTTATGAAGTCATGAATCTGTGTCCAGCTTGCCCTCTATTCCCAATTGGACAATCCTTCTAGCTATTCCAGGGATGCTACCTGGATGTCAATGGGAAGGTGGGAAGTCTTCTGAATTTCTGAGGCTCACAAAGTCCTCTTTTAGGCAAAGAAGGTGGGAAGGAGGTCAAGACCAAAGCCTACAGAACTCCCCTTCTTCTCTTGCCCCCACTCCAAAGTAATTCCTTCCATCCAGGTGTTCCTACCATCAGATGTATGCCTGACTGAATCTCTCCCTCAAGCCTAAACTGATTTGATCATCATCATCATCGTCATCATAATATTTATCATTTATACAATGCTACAAGGTTTGAAAAGTACCATACATATGTCATCTCTGTCAATAATGTGATGATTGATCATGTATAGATGACCCCTAGGGTCCAGCCAACTTTCTTCATCAGTCCCAATATTCTCCCCATGCAATATCACTTGCAGTTTGCCTAGTGGCACATCAGAAACAACTACATTGATTAAAACCTTTTCAAATTTAGTTGAAATGCTTCTGATTGGTTTGGTTCTTTATTTTTACCTGGTTAAGGGAGGAGAGGAGCAGTTTATCCTTTGGCTGAGGCAAAATGGAAATAATTGATTTAGTCAACTGAACTCCTCTTCTCACGTATATAAATGCAAATCTTGGTTTTAGGTTCAAGGAATGAACTTTACAATTTGGAATTGGGAGAGAAAAACTAGAGAATCAGCCATGTGAAAATGATTTGGGATTTTCCTTGAGCTCAGTATGAATCAAAGATATGGCATATTAACAAAAAGAGACAATTTAACATTGGGGGAGGGGGAGGAAGGTCACAAGGAGCGATTGGCAGCTGAGGTCTAGGACTCTCTCCTTAGCCCAAGTTGTTTTAAAGAAAGTTCACACTTTTTGCCATAGCCTAGCATAATGGTCATTTGCCTGGTCTAGGATCAAATTGAGACAATATGTATAAAGTACCTGGCACATAGCAGAAACTTAACAAATGATGGTTTCCTTTCTTCCTGAACTTCAGTTTCCCCAACTAAAAAGTTACAGTGGTAGATGAGTTGAACATTAAGGCTCTTTCTAGGTAAAAACAAAAAACAATAAACCCAACAACTATGATCCAATGATTAAGACCAAATCCTAGCTGGATTAGATGGCTTCTAAGGTCCCTTCTATATCTAAATCAATAATCCTATCTTCCATGAAGTCCAATCTGATTGCCCCAGCTAAAAGCTGCCTTTTTATTATCATTTCTTTTGCTACAATACTATCTAAATTTCTTTCTCCTCATGATCACTTCCTAGCTTATTTAAATGGGCATAATTCAGAGATACTGTGGGTTTATTTCCATCTGACCACAATAAAGAGAATATTGCAATAAAGTGAGTCACACAGATTTTTTCGTTTCTCTGTGCATTTAAAGGTTATGTTTACACTATACTGTAGTCTGTAAGGTGTACAAGAGTATTATGTCTAAAAGAATATTGTACAACTTACTAAATATGTGACCCTGGGCAAGCCACTTAACCCCAATTTCTTGACCCCCATTGCTCTTCTGCTTTGGAATTAATATTTAGTATTGATTTTAAGGGAGAGGATAAGGGTTTTAAAAAAATAAATATGCCTTAATTATAAAATGCCTTATTGCTAAAAATGCTATCATCTGAGTCTTAAAAAAGTTGTAATTTTGCTGGTTAAGGGTCTTGTCTCAATGTTGATGATTGCTGACTAATCAAAATAGTGGTTGCTGAAGGTTGGGCTGGCCATGACAATTTCTTAAAATAAGATAACAATGACGTTTGCAGCCTCAATTGACTCTTTTGCTTACTTGAATACTTAGAGACACTGTACGGTTAAGTGTCCTGATTTCAATATTGTGTCTCAGGGAATAGGGAAGCTGGGAAAAGGAAGAAGGACAGAGAACTCTGGTAGATGGAGCAGTCGGAACACACACTATGTTTATTAAGTCCACATTCCTATGTGGGTTGTTTCTTTGTGATAACCCAAAGCCATTACAAGAATAATACCAAAGATTGCTGATCACGGTTCACCATAACAGACACAATAATAGTGACAAAGTTTGAATTATTACAATAATTGCCAAATTATGGCACAATGATACTATATGGATCCATACTGTTGGAAATATGGCACTGATGGATTTGTGATACAGGGTTATCACAAAACTTCAATTTGTAAAAAGGACAATTTCTTCAAAGTACAATAAAGCAAAGCACAATAAAAAGAGGTGTGTCTGGCCTGAAAAATCTTCCATGATTCTCTGTCCTCTGCTAGTGCCTTCCCTTTGAGAATAACCCTATATAAATCTTGTTTGTGCAATTGTTTGCATGTTGTTTTCCATTACACCACAAACTGAGAGCTCCTTGAGGCCAGGGTCTGTTTTTGCCTCTCTTCTCATTCCCAGAGACTAGGCCAGTGTTTGGCATATAGTAAATGCTTAATAAATAACTTACTGGCAACTTATTTCTGTATAGAATGGATCAGTAAGATAGTAGATTATAGCTTCCTTCAAGGCAGGAACAGTAGCACTTTCTACCTTTTCATTCCTAGAGTTGAGCATGGAAAATTCACTAAGCAATTGTTGCTGTTGCTTGTCTCCGTTCAAAGGGAATAAATATTGTGTTCTCAAAAGTCTCCTCCTCAATCACTAAAACCAATTATAAAACTTAAAAATTGATTGTTCTTGAAATATCAGATCCTGAGCTAAATTTAACAAGGTGCCCCCAAAGTCTTAATGAAATAGTTAATAAATTTCAATAAAATTTATTTTATTAAATAAACAAATTAAATTTTAAAAGATTCTTGGGATAACGTGATAAACACTAGCAATTATGGTTTTTCACTATAATCATCTGAAATACACATTAGATCTGGTACCATATAGGAAGAGCACTATTCTCTGGAATAATGATTCTTGCCAGGCAGGTCATCTTATGATGCTTAAACCCCATAGAGTTATTAAGAACAGCCAGATACTACTGCTCCCTTCCTACCACCCCTTAAACCTAAGTGTGATACTTGAGTGGGCTCTTAAGAGCCATCTCTTATTTCAAACGGAAGTTGGCAACTCAACTGTCCTACTTGCCAATGAGATTCATTTTTAATCTATGTTCCTTTGAACCCCTAAGAGTTCTCTAGAGAAGATAAACACTTCTCGGGGCATCTACTCTCACAAAGACAAACACATAGGAATGACTTGTAAATTCAAACAATTCTAGAGATGAGAGAGATTATTTCATCCACTGCCTTCATTTAAAAGATGGAAAAATAAGTGCCCAGAGAGTCTAAGAAAATCATAAATAATGTGTCAGATCCATGATATACCCAGGTGTCTTGATTCTAAATACTCAAATACCATGAATACCATCTGAGCAATTATCTGAAGAATGACAAGAAGAAGAACAAACATTTATATAGGATCTTAATATTTTCAAGCTGCTTTAAATGTTATCTCATCTCTTCTTCAGATCCATACAGCAAGGTAGAAGCTATTATTATCCCTATTCTTCAGATAAAGACACTGAGATTCTAAGGAGTTAGTTTGATTTGTCCAGCTAATAAGTATTTGAGGCAGGATTTTAATTCAGGTTTTCCTGGCCCCAAATCCCGCAGTCTATCCACTTTTTTCCCTAGAAGTTTTTTTTTTTTTAAATTTTCCTTTTTCAGGTATAGGTATAGAAACATAGTTTTAAAGCTAATGGAAGATAAGAAGACTCAATCACAGAAAGGTCAAGTCACTTTGTTAAAAGTCAAGTAAATAGTCATTCACAAACATTTATTAAATATTTATTATGTGCCAGGCACTGTGCTAAATTCTGGAGATACAAAGACAGGCAAGCCAAAAAACAGGTCCTGACCTTGGAGAGCTCACAGCTTAGTGGTGGAGATACCAAGTAAATAATTAGATAAATACAAGTAGTGAGTGATAGAACTGGGTTTTGAACTGATTCTGTGACTGAAAATCTAGCAGCCTATCCCTAGCACTGAAACACTATTTAATATGAAAAGAAATTGCTTGGAACAACCAAGACAGCTTTCAGTCGAAGACATATAGCAGCGGATAGAACAGAACTGACCCCCAAGCTATCCATTTTGATCATCTTTCTCTAAAACTTGCCAATCAAAACATTCTCCTCCAGCTCTCAGATTCTACAATTCTAGGGCAATGTACTCAGATTAGATTCATTAAATATGTATTTGGTCCAGCGGCCTGAATTTCAGAACAAAACATGTTAAATCCTTTGAGAGAGAGGTGGCATCACAGAAAGAATCCTGGTCTGGGTATCAGGATGTTGGGATTTGATTTTCAGCTCTGCCTGCATCAACCCCCACCCATCCATCTTATTAGCTTTTAAGAAGGGATTAGTTAGTGAACCCTGAGTGAGCCTCAGTTTCCAATTTAGGAAAAAGGAGGGTACATGCCTTTCCTGCCTGCCAACCATGATTATATGAGGTTAATGGCTATGATAGTACTTCATTAGCATAAATTCTTCAGCAAATTCTTGTCCCAATATAAATGTCAGCCATTATTAGTCATTACATCTTAAATCCAGGTATTCTACTCATGGATAATATTGAAAATGATGATGGATGGTTAGTCCATTTTAGTGATTAATCAGAAAAAGGGACTTCCTCAACAGCAGCAGTATCATTGTTCACATATGCAGGGGATGGAGAATAGATTTGAGTGGTCTGAAGACTTTATCATCTAATAGGAAGTGTTGCAAAAGTGATTATTAAAATTAAAATTAAATTTCAATTTGCATGTGATCTGAAAAATTTATTTTAAAAATATGAATTATCAAAAAAAGAGTATTGAACTTAAAGTGTGATCCCTTGGGGTGAAATCTTGGCTGGCTACTTCTAACTTATATGACCTTGGAGTGACTATTTTATTTCTCTGGGACTCAGTGTCCTCACGTGTAAAATGAGGAGGCTGGACAAGAACCTCTTGAAGGTCCCTTCCAGCTCTAAAAGTATGGTCCTACGTTTGAATGCTACCCTTTTATTTACAACCTGAATATCTGTGTGTGTGCCATTGCCCTTTCTTGGTTCCTTAATCTGTAAAAAGGGAAGAGATTAGATGACATCACTCAGATTCTTTCTGTCCCTAAATCTCATGATCTTCCTTCATTCATCTGGAGTAGCTCTAGAAAAATCCCTAGCTGCCTGCAGTTATGTTATATTTGACTTGGCAGGTAAGTAGAACACTGAATAGAGTGCTGGATCCGAAATCTGGAAGATTTGGGTTCAAATCCTTACTCGATTATGCTCCAGCTATGTGATCCTAGGTAAAACACTTCTGTTTGAGTTTTCTCATCTATAAAATGGGGCTAATAATAGCACCTTAACTAACTCTCACAGTTGTTAAGAAAGTCAAATGAGATAATATTTGTAAAGGGCTTAGTACAGTGCCTGACATAGAGTATGTGTTATATAAATGTAAGCTATTATTATTAGTGTCAAACCAGAAATCAGTGTGTAGCCTCTGGAGATTTTACCTGACTTAATCTCATGAGTAAAACATTTCTTTCTCTTTTAAAAAAAAAATTTAGTATCAATTCTAAGATAGAAGAGCAGCAAGGGTTAGGTAATTGGTATTAAGTGACTTGCCCAGGGTCACACAGCTGGGAAGAATCTGATGCCAGATTTCAAACATTTAACATAAGAATTAGGAGCACTTCAACTAGGTGGCACAATGGGCAGATTATTGGACTTAGCCTTGAGAAATTGCTCACTATGTGACCCTGGGTAAGCTATTTAACCCCCATTTGCCTCAATTTCCTCATCTGTTAAATGAGGAAAATAATAGCCTCTAATGAGATAAAATCCTTAAAATGTTAAATACTAATTATTATTCCTAGCTATGATATGTCATAGTGTCCCTTTCTCCCTCCCTCTCATCCTAGGCTCTAAATCTTTGAAGGCTACCAAAGGGAAAAGTCTGATACCGAGTGATTGCAATGAAGTTCTGCCCTGTGAGTCACATCCATTATGGCCTTAAGCAAACAAACATCAGGAATCTTCTCCTTACATGCAACATGATGGATATCCTGGGGAGACCCCAAGGTATGTAAATAATAGAATCTCTGCCATGTCCTTCCACAATTCATTACAAACTGGCTCTGTAAGTGCTCTAACATCAGTCAGAAGAGCAGAGTTATCAGAGCAACATCTCTATTGCTGGTCATTAATTATTCCTTTATCACAGGGAGGGAAGGAAGTGGAAAGAGAAGACATGTAACAGAGTCGATATTAAGTTGTCCATCCATCCCAGGCCTGGAGCAGAGGTTAGAAATCACTACCATTAGGTACCTAGGGACAGCCGGAATCCTTGTGCCCTAGTACTATTAGCAACTACATCAGATTTAGAATTATACAATTTCAGAACTAAAGGAAGGGGAGACCCCAAAAGTCACCTATGCCAACCCAGAGATGGCTGAAAATCCCCTCTATAGCACAGATGAGTGCTTGTTCAGTCTCTGCCAAAAGCCCTCTAGTGATGGAGGCACCAGTGACTCTTGAGATTTCCTATTAAACTTTAAGAAGAAAGGGAGGAAGAAAGAGAGGAAGGAAGGAAGGAAGGAAGGAAGGAAGGAAGCAAGGAAGGAAGGAAGGAAGGAAGGAAGGAAGGAAGGAAGGAAGGAAGGAAGGAAGGAAGGAAGGAAGGAAGGAAGGAAGGAAGGAAGGAAGGAAGGAAGGAAAGAAGGAAGGAAGGAAGGAAGGAAGGAAGGAAGGAAGGAAGGAAGGAAGGAAGGAAGGAAGGAAGGAAGGAAGGAAGGAAGGAAGGAAGGAAGGAAGGAAGGAAGGAAGGAAGGAAGGAAGGAAGGAAGGAAGAGACACTGAGTAAGAGCATACAAAGAAATGAGGATGCAAACAGAAGTAAAGATGTCCTTGCTCTGAAGGAACTCAAATTCTAATTAGGGAAACAAAACACAAAGGAGAAATTTTGGCCAGAGAGGGGAATTTTGATCAGGTAAGTCACAGGATGGTGAGTGGGAGCAGAAGGAAAATTGATAGACTCGCAATGACAGTTGATTTGATCTGGTTTCATGGTTAAAGACCTGAAAAGAATGGAGAGGAAAGAATATTAAGTTGGTGGACAGGAAGTTGTGGAGGAGGAGATGGACAGAAGGTAGGAAAGGGAGGGCAAATTGGTAGCTGGGGCTTTCCTAAAATACTGGTCCAGAGATAGTCACTAATAAGGAAAGTAGGGGCTTATAGTAGAAATTATCCTAAGGCATAAAGGAAGTTAGGGCAGTCTCAGACACCCAGTAGCTGTAGGACTCTGGACAAGTCACTTAACTCTGTTTGCCTCAGTTTCCTCACTATAAAATGAGCTGAAGAAGGAAATGGCAGATCATCTTTGCCAAGAAAACTCCAAATGGATCATGAAAGGTCAGACATGATTGAAATGACTAAATAACAAAGAAGTTAATGATTAGGAAATGGCCAAAGACTAAGTTAGAAGAGTTTCCTTATGTGTAGCCAAAATCTCCATTTCTGAACTTTCCACTGTTTTCTCCTACTTGTTTGTTCTCTGTGTTTAAGCAGAATATGTCTAATTCCTCTTTGCAATGATAGGCCTTCAAACACTTGAAAATAGGAATCACATACCCCCTCCATCTTCCCTTCTCTAAGCTAAACTTCCCCAACTCCTTTGATTACTGCTCATAGGTAGGGTATAGTCTCCAGGCCCTTCAGTCCCTGTTGTTTTGGTGTGGACACTTTGGTTTGTCAATATCCTTTTTAAAATATGGTTTCCACAAATGAACATGACACTCCAGATTGTGATGTGACTGGGGTAGAGGGTGGCAGACCTGTCAATATCTTTTCCCACATATTTTATTAATTTACCTTCTTATCCCTTCATCTCATTTAGAGTGAAAAAGATTGTTATAGCAGAAAGGTGCTTATAGGCTTATGAGAGCAGATGGTAAAATTTTCAGTGAGAAACATTTATACCTTGGAAATCAGCAAATGCTATAAGTCAAGGCTTGATTTACTATTTTATTGATGGTCCAGACTTAAGAAAATGATGGAGAAAAATGAAATGTTTCATCCATAATTCAGATTAAAATGAAAAGTGCATCAGTATTTCCCCCAGAGAGTCAGTTGTGAAACATTTGTCAGCACATCCCTGCCTTTCCCTCTCTAACCCCAGCCTGGAATTACAAAACTTTCCTTGTCCTGAACTCACCAGGTCACCCTCTTCTCTAGATTGGATCAAAATAATTGGGTGAAGGAACAAGAAGTTGAAACAAATTTCCTGAAAACAAGATAATTCCTGAAGACATCAAACAGCATCTTGTCAATTATTCCCAAAAGGAGTTACTCAAAGTCCAGCACACACCTCAAGTGTGTATATTATTTAATATCATTTTCTTCCTTCACTTTATCTTCTGATGCTCCGTCATGGCATGGAGGTGATGCTGGGGTTCTCCAAAGCTCTGTTAGAGTCTACCAATTTGGAAAGTCTTCAAGTATAGGGTCAGGGATGTGCCTGGTGTTGATTGTCCAAGGAACAGCCTATACAGATAGGGGAAATGAGAACCAGGAATTTGTTTATTTATTTGTTTATTCATTTATTTATTTTTACAGCCACAATTACTCACTAAGAGTGTGTATCAGGATACTGAAGGGTCATTGTTGCTGGTGATAGTGGTCTTTCATTTTTGAAGACCAATGGATTATAATCTACCAGAGTAAATCCACGTCAAAGAAATAAATCAAGGATCCTTGAAATATTGAAGTAAGATCAAGTTAGTTACTTTGTGGCTGCCATATCACAATGTCTACTCCCACTAACCTTGAAGTCCATCAAAGGTCTCAGGTTTTTTTCACATGAAGTGTCCTCCATACGCTCCATCCTGCCCATGTTCACAATCCTGTGAATCAAAAGAACGGGCCTTTTTACAATTGTGTAGTAGGCTGTGTTTGTAACAGTAAATTCCTCCTTTAATTCCAGTTCTATATTGGGAAAGTTATCTTTTAGGAAAACAAATATTGAAAAGGCCCCTTGGCTCCTGAGGTCCAGGGCTGAATGTACACCTCCCGAAGCAATGGGAAACAGCTGTGGAACTCCAGCTGCCATTCAGAGGAGGGAAATCACATTCCAAGGATGGAAGCCCATTAGCAGCAGCCATCCCCCCTTTTCTCTACCTCCCCCCCAAAAAATTCCTTTTGGCCCTGGTCTGTTTCTTTCCTCTTTATGAAAAGATAGCCACTTTCTGGATACATCTTTCCCAATGTCCTGATAGTGTTAGCTGTCTAAATTTAGGGAGCCAGGGCACCCTGGAATGAGAGTTTGGCCCCTTGAGATCTGGCTTTGAAGCCTTTTCTCCAGCCCTTTGTAGGGAGTTTTTCAGTGTGTGAGTGGGAGTTGAAAAATCGAGGTAATTTAAACTAATTATGGGGACAACAAAAGGGAAGGCTGCCAAATTCCAGGAAAGTTTAGATATTTGATTAGATTTTACATTTTTTAAAAGGAAACCTAAGAAAAGAACATACTTGGTTTCTATTTAGAATAGAAATTTATACACTCAAAATATGGAAGAAACCATAGTCTTGTTCTCTTGCCTCCCTATGCCAAGCCTAACTAGGACAGAAAAGGAGGAAGATAAAATGCATTATTAACATTTGTTTTGTTTTTCCTGTGGGTTGGTTTGCTCTGAAAGATTTTCACTAAAGTTGCCTTCTTTGTTACCTCCCCCAACATGTGGGCATGACCCTGGTTCTCAAAGGCAAGATGCCATTATAACTGAGGTCTAGCAGCTTGTACCAAGCTCAAAACACTTCTGTTGAGGGCTTGCTGAAGGATGATAGGTCTGGCCCCTGTGGACAAGCCTACCTAAGTGGAAAGATGCTCGTCCAAAGGGGCAGTCATCAGGGCATGGTGGGATTTGGGTTTGGTCTTGTCCTCTGGTCACAAAAAATGACACAATCACCCATCATTCAACCAGTCAATAAGCATTTCTCCAGGGCCAGGTACTGTGGGAAAAATAAAAAGAAAGAGACAATCCCTCTCAAGGAACTGACATTCTTTGGATGGAAACAATGTGTACAATGTAAGAGCTAGCATTTATATAGCACTTACTGTATGCTAAGCACTTTGTAATTATTATCTCAATTGAACCTAACAACAACCTTGCAAGTTAGGTGCTATTATCTCCATTTTGCAGATGAGGAAACTGAGGCAGTAGAAGTTAAGCAACCTGCCCAGGATTTGAAGTCCAGTCTTCCTGACTCCAAGACTAGTGACTAGCTACTGTGCCACCATGGATAAGTTTATGCAGAATAACCACAAAATTAATAACAAGCAAATGAGGAAGGGAAGCCTCTAGAACTAGGGATAAAAGGTTTCATATAGACCAGAGTTTCTTAATAGGGGATCCAGGGACTATTTTTTTTAACACCTGCAATTGAAGATAATGCATTTCCTTTGTGATCCTATATATTTTGCTTTATTCATTTGAAAACATTGGTTGAAGAAAGGGATCATGGGTTTCACCAGTCTACCAAAGGAGTCCATGAAAGAAATAGGTTAAGAATTCCTGATGTAGAGGATGGTAAATGAGTTATATCTTGGAACAAGAGAGGAAAACACAATTCTGGGCACATAGTGATTAATAACATATTAATCATAATAATAGCTAATTTGAACTCATCACCAGTAATAATTATAGCTAACATAAGACTTTAAAGTTTGCAAAGAACTTTATGAATATTATCTGGCTCGATCTTCACAAAAACTCTGGAAGGTAGGTGCTATAATTATTTCCATTTTGCAGATGAGAAAACTGATACAGACAATGTTTAAATAACTTGACTACATTCACAGAATAGCTAGCTAGCATCTATGACCAGCTTTAAATTCAGATCTTTCTGACTCCAGGTCTAACATTCTAACTTGTAGAGGTCTAGTTTGTACACATTTGCTTGTTGTCTTCCGCATTTGATTCGTGAGCTCTTTGAGAGCTGAGACTATCTTTTGCCTCTTCGTGTATTCCCAGCACTTAACATAGTACCTGGCATATAGTAGGCATTTCATTTAAGAAATGTTTAATTACTGACTGATGAATGGTTTACATATTTACTCCCCTCTTAGATTGAAGGCTCCCTGAGAATGCAATTTTTTTTGCCTTTTATTTTGCATTCCTAGTAATTAGGACAGTGCCTGGCACATAGTAGGACCATAATAAGTAGATATTTAATGTCTATTGATTAATTGACATATGAGAGAGAGGTCAGAAGGGAGAACACTCCAGGATGGGGACCAGCCATTGCAAAAGTACAGATAAGAGAGATAGAGTGTCATGTCTACTGAGAAATAACAGCACTCTTGTGATCTATGATGAAGGAGAATGACTGTCCCAATGCAGCCAAAGTTGTCTAAAATACTAAAGCCTTTACCCAAGATAGTTTGACCATTCCAACTCTTTAGCAGAACATGTAGCTTTAGACTATTGAAATAAGTATAGGGAAAAAGTGCTACTTTCATTCCCTTTCCTTTGGTACTTTGAAAAATTCATAATATATCAATTTTTATTTATTTTATTTTTCCAGTCTCTATATTCTATTTTATTGATTAATTAAGAACATTTTTCCATGGTTACATGATTCATGTTCTTTCCCTCCCCTCCTCTCACCTCCATCCCATAGCCAATGCACAATTCCACTGGGTTTTACATGTGTCATTGATTAAGATCTATTTCCATATTATTGATATTTGCACTAGGGTGATTGTCTAGAGTCTACATCCCCAATCGTATCCCCATCGACCCATGTGCTCAAGCAGTTGTTTTCTTCTATGTTTCTACTCCCACAGTTCTTCCCTCTGAATGTGGATAGCATTCTTTCTCATAAGTCCCTCAGAATTGTCCTGGATCATTGCATTGCTGCTACTAGAGAGAAGTCCATTACATTCGATTATACCACAGTGTATCAGTCTCAAGTGTATAAGGTTCTCCTGGTTCTGCTCCTTTCACTCTGCATCAGTTCCTAGAGGTTATTCAAGTTCACATGGAATTCCTCCAGTTCATTATTCCTTTCAGCACAATCTTATTCCGTCACCAACATATACCACAATTTGTTCAGCCATTCCCCAATTGAAGGCCATCTCTTTATTTTCCAATTTTTTGCCACCACACAGAGCATAGCTATGAATATTCTTGTACAAGTCTTTTTCTTTATTATCTCTTTGGGGTACAAACCCAGCAGTGCTATGGCTGGATCAAAGGGCAGACAGTCTTTTATCATCGCCCTTTGGGCATAGTTCCAAATTGCCCTCCAGAATGGTTGGATCAATTCACAACTCCACCAGCAATACACTAATTTCCCAACTTTTTCACATCCCCTCCAACATTTATTACTTTCCTTTGCTGTCATGTTAGCCAATCTACTAGATTTGAGGTGATACCTCAGAGTTGTTTTGATTTGCATTTCTGTAATTATAAGATATCATAATTTATCACTTTGTTATCATCCTTCCACATTTTTAATATTACTGTGGCCAAAAAGTCCATCCCTTGCTAGCCAACCCTAGGCATAGGTAGGCTGATCACCAACCCATCTCCATATGCCATATTGAAAGTCTTAATAGGCCCTCTAAGAGTTTGTGCTTCATTGGATGGAGAACCCAGTGTCACCACCATACTATAAGAGAATATTAGAAGATGATTTTATTACTTTCCACCATGAGACCTGTGTAAGTTCCTTGATGGCAAGGACTATTTCATCTTGACTTTGTTGCTGTTCTTCCTGTGTTTTCAAAGAGGACCAAGGACATTATGGAATGGTGTCCTGCCTTGTGTGTGAATTGGATTCAAGAGAAGTCAGGTCCCATAGTCTTCAGCCTCACTGTCTTTGAGTCATCAAATTTCAATATCAAGACAAAAGTTAAGATGGCTAGCGATGGCTTATAGCCCCAGCATCTACCACATAGTAGGTCCTTGATAAATATATGTGGGACGAAATAATTAAAGCACTTTGTGTTTGGAGGCAGCCTGAAAGGAGTTAGAAAGACACATACCCCTATAATCCCTCCTCCCACCCCCTTCTTCCTTACCTTAGTTTTACCTCACCTGGCCTCTCCTCAGGAGTATGCTAGCCAGTTCCCACCAGCTGAAAAGAACCAATTGTGTGTGTGTGTGTGTGTGTGTGTGTGTGTGTATTAAACCTTGGAAACAAACAAATTGTACACATCAGGACTCGATTTATTGATTTGCTGATAGCCTAGGCTTAAGAGAATGATGGAGAAAATGTTAATTCAAATTAAATTTAAAAGTATATCCTGCATACATTTTTATCACAGAGTCAGTTCTTAAATATTTACCAGTACATCTCTTTGGCCTCTCTCTTTTTAGCTCCAGTCTTGGAGTTTACAAAGCCTTCTTTGCCTCTAGCTCATAGGGTTGCCCCCCCCCTTTAAAGCTATGAATAAAATAATTTCTGAAGACACTGAACAAGTGGTCTCTTGCAGTTGTTGCCAGAGGGATCTACTTGAAGACTTCTTCCTGACCAGTTTCTGAGTCAGTTGGATTCTTAACTCTGTAGGTTGGCATCTTCTCCTACCCCCAATCATGTCACAGTGGAGAGTGTTTTCCTGGGCTGTCGTTCTTGTATAAGTATGTAAGCTGCTGTCTTTCTGTCCCTGGGGAATTAGAAGAAAGGTTGGGGCATGTTTGCTGATGCACATGCTTCTGCATTCCTTTACTGGTGGCAATAATGATGATAATTACATATTCCTTCTTCCTTGTACTACCCAGCCAAAAGACACAGCAGAAGAGTAACATCGCAAGTCATAAAACTCAACCCAGTCTTCTATGCCCATGAAATCCAAACAAAGGAGTGTCAAGAGCACTTCTTGCCCCATGTCTTTTTGAAATAAATTTTATTGATATCTTATGCTTTTACATAATCTATATCCTTCTCTTATAATAAAAAAAAATTAAAAGAGGAGGGAAAAAGTTGCAAAAGACTTAACCTACTTACTGAAAAAGCCTTACCTTATAGCAAGGTTTCTTGACCAGAGCTCAGTCCATACTTGATTTAAGAGAGTCTGTGAACTTAGATGTGAATATATGTGTATGTATGTATGTAAGTATATATATGTATATATGTGTGTGTTTCAATATAATTAGTTTCCTTTGTAATCCTTTATATTTTACTTTATGCATTTAAATACATCATTTAGTCAACAGCTAGATGGCTCAGTGGATTGAAAGATAAATTTAGAGACAGGAAGTCCTAGGTTCAAATCCAATATCAGACACTTCCTAGCTGTGTGACCCTAGGCAAGTCATTTAATTAACCCCTATTGCCTAGCCCTTACTGCTCTTCTGTAACATTAGAACTAATATACAGTATTGATTCTAAGATGGAAGGTAAAAGTTTTAAATAATAAGAAGAAAGAAATAAAAAATAAATCATTTTGAAATTATTTAGAAAAAGGATGAATGGATTTCACCAAACTGAGAATGAGGTTCATGGCATCTAAAAGGTTAAGAATCCTTGCCCTATTGGCATTGCTCCACAACCATAGTCTGCCAGCTCTGTAATTATTTTCTCCCATATCTTTTTTGTATCTGAGCTTGGTCATTGCAATTTTGTACCATTCAGCTTCAACTCTTTCGAATGAATGAAAAACATTAGTTAAGTGCCTATGACAAATACAAGGGATATAAACACAAAACAAAAAATACTGCCCTCAAGGATATCACAGTTGAATTGGGTGAAAATACGCATAGAGAGAGAAGTGGCCAGAAAGAAGTGCTAACAGAATTGGTGAGTGTGGTATAATGTGGGTTCTTCCAGGAGCAGTGCCAAAATTGATCTGATCATGGTTCCAGATGTAGGGGAAAGAAAGGTATGGCCAAAAACTCTTGAGAAGATGGTCAAAGAGGTTTTTTAAAAATTGTTTAGTTTTTTTTTTATGTTATGGTTATTATACATGTTGTTCTCTTGACTCTGCTTACTTCACTTGGCATCAGTTTACATCTTCTTATTCCTCTCTGTCTTCATCATATTCATAATTTCTTATAAAACAATAATGTGTGATTATGATCATGTACAAAAGATCCTTGCCACTTCCCCAAATGATCATGCCTTATGTCTTTTAACCATCCATGAAAATAATTTGTTTGCTTGTTTCTTTGTTTTTAATCAGAAAATATATAAAACAAATACCAACAAAGTTGGGTGAATAGACTTCCTGAATTCTGGAAGCAACCTTAGATTCTTTAGACTGTATGAACTGGATGGGACCTTCAAAGACTCTGTCCAATTCCCTCATCTTATAAATAATATTAAAGTGTAGAGTATTGACATTTTTTGCCCAGGGTCACAAAGGCTAGTTAGGGACAGGAAAGGAATCCATAACCAGTGTCCTCCTCAGTGATATGTTCTTTTTGACATACAATCGTTCCATCATACAAAGTGTCTGATGGATGAAGTGATTGGGCAAGGGTCACTTCTAAATCCCACATAGAGCTAACAATCTAGATCTTGCCATCCTTGCTCTCCTAATTCCTATCCATGTGACCTTAGGCAAATTGCTTTCATTTCTCTAAAATGAAGCTTCTGTTTTCTCATATATAAAGTAATGACACTCAACCAGATGGCCTCTGAAATCTCTTGAGAATTCTAAATCTAGGTTCCTATAATCTAACTAGAGCTGATGTCATGTGGTGGAAAAAAAACACCAGATTTGGAGTCAGAGGGCCTACATTTAACTTCTAGTTTTACCATTCAACCTTAAAGGCAATATGACATAATGTTAAAAAAAAAAACCACAGGATTTTAAGTCTGAGGACATGGGTTCAAATACCAACTCTGCTACTTATGAGTTGTGTTATCTAGGTCAAATCTCCTAACTTCTCTAAGCTTTGGTTCCTTTCCTTCTAAAGTAAGAGAATTGGACTAGATTAGGATGTCTTAATATTTTTATATCAAGGTATCATTTGGTAGTTTAGGGAAGCCTCTGGACCCCTTCTTCTAATAATGTTTTCAAATAAATAAATTGACATCTATAGACATACAAAGGAAATCAATTGTATAAAAAGGTCTAATTTTAAAAAAAAACAACTATTCATGGACTTCAGGTTAAGAAATGCTAAACAAGATCATCTCTCAGAACCCTTTCCAACTGTAAATCATATGGTCCTAATCAGACTTGCCCTCCCTTATGTAAAATTTACTATTATGAAACCCAGAGAAAGGAAATAAATTACCGTAAATCATATAGTTCATAAGTGACAGAGCTGAGACTAAGTGTCAGGTCTCCTGACTCACAGTCTGGGTTTTCTCACACTCTCTTGGTTACCTCAAATGAAAAACCTGATCCGTACCTATAACCATAAAAAGAAGAAAAAAAACCCCTCTCTTCATTTTCTTAAAGCGTCTGAGAGTTATGAATAGATTGTAAGAACTGGAAGTTCCATTTTAATTCCTTCGGTTGGAACCCTCCTTTCTACCCTCTGGCTCACTGTGGGGCAGGATTTGGTTTGGTGTGAACAGAGTCAATGCTCAGCCCGCTGTGGGAGTGGGGGGAGGAAGAAGGAGCTGCCATCTTATTGCATGCCCCTAGAATGCAGAAAATGAAGTCATGGGGCCACTAGCACCCAGGAATGGGCAAGAAGGCCACGTGGTAGGCTGCCAAGGGTTCCGCAGGCTTCTCTATGCAAAGTGATTTGCAATCAGTTCCAAGTGATTACGCATTGTCTCTCATCGATTGGCACAAGGCATCCTTGACAGAATAATGAGCTGCAGCTGATGACAATCACAGTCTACTGTCTCCCTGGAAGTTTGATTGCACAGCCTTCCACTTCGGCAGTTGAGCCCCCATCACCACTACAAAGTACTGCAGGCAAGGTGGGAACTTTAATGCTGCAGAATTCCAGAGGGGAGAGACAGACGACCGGGTTTCCTACCAATGACTTGATATTTGTAAAACAGACTGATCGGTTTCTTTGCATTGAATTAACAGGGTAATTTTCTGTCTTCAAAGTCCCAAACACATCCCCTCCAAAAAAAATAATGAAAGAAGAAGAAGATCGGTGGGCATCTCTGAAGACAAAAGATGTCATCCCACTCCTTCATTCAAGGTCATTCAATATTTATTTTGCTGCTTTTCTTTTTTTAATATTTATGAGGGGTCTTACATTTGATTTCCAAGTTATTTCCCTCGATCCCAATCTCATAGTAGAAAAGGCCAATATTTGATACAGATATATGCATGAAACTATTTACTACATAGTTCCACCTATCAGTTCTTTCTGCACAGTAAATAGCGTGCTTTTGAAGCCCAGATGTCTTGGATGTAAAAGAAAATGGCTCATGCAATGATCTGGGATAATCCCGAAAGACTTATGACAGGGAATGCTATCCAACTCCTGAGAAAGAACTGTTGGAGTCATCTTTCAAATCAGTGTATCTTCGGTTTTATTTAGGGGTTTTACTTATGTATGACTTTACTCTTACAACAATGACCAATATGAAAGTGTTTTGCGCAGCAATAAAATGAAAAAAAAAATGGTTCTCTAAGATCCCTTCCAGTTTTAAATTCTCTGACCAGATGACACAGGATCACTTCTTAGGAAATTCCATAATGGAATGAAGACAGGGAGAGAAAAGTAAGCATACAGATAGCTATGAACTGAGTGAGCAAGCTTAGAAAGCACCAGTCCAGGAAAAACCCTGGGAGAATTTTTTTTTTAATTTTATTTAATTAGTCAATTTAGAACATTTTTCTTGGTTACAAGAATCATATTCTTTCCCTCCCTCCCCTCCCCCCACCCCTTCCCATAGCTTATATGCAATTCCACTGGGTTTTGCATGTGTCCTTGATCAAAACCTATTTCCATGTTGTTGATATTTGCATTAGGGTGATCACTTAGACTCTACATCCCCAATCATATCCCCATTGACCCATGTGATCAAGCAGTTGTTTTTCTTCTGTGTTTCTACTCAACCCTAAGAGAATTTTGAGGAAGGAAAGATCTCATTTCCTGGATGATTAGTGAAAGACCCATAGAGGAGGTATGACTGAGTCTTGGAAGAAAGCAATGATTTAAGTGAATGGAAAGTGGGATGGAGAGTGGGAAGAAAGGCCTTTCCTTGTCTGGAAAGATATAATGGAAAGCACTGAGAAAGGAGAATGTAGGAGGAAGACAAGGGAGAAGGTAATCCCATTTAGCAAGGAAGCTGAAGTCAGGAGAGCTAATGAGACAATTGTGGACAGGTAAATTGGCCAAAAAGTTCTTGACTTAGGATAGGAGGTTTACATTTTCTTGGGTAGGCAAAATGGAGCTACTGAAAGTTTAGGTCTTTGTTGTTGTTTTCAGTAAAAGAGTGGCATGATCATAGAATTATGGATTTAGAGTTGGAATGAGACTTTAGAGCTTATCGTGTCCAACCCTTACAGATGAGAAGAGAGGGATCCATAGAGGTTATGATTTGGCTATGATCATCTGTAGTAAATGGCAGAACCAGATCCTGCTGCCTGCAAATCTGACACTATTGCACTGAAGAGAATATTTAGCATATTTTTATTCACTCAATAAACATTTAGACTTGCCGCCAGACTATAGGAGGAGAACTGAGGCCAATGTTCATCAGTTTGTGAAAGAAAACACATATTGCTTACACTAGAGAAAAATTCACGGAGGAAATAAAGTGAAGAATGGCATGCTCCAATCTTCATTCAGATTTGGTCAGTTCCTTCTACAGCAGTGAACAGCCTTTTTCATCATGAGTCCATTGCATTGTTGATAATAGTTAAGTCATTCACAGATGATCATCACCATACTTTATTACTGTGACTGTGTACAATGTTCTTCTGGTTCTTCTCACTTGGTTTTGTATCCGTTTGTAGAAGTAGAAGATCCCTTAGGAGTTTGGGGTTTAAAAATCTACAGGATAGGGTAGCTAAATGATTCAATGGATAGAAAAGGGCTTTAAATCTAAACTCAGTCACTTCCTAGCTGTGTGACCCTGGGCAAGTCACTTAATCCCAATTGCCTAGCCCTTATAGCTCTTCTTCGTTAAAACCAATACAAAGTATTAATTCTAATATGGAAGATAAAGGTTTTTTTTTTTAATACAGGAAGAATATCCCTCAGATTCTCTATCTACCCATTTGTGATCTAAATGGCAGTTTTAGCGAAGGTCCTAAAACAAGAGTTAGTAGATTCTTTCCCTGGAGTCTTGCTGGCTCTCTTGTTGTCAAGAGAAAACATCTGTGTATTTAAATTGAGATTGCATTTTATTATAGCCAGGAATGCTTCTCAATAAGAGATAATGTGCTTGAATTTCACAAGGATGTGTAAATTGTGCAAGTCTTAAATTTCCTAGCTGGGTCCCACCTTCTGTCCCTATCTTTATAGACTGATATTTCCTAGGAAGGTACAGAGACTTACTTAAGCTAATAAAAGAACTATACTGCACAATAGAATTATAAACAAGACCCTAATTTATGATCTTGCTAATAATTAGACCTTCTTCACGGACATTTAATCTCTTTCTTAGACCTATTAATGGAATAAGTCTGAGTGTGGAGTCCCAAACACAAGTATCTAAGTAACCAGGCTAACAAGTCAGAGGTAGAATCTCCTCTTTTTTCTTAATACCTGTTTAGTGAGTAAGGCGTGGTTAAGGTAACATAAACTAGTTTTAGAAACAGCAACAAGAAGTGGTTGCCTTCAAGACTATCAATTATGGTACCATGAATGGAAAAGAAACACTGAATTTGAAATCATGAAACTTGGGTTCTTCTCCTGACTATGTCCCAATATGACTTGTGATCTGAGGCAAGTCATTGAATCTCGCTGGATCTCAGGTTACTCATTTGTAACATTAAATGTTATAGTTGATGAAGACTATAAGTTCACTAAAATCCTGAGAAGATTCTCCCTTTTCTCCTCAACTTGTTGAATTCTTTAATACTTAATTTTATTATTATAATTAATATATTATATATAATATTATATAATATTATATATAATAAATAATAAAATAGATAATAAAATAGATAAAAATATAAATAATAAAATATTATAATACTTTGAATACTTTAACCTTTCTAGTTTTCTCTCGTAATAATAACAGTTAACATTCACAAAGCATTTTAAAGTTTGCAGATCACCTTATAAATGAGCCTGGGAGGTAGATTCTATTATTATCCCCATTTTACAGATGATGAAATTTAGGCAAACATGTTTGGTATCTTGTTATTGCTTGTACATCTAATAAATGTCGTGGTTCAGATTTGCACTCAGGACTTCCTGAATCCAGTTCCAGAACATAATCAATTATGCCATCTATCTATTTCATGTAGTCTCACTTTGATAGACTAGGTTACCTTCTGTCCCTAGAATATACTTTGTTATTTCCTACCTCTGATATTTTGCTTTGGCAGTTTCCTTAACTTGGAACATCCTTCCTCCCCATCTTTTCCTGTTGATTCCTTATAGAATTGGAAAGTCAATTAAAATTCTATTTCTTCCTTGAAACCACCCTTCTCCCTCCCATCAATTTTCCCCTTGGGTCTCACCTAATACTTTTTGACACCTCTTTAAGTGAAATAATGTATATGAAGTGACTTTTAAACTGCAACTCCCTCAACATCAATTCTCTGCTATAATGATCTGTCCCCTATTAATCTCCTACTAAACTATGAGTTCCATGAGGACAAGAATAATGATTTTCTAAACTTTGTGTTCCCTCTGGCTCAGGTGCCTAGTATAGTGTCCTGGCCTAAATAGATATCTAATATATATTTGTTGAATTGAACTTATTTTTTAAAATCCTCATTCTATTTACTAAATAGGAAGGCAAAATGGAACCATGAAGACACAATCAAGCATACTTTAATTAAAATATAGAACATTTATTGATTTAATAAAAAAAAATACCTACAACTAAAGAAAAGTGAATACTTTAGTCTGAATTACCAAGAAGTATCTCACTATTGATCCAGGTGACTAGAAAACAGCTGGGAAATGTAAGATCCAGTTATTGGGAGTCAGTAAGCTTGGAATTGGGTCCTAGTTCTGACATTCTTTCAATATATTTCAATATATTCAGTTGAATTTAAATTACATCTGTTGTATGACTTTGGGCAAATTATTTTATCCAAACAATACCTCAGTTTCCTAATCTATAAAATAATAATAATAATAGTTAGCACTTATATATAGTATTTTAAAGCTGGGAAAGTATTTTATTGTATTTTTCCATATTACATTTGGATATAAATTTCAATAATCATTTTCTGACATTTTGCAACTCCATGTTTTCTCCCTCTCTCCCAGCTCTCATAGGTTGTACATGTGTTATCATATAATACATGTTCATCATGCTGTGAGATATGACTTACAGTAGGCAAAAATTCATGGAGGAAATAAACTGAACAATGGCATGCTTCAATCTGCATTCCAACTCCAGGCATTCCTTCTGTAGCAGTGGAGACATTTTCTTCATGAATCCTTTGGAGTTGTCCTGGCTCCTGGTGTTGCTACTAATAAAGTCATTCACATTTGATCATAATATGTTATTGCTGTCACTCTGGACAAGGTCCTCCTTTTGGTTCTGCTCACTTCACTTTGCATCACTTCCTGAAACTCTTTCCAGATTTCTTTGTGATTGTCCTGTTCATTATTTCTTGTGGCACAATAGTATTCCATTACAATCAGATATCACAGCTTCTTCAGCCATTCCCCAATTGATGGGCATCTCTTCCATTTCCAATTCTTTGACACCACAACAAGAGCTGCTATGGATTTTATCATGTAAGTATTACAAGATGCTTTTAAAATATTTCATGTTTTTCTCATAGCAACATAGCAGAGTGGATAGAGTTTTGGACCTGGAGTCAGGAAGAATCACCTTTCTGAGTTTGAATCCAGCTTCAGATATTAATTAGCTGTATAAGCATGGGCAAGTCATTTAACTCTGTTTGCCTTAGTTTCCTCATCTGTAAAATGAGCTGGTGCAGGACATGGCAAGCCATTCCAGTATCTTTACAAAAACAAAACAAAAACAAATGGGATCGATCTTGACTAAGAAATGGCATAAAATAAACTGAACACAGCCTGAAGCAGGACTTGAATGCAGGCCTTGCTGACTCCCATTATAAGATACTACCTCCCATACCACAATGAGCTATAAGGATCTTTCTACTTCTTAAAGTAGACTTAAAGTCCTGGAATTTTGACATCACTCTCT
This sequence comes from Monodelphis domestica, assembly GCF_027887165.1. Lineage (NCBI taxonomy): Eukaryota > Metazoa > Chordata > Mammalia > Didelphimorphia > Didelphidae > Monodelphis > Monodelphis domestica. The sequence continues at coordinate 675,981,805 of NC_077227.1, forward strand.
TATTTAAGAACTGTTCTAAGGGAAGTCACCTTTAGCAATGAGCAGGTGACTTTGAGGAATCCTTCCAAGTACCTGCATATTTGTGTGACTTCCTGTGAGCAATGCAGACAAAATATACAATTTAAAACACATCCAAGGGTCTATTCAAAAAAGAAGAACAAGAAATATTCCTTATAGGACTCTTCAGCCATAGCCTTGGTGGGGAGCAATAGAAAACACCAGATAAATTTCCCACTTTTCTTCCACTTGTGTGGAAGATACACGTGTCCCCTTGAAGAACATGATTTCTTAGGAAGTCAACATTCGCCTCCAAGGTGGGATTTCAGAGAAAACTCCCTTCACAAGAAACTAGCCTGAACACCATATAGCATCACTTACGCTAAGACACACAGCTCATTTCTCACTCTTTTGGTTTCCTTTATGCATCCAATTTCTGGTTCTTGCTATCAATTGATTTGGGGCAGTCCAGTGAGACATGAACCAAGGACAATATTTATTTGGGCTCTCCCTCCCAGAAATATATGGCTGCTGTAGTCACCTCTTAGGAAACCAAAGACTTACTGAGCTAAGAGATGGGAAAATCTTACCAGGTCATCCAGTCCAACACCTGCCCAGACAGGCTCATTGTCTTCACTGAACCACTGAGCACTTGACCCAGTTAGCTTCAAATATCTCAGGTATTCCTGTATTATTTATTTGTTAGAGATATTGAGAGATCATTTTGGCTGTAAAATGGAAGACACATTCAACTCATGTAGGTAGCATGGCCTTGAGCTAGATCTCCAATCTTCCCAATCCAGATTTGAATCCCAATTCTGATAAGTTCAAGCTGTGGAGGCAATGGCAGGTCTGTCACCCCTCTGAGACCTCAATTCCCTCATCTGTGAAATGGAGATAAGATTGTTAGGTAGCTCAGTGGACAGAGAGCTTGGCTTGGAAACAGGAGTTACTGGGTTCAAATTTGACCTCAGATGCTTCCTAATTATGTGACCCTGGACAAGTCATTTAACGCCAACTGTTTAGCCCTTACCTCTCTTCTGCCTTGGAACTGATAACCAGTATTGATTCTAAGACTAAAGGTAAGCATTATTTTGTTTTCTTTTAATGGGGATACAATACCTATAGTAACTACCTTTGAGTGCTATTGCAAAATTCAAATGAGAGTATATATAAATAAAATGCATTATAAACCTTAACATAATGTGTAAATTTCAATTCTTTTTTTGTTGTTGTTTTTGTTGGACCCATCCAACCTGTGATTTCCTTTCTCTAGGAAACTCCCAGTGAGTAAACTCCCTTTGCTATGTTATATCAAGTCTTAGAAAAGTGCCTGGATCTCGTGACTTGCCCGGGGTCATATGACCAGGATGAATCTGAGACAAGACTCAAAATGTGACCCCAGCCAGCCTTGATCCTCTTCTTCTTCATGTTAGTGTTAATATCACCGTTAGTGCTTTTGTTATTATTGAGCAATGAGGCATCACATGAAAAGGCTTTAAAGCTCTACATAAATGCCATTGTTATTAACTAAAGAGTTCACATGTAAAGTGTTTGGAAACTTTAAGTTACTATGCAAATGATTATTAATAATAATAATAATATGTAAAACACCTTATAAACTTTCAAGTTTCACATAAGTAGATTATTAATATTAGCAAATGATATTGCACATAAAGTGCTTTGGAAACCTTAAGGAACTATGTACATACTTATTAACATTATTATTAAAAATTACTATTATTTTTCAACACTACTAAAAATGTAAAATACCTTTTAAACTCTAAAGTTCTATATAAATAGTATCTACCATTATTATTTTCAAATGGAATTACATGCAAAGTACTTTAGAAACCTTAAGACATTCTCTAAATGCTTATTATTGATAATAATAAATTAAATAACATTTAAATACCTTAGGAATTTCAAGCTTCCTTATGAATATTAATGATTAAAAATTGATCAATGAAATACCATTCTAATCAATCCCCAAATCCTCTAGTAATACCAATTTTTATTATTATTGATAAATGAGGTAGCATAGGTTAAACCCTTTATAAACCTTAAGGTTTTATAGAAATACTATTATTATAAGCAAAGAAGGTTATAAAAGTGCTTTGGAAAACTTAAGCCATTCTATGAATCCTTAATAATAATAATAATAAATGAAATAACATTAAATACCTTATAGATTTCAAACCTGTAGAAATATTAATTATTATACCTGATAAATGAAATAGCATACTAAACTTTTAAATCTCAAAATCCTGTGGAAATAGTAATTTTGATTATTATTGATAAATGAGACAGCAAATGGTAAACATGATAAATCTGAAAGCTTTATAGAAATACTAGTTATTGTTATTATAGGAAATGAGGTTATATACAAAGTGCTTTGGTAAAATAAGGCACTATAATAATAATAATAAATGAGATAGCACATACAAATACTATACAATCACTAAAGTGAATTATAAATATTAGCTATTACCCTTTTATTATTATTATTATTACTACTACTACTTTTATCATTATATGGTCCTTGGTTTACCAATGAGGACAGTTCTAGACTCATGAGCACTCAGAAAATAGGTATAATTTGGTCAAAGATGCCCATCTACGTCAGTTTTTAAGTAAATCTGAAGGGGTGCAGAGGAGTGTTTGGCACTTTCTCCCCTTAGAAGGTCAGGAGATGTCGCCCCCACTCCCCTACCCCTGCTGCTCTTGCTTCCGTTCCTTCTCTCCTTTTTCTTGCAGCATTTCCCCTCTTGGCACCAAGAATACAAGTCAATGGGAAACCATTAAGTATATAAAAAGAAATGCTACCTTCCGACAAATGATCCCACCCTTGCCTGACTTCGCCCTCTCCTTCAGGAGACATGCTGGGGACGCTTGGAGCTTCCTGTTTTGTTCAGGCAGAATGCTGTGTACTTGGGATATGACTGTAAATCAATAGCTCTATCTGAAAGGTGACATTTCCCCAACAGGGGCATCCTGGAGCCTCTCCGGAGCATTCTTCTGGTGTCAAATGTCCAGCTTCCTAAATAAATTATGAGCACCCATCTATCAACCTCACCCAGATCATGTCAGTGTCTCATTGCATGGATATACCAAAACATACTCACACATACATGTATTTACCTGGCTGTACCTACCTGTGTAGAGAGGGCAAGGCAAAAATTCCTGTATCCCAACTTCCAATTCAAGTCATTTGTCATTAATGTCAGACCTTTGTGGCCCCATTTGGGGTTTTCTTGACAAAGATACTGGAGTGGTTTACCATGTTTTGTTTTGTTTTCTCCAGCTCATTTTATAGATGAGGCAACAAGATAAAGTGACCTGCCCATGGCCACACAGCTAGTAAGTGTCTGAGGACAAATTTGAATTCAAGTCTTCCCACCTCCACACCCAGCACTCCATCCCCTGAGCCAGCAAGCTGCCCCTCAATTCTAGACATGACTTAAATTCTGTAAATACACTAGGAATAGACAATGGATTAAGAGTAAATAGCATTGCTTTCATTCATTCATTCAAAAAATTTAAGCAATCCCCATTGAATTAAATATTGGGACAATGCAAAGTTTAGATAAGATATGTTCCCTATCCTCATGGAAGGATGAGAAATCACCAGTCAAAGTCTAGGAGAATAAGATACAAAATAGTTTCCATGTGCAACATTGTGAATTAGAGATCCCTGAAAAATAGTGCTTTGTGAGGTTGAGGGAGGAAGGTCTTTGCTAATTCCTCTAAGGAGAAACATTTTATTTTTTTAACCTTTACTTTCTGTCCTAGAATTGCTACTAAATTTTGGCTCCAAGAGTGGCAAGGGGTAGGCAACTGGGCTAAGCCACTTGCCCAGGGTCACACAGCCAGGGAGTGTCAGACCAAAATCAGGACTTCCTGGCTTCAGGGCTGGCTTTCTATTCACTGAGCCCCCCAGCTACCCCTACGAAGGGACATTATAAATGAGCATTCAGTTGGAGAGAGTTAGACCTAGGCATCAGACAATCAGACAGACTGATAGAGACAGAGGCAAAGAGACAGAGAAATAGAGGGAAGGAGGGGGGGAGACAGAGAGAGAGACAGAGACAGAGACAGAGACAGAGATAGAGAGAGACAAAGAGAGACAGAGAGACAGAGAGAGACAGAGAGACAGAGAAAGGGGGGAGGAAGGGAGGGAGGCAGGGTAGAAGAGAGAGCAATTTGACAGATAGTTCACATTTTAATAATTTCTTATTGTTTACAAAACCTTTTTTCTCAGAATCCTGTGAGGGAGAGAATAAACACTGATTAAGTGCCTATTATAGACCAGGCATTGTGCTAAGTGATTTGTAAATATTATCTCATTGGACCCTCATTTTACCATTGAAGAAACTAAGGCAAAGGGAGATGAAGAAAGTCTCTGAGTTAGATTCAAACTCAGATCTTCCTTATTACAAGCCCATTGTTTTCTCCACAATATATCTAGATGCTAGAAGGGTATAGAGGCATTCCATTTTTACTATGATAAAAGTGATGAATAGAGGGTTCCAGTGCCTTGGCCAGAGTTTTTACACCAAGCTGCCCCCAAGCTTAGAACTAAGACTTTCTTGGGTCAGTGCCTGGCACATAGTAAGGACTTAATTTAATTTGCCAAACAACTAGTGAATCACACTGAGAATCACGACTCTAACATTATGGAGGAATGGTCATTCAGTCTCCACTTATAAATCTCCAATGATGGGGAAATGTTTAGGGTACCCCATGCACCTTTTCACCAGATCTAATTATTAAGAAATGTGTTTCTTTGTTCTTCCTTTGATTGAGCTAATTTTTTTCTCTGCACAGTTTTTGCTAATTGGCCCCTGGGGACAAGCAGAATAATTCTTAAAAAAAAAAAAAAACATTTCTTTCCACCTTAGAATCAATACTAAGTATGGGTTCCAAAGTAGAAGAGTAGTAATTGCTTGGCAATTGGGGTCAAGTGACTTTCCCAGGGTCACAGATCTAGGAAGTACCTGAAGCTAGATTCAAATCTAGGACCTCCTGTCTCTAGTCCTAGCTCTCTATCCACTGAGCCACCTACTGCCTCTAGAAAAATAATTCTAATCTCACTTTCTTATGATAAACCTGAAGATATTTTATAATCATGATTTCTGCATCTCACATCCCTCTACCCACTGATTCATAAGATATCTTGGCATCATGGTGAATAGAGCACTAGACCTTGAGCCAAGAAGATCTAAGTTCAAAAATAGGCTCAGAATCTTATTGGCTATGTGACCCAAAGAAAGTCACTTAAACCTCAGATTGACTCGGTTTCCTAAACCATAAGATGGGGTAATAAAAGCACCTGCCCAAAGGATTTTTTGAGGATGAAATTTTATATTTGCAAAGCATTTAGCATGGTACCTGGCAAATGGTAAGCACTTACTAAATGTATGTTTCCTTCCTGTGTACTTTCTTAGCCAAGATAAGCATCCCTAGTTCTTTTAAATTCTCCTTATATTACCTAGCTTCCAGGCCCTTCCTTATCTTAATTGCCCTTCTCTGGATAAGTTCAAACTTGTTCAAGTCTATTCTAAAATGTGGTAACTAGATTTGGACACAGGTCTTGATTTCTGGCCTGACCCAGGCAGAAGATAGCCCAGGACCATCACTGTCTTCATTCTTTACATAATGCTTCTATCTATGCAAGTTAAAATCATGTTCAAGTGTCTCCTTTTTAACTCTATTATTCTCCTTGAGGAGCTATATAGCTATAAATCTAACATTGAACACCATAATTCAAAAAAATCAAAGTTACAGGGAACTCCAAGGAGAATGGTGGGTATTATCAGACTTGAACATATTACCACTTATTGAATAGAACAATTGTAAAACACACAGTTGGTGAAAAGTATAACTAGAAAAAAGTAGGTGAGATGGTCTGACTCACTTGATTAATGCACTAGTACCCTAAGATATGAAAATAAACAAAGGAATGCCTATAATAAATTAAATGGATCCTCTATGACAACTCTATAGAGATAGAGTGGTGAAAGGAAAACAATGGTAAAGTCAAAGTGAGCAAATATGTATTTAAATTCAAGGTTTTTTTCCATTAATAATCTGTATATCTTTGGGAAAGTCACACTTTGGGTCCCAGCTTCCTCATCTGTAAAGTGAGAGAGTTATAACAACTCTAAGATCTCTTCCATCTCTAAATCCATTATCTTATAACATAAACAAGAATTTCACAGATGAAAATATATGGAGGATTGTCACCTGAAGTGGTAGAGGGAGTACCATCTTGATGAGATCACTAATTTATTAATGTCACATCAAACTTGTTTTATTAGTTGCTTTGTTGCCTTATTGTCTCACCCTAAGTCTGCAGTTGACACAACCCTTCAGATTCTTTTTTTTTTAATCCCCTTCAATATGACTTCATGCAATTGATTACTTGAGCCAAAGTGCAGGACTTTACATTTGTCCCATAAGTTATTCTGTTTTATAGGTGAGTTCATATATAGGTCACTGTGGACAGAAAATGGGGCAAAATGAGCCCAAGATCAAGGGCAAATGGCATGCAATTTCTTATGTTGCTGCCTACTTAAATGAGGCACCTCCCAATGAGAGAACAAAATGTTACTAAACATGTATTTAAAGTCAAACACTTTTGAACATGTAGCTGTATTCATTACTTAACAATTTGCAAATTCCTTGGGGGCAGATGTCATCTACTTGAAACAGATCAGTTTTTTTGTGCTTTACCTATAACTGAGGTGCAGACAAGAAAGCTACATTTTTAGGAGGAATCAAACAATGTTTAGAAGATAGAAAACAGGCTCATGGAATGAAATAACCCTTAAAATAATTTACTTATACTTGCAAATTATACTTAGTTACCTAACAGTGGTACAAAATAGTGAACAGATAGCTGATGATCTTGTCTTGGGTAATTAAATATAATTAATCTGTAGCTAATTCCAACTTCTGGAACCATTGGAAGCTTTCTCCAATTCTTGGCAGGGATAGGAGGAGAGGTTGGCCGGCCAATTCTAGGTGGGAAGGTTCAGTACTGTGTAGGAGGGAGGCAGATTGGGCAAGAACAAGCTTCCAGTATCAGGGAAGAATGTTCTCTTTCCCAAAATAAGGAGTTAGGGAAACCACCCCAATTATCTCCAGGAGTTGGGAAGCTGAGTGTTGAAAGTTTACATGGAAGCTTAGAATGTAGTGATGAGATGGTAGGAATAAGACTCTTCAGGCTTGAGGATGAAGTGGTTTCTACAAAGAACCCACAGAAAGAAAGCTTACTTCTAATGACAGAATTTGTCTGATCTCATATAACATTTAAAATATAAGTATCCTAGAAGTTACAACACCTAAGAAAATGTGCAGTCTCTCACCCTTTACTCTCTTTCATAGGGAGCACAGTTTTTTGATTAGATATTAAAGAATACTCTCCAAATAGGGGCTGTCAATACAATGATCTGGGACAGTTCTGAAATAAAATAAATTTTAAAAATGATAAAAAATGTACTCCACCACCAGAAAAAGAATTCCAGCTATAGAGACTGTTACCTGCTGAGGTAGCCCATTCCACTTCGGGGCAGCTTGAATTACTAGGAAGCTTTTCTTTACATGAAGCTGAAATAATTCTTCATGTAACTTCCATCTATTTGCATTGCTCCTAATTCTGCCTTTGAGGTCCAAGCAGAACAAATCTAATCCCACCTCCTATAATAGCCCTCAAATGCTTGCATCGTGGTCATATCCCCTCCAAAACTTTTCTCAAAAAAAGGGCCAAACTTCCTCAGCTCCTACAACCAGTTTCTACACAGCACCATTTAGAATGTCTTCATCATGTGACTACATGTGTGCTTTATGAATACTTCCATGTATTTATATGTATGTATACTTTTAACAAGGAGGTCAGTGAAATTATGGCCTCCCTTATTTTTCCCATTTTATGCCTTTCCTACGCCTCTGCACAGATGTGTGTATGTATATCAGGTGTCTGGAACATATTGGTGCAGCTTTAAGCTATTTAAGTTCAAGTGAATGAATTGCATGCACATCTGTACATCTACAAAAACATGTGAGCATCTATATCTTAGTGTGACATTAGACAGCATTCCGGCCACCACTTCAATACAACCCTCTTGCCAACAACCACCAGGCTCACAACAGAAACCAAGACCCAGAGTAACCTCCATTCTAGGGCCACCCTCCTGATTGGTAATTGCCTCTCCAGACCACTATTTCAGGGAAGTCCTAGCTTTGCTTACACCATCCCCTGAGGCTACTTCTTCCTAATCCTTCTTGTTTACTGACTTGCTTCTCTGACCTACTATGTGAGAACACTTTTCTCTGACTTCTCTTCCTTCTCACTATACCAGCTTCAGTGTGAACCATAAACCCTGATCAAGTCAACACGGCCACTGTTCCTGGATGGGGTGTGTCAATCTCTCCCCCTGTGGCCTCACTTTTCATCCCTGAAACCTTAAGATTAAGGTCCTCTTCCCTGACAACCACTGTGCTATGTATGCTGTTTTCCCAATTGCTTCTTGAGGGCAGGGAGCATCTTTGGTTTTATAGCTGTATCCTCAATAACTAACAAAGGGTTTTGCATATAGTAAATGCTTAAATTCTTTCACAATCCATCCATTCACATGTCAGAAGGAGAGTTTAAACCCAGATATTTCTTATTCTAAGACCAGAACTTTGTGTACCATACCACATTATGTAAATATAATATACATATAGCTACAAATCATAAATAGACAAGGTGCCAATCTGATTGGTAAAGGAATTTCAACATTTCTACATTTGGATTTCTACACACTGATTAAACAAAAAATATAGAATATGGATATGTTTATATGTAAATGTGACTATACACACACATATACATGGATTCATATGTGCACCTACATATATATGTATATATATAATCTGTGTGTCTTGTGATGCTCTCTCCTAGCTGCATGTCAATGTGCATGTATATAAACTCATACATGTATATATCATGTGTGTTTCTATGGTGAGCTTTTCTATAATACTGTGAATCATATTACAAATCTGGGATGATGAAATCTCAAACTGAGTAATGGAAAAACTGGAGAAGCAAAGGCAGGCAGGAAAGAGGGCCAAGAAAGCCCGACAAAAACACGATCATACCCCCAACAAAACTAGAGGATTTGCTTTAATCTTCTAGTAAGATCTATGTTGCTTGAAACTGGGCAATGATGCAATGGCAGGCTCCAGATAATACAAGCTAAAGTGTTGCTTGCTCTGCGGTAGGTAGCCAGCAACTGTAGAGCAGAGGGACATGAACAGTATTTAATTCAGGTAAATCCTCAGAGTCTTGTATCTGACAGCATGAACTTGCCAATTTGGTGGAAAACACAAATTAAATTAATTATTTCTAAGGTTCCCCTTACAAGTTGACACCTGGGATCTTAATAGCAAGGACTATGTTTGTTTTGGAGATTATATTAAGTGTTAAAAGAATTGGAATTTCCCAAGGTTCATAAGCATAGCTTCTTGGATTTCACGAAATTTGGGGAATGAATGTTTCTTCTTGGGACAGAGACACGATTATGAGGTCATACACCTTTTCTCAGAGACATTTTAGACAAGATATTAGAAAGTAAACCTACACTTAACTCTAGGAGTTTCGATTTTATTTTATTTTAATAACAAATTTCCACATACTTTTCCAAAGTCATATAATCTATATTGTCTCCCTCTCCTCTTCCTCCCCCCTCATAGAGCTGACAAGCAATTGAATTTGGGTTATGCATATATTACCATGCAAAACATATTTCCATATTATTCATTTTTGTAAGTGAAAAATCTTATAAAACAAAACCCCAAACCTTATGCCAAATAAACAACTAATAAATCATTTGTTTTCACCTGCATTTCTACTCCAAAAGTTCTTTCTCGGGAGACAGCATTCTTTTTTATAAGTCCCTCAGAATTGTCCTGGATCACTGTATTGTTGTTAGTAGTAAATTGCATTTGATCATCCCACAATGTTTTAATTACTGTGTATAATGGTTTCCTGGTTCTGCTTATTTCACTCTGTATCAGTTCATGTTATTCTAGAAGTTTAAAATAAAAAGTTTCAGCACATAATTTTTTTTAAATTAACTAACTTGGATTGAAATTCCCTGGTCTGATAGAGACAGGATAAGACATTAGTAAGAACTGGACAGTCTGAAAATAAATCTCCCTCTACCATGATACATAATTCACATTACACACACACATAGGCATGTATGCACGCACGTGCACACACACACTTCACAAACATATTCATCATACATCCCACACACCTTTACAAAAAAAAATCAACATAATTTTACCCCTTAAAAGGTCCATGGTCTTGAGGTCCACTGGAAAATTAGTACTTCGTAATTCAGGAGTTATGATTTAACATAAAACAAATGCCCTCATGCTCTATAGACTGAATGGAATTGGATTCAATTCAATAATATTTTTTAAACTCTTCTGTCATAGTAGTGACTCTAGGACAGAAGGACAAAGACTAGGCAAACGTGTTTAAATGGCTTGCCCAGGGTCACAAAGCTGGAAAGTATCTGAGGCCAAATTTGAACTCAGGTCCTCCTGACTCCAAGTATGGTTCTCTACCTAAATAAACATTTACTAATCACCAGACTCTGAGAAAATACTAAAGAAAAGGGGCACAAAAACAAAAATGAAACTTTCTTCTCTCAAACACTTTACATTCTACTTGGGAGTAGAGTAATTAGGGATAAGGACTGACAGGGTTATGATTTCCTTGGAATTGAGAACTCCTCGATGAAAAAAGTCAACCAAGCATTGATAAAGCACCTACTATGTACTAAGCACTGGGCTAAACACCAAGGATACAAATAAAAGGAAGAACATGGTCCTTGGACTCAAGTAGCTCCCAGTCTAAAACATGGTCTACCAAGGCAGGTTAGCACCTACTGTGTCCCAGAGTCTTAGAGAGATCCTCAGAATTCTAAAAGGTAACACAACCAAGATATGTCAGAGAAGACTTGAACCAAGACTTCCTGGATCTCCACTGGTTCTTTCTTCAATGTATTACCACCATGCCTGAGATGGGACATTATGGCATTAGGAAAGATATGTATATATTGAATCACATGAAAAGTGTGCCTCATTGTATTTGCTGCTCTTCTGGGTTGTGTTTTAGATGGTCTATAGTTAGTCCTGACTCTATTATTTATCACAATGCACATGCACATACCTACCCCAGGTCAGAAGTTGACCAAAAACTTTCCAATTATGACAAGTAAAATAAGATAATATGACCATAGATTTGAACCTGGACAATCCTTCACAGTATTCTTGTCTGTATTTTATCAATAAAGAAATTGAGACCCAGAGATGTTAAACTACTTAACTAAAGTCAAAGAAAAAGAAAATGTCAGAAGTAGAATTTGAACCCAGTTCCTATGGAGCCAAATACAGCATTCTTTCCATTTCCCAGACTTAAAAGATGACTGTGAGTTTATTGAACTGGAAAAGACTTTAGAGCTCATCCAGTACAAACACTCATTTAACAGCTGGGAAAACGGACACCCCAATGGGATAAAATATCTTGCCAACCTTCCTATGGTAACATGGAAGAAAGTTATTTCAAATAAACTTTACAATGTACTGAGGATCTCAACCACCCCAGTTAAAAAAGCAGAAACAGCATTGTAAATAAGGATCGCAACAGAGGAAATACAAGCCTCCAAGAAGACTGGGGAAAGACTGGCTACAAGCTTCTCTACTTACATGGTCTCAGGTAATAGTTTGGTAGAGCATGAGTGGAAAAAGAATAGAAGGGTAGAGAAGCAGCTAGATTTTCTTCTGTACACAACCAGAGGCAAGTCTCCCTGCAGCTGGGAATGTAAATCCAAGTGGGCACTCAGCAAGGAATCCTGTACAGTGTTCTCACCCTTCTATACCTTTGAAAGTTAGGAAGAAGGGCATGTTGTAGAGCCAGAAGAGTGGAATTTATCATGTAATGTTGCACTCATGATCAAGCCTCCAGGGCCAATTTGAAGATCAGATTCCAGAAAGAATCTGGGAATCAATTAAATAAAGAAATCAATTTTTAAAAATACATATACATATAAACACATATATGGTGTATATATGTATACACATACACTACATCTATATACACATAAACATATACCCTAACATGTATAGATAGTTGTGCATATACATGTATATATACATGTACACATATATTTAAATATATACAGTCATCCCTCTCTATATCACAGTTCACTTATTGTGGCTTCACTGTACCGTGTTTAAAAATATATATATGTGTATATATATTTTTATATATATAATTCTGTATCATGGAGTTTTCATTATATTGTGGGATTTTGCAGATGAATACACAGTAGAAATGCAGTACACCACTACAGCTTGTGCAAGTTTTCCAAGGTGAGATTGTACATGGCACACTATTGGTTGAAGGAATGAAAGGCAACCAACCACAGTGCTGTGTTCTGTATCCTGGGCACTGATTGGTTCAGTATTTATAAGAGCATGGGAAAAGTTAAGAGTGTGGAAAAGGTTTATAGGAGAGTGGGAAGGGCTAATAAAGTCTTAAAATATATATAAATAATAAAATAAATATAATGCTGCTACTTCACAGATTTTTACCTATCATAGGGGTCTCTGGAACATAACTCCTGTGATAGGTGAGGGATCCCTATAAATACATATTTATGTACATACACACCTATATATTTCTGCCACAATTGTTTGGCTTTCCTCCTCTTTTATTCTAGGACCATCCCTTTGGGTTATGGATTTAGGGACATATTAAGGCATATTTTATTGAAAATAGCTAAGCATTGTATTATGAAAAGAGCACAAGCTTTGGAATTGGACGGCCTGGCTACAAACATATTCATCATCACTTCATGTCTGGGCTTCACTTTCATCATCAGCAAAGCCAAGGAATTGGACTAGATGATCTCTAATGCACATTTCAGGCATAAATCTATGATCCTATTATTTTGTTTTGTTTGTTTAATGGATGCTACCCTCCAAAAGGGCTTTTCCAACTGCTGGACTGGGATAGATGTCACACGGTCATCTGCCTGCTTTGGGGATATCAGAACATGGATATAGAAGGAGAGAACAGAGGAAGAACTAAGGGGAAGCAAGATAGGATTTCCAGGGCACAAAACATAAATGTGGAGAATGCAAATAGAGAATGCTTTTTTGTGACTTGGAGCAAATTACTTATCTTCTCTGGTCCTCAGTTTACTCATCTGTAAAATGAGATCAATTTACATGACCTCCAAGGTACCTTTTAGTTTTAAGTTCTATGATGCTGTGTTATGTCCAATTCTACATAGCAAAAAATTCGTCAAGTGTCTGAAAGGCTTGAGACTTTGTGTGTGTGTGTGTGTGTGTGTGTGTGTGTTTTTATTTATTTGTTTATATTTATATATCCTAGGCATAAAAAGATTTAAAAAGCAACCAGTCTCGGACCTCAAAAGACTTACAATCTAATAAAATTAAAGACACATTGACAAACAATGTACAAGGAGCAAAAGAGTGGCCTAAACGAAGCATTATGAGAAATATGAGGAAGGAGAAACTATGTTTATCTAGAAGATCAAAGAAGGCTTTCTGGATGAAGTGGCCATGGTATCAAAAGGCAATGCACTGTAATGGAAGGACCAAAAGTGATGGAGTCAAGAACCTAGGTTCAAATTCCAGCTCTGATTCTCATTTATATCTCTGTGGAGAAGTTGGAGAAGTCAGTCAGCCTCTCCTGATCTTAACTTCCTCCTCTAGAAAATGAACACTGGTTGCTCCAGACTCTCTCTAAGCTCTCATTCATCTCCAATCACCTCCAAATTCTGATTGTATGTGATGACCCTTGAAGGAAGGAGAGGCAGCACCATGTTGGAGGCTATAATAACATAATGAAAAGATCACTGGATTTTGAATAAAATGATATGAGTCATACTCCAGATTAGAGCTTGGGCTGGGTAGGCCTGCATATATAGGCATACCCTAGAGATACCACTGGCCCTTCTTGCAGGAGAATGTTCTTTCTTTGCAGGGAACACTGGCACACCCAGGCAAACCTGGTCTGCATGGCTTCAAATCTAGTCATTTTTTGTGATTTTGGGCAAGTCAACAAATTCTCCTTGCCTCTATTTCTTTCTCTGAAAAATGAAGGGCTTGAACTACATATTCTTATTCTCTTCCATGATCAATGGAGCTTAGAAGAACTTCAGGGAAGTCTAGACCAGGTTTAAGGATGATGTAAGCAAAGCACAGAGAGCAGAGAGGGAAGGATGGAACTGAAACTGAATAATTCATTATCATCGGTAGTTATAGTGGAAAAAATATATGTATGTGTGTTTACATATATACATATATTTATTACAACTATATTATTATATGTCACAAAAACATACATATGTCCAGCAAGGCAATAAGCACTTACTGATTGCATACTATGTATACTATATAGCAGGCATTTCATTAGGAATACAAAGACAAAAATGAAACTATTTCAGCCTTCAAGGAACTTATGCTCTATCAGAGGAAGCAGAGATTGGAATAGCAGGTTGGAGCTGCTAGATTGTAGAAGGTCTTCCAAGACAGGAGTGGAAATTTCTTCTGGGAACAGAGGATCATAGATTTTGGAGCTGCAAAAGATATCATAGTCAAAGATAAAGTGTTGGTTTTTTTTTTCCTTGTTTAGAGTCATCATGGAATTTTAGAACTGGAAGGACTTAGAGAGATCAGCTATTAAGACCTCATTTTACAGAACAGAGAATGGGGGGGAGGGGTAAAGAGAGGAAGGTCATTTCCACGAGCAGAGGGAGGACTCTGTAACAGCAGCCCGGGCCATGTGGTCAGAGAAAGCATTCTCCTCTGAACCAAACAAAACTGCCTGTGGTTTCCCTTGGGTTAAAAAGCAGCCAAAATGGTGACAAACCCAGTTCATCTCACCTTCTGCTCATTATTAACCATCCTTCCAACCAACCTCTCCAATGTGTCAGTGTACACTAGGATCTTATCAAATCAATGCACTCCAATACCTATTTATGAAGGGCTAACTATGGGTAGCAAGCCCAATAGAGGAAGGCCCTCTGCACGTTGAAGGGACCCCCTTTGGAAGATCCATAGGAAGATGGACATTCAGGTTGTTTAGTGTCACAAGGAATGGATGAAGAAGTATCTACACGGATGAAATCCCATATATCTCAAAATGTGGAAGTATTGTCCAAGGATCTTCTTTAATCTATAGCAATCCATATACAGTCCCATTTAATGAATATGTGCAATTAATTTGACAAGAATATCTCATGTCTTGACACACTGAGCAGAAAGGGAGGTGACCATGGTCTGTCACCTGTCTGGGTGGTTTTTAACCCAAGGGAAACCACAGGAAGTTTGGTTCAGATGAGAAGACTGACTCTGACAACATGACCTGGGCAGCCTAAGAGAAGGTGGTGTGACTTTCCATTTCAGAGTCCTGGCTCTGCAGAGGTGACCTTATTATTCAAGTGCCTTCTCACTGAGCCTCCATTCCCTTCTTTGTGAAAAATAAGAGGATCAGAATAACTGATCCATATGGTCTCTCCCAGCTCAAAAATTCTAGAAAGGCCTCTCAGAGGAAAGTAGCACTGTCTTCTTTAGACCATGACTGCCCTTTGCATGTATATCACTTTTCTTCACCCTCTTGTATATCATCTACTTATATATCTTCCCCCTATATTGGTCCTGGTCATGTCTAATGACTTCTAACTTTGTTTTGAAAGAATAATCAATCAGCAAGCATTTATTAAACATCTTCTAAATGTAAGATATTATACTAAACACTAGGAATACAAAGAAAAGAAAAAAATATTCCTCCCATCAAGAATGCTAGATTTGTAGTCCCACCAGTTACTACAAGTTTTGTCCTTTAACAGAAAACAAAGCATGTCTAAATTTCTCATTCTATATCAGCTCTTCAAAATCATGAAGCCAGCATTCACATCCCTCCATGGTCTTTTCTTCTCCAAGTTAAATACCTATGTTTCTTCAGTCCATTCTCCAGTGGCCTGGTCTTCAATTTCCTCATCCTTCTAGTTTCCCACCTTTGGATATACATTCATGGATCAAATGTTCTTCCTTAAAAGTCCTACAAAAAAAGACACAATTCTCCAGATATGATCTCCATAAGGCTATTCTAGCAGCATTAGGGACTTCTTCATTCCAGATAACTGGAGTCCCTTGACTGTTAAGTTGCCTCACTTGACTGACTTGCCTTATCTTCTATAAGCCTTATATTTTTTCTCTTCATTTCAAGTTTTATTTTATTGATATCTTTTATTTTTCATCTTATTTCCAAATATGTCTCTCCCCCTTCTTCCATTATAAGAGAAGTCATGTCTTTTAAGGATAAGTCATCCTTTGAAATAATTTTTAAAAGAATAAAAATGAAAGATCTCAATTATTTTAAGAGAAAGAAAAAAAGTAATTCAGTAAAAGCAATATACACACTGATTGTATCTGACAAAATATAAAATACTTCATATCCTTATGTCTCTACTTTGGCAAAGATGGAAATGATAGACTGTTTAAAATTATAATATTTTTCTGGATAAAATGTAAACACAATTTCTTAATATTCCTTTTCTTATGTTTTGAAATCTATGTTCTCTCTCTCCCTTCTACCCCTCCCTCTTCTCCAAGAAGACAAGTAATAAATATAGGTTGTACATATATTATCGCACGATATATATTTTTATGTTCTGAAAGAAGACACATATTGCTTACACTAGACTAAAATTCATGGAGGAAATAAAGTAAAGGATGGTATCTTTCAATTCACATTCAGACTCCATCTGTGCCTTCTATGGCCATGGATAACCATTTTTTTTTTGTAATGGAAACCACAGACTTTTCTTTCCCTGGATCTTTTTCAGAAAGCTACTCTTTAGCCATGATTTTTCTTTAGGAACAGTTGAGGGTTCACAGTGCCTTTCTAGTTTCTCATCACTGATGACTGGGGGGAAAATGAATGGCATTCAAAGAGTGCTTCAAAACTATGGCATTACAACTGATAGGGATGGACCTCCATGTCAAATAAATGTGCATTCACAAATGCTCTGGTTGTGTGTGTGTGTGTGTGTGTGTGTGTGTGTGTGTGTGTGAGGTTTCTTATCAGTCTACAGATATTTTCTTTTGTTCATTCTTTAATGTCAGGCCATAGTTTTCAACATCTTTATTTTTTGACATTCTCTTCTACATCCATATTTAAACAGAAGTTAACAAGCATCACTCTATATGCTACTTTGATTTGGAGTGTCATGTCAGTCTCCTCCCATAACTGATCTATTTCTTCATCTTCAACCACAGATATGATGTAAAATTGTAATTCTTAGTAGACTTTTTTCTCCCAATGCTTATCTAACAGTAAGCACTTGCTGCTATTCCATTTACCTATACGGTAAAGTGGGACCTCTCGATTTTGGACCCATACTTCTGGATCAAGTGCAGTTCTGGTAAATAAAGCCTGACTTCCGACGAGAGGAATTGGTTTTAGTCTCATCTCTTTGAACATCAATTCCAGAAACCCAGGGAAAAACTGACTAAACCTTATTTTTGGTTTATGTGTTAGGTTACAACAAAGGAAAGCACAGAAAGATACCCAATATATGACTCAAATAGGAGACGGCTATTTATTTCCTTTATACAAAGGAATGGTAAACACAAAAAACCTACATAAGAACGCATTAACAAATTCACAACAGGATATAGTAACTTGTTTTGCTTTCCTGAGAATTTTAGTTTTTAAACACCAGAATATGAAACAGCTTACAGAGCTAGTAAGTTGTTAATTTCACTTTTCACCTCCACTCTGCACTATCCAAATAACTAGCTCCAGGTTTGTGTCTTCCAGAAAACCAGACTTGAAATAAATCTCTTCCGTTGTTAGTGACAAACCTCTCTAAAGTAGATATTTCCATTATCTACATTCATCTCTGAAGGATGGATTCAGTTTCTTTGATCTCTTAAACTCACAGGGCTGCCCCTGAGACTGGACACATCCGTCTCAAGATTGTTTATCATGTCACCTTTCTCAAGATTGCTTATTATGTCACCTTTCTCAAGAAATAAAGAAGGAACAGTCAGAACCTCCAACCCACCTGCAGTCTCACCCAATCCCACAAATGTGCTTTAGCTATCATGTGTTCACAGCATAAAATTTCTCTTGTGATTAAGGAGAAGGCACCAGTCCTCTCCCCATCACCCTTTCAAGGATATGAAGTTTTGACAGGTGGGAAGAAGAGAGCAAAACTGAAGGTAAGACACTCCCTTTCAAAGTTTCACTGATTCATTAGTCCTTTCTGCTCCATTGCCAATGAAGGCAAGGCTTAAACATCTCAAAGCCCAAAGATCTTCAGTATTGAGACATAATGTCTCTGGAGCCCCTTAGAAGTTTCCAAGGAGCTTTGATACATGATTCCTGATATAGCCCCTACAGAGAGGCTAAAGCATGCTCCAGATCAAAGCTTATGGATGCTTCTTCTTTGATTAGGTTTATGAAGCAACCATGATGTTTCTTGCTTTGCTTAAGGATATTACAAAAACAAATCCACCAACTAATTTGTTGTTTGTTTGTTTGTTTTTTTCTTTCAAAGAAATCCTCTTTCCATTTAAGTATAGTACTATTTTGTTTTCTGGCTTCATTAATTCTGAGCGTGTTAATATTGATATGGTTTACTTCCTTCAATAACAAATAAATTCATTGGTCCTTTGATAGAGATCTCACATTTGAACCCTACCTAATAGTTAAATTAACGTGTGTCGATGATCTGACAACTTTGTGATAGTTGGCAGGCACCCTTTTCTCCCTCTCTTAATTCTTCAGCAGGATCACTATAGAAGCTCTCAGGACTAAGGACCAACTTGCATTTTTCTTTGTTTTGAGGTTGCATTGGCCAAATAATTCATCATCTAGTGGCCAGTCTGCTGATGATGGACCTCTCTGTACTTGGCTAGGCTGGTCCTCTGACAGCAGACACAATCTGATGCCAGGACCATATATCAAGCCTCTCTAGCTTGTTATAACCTGCCAGAGAGTTTGATCTCCTGGCATAGACTGAGAATCAAGTCACCATCATGCCAGAGTGAGGTTTAAGAGAAGGTCTTTGAAAACACAGGAAATATGTAGAGTAAATTAAAATTATACAATACAATCATCACCATTATTCTTAGTACGGAATCATCATCATCAACAACATTAACAATGAACATTTATTAAGTACTTACTATGTACCAAGCATTAAGGACACAAAGAAAGGGAAAAACCGTCTCTGCTCTCAGTAATCTCACAGTATAGGAGAAAAGACAACATGTAAACATTTGTATAAATAAGATGTTATTTTATATCATGTATTATACTTTATGTCATGTAATTCACATTATATGTAAATATGCATATGTATGTGTAGCTATATGTGTGTGTGTGTGTGTGTAAAAAATGGACATAGTCTTAGAAGAAAGGCACTAATATCTAAGAGTTCTGGGAAAGGATATTTGCAGAAGGTGGCACTTTGGATATCCAGGAGATAAGAGATCAGGAAGCAGAGCATTCAGCCATGGAGGCCAGCCAATGAGAAGACAAAGTCTAAGGAGAAAGAGTCTTATGTAATAAACAGCAAGAAGGCCAGTGTCAACTAGATCATAGAAAACATGAAAGCATAAGATGATTGGATAGGTAGGAAGGAACCACATTGTGAAAGCTTTTAAAACAAAGAGGACTTTACATTTGGTCCTGGAGATAATAGGAGCCACTGGAGGTTATTAAACAGGGGAATGCCATAGCCAGGCCTATACTTTAGAAAAATCATTTTGGCAGTTGAGTGTAGTATGTACTGGAGCAAGGGAGACCAACCAGCAGGTCACTGCAATAGTTTAGGCATGAGATGATGGAGATCTGTAACAGAGTGAAAGCCATAAGAGTGGAGAGAAGGCAACATAAGGCATGATCATATCCTGTGGCTTCTAGACAGTCTTAGAGAGATAAATAATGCTAGTGGAACTCTGGGGTCCCAAGCAATGATGGGACTACCATTATGAGTCAGTAGGTGAAAGCTTCTGAACCAACTTTCTCTGACAAGAAGAATCCTACTAATAAATATAAACTCCTATGAGATCTTGCTAAATTTGGAGTCACATGATCAGCTAGTCCAGCATACCATCCATGCACAGGGCTTCTCCCAGTCCACAGAATTATGGGATTATTTTCTGGAGCTTGTCTATAGCAAGGTGTGGATGGGTTGAAACTGGATTCAAGTGGCCATTCTGCTATTACAAGGTTCATAAAAAAACAGCTGCCCATTTGGGATGGCATCCATCTTTGGATCATAGCACTATTACTAGGTGGATTAAACTACCTTTTAACACAGAAAAGTTTTTCCTTAATGCTTTCTCTTTGGGTGCAACAACTTGGGGGAAAAGTGCCTGCCTACCAGCCCTTCCCATTTCTCCCTTGCTCAATATGGCACAAACATCCAGACAGCACCCTTTTAACAAGGCTGTTTGAAAAAGGTGATGATTAGATTGCAATGCAGAGTAACTTTGAATGCCAAGGAGCCTGGCAACATAATGTTTTGTATTTGGCTTGGTCCCAAATTCCTCATTTTCACAGATGGAATAATGATTCCCAATGTACCACTATTTTGAGGAAACCCCAAACAGGGGCAGCTAGATGGCTCAGTCTATTGAATGTCAGACTTAGAGATGGGAGGTCCTGGGATCAAATCTAGTCTCAGACATTCCTAGCTATGTGATCTTAGGCAAGACATTTAATCCTCATTGCCTAGCCCTTACTGCTCTTCTGCCTTGAAAACAATGCACAAGAAAGAAAGAAAGAAAGAAAGAAAGAAAGAAAGAAAGAAAGAAAGAAAGAAAGAAAGAAAGAAAGAAAGAAAGAAAGAAAGAAAGAAAGAAAAGAACAGTAAGTCTCCAAATGTAAAAATATAGATTAACCAAAAAGACACATTAACAAGTGATGACCTATATTACTAAAAAGTTCATGAAGAGTTGTCTATGAGAGCTAGACTTGTAGACATCAGGAATATCTAGAGTTAAGTCCCATTTCTTCCACTTACTAATGACTATATGATCTACTTGAAGTCCTTTTCTTCTCTCTGTACCTTAACTGTCTGCCAAATGAGAGGCCTAAATAATGATTACTAAGGTCTCTTCCAGATCTATCATTGTAAATTCTATGATGCTCTTATGAAGTTTTATGGACAAGATGGCATCCTAGTGTGAGCTTTAATGGAGAGGAAACTCCTTGTTCAAGCCTACCAGAACCCCTTAATCAAGTTCCTGAGAGCTCATTCTTATTCAGGAAAAATTTCCTTATTCTACAGGCACTGGTCATAAAATATTATGTATTTTAGTTATTTGTATATGTCTCATTCCCCTAGTAGCCTGTAAACTCCTTGAGGTCAGGGACCATAGAATTGGTCTCATTGGCCTTTATTGAGATTGAAAATCTCCCCTTTTTTCCACTTTTCTTCCTCTGACAACTCCAAACACCTAGTACTTCTCCTTAAAAACCCTTAAGGAAAGATATATATATATATATATATATATATATATATATATATATATATATATATACATGGGCCATGGCTTTGTAAATGTCCAGGATTGGGGGGTTTGAGGCTCCCAGACAGAAACATCCTCCTCCAATGACAAAGACACTATGATGGAACCACACAGATGGGTAAATGCCAAGAAACAAGATTGGTGCCACCTTGTCCTATTTAATGCTCACACCTCCTCTTACAATTAAATTCAGACTAGGAAGTCCAGGTAATATAGTCACTCTTGTTTGGAAAGAGTAGAAAGAAGGACTATGTGAACAAAACATTTCTTAGACCTAGATCATTGGATCTAGAGCATGAAGGGACAACGGAAACTATCCAGTCCAAATTCCTCATTGCATAGAGTAATAAACAAAATATCAGTAAGTAAATAGAATTCATTAAGTACTTACTATGTGTTATACTAAGTGAGGGAGATACAAATAAAAGCAAAACACAATCTCTGTCCTCAAGGAGTAGTCTGTCTAAAGGAGAAGACAAGGGCAAACAACTGTCATGTGTAAGATATAGACAAAATTATTGGAGGGGGGAGGGTGGTCTCAAGGGGGAGACATGAAGGCTAAGAATGATTGGAAAAGTCTAAGGAAGGAAAGCATTCTAGGAATGAAAAACTGAAATCTAAAAAGGTACAGATATTTTTTTTCTATTTCTCAAAGATAGCTAACAGCAAAGCCTAGACAGGAATCCAGGTTTTCTGACCCTACATCCTCTATTCTTTCCCAATACCTGACTTTTAATTTTTTTCACTCAATCTGTGCAAGCACATAAAATTGTAATGCTTATTGAAATCTTAGAAGTTTTTGTTTATTTTGTTGTTGTTTTTAAAGGAAACTGTGGTAGTATGGAGTCAGGAAAACCAAGCTTGTATCCTAGCCATAACACCTGGACACATCACTTTGTTGGATCTTAGCTTCCTCTTCTATAAAATGGGCATAAAAATATATAATTCACAGGATGGGGAAGTAGAAAAAACTTCAAAATCCTAAAATTATTTTGCTGTCTCAGAGGGGTTAGGAGAGAGAGGGAGGGAGAGGAAGAAATTGGCTCATACTTTTAAAAAAAATCAAGGTTAAAAATTATTTCTTAATGTAATTAAGGAAAAAATAAAATAAAATAAACAAATAACCCCACAAAAAAGAAAATCTTGAATCAATATGCAAAGAATAGCTGTTTCTACCATCCTTAGCACAGTGCCTAGCACATAGTAAGTACTTAATAAATGCCTGTTAATTGCCTGTATCATAACCTCTTGCCAGTGTGTGGTTCATCTAGATCACAATTAATATGAAACCCATGAAGTAACTCTATTTTTTCTAATTTGAACTATTCGAAAATTATGGAATTTGGAATTCAAATAATTAGAACATTTCAAGGGATTTATTATTCACACTAATTGGGATGATGAGGTGGAGAGTCAGTAGGCAGAAGTTTTGGAAGAGAGTGAGAAGAGAAAAAAGTGAAGGCTTTCTCAAGTATAATCATGAAAGCAGAGAGATACAGGAGGATAGCTAGTGGGGATGGCTGGCTCAAGAAAGGGTTTCATAAGGATGGCAGAGTCATGGGCATGTTTATAGGCAGTAAGGTGGGGCTGATAAAGAAGATAATTTGCTGGAGAAAATGGAATGAAATGAAATAAGGATACATATAGAAGGGTTCCAAAATTCCTTCATTTGATCATTATCTTTTCTTTTCCCATCTTTCTCTTTATGTCACTCCTCTTAAATCTATTCTTTGTCTTGATTATTGTGTTCTAGCTCCTCCATCCCTTAGTCCTATTCCAGGCCACCACTCTTGTTCTGGCAATACTCTGCTTCCTTGTAGCTGTAGTTAAGAGAGCATTTGTCTGCTGGTCAGGATCAGGAATCAATCAATCAATCAAGAATTTATTAGCCTTTCTTGTTACTGTTGTGTCATTTTTTCAGTATCATCTGACCCTTTATGACTCCATTTAGGGTTTCTTAGCAAAGAGACAGGACTGGTTTGCCATTTCCTTTTCCAACTTATTTTACTCATGAGAAAATAAGCAAACAGAGTTAAGAGTGACTTGCCCAGAGTGGCACAGTTAGTAAGTGTCTGAGATCTGATTTAACTCAGGATCATGAGTCTTACTAACTTCAAGCCCAACACTTTATCCACTGCATCACTGAGATGGTACTTCATCAGCTGCTAGGTAGTAGGGATATAAGGATCCAGATTTCTCAATGAATTTATATTTTAATGGACAAGACAAGTACATATAAAAATATATACTACATAAAACCAAATATCCACAGATTAGTCAAATGTAAGACACTTTGGAAGAGAAAACACTGAAGACAGGTAGGAAGAAGTAGAGATCAGGAAAGGCTTCATGCTAAAAATATCACTAAAGTTGAATGTTTTCAAACCCTTACCTTCCATCTTATAATCAACACTGTGTATTGG
This sequence comes from Monodelphis domestica, assembly GCF_027887165.1. Taxonomy (NCBI): domain Eukaryota; kingdom Metazoa; phylum Chordata; class Mammalia; order Didelphimorphia; family Didelphidae; genus Monodelphis; species Monodelphis domestica. The sequence goes on from NC_077227.1 coordinate 676,005,867, forward strand.
TTCCAAAAGAGGAGAGTAGTAAGGGTTAGGCAATGGAGGTTAAATGATTTTTCTAGGGTCATATGGCTAGGAGGTGTCTGAGTCCAGATTTGAACCCAGACCTATCTCTAGATCTGGTTCTTAATCCACCAAACTACCTAGTTGCCCTCTGCCTTAGCTGCATCTTAAAGGAAGTGAGAGATTCTTAATTAAAGACATGGAAGGAGTGCATTCCAGGCATGGGGGATGGTTAGAAGGTAAGGGAGAGAAGGTTATTACATTTATATAGTACCAAATATGTACCAAAAACTGCCTAGCACATCAACCCTGCAAGGTAGACACTGTTATTATCCCCATTTTACAAGTAATAAAACTGAGGCAAACAGAGGTTAAGTGACTTACTTGAGGTTATACATTTACTAAGTATGTGAGGTCTTACTGCCTCCAATCCCAGTCCTCTATCCATTGAACTCTTGTTGTCCCAAAGAAGAAGAAAGAGGGACAGAGAGAAAGAGAGAGAGAGAGAGAGAGAGAGAGAGAGAGAGAGAGAGAGAGAGAGAGAGAGAGAGAGAGAGAGAGAGAGAGAGAGAGAGAGAGAAATAGAGAGAGAGAGATGCAGTATTGTGTATGAGGAACAAAAAGTTCTGATTTGTCTGGAAAACCTAGAGTCAAGTCTGGTATCTGACACATATTGACTGAACAGATCACTTAACCACTCAGTTCTTCAAACAATTCAACCTCTTAAGTTTCAGAAAAGGTACCAGTCTCCATTTGTAGAGGGAATTCCAGAGTTAGAGAGCCCTCTACACTAATAAAATCATATGTCTAGTGATAGTGGGGATAAAATAAAGAATCTTGCCACATGCTACAATCTTTTCTGTGTGTTCTATGTTCTCTAGGAATAAACTGAGGATAATATTCTAGTTTTATTAGCATTTAGGATACAGTTGATTATCAGTAAAATAGTCAAAAAGCATCTTAAGTGACAGGCACTGTGCTAAGAGTGATACAAAAAGTATTTGTCCTCAAGGAGCTCACAATCTATTGACAGAATGATCACACTCTGAAGTTTCATGCCTTGGTGGTAAGAGGGAGACAAGGTAATTTCTCCAGCCTGTGTTTAGGTCGATATAAAAAATACTGGTTTCTATGCCTCATTCTCTCACCAAATTCCACTCTGGATTACTCCTCAAGATCTTCTCCCTTCTTTCTTCATAACCTCAGTCTTCCTTTTCACTTCCATTCCCTTCTCTCATTCTATCAGACTTAAATAGGCATTTAATTTTCTTTGAAATGCCCAAATTTCCCAATTCCCCAATGAAATGCTGATGATCTATTCCTTCACTTCACATAAGGAATGGTCCTCCTTTTGATCTTGATTCCTGTTTACAAGGATGGCCATACTTTTGATCTTGCCATCACCCATAAGTATTCTACTTCCATAGTAATAAACTCCCCAATTCCCTTATCTGATCATTATCTTTTCTTCTTCCATTTTTCCCTATTTCCCTCCTCTTAAATCTACTCTTTGTCTTCATTGTTCACCTCTATTCCATCTTTTCTGTAGTACAGCACCACTTCTGCTCTCCCTGTAATGGTTTCCCTTCTCAGTTTTGATCACAAGGTGAACTAGTTCAACTCCTTAACAATCCTAATTTCTGGAATTCTTTGTTTTCTTGTCCTGTTGCCAATTGATATTTGCCCAACTCCAATCTTGGATTACTTCCACCATGTCCCTCCTGCATTCCTACTAATATGCTGCTAAACGGGATGAGAATAAATCACAAAACCTGTGGTCACCATAAATTTATACTAGCTAATCTCAATTTGGCCCTCATTAGGGCAAGAAAACTACTTCAATGACCTTAATTGATTCCCTTTTCCACAGCTGTGCCCAAATGTCTTTTCTCCTCAAACCTCCCATGATACTTCATACTGCCACCATCTCTACTGAAGGCATTGGCTCATAATGCACCTAAAACATTAGGGGCACTTGTAGAACAAATTCTCTTTTCCTCTTCATCCCTTAGAGTAGAGGCTAGAAATGCTAGCTGCACTCACAGCCATAACAATTACTTCTCAGTTATTCATTTGCTCATAAATCATTCCAGAATCTTAGAGCAAAAAGAATGGGTCGTCTAGTTCTATGTCTTCCTCCTAAGTGAAGAATTCCTTCTACCTACTCTGAACATCCAGCCCATGCTTACGCATCTCCAAGGATGGCAAGTTTGTGAGGCAGCCCATTCTATTCTACAATGCTACAATAAAACCTGAAATGGACTTTCTCTTGGGTTCCAGCCATAGCTCCCTAGTTCTGCCTTCTGAGCCTGCCAAGAAAGGGCAATGTGCTATGGGAGAATGAATATCAGTTCTGACATCAGAAGAACCCCAGCTCTGAAACTAGCTGTATGACCTTGGACAAGATACTTCTCTTGGGGTTTTAATTTCCTCATTTGCAAAATGTTTCAGGCTGGGAAAGATCAAGAAATGTCTCTGGTAGGAGATGACATTTGAGCTGAGCCTTGAAGAAAGTGAAAAATTCTGTGAGGCAGAAGTGAAAAGGAAGGGCATTCTAGGGACAGGGAACAGTTTGTGTAAAGGAATAGAAATGGGGAAGAAATGCCATGTATTGGAGAATAGTAAATTGACCAGTTAGACCAGAATGTGAAATATGTGAACAAGAAGATTTGCCATATCTTAGGACTTCTTCCCAGTTCTCATCCTTCTCAACTACTTTGTAGCATTGTCATTGTTGACCAATCCCTTCTTGGAATTTTCCCTATTTTCCCCAGCATTGTTCTTTTCTGATGTTTCTCGTACTTGCCTGACTGATATTTTTTAAGATTATCTGTATCTTACCACTAAACTTGGCCATACCCCAAGACTCTGTCCTGGGCCATCTTATAATTATATATGCTCTCATGGGTTAATCTCTAAATAATTCCTGGATACACACACACACACACACACACACACACACACACACATTATATATGTATTATGTATGCATATCTCCCTTAGGAATCTTAAAATTACATCCAAACTAGAACTCATTTCTCCTTTAAACATCTCCTTCTTTCCTAACTTCCCTAATTTTGTGGACAGTGCTATCATTCTTCCAGTCAAACTCAAATTTGCAACCTACCATAAACTCATAGAAAAGACGGACATGGCTAGTTTAGCCAATACAGTAAGAATCCTCACTACAACATATCCAACAAGTGGTCATCCAGCCTCACCTTGAAAAGCACCAGGGAAGGGGGATCTTTAAGCCTCTTACTTTTAGATAGTTAGTTAAGTTAGATAGTTTCTAGATAGTTCATCCTTGACTCTTCCCTTTTCCTCACTGCAACAGCCCCACTACCACCATTCTCAATCATTTACTCATGAATTATACTTTCACAACTCTCACATCTATGTCCTTATTTCCACCCGTTAACACCCTGGTTCAGATACTTATTACTTCTTTCCTGGCTTCTTGTAATTACCTTCTGCTTTGTCTCTACCTTGAGTTTCTCCTTTCTCCAATCCATTCTCCACTCGACTGGAAAAATTTTATTCCTAATACCATTCTAGATCCATGATTCCAGATCATGGGCATCCCTGCTCAAAAAAACTCCCATGGGTTCTAATTTTCTACAAGATTAAATGAACATTTCTCTGACATTTGAAACTCTTTGCAATATGACTCCCGCCTACCTTTCCAGACTAATTATTCTCCACACACCCTATGTTCCAGCCACACTGGCCTACTTGCCATGCATTAAATATCTCTCACAATCAAAATGCACACCCTCCCTATCACTGCATCTGGGAACCCCTAGATTCTTTGGAGATTCAGTTTCAAGAACCACATTCTACATGAGGCTTTCCTCCAGCTGCTAGTGTCTCACCTCTAAAAGCTACTCTGTATTGTTTTCAAATGTTTTTTGTCTGTCTGTCTGTCTATCTATCTATCTATCTATCTATCTATCTATCTATCTATCTATCTATCTAACCACTCACCTTGTCCCCCTCTCCTCCATGGAAAAGCAATTGACTTGAAGGCAGGGATCTTTTCTCTTTAATTGATATTTGGCAATACCTGATACAGTCCCTGGCTTTTCATTTTTTTTTTTACTTTATGGAATCTTTCTCCAATGATTTTATTTTAACAATTATGGACATGATAAGTGTACAAAGAAAAGATAGAGATACTGAAGGCTTTAAGTTTGGATTCTGAGGCCAAAACTGACTAATGAAAAAAGGTAATATTTAAAAAGATTTAGTCTTTTCTAGGTACATATTTTCTAGGACATATTGGATATAAATCCATGAAAGAGAAGATTGTGCCTGTTTATGTTAAGAGATATATTGGCATCCTGAATTCAGCAGAAGGACATATTTAAAACAATAAATGTCTATGTGATATTTTTTTAATATGCTTTTGGACCCACAAAATGGATCACAAAATAACAAGTTTGGAAATTTTGTGAAAAAAAATCAATAAAGTATTTATTAACAAAAAAACCCACCATCATCAGGCAAGTACAGAAGGAATCATACTTCTCTATCAGGGAAGAAAATTGATATTCTCAAAGTACATGATAAATAGCATTAAAAACTTATTATAAATCAGAAGGATACTATCTTCATAAACTATGAATTGGCAAATCCTGCTTCTTCAAAATAAGACCTTGAAGTGCCTTTGGAAATTCAACAAACAGGTGGTATCAAAGTCATAACTCTTGGACACAACTGCCTGGTTATGACATTAATCTACAAAAATCTAAAAATGGAACTTCTAAGGTGTCACCACACTAAATATTCATAAACTATGTGGAACAAAAGGCTTTCAAAATATAGAGATCAAACAGAAGAACTAAAAAATCATGTGAAGACAAGTTAAAGTACCTATTATTGTCCTGTCCCCTCCTGGAGTATTTCTAAAGATGTTTTCAGTGAGTCTACAGAAAAAGGATACATCCAAATGTGATTATTCAATTAAAGAAAGTAGTGATTACATTTCCCTATGTGAAAATTTGAAGAACATTGAATCTAAAATAATATTAAAAGCTCAGAAATTGGTTCCAAGATTTTTCTAAACCACTGAACAAAATGAAAAGGATGATATTATGATGATCATTGATGATAATTAATCATAATCACAATAGATAGTATTTATATAGTGTTTTAAGGTTTGCAAAGCACTTTGCAAAAATTATTTCATTTAAAAATAGCTAATAATATGTATATTGCATCTCTCTTGCCCTGCCTGAAACTGGAATTGTGACAAGGATTCTTTCAGGGGTGCTATGATTTTTTATTTAATGCTAGAAAATGGGTTTTTCAGGCCTATGTGTAATAATATGTAGAATATGAAATACAAAAGAATAAAAGCACCACAGTAGGGGCAACTAGGTGGCTCAGTGGATGGAGAGCAGGTCTGGGGATGCGAGGTCCTAGGTTCAAATTTGATCTCAGATATTTTCTAGCTGTGTGACCCTAGGCAAGTCACTTAACCCCCATTGCCTAGCTCTTACCACTCTTCTGCCTTGGAACTAATATTCAGTACTTATTCTAAGGCAGAAGGTAATTGTATAAAAAATAAAGCACCAAAGTGACTTGTCCTTGTACTATTTCTATCTGGACCTCATAAAAAATAAAAAGAATGAAATAATCACAATAAATAACAATAATTGACATGTTAATAGTGTTTAATTTTTTTATAATTTTTGAAATACTTTATATACCTGACTTCATTTCATACTCATAACAACCATGATGATAATATTAGTCCTCATTTTAGGCTTTGGGAGACCTAGTCACTACAACTGTTGGGTCAGAGAAACCTACATCCTTTCGTTCAAGACCTAGGATCTCACATCCTAATGCAGAATAAACTGCCTACCTTGGACAGGTCTCCATTCTATGCCTAAGCACAGGTCACGCTCCCATCCTCTCCTTCCTTCAGGAAGATTAACAAGACTGGACCACATTCTCATTGTTGACTGAGTAGTATATAAGCTCCTTTAGAGTAGAGGCATTTGGTTTTTGTCATTATCATCCCTAGCGCTTGGCATAGTGATATGGTGGCATTTAGTAAATGCTTACCAATATATGCAGTGAGTGCTCATTAAACATTTGCATCCAATGTGGAACAGTGAATTGCATATCATTCATACATGTGTAACCTTGCTTTGGCATTATGGCCAAGGTCGCTAAGACTGCTGGGATTGAAGCTCTGGTTTTTCACTCTTACTCTTTTGACTCCTGGAATGTTGATAGATTTTTACCCATGAATAAACACAGAAGACAGTGGTTGACTCATGCTATGACACAGTTTGTTGGGTTTTTTCTCCCTTCCATCCCACCTAGAACACTGGCAAACGATACTGGAAATTGGCATAGGATCACAGAAGAGAGATGTGGAAGAAATTTCATTGAGTACCTTCCTCTTTGTCCTACAGACAGGGATGTGAGACTTAAAGAAAGTGTGGGACCTGCTCAAGCTCATGTATCTTGGCACATGCGTATGATCTCTCCTTCTATGTACATCCTGCCTCCTCCAGCTAGAATGTGTTTTCCTAAAGGACAAAAATCAAATCATCTACTTCTTGAGTATTTCTACCTCAACTTTTCCTCCCCCCCCCCAAAAAAAAGTGCCTAGACAGGGCTGGACACATAGTACCTACCCCTCAGTAAATACTGGCGGCGTAGCTCAAACCACTTAAAAAACTAAATATGGTCAAATCAATAGTGGCCCTAAAACAATTTGGGTTTCTGTTTATGAAACCAATTTGAGGGTAATGAGAGAAAATTAATTTTCTTTTTTCCCTAATTGGAGAAGCTTTCCTTTCCAGAGAATACCAGACCTCAGCGACTCCTAGACCTCAGCTATTCCATCTGCTTGTCATAGCTCTGATGGATAAGTCCTGACCCACCATCTTACTATCTGTAAGAAGATGCCAAGATCCAGCTTAGAAAGCCATTCCAGTGTCTAAGAAACTGCATTCAATCCATCATGTAGACAGGTCACATAATTCTCTATCAAGGGAAGCAGGAAGATTTAAGGGAAAGATCATTGGACTAAGAGTCAGGAGATCTGGGTTCTAGTTCCAACTCCTCTACAAACTCAACATGTGATCTTGATCAGATCACTTCCAATCTGTGAGCCTCAGTTTCCTCATTGGTTAAATACAAATGGTCAGATTAGATGATTTCTAAAGTTTCTTCAAGTTCAGACATTTTATTTAGCATAACTTCTCTTCCAACGCAAAACATTCTTTTGTGTTCTATATTTTAAAGGCCCTTATGGTTCTGACATAAATGTTCTCTGACTTAAGTACCTTACTGATTCTCACACTTTATAGTCTATATTTAAAGAACCCTTTCTTTCAATTCTGACATTCTGAGGCCTCTTAATGAAGTCTCAACGGACTCTTACTCTAACAAAGCTTTGAATAACTACTCAATAACATGCTTCCCTCTCTCCAATATTTACATTAGCACCAATTTTCCCTTATGCCTAAAATGTGCTCCTTTTATCTTTGGAAATCCCATTCTAACTTGAAGCTCAGGTACCATGCATCCTGATACCCACCTCCCTGCTCCCCTATCCCACCCCTGATTCCTTGCCCATGCATCTTGGGAAATGATATTTCTCTTCTCAAATTTCAATATCATCTCGTCTGGCTCTCTCCACTGACCCTATCACCCCCTACCTCCTATTATATTGTACTTGAAGACATGTCATATCCTCTCCCTCCACCTCTCATATTCCCAGTGTGTACCCAGATATTTGGAACATAGTAGGTGAGTGACAAATGTTTGTTGAATTGAGTATGGTTACTTACTCAATTGGATGTTTGAAATTCTTTTCTTTTCCTTTCCTTTCCTTTTCCTTCCATTCTCTTCCCTTCCTTCTTTTCCCTTCTCTTTTTTAATCTTCCCTTTCCTTCTTTGTCCTTCCTTTTCTTCCCTCTTCCCTTGTCTTACCTTCCCTCTATACTAAGGAGATGGGAGATAGTGTGAAATAGTGGGTGGAACTGACCCCTCATTCAAGCACCACCTCGAACACACATCCTAGATAGCAAATCATGAAACTTCTCAATTCCCCCAGGTAACTCTCCTGGACTCAGAAGAAGAATAACTTTCTATTAGATCTGTATTGGTGGTATAGGAAGTTTTCTCTACACCAATGAAATCCCCAAAAATTCAAGGCTAGATGCTAGGGACACAAAAACAAAATCAATCTGCCCAGAGATGTCTACCTGCCTCCAAAACCAAAGTCTCTAGCTGCCCACTGTTGTCCAGACCAGAAGAAGGGTCCATTTGCTTCCCTGGTTGTCCTCATATGATTCCATCACCCTCTGTGACAGCAAAAGAAGCACTCATTTCATCAAGCATATAATAATGTTGTTTTCATTCTAAATCCAGTATCAGGACTCAGAGAGACAATGGTCCTTTCTCATACTATTAAAAGTTATAAATATTGCTCACTTATCTTTTGCTTTCCAAACTCCAATCTTAGCATTTCACATTTAAAAATATGCCCATCAGTGGATCTGCATTGGAAAATATATTTTGCGTCAGATAATTATGATGCATTTAAAGGGCAAAATTAGAAAGCTCAGAATCTGCCTCACAGGCTTAATTAGTCCATTCTTCCCTTAATGGGTGTCATTTGGACATCTAACTCCCCACACAGCACAAATACCATAAATGGGCATTGTGGGAATGGAAAGTCCAGTCCACCTCCAGGTCAGGCAGCAAGCTTTGCTGAGGACTTTCTGGGCAGAATGCTCTCCTCTCTAGTACTGCCAAAGGATTTTGGTTAAGTATGGCTCTGACCATGTTATTCTCCCAACCCCCTTAAATTCTAGAGCCTTCTTATTGCCTCTAGGATAAAAAAGAAAAGTCTCTCTGGCTTTTGGAGACCTTCACATCCTGATCCAAGCCCTTTGCACAGTACCTGGCATATAAATGATGATTAATCCTTATTCTCTTATTCTCTCCACACTCTTGAATACAGTCAAACTAACTTTCTCTCTATTCCTTACACATAGACCTCATATCCACGTTCTCCACCTTTTCACTGGCTGTCTTCTATGCCTGGAATTCATTCATTCTCTCTTCTTTATTGTGGTGGTTCAGTTTTGTTTTGTTCAGTTGAGTCCAACTCTTTGAGACTCCTTTAGGCTTTTTCTAGGCACAGGTACTGGAGAGGCATGTCATTTCCTTCTTTAACTCATTTTAAAGATGGAGAAACTGAGGCAAAGAGTTAAGTGATTTAACCAAGGTCACACAACTAGTAAGTGGCTGAGGCCAAATTTCAACTCATGAAGATGAGTCTTCCTTACTTCAAGCTCTGGTTCTCTATCCACTGATCCCTTCAAACTGCCCATTGCCTCTTCCCATCCACTTTATAGAATCTTTCTCTTCCTTCAAACCCTTTCCATCAGCCCTAATTGCTAGTATCCTCCCTCACTACCTTTTATTTAACTTTCTTATCTTTATTAACTATATAATTATTCTGGGAAGGCCATAGTGGTACCGTGGATAAAGAAAGAGGTGACCTCAAAATCAGAAACACCAGGACCATGTCTAACCTCTGATATGCTGCTTGAGCGACCCTAGAGAACTTAGCTTTTCAGAGTTCTAGGAACTACAGAGACATTTGCAGGGAATGCATTGGCAAAGGGGGTCTTCTCTCCTGGCTTTTCCCCATACCATAAAATCACAGATCCCATCATTATCCCTCTATTTTTTCTGTGCTGAATGTGCTTTTAGTCATACACATTGTCTCCTTTAATAGAATTGAAACTTCTGGAGAGTAAGAATTTTTAATTCTTTCTAAATTGCATTTCTAGAGCTTGACACATAGTCAGGGCTTAAAGAATGTTTTTGCATTGAGTGAGAAGCAATGTGGTTCAGGGGAAAGATTATTGGACTAGAATGAATGAAAATGAGGTGTTTTCTAGTCCCGCTTCTGTTTATTGTTAACTGTGTGACCTTAGACAAATCAAGTTAAGTCAACTAGCATTTAAGTACTTTCTATACACTATACTAAGCTGTGGAGGTATAAGAAAAGACAAAAACAGTCCCTGCCCTCAAGGAGATTACAATCAAATCCTGGGGACAATAGGCAAATGACTATGTACAAATAAGATAAATATAGACTAGATTGGTGACAATATCAGAGGGGAAGGCCCTAGCCTTAGGGGAAAGTAGGAAAGGCTTCTTGAAGAAGGGCAGGGTTTAGCTGAGATTTAAAGAAAACTGGGAAACTGAAGGACTGTAGCAAGGAGGGAGACAATTCCAAGCAAGTGGATTCTTCAGGAGATATTAATGGGATCGTCTATCTCTTCTAACATGTGGACATTTTCCTAACAACTCATGTTGATAAAATAATGGCTCCCATCAGAAGGTTGGGAGTCCTCTGACTTTTTTTTTTTTCTAAACCCTCATGATGGTAGATATTCTTGTCTAGACTTTGGGGCAAGGTTGCTCAGAACCAGCCTTGACAAGATTGGAAAATGCCTAGGGGCACACCCAGGGCTGGGCAAGGAAATCTCAAGGGCCTTCATTTAGTTATGTCACTAATGTGACAGACTGGAAAAGTGAGAACTCTTGGAGTAAAGCAGTCTGGCTACAAATCCTGGCTCTGACACTGAGTTTGTGAACTTGGGCTACTTACTTCCTTTTTCTGAACCTCAGTTTCTCCATCTGTAAAATGGTGATAAAAATTATGCAATAAAAGTGCTTTTCTAAATCTTATAGTTCTGTAATAATGTGCTTAGTATTATTATGCAATTGCCAAAACTTCTTGGTGCTTCTCTCTTACCAGCTGTCCATAGGGGCCGGAGCATGGCCCTGTCTTCTATGGTTCAGCAAAGGATCCCTAGAATCAGACAAAGTGTTTTGGCTCTCCCTCTGCACAGGCAGTAACATGCCAAGGGAGACTTGGATCCCCAATCCATGAGTCATGAGGATGAATCACCATTTTCTCTGTGTATGTGTATGTTTTTCTTCCAAATTGTGGTTTTCTTTATAATAAAGCCAACATTGTTCCTTTGCAGCCAAACTATGTGATCGTGTCACTTTGAGGAGCTAGTTAGAGACTAGTGAGTGGGCTTTTTCTGCAGGCAGGGATGAGGGACCAAATAGAGCACATTAGGTCCCTGACATGTCTTGGGAAATGAGTATTTGTTGGGAAGCATCAATATGAGATCTATCCCCTCACCAAGAGTGAAAGAGTTTGTAAAATCAAGGGATTCCCAGCTGAAAGGGATTCTAAAGGTTATTTGATACCTCCTCCTCATTTTACAGAAGAGACTGGAAAGGAGAGAAGACAAAGGACTTACCAAAGTTTATACAGATAGTAGATGGCTGAGTCAAGATAAGACCCAGGTCCCCTCTACAATTTAGTGTTTTTCACAATACAAAATGCTGGGTTTTGTTGTTTTTGACTTGCAAAGCACTTCAGATGAGCTAGTGAATAAATGCTACCATCTTGATTAGTCTTTAATTGGAATTGGAAGCTCCTTCAGAGCAAAAGCAGTTTAATGTAAGAAAAAAATATTAGACTAAGAATATAGTGGTCAGGAAGACTCATCCTCCTGTGTTCAAATCCAGCCTCAAGACATTAGCTTGACAAGTGACTTAATCTGTTTGCTTTAGTTTCATCATCTGTAAAATGAGCTGGAGAAGGAAATAGCAAACTCCAGTATTTTGACCAAGAAAACCCCAAATAAGGTCATGAGGATTCATCTACAAATGAAACAAATGAACAGTAACAAATAGTAGGCTAGAACCGAAGTGTCAAACCTGAGACTCATTGCCTATATTGCCTGCAAAACAAAGTTGGAAACAAATTAAAATGTAATTGGAGGGGGCTAATAGATATCTCTGTAGATTAAGATCCAGGTCTAGAGATCAGAGGTCCTGGGTTCAAATTTGACCTCAGATACTTCCTGGCTATGTGAACCTGAGCAAGTCACTCATCCCCTATAACCTGGACCTTATTACTCTTCTGCCTTGAAATCAATACTTAGTATTGATTATAAGGAAGAAGGTAAGGTTTTATTTTAGAAAGTACAATTGGGAAATATTTAATAAAATTAAAATATGACACAATGTAGATAATGTTAATTTATAGTTTTCTAAGTCAATATGAAGTCTGCAAGGATGTGTGTCTTTGAGTTTGTCATTACTATTATATTAATAGTCTAGTAAGTTCACTTGGGCTGTTGTCCAATCTGTGCAATTGACTAGAAGTCACATGTTTTTTATTGAATTACTATTCTCAGAGCTGCTGTTTGCTAATGTATAAAATGGGCATATGATCCCAACTGAAAGCCATCATGGTGGAGTGAAGAAATTGACACAACTCTTGGAGACAGGAAGATTTAAGTTCAAATCTGTCCTTGAAACATCCTAGTTGAGTGACCGTGGACAAATTACTCAAGCTCACCTCACATAATTCTCTGAAACTGTTACAGGTGCGTTACTCATAGTTTCCTATACTACAATACCTAATCCACTGCCCCTGATTAGACCAAATCACAGTAATCTTTTCCTGCCTTCTTCACAGCATCATTACGAAATTTAAATGAAATAATGGATATGAAAACACTGTAGCTCTAAGGCACTATATAAAAAATAAAGGATGTTATTTATTCACCATACATTTATTGAGTGCCTCCTGTTTATAGATCTCTGAGGGATATAAAAAAGTTTGAATAAATTATAATAATTACTATCATTACATAGCTTTTAGGGTTTACAAAGTAATTTTACATATGTTATCTCATTCAATACAACAATCCTATGAGATACGTGTTATTACTTTCATCATTTACAGATGAAGAAACTAAGGCTGAGAGAAGTTGGAGAATTTTTCCATGGTCAAATAACTAATAAGTATCATTAAAAAAAACCTTATTTTATCAACTCTCAGACTGATGGACAAAGGCTAGACAAATGGGATTAAGTGACTTGCCCAGGGCACACAACTAAGAAGTGTCTGAGGCCATATTTGAACCCAGGTCCCCTTGACTCTAGGTCTGGCGCTCTATCCACTGTACCGAGTATCATGTGGCAGAATATGAACTCCAGTTTTCTTGGCTCCAAATCTAGTACTCTACCCAATGCTTCCTAAGTTTAATCTAGTAAGGGGATGACATAATTATAAGCAGTGGTCATACATGGCATTATATAAGTACACTGGAGAAATACAAAGTATTATATTAAAACAGTAGCCATGTTACTGCTTCTTATTTAAGTTTTTCTGTCAATATCATATATATATATATCAAATATTTCCTTGTGTGGAGGAAATAAATGTGTCCCATAGCTGATTGACATGTTTCATTACATATCTTTCACAGAGAAAAAGCATGAAGAGTTGAAGAAGGTGCTCTAAAGAAGGGAGAACCTTCTTAATAATAATATTTTATTTTTTTCCAATTCCATTCAAAATTGATTGCCAACATTTGTTTTTTAAGAGTTCCAAATTTTCTCCCTTCCTTCTTCTCTGAGCAGGTAAGCAATTTGATTTCAATTATACATGTTCAGTCATGCAAAATGTATTTCCATATTAGTCATATTGTGAAAGAAAATACAAACAAAATGAAAAATAATATGCTTTGATCTGCATTTAGACTGCATAAGTTTTCCTCACAAGTCCTTTGGAATTGTCTTAGATCACTGTACTTCTGAGAATGGCTAGGTCATTCATTGTATAATATTGCTGTTATATAATATAATATTGCTGTTACTATGTACAATGTTCTTCTGGTCCTGATCACTTCAATTTAGATCAGTTCATGTAAGTCTTTCCAAGTTTTTTCTGAAATCAACCTGCATATTATTTCTTATAGCACAATAGTATTCCATTACAATCATATATGACAGCACCCTTAGTCATTCCCCATTTGATAGTATCTTCTCAATTTCCTATTTCTTGCCATCACACAAAAAGCTACTATAAATATTTTTGTACGAATAAGTCCTTTTGTATTTGGTAACTTCTTTGGAAGGCCAAGGATAAAGTATAGAGGGGGGGGCATAATATATTTGAATGACTGTCATGTGGGAAGTGTTCCAGGTTAATTCCATTTTCTCCAAAAGGATAGTATATGGAATAATGAAAACAACTTAAGTTATTATATATGGGCAAATTTCTCACCATGTGAAGAGGAAAAAACAAAACAAAACCCTGATAACAGTTTGAGCTGCTCTAAATCTACCTTTCTTTGACAGGTAGGAGGAGGAGTATTGGGGAGAGAATGCATTCTCCTTCACTTCAAACTTCAAACAGAGAGATTGGACAGCTACTATTATAGTGTTTCCTTTTCTAGTATGGATTGAACCAGATTGTTTGAAATTCTAAAATGTTGTGATTTGGCATGACTATATCTTTAAATATCTCTTTCTTTCTTTTGTCCCTCCTAATAAAATTATCACATTCCAAAGCCAAAAATTTCTTGGATAGTTGCATTTATTCCTAAACCTTAAGATGATGTACCATTTCTTCTCATTTTGTACCTAGGGCCATTTTGATACCACAAAAAACTTTTCAAGTTTTGATAATTTTCCATGAATTATATTGATCATTCTAGTAGAGACACCTATCCTTCCAAAGAGTCTCAGAGTAACCCTTACTGTCACAAACTGTCCCCCAAGAGACATTCTCCAGTGTTTTAATTTTGTCTACTTTTCTTTTCTACCTCCATAACCACTTAAAAGTGTGGGCATCCCGAACACAACACTCCAAAACTAAAGAATGGTTTCTTGTTCTGATCATGGGATTTACCCCCTTGATTTGTCAACATCTGACATATAGTAGGTACTTAATAAAAGTTAGTTGACTGATTGTCTGCCTGACTTGCACCCTATTATCATTCTGTATTATTAACTTTAATTCTGCCCTATTCTAATGGAGGTCAAAGTGTCTAGTTATATATATTTATATATTCATAGATATTTATAGACAGAAAGATAGATAATTTGAGATGTGTTTGTGTATATATATATGTGTGTGTGTATGTAGGTATGTGTGTGTTTTTATGTCATATAGAACTAACTGTTCTTTAGTTCATTGTATAAAGGAATATCTAGCTTGTTAAGGGGTGAAGTGTGATTTTTCTTGAACTCTTATACTGCCATTTCTCTAAAATGACACTTTCCCCCATCTCACATACCTTACTAGAAATTTCCAACTCCCATAGTAGCTCATTGATTGGTGCCACCCTGCCTGTTGCAATAAACATACTCCTAAATGAGACCCCTTATTTCTATATAAGGTATCTGGACATCTTCTGAATTCTCATGCAATGTTGTTGGTTGGGATAGCATCAATGTTCTACAGAGAAGAATGGAAAGAATGAGGGGAAGCCTGGCATAACCCGAATGCCAAAAGTCATTTCTATCTTAAATCATTAATACCCCCTCAATTCCTGCAATACCTGAAAATCCAGGACTCTTTGGATCCTGTCCACTCTAGAGTTTCAGTTATAGCTGAGTCTCTAGGGAACTTTAATCCTGGATATATAACTGGGCCCTCTTCCCTCATCACTCTACCCCAAGTTAAGAATCTATCCTCCCCTGAGGTGAAAAGTACTGATGAAAAAATGGGTATTGCTTTTTTCATTCTCAATGAGTTTTGTTCTACTGAGGAAATTTCAAAGTCCCCTCAGAAGCAGCTGGAATGGATTGGGCCAGTATCTGCAAAGGAAATGTTTGTAATCCACAGGAAAAAGCAATCCTTTACATGGCTGATAGTGGCTTTATGTTGTTGTTGGGTTTTTTTTTTAATCTGAGTGACAAGTTTAATTTATGATTGTGCTTTTTCCTTCCAAGAACAAAAGGAGAGCTATCCACTTTCATTGTGATTATAGGGGGAAAGGAGAAAAATATAATGAAGGGGAAAAGAGAGACAGATAGACAGACAGACAGAGACAGAGAGGGAGATACAAAGAGAGAGACACAGACAGAGACAGACACACAGAGAAAAAGAGACAGAGACAGAGAGAGGAAAGAAAGAAAGAGAGACAGAAAGAGAGAAAGAAAGAAAGAAAGAGAAAGAGAGACAGAAAGAGAGAAAGAGAGAAAGAAAGAAAGAAAGAAAGAAAGAAAGAAAGAAAGAAAGAAAGAAAGAAAGAAAGAAAGAAAGAAAGAAAGAAAGAAAGAAAGAAAGAGAGAAAGAAAGAAAGAGAGAAAGAAAGAGAGAAAAAGAAAGAAAGAAAGAAAGAAAGAAAGAAAGAAAGAAAGAAAGAAAGAAAGAAAGAAAGAAAGAAAGAAAGAAAGAAAGAAAGAAAGAAAGAAAGAAAGAAAGAAAGAAAGAAAGAAAGAAAGAAAGAAAGAAAGAAAGAAAGAAGGAAGGAAGGAAGGAAGGAAGGAAGGAAGGAAGGAAGGAAGGAAGGAAGAAAGAAGGAAGGAAGGAAGGAAGGAAGGAAGGAAGGAAGGAAGGAAGGAAGGAAGGAAGGAAGGAAGGAAGGAAGGAAGGAAGGAAGGAAAAAAGAGAGAGAAAGGAAGGGACAAAGGAGAAAGGGAGAAAAAATAAAATGAGAAAGAAACAAAAAAGAAAGAAGAGAGAAAAATGAAAATGATACAGAGAGAAAGGAAGGAAGGAAGAGAAGAAAAGGAAAAAAGAGAAAGAGAGAAGAGATCAAAATAGGAAAAGGAAGCAAACAAAGAAGAAAGGTAATATTTCAGGAAAACT
Organism: Monodelphis domestica; assembly: GCF_027887165.1. NCBI lineage: Eukaryota > Metazoa > Chordata > Mammalia > Didelphimorphia > Didelphidae > Monodelphis > Monodelphis domestica. The sequence goes on from NC_077227.1 coordinate 676,022,551, forward strand.
GGACAAATCTTTGATTTTGAATCAATTCTGGTCATGGGGATTCTTCAGATTTGGAGTCCTGCAGAATAATCACACATGTAGTTCCTAAAACCACAGACTCTATCATAACCAAGAAGGATCTTAGAATGTAGAACAGAGAAATGTCAGAGCACTTAGTTCCAACCTCTGACTTTACAGCTAAGGAAACTCAGGTTCAGAGACAGGAAATGATTTGCCCTCGGTCACGTGGTCAGTGAAGGCGCTGTGACTTGAACCCAAGCCCAGTGAACCCTGGTCCAGTGCTCTTTCCTATGACCCTCATACTTGCAATTACCTTATGAATTTTCAGTCAAAGCTCTTAACAGATAAATTAAAAGCTGCAATAAGGAGACAATAGACCTCGTGGAAACTCTGGGAGCATTTTGAATGGGCTTGACAGGTAACTCACCAACACCAGAAGGTGGGCTCCATCAAGCCTGATGTTTACAAGACAATGATTAACTAAGGGGAGGGTACGTGCAGCCATGATTTTTGAGGAGGCAAAGAACCACCCAAGCAGAAATAGCGCAGAGGAAGCTCGGCAAAAATTCCCAAACATCAGGTTTTAGGGTGCTTGATTTACTATTCAAGTGCCTCACAGCTGCTGGGAGGGGAGGAGGCATCATGCCAAGGAGGGGAGAAAAGGGTAGAGCTACAACAAGAGAGGAAAAGATTGTTTGCAGACTAGACTATTAAATTGACTTGGAAATAGTTCCCCTCATTCCCCCATGCATAAAATAGTTGTCTATTTCAGATGGATTACCACAAACTCCTAGCTAGGGCACTTAAGTGCTGTTTACATAGCACGCTAATTGCAGTAATGGAGCCCACCCCTCGTTGTTACCCAGTTCCAGTCCAGTTTCCCTCATAAGCTTCATTAGCAGCATCCCTATTTGTGGCTCTTTCTCTCATCCCTCAGACAATGAGCTTAAGTGGGAAAGATATAATTATTCATTTTATTGCCACCAGAAACAGCCAACACTGACTGTCCACAAGAATATGGGCTTCCCAAAGGGAAATGATATCAGTACAAAGGAGGGAGCTAAGGTTGGGAGGGAGAGGGGGGACCTCACCTGGATCCGTGGGCTCCCGGGTCAGAGAGAGGAGGAGCCTGAATTTTAGACCTTGGGTTCCCTGGGTTGTCAACCACATTTCCATAACATCTTGGGAATCATGGAAGGACAGTAGCTCAGAAGTCCAGGAGACCTCAGAAGGCATCTTGTTGAACCAATACCTGAACTAGGCATCTTCTCCAACAGCTCACAAGCTAGCCCTCCCTGAAGACCTCCAGATGGACAATTCTCTACCTGTCAAGAGCAACCTTTTCCTGCTTTTGGACAACTCTCATGATTTTTGCTTTAATATTTGCTTGTTTCCCTTTCCTTCCTCTCTTCAACTTCCACATATTTTCTGTCCTCTGGAGCGGTGGACTTGGAGTCACTGAGACCTGAATCCACTCCTAATTCAGTTTACTTAGAGCTCTGTAACCACAAGCAAGTCATTCTCTTGGCTTCAGTTTTTTTGTCTATGAATGGGGATAATAATAGCACCTACCTATTTCATAAGGTTTTGAGAGAACCAACTGCCATAACTGATGTAAAGAGCTATACAGATCTTAAAAAACAACAACCACCTTGCTTTCCATCTAAAAATCAAAACTTTGTATTGGTTCCAAGGTAGAAGAATGGTAAGGGCTAGACAATGAGTTAAGTGACTTTCCCAGGATCACACATCCAGAAAGTGTCTGAGGCCACATTTGAACCCAGTACCTCCCATCTCCAGGCCCTGCTCTCTATCCACTGTGCCACTTTGCTGCCCCTCAAGAGATCTATAAATCTTAAAGAGCTCTATAAAAGCTAGCTCTTTTTGGTGGTATTTATTTCTCTTTCCCATGAAAGCACTTCATAAATTGAAAGACATCCCTTGTTTTATTTTTCTTTTCCAGACTAAATATCACCTATCTTTCAAGCAATAAGCATTAGCCATGGTTTCAAATCTCTTCCTCCTACCAGTCACCCTCCTCTGGAGCTGTTCCAGTTTGCCTTTGAGACAATCAACAAGTTTTTACTGAGTGTTTATTATGTGCCCACTGTGCTAGTAATACCCTGTCCTCAGGAAGTTTACACTCCAGTGGGGTATGCAAATAACTATGGACACAAAGATAAAGACAAAGTAAATAGAAGATAATCTCAGAGAGAAGGCACTGGGAGGAAGTGGAAAGGCTTCCTGAAGAATGTGAGATTTTAGCTAAGTCCTGAAGGAAGCCAGGAAGTGGTAGAGGAGAGGTAGGAGAGCATTCCAGACATGGAATAGTCAGTGGCTCTCCCTTCTTCTCATTCTCTATCTCTCTGCCTCTGTCTGTCTGTCACTATCTTTTTGTCTTTCTGACTCTGTCACTATCTGGGCATTGCTCCTTCTCTCTGTCTCTGCCTGTCTCTGTGTCCCTCTGTGTCTCTGTCTCTCTGTGACTATCTCTGTGTCTCTATCTGTCTCTCTGTGTCTGTGCCACTGTGTGTTTCTGTCTCTGTCTGTCTGTCTGTCTGTGTCTCCCTTTGTGACACTCTCTCTTTGTATCTATCTCTGTATAACTCTGTCTGTCTAACTTGTCTCTCTCTCTGTCTCTGTCTGTCTGTCTCCCATTACAAAACTCCATCCCCCATCCTCAAGTCTTCATAATATCCCCTGTAATACCCTCCTCCTTTCTGCTTCTTAAAATCCCTGGTTTCCTTCAAGCCTCAGTTCTCCAGAAAGTCTTTCCCCATCCCCCTGCCAGCTGCTAATGCCACCCAAGTGACCTTATTTTCATTTTGCATATGTTACATATATGTCTATATGGTCTCCCCTGTTACAATGTAAACTCCTTGGGGGCAGAGATTTTGTCTTTGTATCCCCAGGGCTTGGTAGGGTCCCTGATCCATAGTAAAAAAAAATAATAATAAAAGCTTGCTTCCCTGTTGATTGATTCTTCTCTTTTATATGGCGAGGTCAAATTTCTTTCTAAAACATGGTACCTAGCAAAGAACACAGTCTTCCAGATGTCTTCTGACCAGAACAGAAAACAACAGGCCTGTTATCTCCCTTGTTATGAAACCATCATTTTGTTAATACAACTCCTGTATGATCAGATTACTTGTTTTAGGCTATGACATCACTGTTGACATATTCAATTGGTAGCCCATTAAACCTCTTAGGGCTTTTTCAAATGAATTATCATCTAGCCAAGTCTTCCTCATCCTATACTTATGAAATTGGGTTTCTAAAGCTGAGCACAGACCTTTTCCCTTAAATTTTATCATGTTAAATTGAGCCCATCATTATATTCTTTCAAGATTTTTATGAAATACCCATTCTGTCATCTAGTGTGTTAGCAATCTTTCCCAACCTCAACTCATCCCCACTATGAAAAGCCTGCCATATCTGTGTTTATGCAACCCATTGAGAAGTGTTATTTTTTCTGTTTTCTTTTTTATTAGGAGCTTGTCAAAGTTGAATATTCATGAACATTTCAATGCACAAAGAACAGAAAAAGACCATATATAAAACTAGGAGGTTCAATTACGTGCTTTATTTTTAAAGGATATACACAGTTTAGCACAACAATAAGAAAACCATCCTGCTCATCTGTGTCTCTTCTGAATTCTCTTCTGTTCTCTTTTGTGTATTTTTAATGTTTCATTGATGCTTTTCTCTTTTTTCCATCATTATCACTATCCATTTAGTCTCCCCTTCCTGATATCGCCCTATAGAAGGCTTCCCTTATAATCAATAAATATTGTCAGACCAAAGAAATCCATACATTGGTCATGTCTGAAAATATGTCTCATTATGCAACTCCAGTCAATTACCTCTCAGCCAGAGGTAAGAACCCTGTTTCATTTATCAGACTTTTGAAGCATTGATAAAATGTTCAACAGAACAAAGCTAAATGTTCCATGGGTAGATCTACTAGAGACCTCTACCAGAGACCTAGTGGGTTGAAATCCATCCCCTCTTGTTTGACCCAAAATTCAACCAGCTCCAAACTCCCATAAATTTAGAAGAAATTGAAATGGAGAGATAAGAGCAATTTTCCCAAGGTCCCTTAGGGAGTAAAAGCAGAGGTGCCATTTGAACTCAGGATCTCTGACTGCAAATCCGTTATACCACACCACAACTCCTCGACATCTCTATATTGTCTTCAGTAATAGTTTAGGTGATTATCTTTTGTGTAATTCATGCTAAACCAAGTCAGGTTGAAGTGGGCTGAACAGGAGTTGGTGGATATACCACTTTAAAAGTCTTTGGGGCTTCAGTCACACATGACTTTTATTCTTGGGGTTCCAATGGGCCAGAATTTCTGGCTTGAGCTTGAAGTCCAGTGCTTCAGCCTAGATGTGACTGTGATCTTGAAATTAATAAGAAGGTCACATGTGCTCAATGTCCCCAATGTACTTTTCAATATGGCTGACCTTCCTGGAAGGGTGTAATAAACAGTCTCAAAGTCTTCCTCATTTTCTACCATTTTTTAAATTGCCCATCACCAGCAACTATTTGGTGAGCACCTACTGTATATAAGGTCTTACACTGGACTCTGAAGAAACATGATACCAGCCTGGGCCAACAAGAGCAGAGAGTAGAAATCTGACTGGTTCTTGAGAGGACTGAGGGGTCATGATTAGCTGTACTAGAGTAGTAATTCATATTTCTCCAGTGCTTTCCTTCATATTTCTCCAGTGCTTTCCATTCATCAGACTATCTCCTCAGAACAACATTGAGGGGGCATCTGGGGTACTGGAGCAGTAGATTGAAAGGCTGACATAGAGATGAGGTTCAAATCTGCCCTCAGACACTTCCTAGCTGTCCTGGGCAAGTCACTTAACTCTCATTGCCTAGCCCTGACACTCTTCTACCTTGGAAGCAATTGCAAAAGAAGTCCTTTTAGATTAAATTGCAGTGTGTTAATTCAAAAACAAGTAGTTGTTACAACAGTGGGTGAGACAGATGCTTTACTGGGTCCTTGCATAGTTTGCATATATATATATATATTTTTTTTTTCCTTCAGAATGGGTTGGGGATTTTCTATTAGGATATCAGTTGGTTAGGGGATTCACACAGCATTGATTCTAAGACAAAGGCTAAGAATTTTTTTAAAAGAACATTGAAGAGATATTAAGCATTATTATTCATATTTTATAAATAAGGAAACTGAGGTTCAGAGAGGCTCATTGAATGTTGTAAATATCACACAACTAGTAAGGATCAGACCTAGGATTCAAGATGAAGTCTCTACTGAATCTACCATGTCATGATGCATGGCCTCTTCTTCCCTTCCACTCAAGTCAACAAGAATTTATTAAGCACTTACTATGTGCTTACACTAATGGGGGAAACAGCAATAATCGTAGAGGGAAGCACTAGCATTAAAATAAGACACATCACAGAAGGATTTTTATAGAAGGTGAAATTTTAACAAAGACTGAAAATAAGCAAAATAGCCAGAAGAGAGAAATGAGGGAGGAGAGAGTTCAAGACATGAAGAACAGTCATTGGAAATACATAGAGTCTAGGATATTCCTTAGGCAAGGAACAACAGAGAGACCAGTATAACTCAATAATAAAGTATATGAAAAGGCATGAGGTGGAAAAGTAGGAAAGGGCCAGACCAGAAATGGATTTAAAAACCATGAAAGTGTGATAGAAAGGGGAAAGGGTTGATATAGCCTGAGTTTCCTAAAAAAAAAAAATAATAATAATAATATTTCTTTCCTTATTGTGAAAATGGGAGAATTAAGAAGTATGAATTAGATAGTCTGCACATGATCATAGCTTAATTCAAAGTGTCCTTGTTGGCTTAATTTTACAATCATATTTCATATTATTCCCATTTTCAATTTTCTGTTTCAATTTAACTATTCTCCTAATTGTTCCCCACAGGAAAAATCTGAGTCTGTGCATAAATAATCCCTCCTATCTAGAATGTTCTCCCTTTTCATCTCTACTTCATAGAATACCTAATTTTATTGAAAGTTCTGCCCAGCTTTCATTTTCATCATGAGGTATTCCTGATGCTCCCAGAGATTATTGTCCGGTGGATAGGCCACTGATTCTGGAGTCAGGAAGATCTGAGTTCAAATCCCACCTTAGCATTTGTGATCTGTGTCACCCTAAGCAAATCACTTCACCTCTGTCTGCCTAGTTTCCTCAATGGTGAGATGGAGATAATAATAACATCTACTTCCCAAGGCATTGTGAGAGTCAAAAGAGATGTTTTTGAAGTGATTAGCAAAATGCCTGACATATAGTAAGTGGTATGGTAGATATCGTTATCATTATTATTATCATCATCCCCCTTCCCTCTCTCTAAATCACTTTATATGACTTTGTATATATCCTGCATTTACATGCACATAGGGCACATACATGCTGTTTCTCCCCTTGACATATAAGCTCCCTGAGGGCAAGAGCTATTTCCTATTTGTCTTTATATAACCAGCATCCTTTGCAGATAGCAGGCATTTAGGAATGGAAATTAACAAAACTGAATATAGGATCAATTTCAAAGCTGAACTAAATTTCTTCGGAGACTAGGGTTCCTTAATACTTTTCTGCACTCCAACAATAGGAATAACACCCTCAACCTGAGTTCAGCTATATTGTAGAGGATTTAGAATAGACATTCTTTCTCTCTCCTTCTCTCTTCCTAAACATACATATGCATATACATGCATACACACATTTACACATATGCATGCACTCCCAAATGTGTATTTTCATTTATATGCATGATGATCTTACATGTGTGTATTTTGTGTGTACATACACACATACATATGTGTGTTAATCTTAGTAGTAGATTTTTTCCAATTAGGAATTTGTAAACAAGGGCTCACCTAGTATACCTTAAAAAGGAATCATAAGATTTAAATCTGGACAATCCCTTAAAGACTTCCTAGACGAGGATCCTTCACTCTCTTTGTGACATAGATCTATATGGCAGTTTGATGAAATTTGGGGGTCTCTTCTCAGAAAAGCTGAAGGAAATGTTACATTTCATTAGAGGTTAGAGAAAATAATGTATTTTTTTCTCTATTCGAGTTCCCAAACTCTTCCCCACAATCAAATATACATCCGTGGACATCTCAGGTTAAGAACTCCTGATCTAGTGGCTCATAGTACAAATAAGGAAACTGAGACCTCAGAGAGGGAAAAATTTGCCTAAGATCACCCTGGCAGTATGTCTCAGCAAAATTCTGATTCACACAGACATCTTCTGATTTCAAATACACGCAAGTGCGCGCGCGCACACACACACACACATACAATTTGTAATAATAATATAAACAAGATGTCACAGGTGAATGTTTAACATACTGAGGAAAAAATGTAAATCATATTCATATGGTCCTTCAAGGTTTACAAAGAGCTATATAGATGTATTACCATCCTTTTGTTGTGTTGACTGTTTTTGTTTTTCCAAATGATAGCTGAAGTTCCTAGGCTCAGTGATTTCCTTCGTTCACTCAAGCTGATAAACGTTGAAACTGGAGTTTGAACTCAAGTTTCCAAGGACAACATTTGTTCCCTACTATACCTTAATGCCTCAGCATGACTTATAAACACTTTCAAAAATAAACAATTGGGATGCCAATTATGAAACATTTTTTTCCTGTTTGTTAAAGCAAATACCTCCTCTCCCAGCATATTGTTCTTGAAAATGCTACACCTACCCTTGTTTCAAAACATTATACACCTCAGTGCCATAGGACACAAATTATTATTGTCTTAATGGTTTCCATTTCATCCAAAAAAAATAAGCATAAAATTGAAACATTCCTGCTGAGTTTCTGCTCCTTTGATTTCTTCTAGCATGTTTGATCCTTAATAGCATCATCAATGGAAAATTTGGGGGCCAAAGTAAGCACTAGTAGTCTATCTTCCTATTGAAGCAAAACAAGTGGAAATGTGGCAATGAAATAGTGACTTATCTCAGTGGAGAGTCCCAATGTTTTATGGGTGGCCCTGCCATTACCAAAAAAACAAACAAAAATACACTCTTTTTTTGTTTCATGAGAAATGCTATCTCATATATGTGTGTTTATAGATAGACATACATTCATATTTAAATTAATATGTATATTATATGAAATATACCTATTTTATTTAAGATGTATATTATATATAAAACATATCCTTAATCTTTAAATTTTTATTTTTTTCAGATTATAAGTTCCCTCCCTCTCTTCCATCCTTCCTCCCTCCCCAAGAAGACAGGTAATATGGCACAGATTGTACATATATAATGTGATATATCTTTCCCAGTTTATCATGTCATGAAACATGATAAAGGGATTTTATCACAATATCCCTGTGGTGTGGTAGCTGTAAAACTCATTTTACAGATGAGAATCCTGAGGCTTAAGAAATTAGAAATAACAGTGGATTTGTTATATAATGATCTGGGTTCAAATATTGTGAGATGGCACATATGTAATGAGTAGAACACACATCTAGTATTAGAAAATGTCAGAACTGTGATTGAAACCCAGTTTTCTTGCAGCTTGATGGTGTAGTGGAGAGAGCACTAGGCAGGAAAGTCCTGGGTTCAAATCCTATCTCAGACTTTATTAGATGGGTCACCTGTGATAAGCCATTTAAGCTCTCTGGGTCTTCGTCTCCTTAACTGTAAAGTAAGAGACTTTAACTTGACTCCTACAATTCCTTTCATCTCTGTTGTAATATCTTATGATTCTCTTAATTTCCAAAATGAATTTTGGAGCTAGACTATCCAGATTGATCTTGTTCAGCAAATCACTTACATACCACAGTATGAAGCTAAATATTTAAGAATCAGCTCTGAGATGTGCTGGGAAGAAATACATACAATATACTTTTAAGCTTAATCAGCATTATTAACCTTTTCTCCATCATTTTACAATCAGCAAACAATAAACTTTGATTTGTAGCCTTTGCTTATTTATGAGGAGAAAATCTCATGCTGAAAATTTAACTATCAGTTCTTGATAGCCAGTTGTAGTTGGCTCCAGCAAACCCCTACCTGGACATACCCATCTGCGTGTGTAAAACAGCATGTAGAATTTAGAATTTCATAAAATGGAAACCAAGAGGCCAGGAAATCAGTGTCAGATCTCATCCACAGGTAGGGGATACCCAGTGATTTTCATAGGCAGGGATGGATCTTGAATATAGCCATTCCCTGTTAAGAAAACTTACAATATCTGTTTTCCTTGTCATCCAAATATACATGTAGGGGTAAGGTCAGAATTCGAGCTCAGAGGTTCAAATTTTAGTTTCTAGGCAACATGATTACTCTAAAATAAGAAGAAACAAAATAAAGTACAGAAATACACAGCTTTAACTGGAGCCATCATCATGAAATATACAACTAGAAGGGATGTTATAGAGATGCATTCATTCAAATCCTTCATTTGATCCTCATAGAAGAAACCTACAGAATCAATAAATCAAGAGTATTTATGAAATTATAATTTTGTGCTACACTCCTTGAATAATCCTAAACTTGCGATGAAAACAAAGGCTGACATTTTGAATATTAACATTCTGTTGAGGGGTTACTATGTAGTAGTAAAATAAACTCCTATTGAATTCAAAAATGAATGTGACATTAGGGGCAATGGAGAAGCACATGGAGTATATGAGCAGGCTTCAAAAAGGAATTCAATGAAGAACAAGAGCTGCTTTTTAATTTATTTTTTATTTTGGTGTTTTTTATTAGATTCACATGGACTCACCATGAGTATTAAAATATTTTCAAGTATTTATATTAGTTTCTATTTTTGTAGTGTTTATACTTGTATAATATAATTCTTGCATATGACTTGGTAGAAACATTGCCTAATAGTTTATAAACTCTAGTTACTATGGATGCAATTTCTCTTTTTATTCTGTCTGAGTTTTATTAGAAATATATTTCAAGGCTGATGGTGAATTTATTTTATATCCTATTTATTCAATGTTTACTAATTATTTCAATTAATTCTTGATTAAATCTCAAGTTCTTTAAATAGGGAATCATCTTATCTGAAAAAAGTAATTGTATTTTATTTTTTGCCTAAACTTATTTGTTCAGTTTTTCTTTTAATTGTCTACATACCTAGTACTACATCAAATAGAAATAGGGATAATAAGCATCCTTGCCTTTCTTCTGATCTTATTAGAAATATCTCTAGTGTTTTCCCATTATATATAAAGTAGGCTATTTGGGATTAGTTAAATACTACTTAACATATTTAGGAAATATCTATTTAATCTTATACTTTTCAAACTGTCTCATTACAAATGAGTATTATCTTTTCCCCCTGCATATAGTAATATAATAACTTGATATTATTGTTTTCTTCTTAATATGGTCTATGGTATGTATAGTTTTCCTATTTTTCACAGCCTGCTGATAGTGTATAATCTTTTTAATAGATTACCATAGTCTCTTTGTTAAAATAACATCTCAAATTTTTGTCGATATTTGTTAGGGATATCAATTTAAAGGTTTTTTTTCTTATGCTTGACTCTTCCTACATAGGAATCAAGAGCATATAAGCTTCAAGGGAGGAATTCAATAGAATTTTTTCCTATTTCTACCAACAGTTTATGTAATAATGTCATGAATTGTTCTTTGAATGCTTGATAGAATCTACTTATAAATTCATCTGGTTCAGAGTATTTTTCTTCTTGGTATTTCATTTGTGGTTTGTTCTGAGATAAGATTATTTTAATTAATTAATTTATTTATTGTTAATTTTAATGTTTTGTATTTTAAAACTGTAAAGTAAACATGTATGAGTATCATTCTGAAAATATTAGTTGGCCAACTAGTACTTGATCCTTTTTGTTATCTTCTCTTCATTAAATAGGAACAAAGTTAAATCCTTCCCAAGCATTTCCTATCTCTTTACCAGGAGGTGTTTTATAGTGTGACCTTTTTTGCAGCCTTTTTACTCTCCTCCTAATCTGCTTTGTCTCTCTGAATATTTAATCAGACATACACTTTTGATTATTAGCTCTTTTTCTAGTTTCTATTGCTTAATGGAGTTTATCTGAAATTAAATAGCAATAGTATAATTACATTAGTTCAGAACCCCCAGTTAGAAAAAATTCTTAGCATTCAGTCAGTGGTTGGACTGCCTGCCCTACATTAACATCATATTTATCTCTAGGTGACTTTTGCACTCTTTATGTTTGTAGCAAAAATCAGATTATAGAAAATGTTTAGGTAAAAAGTATGAGCAGAATATGATATAGTATCTTCTATTGTTTGTCCTTTGTTTCAAAGAGGACCAATGACATCATTGGATGATGTTTTGACTTGCTTGTGAATTGGATTGAAATGACAAAGAGTTGCACAAAGCTGTCAGCCTCATTGTCTCTTCCAGAGTCATCCAGTAGCAAGACAAAAGCAGGATGACTGACAATAGCCCAGGATTCTGTGCATGACCTTGGCATTTTTGATGTCTGAAAATCTCTAAGTCCTCCACAATGTCCCTTCAGCCATCATCATGGCCTTTGGGACAAATTTTTCTCATCTGCCCATTCCTCAAAGGAAGTCTTCACATGCTTGTAGTAGATATCGTCCTAAGTCACTGATGGGTCTGAGGTCTGTTGGTTCCCCTGGTTTAGCTTGTTCCAGTTCCCCTGGTTTAGCTTGCTGAGATACATGGCCACTGCATATGCTACAGCTTTTTGGAGCCACAGGTGACAGGTAGATACCAAAGATGGATCAGCAGCCCTGAAAAGGACTTGGCAAGCCCTCATACCAGAGGTTTTAGTTCTCCCTCCACGTCCCATACACTCTCACTGGTTAGGCACAGTAATAGACGGAAAAAAAAGAACTTGTAGAAAATAAATACTTCTCTCCATCTTAGAAGAGGTGTGTGTATCTTATAGATTTAGGTTGAGTCTTCTGCTCTGAGATACCTACCGGTTTTACTCCATCTCTCCTTTTTCTGCCATGCCTTAGTTCTTTCAAGTTTCTCCTTTGAATTTCTCTTTTCTCCAGTTGCCTCTGTTTTTCACCTTCTTTTCAAAACTATTTTTTCTCTTTTGAATTTTTTTCCTCCATATTTATTCTATTTTTAAAAATCTTTTGCTTCATTTCTGCTAGGTAATCTTGTGATTCTGATAGCTTAGTCACTTTTTTTTTTAATTTTGAAGCTCTTCTTGTAGTTGTTACAGAGTTATTTTCTTCTTCTGAGTTTATCCCTTTGGGGTATCTTTTGATCCCTAATAGTTCTTTAATGTGTCCTTTCTCCTTTAGTGTACTCTTATCTTTGGTCTCAGCTCTTAATTTGGAATTTTGTGAAAAGATTGATGCTTTTTGTGAAAGAGCTCCAAGTATTTTTTCCTAACAAAGTGGTCAGACACTTTGATGTGGCTTCCATTCTGATGTGTTTTCATTCAAATTCCTGGAAGGTTTCAGTCCCCTTCTCCCCAACCAGGGCCTTGTTGGGTCACAAAACTATAATCGTCAAGCCCTCCTAGAGTAGCATGGATCAGAATTCTGTCAGAGTTCTGGTCTCATCAGACCCAACAGGACAAACCATCTCTGGCCAAAGAACATTGGCTTTGAGCCTCATTGATTGAGTTTCTCATTCTTGCCTTCCATTACCCTAAGAATAGGGCACTGTAGGTTTCAAATGTCACTGGAGTACCCTTTGTCAGAGATTTGGCAGTTTTCTAGCCTTTATATCTGTGTTTCTAAGGGTTTCCTGGATGGGAAGCCTCTCTGAACACTCACACTTCTGGCTGCCTTTTTGTGCAGCTCTAGATAGGTCAAAGATACTTAATATTGTTTCTCGCTGAATTGTTTCAACCATGATTTGATCTGATTCCCTTTTGAAGTATTTGTTGAAGTATATGTGGTAGATTGAGGCTTTTTTATGTCCTTTCTAGGTGGTGCAGTGGATAGAGTGCTGAGCCTAACCTCAGAAAGACCTAAATTCATAGCTGGCCTCAGAACCTAGCTAATTGTGTAACTCTGGGCAAGACACTTAACCTGAGGCTGCCTCAGTTTTCTCAATTGTAAAGTGAGAAGAAATAATATCACCTGTCTCAAAGCAGATGCTGTGCCTAATATTCTTAGTATAGCGGTGGACACAAAATGGGCATTTAATAAATGTTTGTATCCTTCGTGCCTGCCTGCCTTTCACATCACCACCTTAGGCAGAAGTTCAAACACAGATCCTTCCTCTACACCAACATATCTCTCCTCCTTTGTTCACTGTTGAGGAGTATTTAACCAGATTTAATGCAGTGAATTCCCCAAGATAGCTGGGGTCAAGGGTCAAAGACACTGGACTCCCCAAGGCTCCGTGTAAGACTTCTTTAAATCCCCGACTACCTGAAGCATAAACAGGACATGTGTTTTATCAGATGACCCATGCACATAGCTCTTAGGGCTTCTCTGGGTTTGTTTTTGTAAGTTACTCATTCCTCGTTAACCACTAATTTTCCCAAAACAGGGTTAGGTTGTGAGTTCTGTGGCTTCTCTTGCTCACATGCCTCTAGGTAGTTCCCATTGAAGGATTCCATGATCATCCACTGAATTGGAGTCAACTGGCTGGTCCCAAGGAGGGTCTCTGCATAACCTTCACACAGGACAATCCCTTTAGGGAAGAACAAATTATCCCAAATATTGACTGAGGCAAAGGTCTCCTGGGGAACAATGGGACCTTGATTTTTGCTTTGCTTTCTCCTGTCATTCGGAGGACTAAAAAAAATAAATATCATCAGGAAAATATAAAAGTAACCCTTTAGCCATTTCAACAGAAAAAAAATCTGAGATTTTTTGCCAGTGGAGGAAACTCCTACCTATGGTGAAGGAGGAGCAAGAATGAAAGAAACAAACATTTATTCAGCAGCTATTATGCTAAGCACTTTACTAATGTTATCTTATTTGATCCTCACAGTTCTGAGAAGGAGGTGCTATTATATAGCACTTTACAGATGAGGGAAGCAAGGAGAACAGAGGTTAAGGAACTTTTTCAAGGTCACATTGCTACATCTGGATTTGAACTCAGATCTTCCTGAATCCAGATCCAATCCTTTATCCATTGTGCCAATTAACTGCCTTATCAAAATAAGAAACAAAGGCATTTATTAAGTGCCTCTATGTAGCAGAGATTTTACTAAATACAAAAAAGCAGATAATCTTGGAAGGACATAAAATGACTTATTCAGAATCACACACTGTTAAAAGTAGAACTTGACCTTGTCTTTCAAAATCCAAGCCTACTGTTCCATTGCTACCATAAGCCAAATATCCAGGGAAAAAATCAGTCAATAACCGACATCTACAAGTTTAAAATTACAGACACAAAACCGTAGGATAATGGGCTATATTTTTCTGTCCCCAGGGAGAAAACACGGAAAGGTTAATGGACTCATAGTCAATAGGCATGGGTTTGAGCATTGGCTTTCCCCCTCACTAAGCATATGACCTGGTCAAATCCTTTCCCTTCTCCAGGCCTTAGCTTCCTGTTCTGCAAAATAGGAAAGCAATGCCTGCAACAGGTGGCTATTATAAAGAGGTTAATGGACATAAAGCCCTTTATATCAGCTATATAAATACAAGCTATAATTAGTCTTACTTCATATTACATAAAAAGCTTATAATTTTTAACTGTGAGTTAATTTTCTTTCCTTTTTTTCCCTAAAAACCCTTACCTTCTATCTCAATTCTAAAGCAAAAGAGTGGTAAGAGATAGGTAACTGGGGTCAAATGACTTGCCCAGGGTCACACAGCTAGAAAGTATCTGAGTCCAGATTTAAACCCAGGACCTCCCAACACCAGACCTGGCACTCTAAATAATGTGCTACCTAGTTGCCCCTCTAAAGTTTAATTTCCAATGTTTTCCAAATTCAGTTGACATATGAAATATATGAGAAGCATCCTTGCTCTCACTCTTGCTATGAAGGCATCAAATTTAACCAAAGTGTCACTGACTGCACTCAGAGCAAGAGAAGGAGAAAGAGGAGGTATACCTAACACTTATGTAGCACTTTAGCATTTGCAAAGCACTTAATAAATGTCACCACAACTGTGTGAAGTAAGTGCTACTTTATCCTCATTTTACAAGTGAAAAAACTGAGGTAGACTTGCTTAAATGATGTGCCCAGGACCACAGAACTAAAAAGTGGCATGCAAAATTTGAATTCAGGTCCTCCTGAATCCAGTCTAGCACTAGATATTTGTTCTTAAATATAATAAAAGTAAGGTAACATAAGTTAGAGGAGTTTCTTCTGGCAAGAACATTAAAAATAAATTTCGCCTTAAAAACATGCAATTTTATACTTTCCCTTTTCTTTTTTCTTCCTTTCTTCCCTTTCTTCCTCTTTCTCACCTCCCTTCTCTTCTTCCTTCCTTCTTTTCTTCCTCTATTCATTCTTTCTTCCTTTGTTCCTTCCTTTCTTTCTCTTTCTTCCTTTCTTTCTTTATCTCTTTCACTTTCTTTCTTTCTCATCTACTTTCATGACATCTCTGACCTAAGAAAATATTCTATCTCCTTATAATAGAATGTCAGAACGAGAAAGAAGCTTAGACATCATCTAGTATAATATCTAGTAAGTGATTTTACACATGAAGAGACTATGGCTAGGAAGGGATCACAGATTTAGAGCTGGAAAGGATCTTAAAAGTCATCAAGTGTCCAACCCTTTCATTTCATCCAGCCTGACATCATTCATTACAAAAGAAGGAAACAGAGTCCTCCATGAGTAAAATGAATTAGCCATCCTTGCAAAGGTAGTGAAGGGTCAAAGTCAGGATTTGAATCCAACCCCTCTAACTCCAAGTTGATTGCTCTTTCTATTGTACTACCTTGCCTCCCAGGTAGGTGACTCACCCATGATCACACAAGTAACAAGCAGTAAGACTAGATTTTGAACCATGGTATTTTATCTCCAAGTTGAAATTCTCTTTTGCCTTGACTAGCCAGCAATAATTCTTTTAAAGTGCCTGGGCTAGTATGATTCTGGCTAGCTTCAAATTTTAAATTAAGCTAAGGAACGATGAGATCTATTATGCAAGAAGGCATTTCACAGATCAGTCCATTTTGGCTATGAACCTTTAAAAAAAGAAAAGGAGCAAGTGTCCCTTGGAGCCCAACGCCCCTTCAGTAAATGCTGCTAATCTCATTTTAAGCATATTTTGTAAATATACAGGTTGGGTCAATAGTCCCAGGGAGACCACATTTCCCAATAATGAGGGAAATAGCCTATCCGGGAAGACCTCAAACTTTTCCTTGGTAGTTTATGTCAGATTTCTAAGTCCTGGGTGAAACCTTAATGCATAGATGACTAATGAATCCACCTAATTAAGTTTCCCCAGCATTCCAAGGTTAGAGTGTCAAATGTTTATTTCCAGTTTCTCTCTATGCAACAGTGCCAAGCAGTGCCAAAGAGTCCTCCCTCCATCCCTCCTTCCCTCCATACCCCTGACTCCTCCCTACACCGTTTTAGGGTCTCTCTGCTACATTCCAAGGTGGTAAGAGATCATGGATGTTCAACAAGGGCAAAAAATACATTTCCCAAATGTTTCATCAATGTGGACAAGCACCCCCCCCCCATTCTACTTCTCACTTTTCTATCTCCCAAAAAAGAGCAAGCAAAAACAAAACTATGAAAACCCCCATTCAGGGGAGGATCCCAAAAGCGACAGATGAAATGCTGTGTTTAAAGGACAAAGATTTACTTTCCCCAAAGCCCTATGCTATAAGGTTTCATTGTGTATTTAGTTAGCAAGAGTGCCTTTTTTTATGTTTCATATACCTCTAATTAAATTTAATACAATATAAGCCCAGGATTGAGTAGGAGGAGAAGATTGGGCTAGATGGCATTTGGGAACCTACGTCATACCTGCTATAACCCCAAGCTGTTGCAAAAGCCCATCTCTTTAACACTGTGCTATGTGACTACAGAACAGCACAATTTCAGAGAAATCTCAGGTGCAGGTCAATGGAAAGCTTCATGGTGGGTGTAAGCAAGTTGCAGCATGCTACCAATGGTTATATTGTACACCAAAGACGTGCATAATCACAAAAAGAGGTGGGCCAGTCAACTAGCAGAGTAGACAATACAGGGACAACCTAAGTGTTATAATCATATCCCTAAGATTTATTTTGTTGCAGATAGATAGATAGATAGATAGATAGATAGATAGATAGATAGATAGATAGATAGATAGAAAGACAGACAGACGGATAGACAGACAGACAGACAGATAGACAGGTAGACAGATAGATAGATAGATAGATAGATAGATAGATAGATAGATAGATAGATAGATAGATAGATAGACAGACGAATAGACAGACAGACAGACGGATAGACGGGTAGACAGATGAATAGATGGATAGATAGATAGATAGATAGATAGATAGATAGATAGATAGATAGATAGATAGATGGATGGATGGACGGATGGACGGATGATAGACAGACAGACGGATAGATAGATAGATAGATAGATAGATAGATAGATAGATAGATAGATAGATAGATAGACAGACGAATAGACAGACAGACAGATAGACGGGTAGACAGATGGATAGATGGATAGATAGATAGATAGATAGATAGATAGATAGATAGATAGACAGACAGACAGACGGACAGATGGATAGACAGATGGGTAGATAGACAGATAGATAGACGGATAGACAGACAGACAGACAGACAGACAGACAGACAGACAGACAGACAGACAGACAGATAGATAGATAGATAGATAGATAGATAGATAGATGGATAGACAGACGGATAGATAGACAGACAGACAGACAGACAGACAGACAGACAGATAGATAGATAGATAGATAGATAGATCGATAGATAGATAGATAGATAGATAGATAGATAGATAGATAGATAGACATTTTTACCAGTAAACAATCATTTCTTTTTCTTCCATTAAAGAAAAAAGAGAAGGGGACAGCTAGATGGCTCAGGGAATAAAGAGCCAAACCTAGAGATGAAAGGTCCTGGGCTCAAATATTGCCTCAAATACTTTCTAGCCATGTGACCCTGGGCAAGTCATTTCACTCCCATTGATTAGCCCTTACCACTCTTCTGCCTTGAAACCAGTACTTAGTATTAATTCTGAGATGGAAAATAAGAGTTTAAAAAAAAAAACAAAGAAAAAAGTGAGAAAAAGAAAAGCTTTATAACAAATACTCAGGCAAGCAAAACAAATTTCCACATTAGTCTTGCCCAAAAACGTATGTCTCATTCTATACGATGAAAGTGATGACATTTGTAAGGAGGTACATGGTATACGTTATAATTGATCCACTAGAATTGTGGCTGGTCTTTGGATTGGTCAAAGTTCTTAATTCTTTTAAATCTGCCTGTCTTTACAATATTGTGGCTATATGTTTACAGCATATTATAGTATATAGGTAAATGCTTATAAATTGTTCTCCTGATTCTGCTCATTCACTTGCCATCAGTTTGTACAAATCTTCATGGGTTTCTCTGAAGCTGTCCCTTTCATCATTTCTTATAGCACAATAGTAGATTCAGATGCCAAATTTTGTCCAGAAATTGCCCAATTGATGGGAAACTCACCCAATGATATTATATTTCTTTAATGCTACAAAAATGCTGCCATGAATATTTTTTGTATATAGGGATGCTCTCTCTCTCTCTCTCTGGTCTTTTTGCATATTCCTAAAATGGAAACAAGGGGAAGGAAGGCTTTCAACATGTTGGGTCTATTCCCCATGGAGGAATAAACATAATGAATAAACATAATAAACATGAACTTCATGGGGTAAGAAAGTATACAATGTTTCTGCCCACAATGCTCCAATAGAATAGATACTATGCCAGTGGAGTGATTAACTTCCCTAATGAGACATGGTGTCCAGCAGATGATACAGTGCTTTTCTTAGCCAGATCACACTTAGAGTATTGTGTTCAGTTGAGAATATCATACTTCATTAGAGAAATTGACAAGTTGGTGAGTATTGAACAGGCTAAGTAGGATCTTTAGGGTCCTTAAGACCATATCATTCAAGGATCTGGGTTTGGAACTGGAATATTTAGCCTGGAAACTAGAAGATTTAAGAGGGAGGAGAACTATGACTAGGAATTTGAAGGATTGTTTTACAGTAGAAAAACTAGATTTATTCTGTTTGACACTCGAGAAGAGAATTAGGCACAATGGGAGAAAGTTGTGGAAGAAAGGGAAGAAAGAAAGGAAGAAGTATTCACTGAATGCCTACTATGTGCCAGGCACTGTGATAAGAATTTGGGCAAATATTACCTCATTTGATCCTCACAACAACCCTGAGAGTTGGGTGCTATTATTATACAGTTTTACAGTTGAGGAAACTGAGATTGAGTGGCTTTCTCAGAGCGAAACAGACAGAAGCATGTGAGGTTGTTTTTTAACTCAAGTCATCCTGATTCCAGACTTGGCATTCTATCCACTGTACCACCTGGATGTCTAGAAGCAAGCAAAAGTCATTTCCAAAGTGGAACGGGCTGCTTAAAGAGAGAGCATTTTCTCTAAACTATAGGAAATGAGGTGGAGTCTAAATGATACATGTTGTAAAAATTCTAGAGGGATCATCTGTACAGGTGCAGGAGGCCTCAATAGCCAGCCATGCTCCCAGCTTTCCTTGAGTACTCTGGACTAACTCATAGGGACAAGAGCAACTCTCTTTCATCTTTCACTGAGACAAAATGATCAATCCATGTCCAGGTGCATGCCTCAGAGCCTAACTCCAATCATTAATGTTTTTGTAATATTGTTAACATGTTATATTCCACTTACCTTTTTCCATAAAATCATGAAATCTCTTAGTAATGTAATTTAATTTATCACCCATTTTTGAAATTATCATTTCTATGGAAACGATTACCCTTAAGATGTTTAATTATTATTGTATTATTATATAAAATGTGTAATATTCATAGAATCAGTGAACAATGGTACACAAGATCTGCCTATCTATACACACACCCACACAAACTTAAAACTGATGTTTATAGTTAGTGGTATGATGGTAAATGTTTTACCACCAGATCTTCAGATTTCATTTAATCTATATTATTAACCATTTTATCCACCACTTTCTTAAGTCTAGGCAAACAAACCAATAAAAGCCCTCATTGTAGTGTTTGTTGATTTCCAAGGTATAAATACTCACTCTAAAAATTTAACAATCAGCCCTCTCAGTGGTATGATCAATCTCCAGATTCCCATGTGTATAATGGTTTTGGTGTCAGTTTGGATATATTTTTTCAGAAAGAAGGTAAAGTATGACCATAGAGGAGTCACTTAAAATGTTTGGATCTATAATTGGAGGTGAGGGCATGGAGAGAACAAATGGAATATCTTCTTTAAGGGCTCTTCCAATTCCATTTCCCATGATCCTATATTTATTTTGATTTCCCATGATTCCTTTATTCAGTTTCCCATTATTGTTTCTTATTTCATCACCTGTTTGTTTCTAATTTTTATTTCCTATTTGTCCTTTAGTTCATATTTTCTCCTTTATTCTTATATTTCCTATTTGTTTCCAATAGAATAGTGAAATCCCACCATATATCTTAAAGAAGTGGCCACAAAGTAAGCCCAAAGCCAAACTTTAATGTGAACAAATATCAGAGTCCAGCAAGAGCTGTAGGAAAAGTTCTATGGGAGGCTGGTTTTCAACAATACCAGGTTGTGAACAACAAAGATACCATTCAAAGCATCTCTGACAGAGAAAACTACAGCTCCCATGAAGGAGCAGAGCCAGTCCATGCAGTCTGGTCCTTTAGGGACCATGAGGTGACAGGATTCAAAGTGTGAAGAGGTGAAGGGCTGAAGTGGCCTTGAATATCATATAGTTTATGAGTTTCTATCTTTTTTTGGTGATTTTGGTCAACCTTTTCTGGATATCATCAATGGACCCCTTTGGTACACTAATGAAGCATTTCTCAGAATAATTAATAAAATAAAACAAGATTACAAAAAAAACCAATTATATGAAAAATAGTAAAATAAAGTTCATAAGTTCACAGAGAGCAGGACAAAAGGTCTTTATTTTACAGAGGGAGAAATTAGGTCATAGAGAAGTGAAATGACTTAACCAAGGTCATGTAGCTGCTAAAAGTCAAAGTCTAGATTTAAACCTAGGTCCTCTAACTTCCCAGTTATGCTCACATTATGAGTGAAGTACATCTGACCTGTCCATGTGGGCTGACCTCATGGTCATTTATTTATCAGTCACCACAATCCAGGGCGTGACAAAGACTATGAAGGAAACCCAAAAGAAGAGCAATCTGAATCATGTATGTTGGGGTCAGGCACCTTTCTAAAAAACTAAGTCAGGAGCAAATTGAGAAGCAGCCATTTTTCAACAGCTAAAAGGTGATCATTTATTATCCACCTTCTTTCTTCACCTGTAACACCTGAGAAAATGTGGTAAGAGCCAAGAAAGAATTTCTCAAACCTGGGATTCTACTTTCAGGCCTTTAGAAATGAGCACAGCTGGGAGGCAGAGTCAAGATGGCAGTGTAGAGCCAGCAAAAGTTGAGACCTCTGAAAACTGTTCCTCTCCAATTAAAAACAAAATGCTTCTGTGGGACTGAAAACCAAATCTAACAACAGGGCAGAGCTAAGGAACCCTCCTGCTGAAATCAACTATAAAGGTATGCCCCCCCCCAAAGCCTGAATTCTAGAACATGTGGGTTTAAGAGTAAGGAAGAAGGAATGTCCCAGGACCCCTCCCCCACCTACAGTACTGAGGCTCCAGCAGTGGCTGGAATCTCTGGGCAGGCAAGGGTGTTAGTCCAGAGAGAGTACCTTGTGGGCCCAGCTTTACCTGAATCAGGGTTTTGAACACAGGCTGTGGACAGGCAGCTGGAGGAGCTCAGAGAAGACAGGCAAATTGCAGACATTCTGCATTGCCTCCCCCCCACACACACACCCCCTCTTCTGGAGGTTTTTGGCTTCAGGGCACATCCAGCTCTGGCTTAATCTTATCAATTGGGCAGATAAGAAGCCTTCAGAGGGCAGGGAAGCTCTAGCTCCAACACCCCTCCCCCACTGACTCCACTGAAAACCTGCTGACTAAACTCCAAGGGGGAAGGCTGCAATTACTACAGAACACCTTAATAACAAGGTGGGAAGCCCAGCTCCTTTTCAGCTTCTGCTGACAGCTGGGGAATATCTGGCATCAGAGCTCACCCTGACCAATCAGCAGAGCAGATAAGTCCCTTCAGGACAGAATAGCGCAAACCCACAGATACAGCACATAATGAGAGGAGCAAGACTACAGTCAACTACAAGGGGAAAAGAAGGGACAAATATGAGCAAACAACAGAAAAAGAAAAAAAGAAATTACAGTCAACAGCTTCTATCCAGGCAATGAACAAAGAGCAATTGAAACAGAGGAGGATCAAGGAACACCAAGCAAAAACACAGAAACTCCAGCAAATTGGACACAGGCTTTGGAAGACCTCAAAATACAATTCAAAAAATAATTAAGAAAGGCTGAAGACAACTGGGAAAAGAATTTTAAAAGCAACATATGTCATCTGAAAACAGAGGCACTTGAATTAAAATGAGAAAACAGTGTCTTGAAAGGCAAAATTAACCAGCTTGAAAATGATGCAAAGGAGATGAAAGATGACCCCCAAAGAAAATTAGACCAGAAGGAGAAGGATGACCAAAAAGCCAGGGATGAAATTCAGTCTTTAAAAACTAGAACACAACAACTAGAAGCAAATTACTTCACTAGGCATCAGGAAACTATAAAACAAAATCAAAAGAATGGAAAAATTGAGGAAAATATGAAACATGTCATCCACAAAACAGAAGATTTAGAGAACAGTTCAAGGAGAGACAACTTAAGAATCATTGATCTACCAGAAGATCATGACAAAAGAAAAAGCCTGGACATTCTACTACAGGAAATTATCTAAGAAAACTGCCCCAATATTCTAGAGCAAGAGGGAAAAGTGAAGATTGAAAGAATCTACAGATCACCTCCTGTACTTATTCCCCAACTGACAACACCCAGGAATGTTATAGCCAAATTCAAGAACTACCAGAACAAGGAAAAAATATTACAAGTTGCTAAGAGGAAGTCATTCAGATACCATGGAACTACAGTTAGGATAACACAGCATCTGGCTGCATCTACACTGAAGGACCAAAAAGCATGGAATATGATATTCTGGAAAGCAAGGGAACTACGTCTACCACCTAGAATCAATTACCCAGAAAAACTGACTGTATTCTTACAGGGGAAAGTATGATCATTTAATAAAATAGAAGACTTTCAAACATTCATAAAGAAAAGACCAGACCTGAACAGAAAATTTGATGCCCAAACATAGAAATCAAGAGAATCATAAAAAGGTAATTAAGAAAGGGGTAAAAAACAAACAAACAAACAAACAAAAAGCATTTTGTAAGGGACTCAATAAGTTAAAATGATATGTATCCCTACAAGAAAAGAGGATAATGGTAACTCTTAAAAATTGTTATTATTACCTGGGTAGCTAAAAGAATTATACTTAGAGGGAACAATGACAAAGTGTATGGGATGAAATGCCAAGACATAAATATGTATATAGATATATGTATGCATAAATATATATATGTGTGTGTATATATATATACATATACATATATATATATATATATGTATATATAACTAGAGGTAAAAAAGAGGTTAATACTAAGGGAAATGGGAAAAGAAACAAAATGGGGTAAATTTATATGTCATAAAGAAGTGCATGGCGGGAGTGGGGGAGAACACTAATACACTGGAAGGGTAAAGAGGTTGGAGATAAGAAATACTCAATTCTTACATGCCTTGAAATTGACTCAAAGAGGGAAGAACAATCAAATCGATTGGGCAGAGAATTGATTTGTGCCCTATAGAGAAGTAGAAGGGTAATAAATGGACTGGTAGGGACAAAAGCAATACAAGAGAGAGGGAGAAGGTGAGGGAGTAATCTAAAAATACCACAAAGAGGAGGCAGCTGGGTACCTCAGTGGATTGAGAGCTATGCCTAGAGATGGGAGGTCCTAGGTTCAAATCTGGCCTCAGAGACTTCCCAACTGTGTGACCCTGGGCCAGTCACTTGGCCCCCATTACCTAGCCTTACTGCTCTTCTGCCTTGGAGCCAATACACAGTATTGACTCCAATATGGAAGGTAAAGGTTTTTAACATAAATAAATAAAAATAAAAATACTATAAAGAAAATAAGAGAGGAATAAGAAGGGGGGGTAGAAAGGGAAATAAAATAAAGGTGGGAATTAGGGGGACTGATTAAAAACAAAACACTTGAGTAGAAGGAAAAAGTGAAAGAAGAAAGGGCAGGACTAGGAATAGAAATCAAAATGTTGGGAAATACATGACTGATAATCATAACTCTGAATGTGAATGGAATGAACTCAACCATAAAATGCAAGCAAATAGCAGAGCGGATTAGAAACCAAAATCCTACCATATGTTGTCTACAAGAAACACACACGAGGAAGGTAGACACACATAGGGTAAAAGTAAGTGGATGGAGCCAAATCTATTGGGCATCAACTGAGAAAAAGAAGGCAGGAGTCATAATCATGATATCTGACAAAACCAAAGTAATAATAGATCTAGTCAAAAGAGACAGGGAAGGTAATTACATGCTGATAATAAGGGAAAACGCTTGTACAAAAATATTCATAGCTGCACTCTTTATGGTGGCAAAAAATTGGAAAATGAGGGTATGCCCTCCAATTGGAGAATGGCTGAACAAATTGTAGTATGTTGGTGATGGAATACTATTGTGCTCAATGGAATAATGAACTGGAAGAATTCCATGTGAACTGGAATGACCTCCAGGAATTGATGCAGAGTGAGAGGAGCAGAACCCAGAGAACATTATACACAGAGATCAATACACTGTGGTACAATTGAATGTAATGGACTTCTCCATTAGTAGCAATGCAGTGATCCTGAACAACTTGGAGGGATTTATGAGAAAGAACACTATCCACATTCAGAGGAAAAACTGTGGGAATCAAAACACAGAAGAAAAACAACTGCTTGATTACATGGGGATAGGATTGGGGATTACATGAAGGGGATAGGATTAGGGATATAGACTCTAAATCATCATCCTAATGCAAACATCAACAACATGGAAATAGATTCTCATCAAGGACATGTGTAAAACTGAGGGGAATTGCATGTTGGCTATGGGAAGGGTGGGGGGAGGAAGGAATATGATTCTTGTAACCAAGCAATAATGTTCTAAATTGACTAATTAAATAAAATTTTCAAAAAAAAAAGAAAAGAAAGAAATGAGCACAGCTTGAGAAATCTATATATAAAGGCTACCTTTCAACCTCCCTGCCTCCCTAACCAATGAAGTGGAAGCCTCTAGTCTGGACAGACTGTCCTCTCATTCCCCTTTGAACAATCATTAGCTACAAGGGTTTCCAAAAGCAATCTCCTTCCAGACCTTTGGTTTGGTGGGGTGAGGCCTGACCTGCTAATGTTACCTAGCCAATGGTTGCTAGGTTCTCCACAGTAAATGTCTTATTTCAAGTTGATAGCTTAACCAGGCAAGATCCCATAGAGCTTAAATCTTAAAAGAACCCATTCCACCTGGCCCTCAAACAAAAAGTCATATAGGTGGATGTCCTGAGTAGGAAAAGCATATTGGGTTTGAAGTGAGGGGACATAAGTTCAAATCTTACTTCTCTATCAAGTTTGGTCATCAGTTCATCTTCCAGACCTCAGTTTCTCCATCTGTAAATTAAAGAGGTTACACTATCTGACCTTTCAATTTCCATTTAAATTTATGATTCTTTATCTAGAACTATACATACTAGATATATCTTACCCAATAGAAATGCCGGATTTCTCCCTAGAATATTTGGAGAGAAGGACATTCCAGGGATAGGAGCCAGGGATATCCAAAGAGGGAACTATTGGGTTAGTGGTGTTTTGTGGCTATGTTTACTTGATTTCCTCTGAGGGATTTGTTTCCATCAGAAAAGATCTACACATTAAAAGATTACTCTATTACAAAAATGAATAATATGGAAGTCGATTTTGAGTAATAATATATGTATAACCCAGTAGAATTGCTTGTCAATTCCAGGAGGGGGGAGGGAAGAAGGGAGGGAGAAAACAAGAATCATGTAACCATGGAAAATTTTAAATTTAAAAATTAAAAATAAATAAATGTTCTACCCAATAAAAAAAATGGGTCATCAAAATGGCCTTTAAGGGGTGGGAAATCACTAACCATTCACCATGTACCTTGGGTTTAAGGAAAAGATTCTGTCTCTCAGAGATTTCCCTACAGTAGTTAAATCTTAATGAGGGGCAGGCAGACTGGCCTCACTCATCTAGGGAGGCTCTTCTTGAATGGAATTACTTGAATAAGTTAAGAAGTGACCCAGTCTAAACTACAGCAAAATTTGCTGCAATGGGTGGATTGTCTGATCTTTGAGTCCTGCGAGGATGAGGACCAGGTTATATCTAAACACTGTGCCTCAATACCTTATAGAGTGCTCTGTCCATAGCAGGAGCATCACCTATTTACATCTCTGAATGTTTTAAGGTCGAAAAAGTACTTTCTCCACAATAACCCAATTAAATGTGGTGCAATGGCCCTTACAGATGGGGAAAAGGAAGATGAGAGAGTGAATTGCCTAAAATGTCACAGCTAGAATGGGTCTAAGTCAAAAGATTTCTCGCCTTTCCTGGACCCTTAAATATTTGTTGAATCAGATTGAATGGAATTATTCAAATGTTTGTCCCTTCCAAAGATGGAGAGATAAGGAGCTAATTCTGGGCAGCCCTTGTTTCTCTGTTCAGCACCTCAGGGAAAGGTCCTATCTTTCAAGGTCTTTTCATTTCTCCCTCCCAGAATCCTCATAATGTGGGGTCCTTGGGTACCACTGGTAAGATCATGAGACCACGAATTGTTACGGATCATGGAAGGCTCCTTAGAGATCTCAAGATTATTTTTTCTATATTTTACAGAGGATAAAACTGAGATCTGGAGTGAGAGTGCTTGGCGCAAGACTATGAAGCCACACAATTCAAACCCGGGTCTTCCAGTTTGGGGACGACTTCGTGAGGACTGAACCATTCTAATCTTTCCAAACAGGGGATATTTTTCCAGACAATTGTGTGAGGATCTTGGGGACAGGGTGAAACAGAAGAAACAAAGGCAGTGATTGTGGAGATGATGATTAGAAATTTGCAGGAAGAAAGAAGAGCTGACCTGACATTCAAACAGCCAGAAACATCTGACGGTCATGTGACTGGGGAAGCCCCTATCACAGACGAGCCCATCTCAGTGGCCCATCCAGGAGCACTGGCCATCAGGAGTTGTTCCATTCAGTTAACTAGTTAAGTCTGCAAACTAAACTCGCTTCTCTGCTGCTGGCGGCGGCCCTGGGTCCTCTTACCATCTCTCCTCCTTGGCACGCTTCCTGCTTTCTGAGTAGCAGCTGTGCACAGTTGAATAGTAAATCAAACACCCTAAAAAACTGTTGTTTTAAAACAATGTCTCAGATTTCCCATCTATTTTATTTCTATTTTTCTTCACAACCACCACTGCCTCCAGGGCTTGGTAGTAAACTCATTCAGGTAGTAAGTAAACCACTAGCCTTGTTTCAGTGGAAATTAACGAGTGGGTTAGTTACCATTGAAAAGTGGTTTTTGGGGGGGTGGAATTTACAGGCAGTGAAAATGATGGGCCAATCCCGCATGCTGTTATGAAACATATTTTTAAAATGCTTTCCAGCAGGACGTGGCTTTGGTTGCCAGGGTTTCCTGGGGACACACATCTCCGGAGATGGTTGTAGAGAGCCTCAGGTCTTAGAGACCCCATTTAAAATTTGGGACACTGACCCCCATCCCCCGCAAGAAGCAGAAACATTCCCAGATTTCCTGTTCTTTCACACACACAGACACACTCAAATATGCAGCACCACCCTCACCCCATAGCCAGGGGCACAGACATTTCGACAACGCCCCCATGCTGAGGACCATCATAACCAAAGGATAGTCCTTGGTGGATCTTGTCCCACTACCTGCTCTCCACAAAGAACACACACACACACACACACACACACACACACACACACACACACACACACACACACACACACATACCCCTTAGACCTATTCCCCTGGGTACTCAAGCCTGAGGAGTTTGTATGATTCCAAACTCTACCAGCTCAATGGCCCTTCCTCTCCCTTCAAAAAGGAACTTTGAAAAGACCTCATCAAAGGGATAGGAATACCACAAAACAAGAAGACAAGATAATTAAAGCACATTACTCTGAATAAATGGTCTCTTAAAATAATCTTCAGGCAGTACAGCATGGGCACCTGGTATATCATTAATGCAGCCATGCCAAGAAAGCAGGCATCATAGATATAGAGATCAATGTTTTCTGAATGCCTGCTATGTGTGCCTAGTATCCTTTCACTGAGTCTCTCACTCACTCTCTCTCTCTTTCTTTCTCTTATTCTCTCTCTTCCTACCTCCTCTTTCTCTGTGTATATCTTTCTGTTCCCAATCTTTCTCACTCTCTCCTCTCTCTCTCCCTTTCTTTCTCTCCTCTCTCTTCCTACCTCCTCTTTCTCTATGTATATCTTTCTGTTCCCTATCTCTTTCTCTCTCTCTCTCTTTCCCTCTCTCTCCCCTTCTTTCTTTCTCTCCTCTCTCTACCTCCTCTTTCTCTGAATATCTTTCTGTTCCCAATCTTTCTCACTCTCTCCTCTCTCTTTCTCTCTTTCTCTCCCTTTCTTTCTCTCATTCTCTCTCTTCCTACCTCCTCTTTCTCTGTGTATATCTTTCTGTTCCCCATCTCTTTCTCTCTCTCTCTCTTTCCCTCTCTCTCCCCTTCTTTCTTTCTCTCCTCTCTCTTTCTACCTCCTCTTTCTCTGAATGTCTTTCTGTTCCCAATCTTTCTCACTCTCTCCTTCTCTCTCTTTCTCTCTCTCCCTTTCTTTCTCTCATTCTCTCTCTTCCTACCTCCTTTCTCTGTGTATATCTTTCTGTTCTCAATCTTTCTCACTCTCTCCTTCTCTCTCTTTCTCTTTCTCTCTTTCTCTCCTCCCTTTTCCTACTTCCTCTTTCTCTTTATATATGTTTCTGTTCCCCATCTCTCTCTCTTTCCCTCCCTCTCACTTTCTTTCTTTCTCTCCTCTCTCTTCCTACCTCCTCTTTCTCTGCATATATCTTTCTGTTCCCCATCTCTCTCTCTCTCTCTCTCTCTCTCTCTCTCTCTCTCTCTCTCTCTCTCTCTCTCTCTCCCTGCTCACATGCACGCGTGCACACACACACACACACACACACACAGAGTCTGACACAGGCACAGATACAAGTCAGGAAACTCAAAGATAAAACCAAAAACATGTCCTTGACTCAAACAATTCAGAAACAAAAAACATGCCAAAAAAAAACATTCAGCAGTGACATAGATTATGCAGGAAATAATCGGTCTAAACTTGAGCTCCACAGCCTTTGTTGATTTCTGTTATAACTTGAGGACTAGATATTCCTGCCCTCACTGAGGTCAACAGAAGTTCTGTGTTCAGATCAAGAAGCTCTGTGACCCTTCACATTCTCACTAAAGCACTATTGGTTTCATTCAGGGAGAAAAATAACATTTTAGAAGCAAAAAGAAAAAAAGAGGAGGGGAAGCTTAAATGTGTGGTTATGGAGCTGATATAAAGTTGTTTCAGTCTCTTGGCAAAGACATTAAAAAGCTGGCTGATTTGGCAGAGGCATTTCTGAAAACATAACATTTTATTTACCCAGATAAATATGATACTCACTACATTAATTCAAGGTACTTTGTTACACGCCTTACATGCCGTACTCAAAAGACCAGAACAACTCTTTTAGAGTTATGTCAGTGACTGGAAAATAAGACCCACAGCAGAACATACTAATAGATTTTTAAATATGTTTCCCGGACATACCAAAAGGCCTCCTTTAAATAACACTCACTCAGGCATCTTTAAAATAAAAATGTGAACCTTTGACCTGAGGGAAAACCAGACTGCTTCACATATCTCTCTTGTTCCAGGGGCTGGAAAGTCTTCAGCTATTGTCCACAGTGGAGGGAGAGCTCCTGGCTGAGCAGCCCCATCCCTCCCTCAAACAATGGCTGGGTTGACCCTTTGCCTCTTCCTTTTCCCACAAAATTATCAATTCAGAACCAAAGGCCTGAAAACATTGGGTTTCAAACACAAACTCCAAGAGTCATCAGAGAACAACAACAACAAAAAAAATCCATTCTTTAAACAAGCATTTAATAAATGCCTACTGAATACTGAGCAAGAGCCCAGAAGATAATGACATACATCAACACATTAAGTGCAAAGGGGCAATATGGAATCCCTGGGGATCTTCTTATCAGCCAGGTTGTTCCAGGAAGACTTCATCTTGAATTGCTCTTAAAACAATAGGAGGAAATGCAACAGATGAAGAGGAGATCATAGACTTAGATGTGTAAGAGACCTTAGAGGTCATCTAATCTGACCTCCTCATTTTACAGGGAGACCCAAAGAGTCTGACTTGCCCTAAATTACCCAGGTCAGAGTGAGATTGTTTTAGAAATGGGAAACAGAGATAGGAAAGCTTGAGGTTCACTTTGGAAAATAGAAAGTTGAACTAGAGCCCTGAGCATCCAGAAGAGAGGCATATGAGAGAAGGAAGGCGGAGAGAATTTGTAGAGGGATTTAAATGCCAGATCAAAATATTTGAACTCAGGAGGCAATAGGGAGCCATTGATTATTCTGTGAAACCAAAGACTAGTGGGCTCTGAGACTGAGGGAAAAGGAAGCAAGGAACAAGGGAAAATAAGGAAGAAATGCTAACACACTATTCTCCTAAGGTGACGTATAATGCAATCTAGTTCAAGTTTATTTGTTTAAGCAAGAGCATCCTGATCTGAGACTTGACTATCAAAGTAGGAGCCCAAAACAAAAGTCTATTCCTGAGGTGCAGAGTATGAGCAGAAGAGGTTATGGAAATTTTTACATAAAATGAAACATTTGATTAGCCAGATACTTATGAACAGAAAAAGGAAAAGAAAAAAAAAGGAGTTGGCAAAGCTTGGTTCAGATTCCAACTGGTAATTATTAGATGGAGAATCAAGTCACTTCATCTTTCTAAAACACAGTTTCTACATCTGTAAAATAGAGATGATGCATAATCCTTATGCTTTCTCATAATTCTGTTAGGAGGAAATCACTTCAAACAGTTTAAAGCACTCTACAAATCTGACTTATTTTTAGATAATAATGGTATTCACAAAACCAGAGGAATGTCTCCACTGGCTTAGGAGACTCATACCCAGGATTTTTGGAGTGATGCATGGTATAGTGGTTAGAGCAATCAGAGTCTTTAGTTCAAATCTCACTTCAGACACTTACTAGCTATGTGACTCTGAGCAAGTGATTCAACTTTCCATTTGCTTCAGTTTCTGGTTTGTGAAATGAGGATGATGTTACTAGCACCTACCTCTCAGGGATCTTTCAAATCAAACCTCGGATAACTGCTAGCTTGTGACCTTGGGCATAGTCATTTGTTTGCCTCAGTTTACGTTTCTATAAAATGATAATAATAATAGTACCTACCCTCCAGGGAAGTTTTGTGGGTCAAAATAGATATTTGTAAAGCAGTCTGTAGACCTTAAAGCACTATAAATCCTAGTTCCTATTATTTCATTTGATCGCCCCCAACAATACAACAAAATCAACAGCTCAGGGATTACTGCCCTCATTTTATAGGTCAAGAAATAGAGGTGTAGGAATGTGAAGCATCCTGCCCTCTGGGACTTAAACTACTGCATAATATTATTTTCTATGTATTTATATAATAGGCTTTCATTTATCAAACTAAAAGATTAAGGCTTAGAGCAGGGGGGTCTTATATTTGGCCCTTTTCTGGAAGACAGCATGGGTTAGTGAATAGAGGCCTGAGTGTGGATTCAGGGGAGCTAGGTTCATTTCCTAGTTGGTTCTGCTACTTACTATTTGTGATTATTGGAAAGTCCCTCTAATTACTCTGAGCCTCAGATTTTTCTTTCTATAAACTGGGGGTAGGAGGTTGGACTAGACATGAATTGACTCCTAGTTCTAAGGACTAAAAATCCATGAACTTGAATGGGAAATAAATAGATCATTATTTTTACTTATCTTTGGGGTTCCTTTTTTGTTGTTGTTGTCCTAGGCATTTAATTTAATGTAATTAAAGACACTATAAGACACAGTCATAGACTTCTAAATTGTCACCAAAATGGCCCAGAACCCAGAATTGATCATCTGTAAGGACTCTTGAAATTTTAGTCCTATGATTGAAGCCGCACTAAGAGAATGGTAGATGTTTTTGCTGTTGTTTACGTTTTCTTTGAAGACTCCATCTTTAGCTAAGGACTGGCAATGAGAAACAACGA
Source organism: Monodelphis domestica (assembly GCF_027887165.1). Classification (NCBI taxonomy): domain Eukaryota; kingdom Metazoa; phylum Chordata; class Mammalia; order Didelphimorphia; family Didelphidae; genus Monodelphis; species Monodelphis domestica. The sequence continues at coordinate 676,055,013 of NC_077227.1, forward strand.
TCTCTCTAGTACAGTCATCATACTGCCATATGCTTCTCACTGACCTCAAATCAACCAGGCACTCATGAGCTATTATGACTAGGTCAGTGTGACCCCGTGTCCAAGACTTTCTGTGAAAGTTCTAATTTCAAGGAAAAAATGTCCTTTTCATTATGGCTTTGCAAAAAAGAAATTTTTTTTTCCAATTTTTGCCTTGGATGATGAGGGAGAAAGAGCATGTCCTAATGACACACTGAACAAGTATTGCATATTCACAATGATTGGAAAAGACCTGATTAGAAAGAAGATAAGATGATTACACATGTAAAAATCTGTACCAGATTGGTTGTTTACCTTCTCTAGGACAGAAGAGGAAAGAAAGAGAGATAATTTGGAACTCAAAACTAAAAAAAAAAAGGTAAACACAGTTTTTCTGTGTGATGGGTTAGGGGAAATAAATATTATTTAAATAAATAAAGAGGGAGAAAGAAAGAAAGAGAGAGAGAGAGAGAGAGAGAGAGAGAGAGGAGAGAGAGAGAGAGAGAGAGAGAGAGAGAGAGAAAGAAGAGAAAGAAAGAAAGAGAAGAAAGAAAGAAAGAAAGAAAGAAAGAGAAAGAAAGAAAAGAAAGAAAGAAAGAGAAGAAAGAAAGAGAAAGAAAGAAAGAAAGAAAGAAAGAAAGAAAGAAAGAAAGAAAGAAAGAAAGAAAGAAAGAAAGAAAGAAAAAAAGGAAGAGGAAAGGAAGGAGAAAAGGAAGGAAGGAAGGAAGGAAGGAAGGAAGGAAGGAAGAAGGAAGGAAGGAAGGAAGGAAGGAAGGAAGGAAGGAAGGAAGGAAGGAAGGAAGGAAGGAAAGAAGAGAAGGAAGGAAGGAAGGAAGAAGGAAGGAAGGAAGAAGGAAGGAAGGAAGGAAGGAAGAAGGAAGGAAGAGGAAGGAAGGAAGGAAGGAAGGAAGAGAATGAGAGAGACAGAGAGGGAGGGAGGGAGAGAGAGAGGGAGAGAGAGAGAGAAGAAAGACTAGTCCAAGGTTATACAGTCAGAAGACACAAATTTGAACCCCAATAACTTTGTAATTCTGACTGTCCTGACCTTAATTTCTTCTGCAAATTGAAAGGCAGGATATATTTCTTCATTTTGCTTTAGTGATCTGGGATTTAACTAGGTGTGGGGGAAGGGGGAGTTTAGCCTGATAACCCAGACAAGTTTATTTCATGGTCTCAAAGGTTCTTTGGCCCATCCACTCAATGGGGGTAACTTTGCCCTGGAAAGATATTACACAAATGGTGGCCTAAGGTTGTATTCTGGGTCCCCAGGGAGATAATTCCTTTTGTTTGCTGCCAATTAAGTAGACCTCCTAGAAGAGGCAGGAACCTTCCTTTCCTGGGCCCCTTGCCAAGCAGTGGCTGTGGGGCAGGACTTACATGCAAACAGTAACTACAAAATGGGCAGCCTTTTGATAGTCTCTGTGATGGGATTGACCAGGAAATTCAATAGTCCCACAGTTACTGACAAAGATGGTTCAACTAAAGTGCCTTCCCTCTGAGAATGCCTTCCCATTACACTGTATATATCTTGGAGGTTTATGGTTGTTTGTATATCATTGCCCCATTTAGAAAGGGAGTTTTGGGACTGTATTTTTGCCCTTTTTGGTATCCCCTCCTTAGCACAGTGCCAGGCACATAGTAGGCCCTTTTAAAATTCTTTTATGGTGGAGCAGTGGGTGACTCAGTTGAATGAGAGTCAGGCCTAGAAATGGGAGATCCTGGGTTCAAATTTGACCTCAGACATTCCTAGCTGGATGACCCTGGTTAATCACTCAATCCCTATTGTCTAGCCCTTACTGCTCTTCTATCTTGAAACCAACACATGATATTTATTCTACAGTGGAAGGTAAGGTTGGTTGTTGTTGTTTTTTTTAATTCTTCTTGTGGGGGATAATGACTGCTTTGGTACAAGTTTCCCAGCCTGCATTTCTAAGCCTTGCTCTAGGGAATGTTCACTGTTTTCCAACAGCAGGGAAATCTCTTCTGATTTGGAACCATATAGTCTGGGCCTGAATCCCAGCTATGCTACATGCTGGCTATATGATATTGGTCAATTCCTTTAAAGACTCTGGACCTTGGTTCCCTTTTACATTAAATGATGGGTTTGGACTTGATAATCTTTAGATCTTCTTGGTTCTAAATTTTCTTGTCCTACAATATGGTGAATTATAATTTTGCCAACTGTGGGGAAAATGGGAAGGGAAGTCCTCAGTTTCTTTTTCTGTAAAATGAAGAGTGTGGTCCCTTCTAACTGGGCATCTTATAGTTCTTCAATGAATCAGGGAGCTTGGAAGACCCCCTAGAATATAGAAACTTTCCAGGGTGTAAGTGATTCCACAAAGAGCTCTCTTTCTACGCTCCAATCTTTCAGCATCCCTCTACATAACCCCCTTCCCAGCAAGCAAAAGATTTCACTTTCATGACAAGAGAAAAACAGTTCTACTCAAGGCAAAATTCCGGGCTTTCAGACAAATTTCAATTGTAATCTCCCTTAGGCTGCCTCCCCCAATTCTCCCAAGCCTCTGACATGACATGCTGAGGTTTCGGTCTCTCCAAAGGGGCCACATAAACTCAGAGTCTCAGCATCATTCTGTTCATAACTTAATCTGTCATCTCCTTATTTGCCTAGTGCAGGAGAGGGCCATAATGGCAAAGTGGGAAGGAAAGCGAACGAGAACCAACCAAAGCTGAGCTTTCACCCTCTGGAAGGACCTGTCTGGGGACCATCCCAGAGAGCCGCCTTTTGGAGATGGTGACCAAATCCTCCGTTCCACTCCACAGGCTTCCTTGTTAAGGCAATGATGGATCCCCTTGTCTGTACCCCCTCCCTCCTTCTCCCCATATCAGCTGAGTAATCTCCCGGCGCATTCTGACACACAGCTGCGAGGGATGAAAACTGTACTGTTGATAGATGAAACTTTGGATAAGATTACATGGTTTTGAATATCTTGATGACATATTTGTCTGAAAAGTCTTTTAGAGGACAGCCTAATATAAATGCGAGGAAATGTTTCTAATGACTAGCATTTGTCTACATACTTAGTCTGAAAAATTAACATTCATGTGTCTTTGGCTGTCATTTGCATTTGTATGTGGGGACGAACTTTTGAATAATCATTTCTTCAAGCTGAGAAGAGTTAACTATTTATTCCAAACCCAGTAGTCTTCCTTCCCAAGACAACACCAGGGAAACAGTATACTTTGGAAACAGGTAGCCTAAAAAGGGATGGAGGGGTGGCAGAATCCACCCTTGGCTTATTGCTGCTATGTATGTAACCCATGACAAAGACCTCCCCACTTTTTTCAGCAGAATCTTTGATTTGGGAAAGTTTCTCCTTTTCTCCCAAATCAGTACTGGGCATTCCTTCTGCCCGCACAATGAATTCAATTTCTTTTGCCCATTTCTGGTCATTAATAGAGGTGGCGACTTAGCAATGTGAAAGAGGGGAGGAAAACTGGACCTGGAGAACTGGTTTGTTCCAAGTTCTGAAATTCATATTCTTTAGGCAGGTGACTATGGACAATCTGGGTCCCATTGATCATTTGGAGGTCATTTCTCCTTGGTAACATGTAAGCACCTTGAGGGTAGGAGAAGTTTCATTGTTGTCTCTGTATTCCTGAAATTAGTATAGAACTGGAAATTAGTAGACACTCAATGAATTCATGTTAAATTGCTTTTCGTTTCTGGAATTTCCTCAGAATGACAGAATGATAGAATCTAAGAACTAGGAGAAACCTCTAAGGTCATCTAGTCCAAACCATTCCCAAAATAAAAATCCACCCAAGGAGTGGTTATCTAATCTGAAAATATGAGACAAAGCAAGAGAGAGAGAGAGAGAGAGAGAGAGAGAGAGAGAGAGAGAGAGAGAGAGAGAGAGAGAGAGAGAGAGAGACTGTCCACTAACTTTTACCTATTGTTTCCAGTTTTGACCAAAATCAAATAACCTAAAGCTTTTCCCATAGAACTCTAGAAGATAGAGATCATGAGCTCCCTGTGTCTTCTCTTCTCTTGTCTAACCAGCCATAGTTCATATATTCACTTAATCCCAACTCTCTCTCAGAACTAGAAGAGATTTCTGAAGTCATCTGATCCTACCCCTGAGTGAGCCACAGGCACGTAGAGAGTCTGATCCTGGTGCACACATCTAGCCCATCCTTTCTTCATATCTATGCCCTGAGTAGAAAGCCATCAGCAGCATCCTCAAAAACTGGTATCCAACGTTATTTGATCACTTCTAGAGAACAGAATGAAACCTTCACAAAACAGCTAATTCTGAAGAAATGACCTTTGTTTTGAGGCACAATGTCTATGCATTGTAGTGTCTTTTGGGACTTAGCAGGATAAGTCAAATAGGGTTTGTTTGTTTTTTTAAGGTAATGATCTTTTAAATACCTGACACCTTTTTTTTCCTTCTCCAAGCTAAAAATCTTACTTCCTTCAACTGATTAGCAGATACCATGTCCTCTAGGATCCACACCAAGAAGGCCAGACTCCTATTCCATATAATAGTATAATAGTAGAATTTACTCCACAGAATTGTAATAGACCAAATGAGATATTTGTTTAAAAAAAGTTTGATGTATACTAGGTGCTATATGAATGCTTATTCTCTTCTTTTCCTCTTCTCCTGCAGGAATTGGAATTAAGAAGACCTAGGTTCAAATCTTGCATAATATAATTTTAGTTGATTGGTCCTAGGCAAGCCCCCTAATCTCTAACTACCTTAGTTTCCTCATCTTTAAAATGGGAATAATAAAAGCACATACCTTCCATGGTGGCCATGAGAATCATATGAGATAATATATGTAAAACACTTTTCAAACTTAAGCCATCATCAGTAGTAATATTGTTTTCATTATTGTTATTTAATTCCTATGATTTACAAAAGACAAGATGGAATGATTCCACTGCAAGGTCCATTGAGATGCTGAGAAAAAAAAATTTTTAAATGCTTACCTTATATCTTAGAATTGATCCTATCAATTCCAAGTCAGAAGAATAATAAGGGCTAGAAAACTGGAGTCAAATGACTTGTCCAGGTCATACAGCTAGGAAGTATCAGAGGCTAAATTTGTACTCAGTACCTTCTGTCTCCAGGCCAGGCTCTCTAACCACTGAGATACCTAGTTGCCTCCCCCACCGCCACCACCACCATCACCTCTTTTCCCTCAGAATTTTTTGTGTCATTTGCCAGAGCTGAAACTTGCATGGAAATCAAATCTAAATTCTTAAAAAAACATCTTAGTTAACCACCAAACACATATTAAGTAACTGTCATGCCAAAGCACTGAAGTGTGAAAAATATCCTAGATCAGTGATGGCAAACCTTTTAAAGGGGTGGGTGATGTCTTCAAGTGCTTGTGGAAAGGGGGAGGGGAGCAACCTGACCCCAGGTCCCTCTGGCTTTCTAGTAATGAACTCTGGCAAACTCTGTGTTGGGGCGACAGTGGCCACTTACTGCCCCCTCTGGCAGGTGTGCCATACACAGTTCATTTCCATGGCCCTACATTGTGCCCTCAAGGAGATTAAACGTCTAATGAGGATGAGAAGGACCACATGTACAAAAGATCACATAATTTAATAGGAGTCAAGAGAGAACTAACGTACTATGTAAACTCTGTGTGAAACAATAAGTACATAAATAGAAAAATGAGACAAATCCTGCTCTCAAGGAGCTCTAATTTCTAATGGGGTGGGGAAAAAAAAATATATATATATGGAAGGTTTCAGCTACAAGTCAGATACAAAGGATCCATGGTCCTTGGAAGACAGTAGCCAAGCAAATGGTAATGCAACTTCTTTCATTCTATTTCCACTGATTAAAATCATGTTTTCTAAACTGAACTATTTGACAGTGTTAAGGTCTTTGAGGATGAGAACTTGCTTTTATGGATTTTCATTAGCTGACATTGTAGCACCCAAAGAAGTCAAGCTATCTTTACAAAGGTTGCTTCCAGGGTTGATGGCTGTGAGGACTAGGCTGGAAGCAGGAACAGTGATATGGGGGAAAAGGGAGGGCAGTATTGCCGTGCCAAGCTATTGGGCTTATCTGTCCATTGGTGGCAGTTGGTCAGCAGCTACATTGCTATTAGTGAAGAAGATGGGTCCCTTCTTCACTGGTTGCTCCCCTCAATGATGACTACAGAGCTAATTCTGGAAGCAAGGCTAGTGGTCTTGGGGTATACTACTATTTGTAAGGCTCTTCAGCTAAGGACCCTGGCTTATCTCCAGATCTAATGAAAGGTGATGATCAAGGTGGTGAGTGGTGAAGGCAATGATCTCTTCTGCTAGACATATCCATCCTCCAATCTCTCTCTCTCCTCTTTCTCTCTTTCTCTCTCATTCTCTCTTTCTCTTTCTTTCTTTCTTCCTTCTTTCTTCCTTCTTTCTTTCTTTTTTTCTTTCATTCTTTCTTTCCTGGGGCACACACCTAGTCCATCCTTTCTTCATGTGTATGCCCTGGGTAGAAAGCCATCAGCAGCATCCTCAAGAACTGGTATCCAACCTTATTTGATGACCTCTAGAGAAGAGAATGAAAACCTTCCCAAAACAGCTAATTCTTTTTCTTTCTTTCTCCCTTTCTTCCTTCCTTCCTTCTTTCCTTACTTCCCCACTCCCCCTTCTGTCTCTCTCATCTTTCTTTTTCTCCCTGACTCAGTTTCTCTGTCTCTGTCTCTCCTCTCTCCTCCATCTGTCTCTGTGTCTGTCTGTCTCTGTCTCTGTCTCTCTTGTTGCTGGAGGTAGGGGGGGTATGTCTAGATAAGTCTTCATAGATGAAGTAGCACTCCAAAAAGAGGAGATGAGAAGGAAGTACATTACAGACACAAGGGACAACCAACATGAATGCATGAGGGGATACTGGGCAGAATGAAAGCTTGAAATCCATAATCTTCAAGGAAACCTATGACAAAACTGCCTGTAAAAGGGATAATCCTTTTGTATGCAAGGCAGCATGTTCTACTGGAACTAGCACAAGATTTTGAGGTCAGAAGATCTGAGTTCAAATCCTAACTCTTTTACTCTTTAGCAGTTCTCTGTGCCCTTGGGCTAGGGAGTTCTCTCTTCTAAATCTCATTTTTTTATCCATTAGTATAATCAAAAGAATGGTTGCATTCTGCTCTTCTTCACAACAGTTGTGAAGAAACAGCTTGGCAAACTTTACAATATTAAAATGTGTCATTAAATCAAATTGTCCCCCTGAATTCCTTTGTTTTGTAAGGTTTTATGTCTAGCATGTCTAATTAAAGTGAAGTACACCTGTCCTGGCCAGCTCCACCCTACTCCACCCTCTTAGGGCTGCCAAGCAGCCAGTATTTGACTGGCTTGGCTGGTATTTTATCACAGAAGCCAGTCGCTTCTTACACTTAATGTGCTTGCTGTATTAATGGCCAGGTTTTAAGTTTTGATTTTGGTAAGCCTGCCCCGCCCTGATATATCTCATGTCCCCTTTGGCCAAGGACAACCGCTGGTGCCACAAAGGAAACAGTGAGAAGCTATCATGGAGACTTCAAAATTCTAGAACTTCCCATAGGCCCTTTCAACTCTAACATTAAACAGATTCCTCCTATCCAAGCATTTGAGGGGGAAAAAATCTCATAGACTTGACCAGAATTTACTCTGGTTCAGCATAAGAATGAACATTAATGGGTGAGGTAACTGAACTAACCTGCTAGGAGCTTAATTTTGTTATGGTGATATAGAGAAATGTAGAACGTGGTTCTTCTTTTCTCTCCTATTTGCATGCTGAACGGCTCCTGAAAGTTGCTATGGCAATTGATTTGACCCAAAGTTTCCGCTGAATCATTCCAGCACGTACACAAAAACATAAGTGTGGTTTGGGGCCCCCGTGCACAGCAGACGAAGATGATGTCTCCATGTTTCACTTGTGACTCACCTGTGGTCATGCGTGGGCCTGGTTGGCACTGAAGCCAGACCCTCCCAGGCCAGGAGTTGTTGGCCCCCAACCAGAGGGGTGGGGTCCAACAGGTTGAGATGACCTTGGGTAAAGTCATTCGTAAGATCCAGGTTGTGTGGCATAATGGAAAGAATCTTAGTTTGGGAAAATTATTCAAAAGCTCGCCTTATTATATATTAATTGCATGTCTTTAAAAAAAAACTCCTTCCATTTCTGAGTTTTTGTTTCCTCCTGTGTAAGAGGAAAAATTCAGACTAAAGAATCTTTACAGTCCCCTTCCACTCTAAGTCCAAGACATCTTAGAGTGGACAATGGCAACCATCAACTATGAGAGCACTGATGCTTTACTGTAGGAGTCAAGGTTCATTGCAACAACCCATATTGACAGCCCTCCCCAAAAAGATAACAGAATTTCCAGAGTGAGGGAGATGATTAATCCACCCTGGCTCGACCATGCTGGGAGAACTGAGTCCAATTCTAGATGCTTCACTTGATGATGTTCATCAACATATTGTTTTGAATCTGAAAAGGAAAGCCTAGGATGATGAGAGGGCTGGATATCAGATTAAATGAAGTTGATAAAAGTGTCTGGAAATTTTTAACCTGGAAAGGAGAAAACTCTGGGAACAGGATCAGTGTTTTAAAGTATTTTAAAGGCATAATGTAGAAGAATGATTAGACTCATTTGGCTTCATAACAGAGGTGGAACTAGTCATATAAAAATATATAGATACTAGCATAAATTAAAGTTATATCCAATATGTTAATGAATATAACTAACCATAATTATGTGCCCCCCCAAAAAAAGAAACTCAGAATATAAAGGAAGTAGTTTGGCCTCTATAAAAATATAAAATACCCAAATTGCCAAAGTGAGAAATTAAGTTCTTAAAACAACCTGATGTCAGAAAAAAATATATCAAGAATGCAAAAAAAAATGTCAAAAAGGTAAGAAAGGAAACTCTGGTTCAAATAAATTTACAAGTTAATTTTATCAAATGTTTAAAGAGTAATTAATACTGATGTTACAAAAATATTCACAAAAATTAGATGAATGATGACATTCTATCAGACTCCTTTTATGAGACAAATATGGTCCAAATACTGAAACCCAGGAGAGAGACCACAAAGAAAAACAACTATTTCACTTTTGACTATTGAAGCAAGAATTTTAAATAAAGGAGACTTCCAGTCAAGATGGCGGCATAGAAGCAGCGAAAGTTCAGACCTCGGAAGCCTTTCCTTACCAATCGCAAACCGAGTGCTCCTAAGACACCGAAATTCAAGCCGAACAACAGGATAGACCTGGGGAACCCTTCCCCTGGACCTGGATCAAAAGGTACCACACCCCAAAAGGCAGAACCCTAGATCACTTGGATCTAAGGGGTAGGCAGAAGGAAGGTCCCAGGACCCATCCCCCCCAACCCACAGTGCGGAGCCCACGGCAGCATCGGGAACCTCAGGGCTCTGAGGACTCACCTTGAAAGCAACCTGAGCAAGTCTCCTGGGCGCCCAACACAGATGGCAGGGAAACATAGAGAGAAGGGGGAAGCCTGTAGCCCCCTGGCTGGTTCCTTTCATCTGAGTCTCAAGGGAGGTC